>NC_080179.1:29751481-30488738 GCF_950295315.1 Erinaceus europaeus
GGCATCTTTTAGTTATATTCCAAAGGGTCTGTGGCAATACTAGCTTTTTTTTTTTTCCTTTTTTTTTTCCCTCTGAACCTGAAATCTGATATGTAGGTGAATCCAAGTTATTGTCTGTGGAGATGATGTCATGGCTGGAAAAAAAGAACAGAAAGCTGTTTCAGGGAAGAGAATAGCTCTCAAATGAGAAAGGGGTATAAATATTGTTGACTGTAATCCCCATCAATTTGATCTGATCTGGGGCCCATATTCAGTTTAGGAGCCTATGTGACCTCTCCATCCCTGTTGATCTGAGCTCACATTCTGGGGTCGTAAGTAAGAGTGTTCCAAGCTGCCTCACTCATCATGTCTTGGTTTATGGTGGGGCTTTATATAATCGTCATGACAATTTGTGGTGCAATTAGTACATAATTTAAATTGTTTTATAGATTTTGGGGTCATGGTTATGATATGTACTAAATTCTATATGTTAATTATTGGCATTTTTTTAGGTACTTTGTATCTATTTTAAATATCATTGACTAGGAAGTAGTATGGACTGTATATTCCTGTATATGTTTTTCTATTTTTATGATAGAGGCAAAGAGGGAGAGAGAAAGAAAAAGAAACCACAGCATCTAAGCTTCCTTTAGTGCAGTGGAGGCTGGACTCAAACCTGAGTTGTATATATTACAAAGGAGCATACTATCCAAGTGAGCTATTTCACTGGTCCCACTCCTATAACATTGATGGGTAAACTTGATTAAAGTTTCTAAAAAGTAGTTAATTAATCCTTTACTTAATTTTGAGAAAACTGATAAAGATCAGCATGATCATTAACTATATGAAAAGAAAAATTAGTCCATAATTTTAAATAATCTTAAACATGAGTAATTTATATACATGAGTAATGTCCTGTATTTGTGATCAGAATTTTGAAATTTCTGGGAGTCGGGTGGTAGTGCAGCAGGTTAAGCGCACATGGCGCAAAGCGCAATGACTGGCATTAAGGATCCCGGTTCAAGCTCCTTGTTCCCCACCTTAAGGGGAGTCACTTCACAAGCGGTGAAGCAGGTCTGCAGGTGTCTATCTTTGTCTCCTTCTCTCTGTCTTCCCCTCCTTTCTCCATTTCTCTCTGTCCTATCTAACAACAATGACATCATCAACAACAACAATAACTACAACAACAATAAAAATCAGGGCAACAAAAAGGGAAAATAAATAAATAAATAAATATAATTTTAAAAATTTAAAATAATTTTGAAATTTCTGTTTCAAAAATTAATAAAAATCGGAATATATACACCCTAATGTGAAATTAAACCTTTCCCATAGGCTTTTTATAGTTTATTTTCATAGATATTCAAAAATAAATGTTATAGCTTTCAAACTAGTTTGGGAATGGATGAACAAAAATATATACTTGAAGACTATTAGGCTATAGTTATAGCTAAAAACTAATATTTACTGACTATTTACCATAAGCATAGCTCTATATTTTTCACTTGTACTTTCTCTCTTAATTTTTTAAATTTATTTTTTATTTAAGAAAGGATACATTAACAAAACCATAGGGTAGGAGGGGTACAACTCCACACAATTCCCACCACCCAATCTCCATATCCCATCCCCTCCCCTGATAGCTTTCCCATTCTCTATCCCTCTGGGAGCATGGACCCAGGGTCATTGTGGGTTGCAGAAGGTGGAAGGTCTGGCTTCTGTAATTGCTTCCCCGCTGAAGATGGATGTTGACTGGTCAGTCCATACTCCCAGTCTGCCTCTCTCTTTCCCTAGTAGGGTGGGTCTCTGGGGAAGCAGAGCTCCAGGGCACATTGGTGGGGTCTTTAGTCCAGGGAAGCCTGGCCGGCATCCTGATGGCATCTGGAACCTGGTGACTGAAAAGAGAGTTAACATACAAAGCCAAACAAATTGTTGAGCAATCATGGACCCAAAGGTTAGAATAGTGGAGAGGAAGTGTTAGAGGGGTACTCACTGCAAACTAGTGTACTTCTGCTTTCACTAATTTATGTATACGTGTGAACATATGCTCTCTCTCACAGAACCTGGTCTATGTCTAGGTTTTGGGACTTTGTTAGAAAGTAAACCACCTGGGATGGAATTAGACAATACTATGAAAGGAAAGGTCTCACCCGAGTAATGAAGCTGAAAGGTTGTCATTCCACACATGAAGCTGAAGGGTTGTCATTCCACACATGAAGCCTCTGGACACAGTCTGAGCTGAAGCATGTTGAGGTGGCAATCATTGTGTTGACTAGGTTGCAATTGGCAGATGCAGTATTATTTGATATGGATTGGGAGAGGCATGCGGGAAAGTGGGCCCTATCCTAAGTTTCCAGGACTGGGGGAAATATAGGCTCTATAGTGGAAATGTGAGGTTCCTGTTGTCTTAGGGTTCAAAAAGACAATTGATAGTTAATGTTATCATCACATTATTTGGTAATTGGATTAACTTTGAAAAGTCCTTTTGTTAGAGTTTGCTGTATAGTACCCAGTATCTTGTATGTAGCTGTGCTATTGGTTGATTCTGATCTACTTGGTCTAGGCTTTTGAGAGAGTCCGCATATCAAATACACAGCCTATATATTAGAAAGAGTCTGTGTTTTAAAAACTTCGAGACATACAATTAATTTTACCCCTCTCATATTAATTAACTAGTGATTTATATGACTACACTTTAATAGCAGTGTACATAAACACCATTCCCACCACCAAAAGACTATGTCCCATCCCACCCACCCACCAGCCCAGGTAGCTGCATGTCTACCCCTCACCACAGGGTTTTTACTTTGGTGCCCCTTTCTCTCTTAATTTAACCTTTTGTAAAAATTACTTTAATCTACATATTCCTCAATAAATAAGAAATAAGAATTGCAAATAAGAATTATATACAATTATATCTACTTAAGTAGGTAGATATGTCATTCAAGTCCTCAAAGTATTGTTTAAACTAGACAAAGAAAAAGCATTATCGAGGTTATATTCATTTGTTGAGTTATTATAGAATAATTAAAAATAAAATATCCATATTTTATGTATTAAAATAAAGACATTTACTAGATTTAAACTGTTACAATGTAGCTCTTCAGAATAGTGTCCACACAAGATAATTGTATCTCAACTGGAAAATAATTTCCACAGCAGATAAGGTTAGAATTTCTTCCTGAGTACATTAGAAACAGATGGCAATATGCTCTTAAGAGAGTTTAAGATACTGAATTAATGTACTTATCAATTATTCTAATATTATGATAGTAAACAATTACTAAATAGAAATTGAAAACTCAGTGCTGTGTATTTTATATAGTATCATTTAATTACATAGGCTAACTTTAATCATAATTAATTGTTTAACATGTACAATAATACTTAGAATTCAGAAAGAATATAAATGATTATTTTTAACAAATATAATAACAATGTTTTAAAGATTTATTTATCTATGGGGGGAAATCACAACATCACTTGACAAATGTGATTCTGGGGACTGAATTCAGGACTTTAACCCACTAGTCTGATGCTTTAATTCCTGTGCCACCTCCAGGGACACATAAGTAGAATAATATAGTGTCATTAACTATCTTTGCAACTCCAGTTGCAGTGGAGTTTACCAGTCATTTCTTACCATCACAAGTACAACTTTTTTTTTACTTATTCATTTATTTATTTTAAATTAATGTATAAAATGGAAATATTAACAAGACCATAGGATAAAAGGAGCACAATTCCTACCACCAGAGCTCTGTATCCCATCTCCTCCCTTGAAAGCTTTCCTATTCTTTATCCCTCTAAGAGCATGGACCCAGGATCACTATAGGGTGCAGAAAGTGGAAGGTCTGGCTTCTGTAATTGTTTCTCCACTGAATATAGGTGTTGGCAGGTCAATCCACACTCCCAGCCTGTCTCTCTCTTTCCCTAGTGGGGCAGGGCACTAGGTGGGGAGGTGGAGTTCCAGGACACATTGGTGAGGTCATCTGTCCAGGGTAGTCAGGTTGGTGTCATGGTAGTATCTGGAACCTGGTGGCTGAGAAAGAGTTAAGATACAAATTGTTAGATAAATCAAGAACCTAAAGGCAAGAATATTGCAGATGAGATTTGGAGTATCCATTTTGGAAAAAGCTAGTAGGTGTATTTTAGGTATATTCCAAGGGGACCATGACTTTACTAATTTTTGCCTGAGCCTAACAGTTAACGTACAGGTGGACCCAAGATATTGTCTGAGGTGATGGTGTCAGAGTTGGGGATAGGACTAGAAAGTTGGGTCAGGGAAGATAGTAGCTCCCAAATATGGGAATAGTATATAAATATTATTAACTATAAACCATACCTATTTGATCTAGGGCCCATATTCAACACAGTGCCTGTGTTACCTCTGCCTCCCTGTAGGTCCAAGCTCGCATTCTGTGGTCATGGCTAGGAACATTGCTGACTGCACTAATTACAGGACTTATCATCCTTGAGTGGTAGAGAATAGGTATTGCCTATAATTATTGATCCTCATAGGGGTGCAAGATTCTATAGGGACCCACAAGAGGGTTCATTATGTTGCTCCTGATGAAGATGACCAATGACAGTGGAGACAGGGATCTGTTAGAAGTCTAGGCCCATCATGTCTCTATGAGAATTCCAGGATTCCCTGACTAGGGACCTGGATGATGGGGTGGCCTGGTAGTAATCAAAAGAACCATATTAAAGTATGCCATTCTCTTGCCCTTATCCAGCTTTTGTTTTCCTGTCTTTGTCTTACAAGGTTAGCCTTGGAGTAATTAAGGGAAGTGAAATAGGACATAGGTGAGGAGGGTATCTAAGTATAAACTATTTGATTAGGTACTTTATGGTGTGTTTTTTAGGTCTTTCTACATAAGAACAACTTTTAATGACTTAGGAAAAAAAAATCATGATCTAACCAAGCATGTGGAACAAATATATTACTTTTACTCCATTGAAAGAGTAAATATCCATAGATGAGATTTTGTTCCCACAGAATGTCATTAATATATGAAAAATTTAATCTGAAATACCTTATAATATATTTTAATTGGAGATAGGGCTTTATCAATTAATTTATTTCTTTATTTTTATTATACTGGAAGGGGTAATGAAGTCAAATATATTTTTTTAAATATTTATTTATTTATTCCCTTTTTAGTGCCCTTGTTGTTTTACTGTTGTAGTTATTGTTGTTATTGATGTTGTCACTGCTGGATAGGACAGAGAGAAATGGAGAGAGGAGGGGAAGACAGAGAGGGAGAAAAAGACAGACACCTGCAGACCTGCTTCACCGCCTGTGAAGTGACCCCCCTGCAGGTGGGGAGCCGGGGGCTCGAACTGGGATTCCTACGCTGGTCCTTGCGCTTGGCGCCACCTGCACTTAACCCGCTGCGCTACTGCCTGACTCCCAAATATAAACCTTTTAAGATTTAAATGGAAAGAGTAGATGTCATCAAGTTGGTCATTTCTTATTATATTTGAATACATTTACACAATGATATTAGTTAATAGAGCATGTTGAATCTCAAGTTTAATATTTAGCATAATTAAGTTGAAAGGTATTTGCAGCATTTTCTCACCCAGCAACTTATCAGACTATATGCCAGAGGCTGACTTAGTACAACATTTGAGAAATTTGTATCATAACCATGCAATAAAGAAGACAAAAAGTTCATGCATAACTATTAATCCATCCTTCATTTAACGTGTTCATTCAACAAATATCAATTAAATGCCTGCTATGTGACAGACAGTGGGGATGAGATGGTGAGCAAAATTAGGAATAGGCCCTGACTTCATGATGCCTGTTTTGAGAATATAGTAATGAATGAAAAACATTTGAATAAATCATTACAAATCAAGACAAACCTCCCCCAAAATAAAAAAGGAACATGGAATATGGTGATATATAACAAGGGAACCACACTTGCGGCTGAAGGTCAGGAAAAAAAAATTTTTTTAGAAAGATTAGCCTTTGTATTGAGCACTGGAAGTATTAAATATGAGTTAAGAGGAATAAGGGGATGGAAAGAGCTATAATATCCTAGAAAATTGCTCAACAACTTGTTTGGCTTCGTATGTTAACTCTCTTTTCAGTCACCAGGTTCCAGATGTCATCAGGATGCCGGCCAGGCTTCCCTGGACTGAAGACCCCACCAATGTGTCCTGGAGCTCCGCTTCCCCAGAGACCCACCCTACTAGGGAAAGAGAGAGGCAGACTGGGAGTATGGACCGACCAGTCAACGCCCATGTTCAGCGGGGAAGCAATTACAGAAGCCAGACCTTCTACCTTCTGCAACCCACAATGACCCTGGGTCCATGCTTCCAGAGGGATAGAGAATGAGAAAGCTATCAGGGGAGGGGGTGGGATATGGAGAATGGGTGGTGGGAATTGTGTGGAATTGTACCCCTCCTACCCTATGGTTTTGTTAATTAATACTTTCTTAAATAAAAAAAAAATATCCTAGAAAAAGAAATGGATATTTGAGAATCAGAAACCCCAACATGACTGCGCTCTAAAAAATAATGATGGAGGGGGGAGGAGGCCGGAGGCCTAGTCTGTTCTTAATTAACTAGAACCTATAGTCCAGGTTGTCAATTTAACTTTTATTCTCAAAGTCATACCGACCAGTCAACGCCCATGTTCAGCGGGGAAGCAATTACAGAAGCCAGACCTTCTACCTTCTGCAACCCTCAACGACCCTGGGTCCATGCTCCCAGAGGGATAGAGAATGGGAAAGCTACCATGGGAGGGGGTGGGTTATGGGGATTGGGTGTTGAGAATTGTGTGGAGTTGTACCCCTTCTACCTTATGCTTTTGTTCACTAATCCTTTCTTAAATAAAAAATTAAAAAAAAAAAAAAAAGAAAACAGTGAAAGAGTTTAGTCTCTTGGGTAAAGTTATAGTTCTCATCACTAGCAGTTCGTTTTCACATGAACAATGGAAAAAAAAAAAAGATAGATTCATAAATGCTGTGCAAAGTAAGAACATTTGTCTGTTTTGGTTCTGTTAATGGTAGCTTAGAGAAGAGATAAGGTAGAAGGATGGAGAAAGGCAATATGGCTGTGAAGGAGGATTGGAAGTTGGTTTCCATACTATCTGTCTGGTGTATATGACTGTTTGGGGGGCTCTTAAAGAGTTTATTCTGAGAATAGTCATGTTTAAGAAACAAGTGTTTTGGAGCTTTCAAATATAGGTGAAACTTGCTTGTGTTTGTGAGCTACATTCAGTTAGCTTTTATATGAAAAACTCTACTTGGAATTTTCGAGACTATTTGTCTAGATGTTATTTTCTTTGATCTACTTTCTCTTTATAAAGATCTCTTATAAGAAAAATAAATCATTTATGTTTGTTAAAGCCTTCTACGAAGTGTCTGAAGGTAAGAATCTGTCTAAACCCAGTTGATCAGCTGAAATGTTGATAAATTCATTGAGTCCCAAGTTAAGCATATGTGAGGATATACAAAGAGCTGGTTAAAATCCTGGGTTTTCAGTCAAACCCACAAGGTCTACAACTCTGACTTTGCAATACCTTGTGTACTTTTATCTTTCTTCTCAAAAACTGGTAACTTCAATAACTGAAAAATGATGATTTGCTATTCAGCATGGCCCTTTTTCATTTTTCCCCTTCTTATTCCTTCATGTTTTCTTACCAGTTCTCCTGTCCAGGCAAGCAGACTACATTTCTGATTTTTGGTTAACCTTACTAAAAGGAATGTAATTTATATAATTTAAGCAGAATTTAAACAAGCTTTTAGAAAATTGTAATGCTTTCATTATTAAAGACATAATAGATCTGGGAATTTTATATTAATTTTCTTTTTAGAAATAATTATGTTTCTTCCTCCCTAAAGTTCATAACACTGAAGAAAGCACAGCAAAAACACTCACATTGAAGGATATTCTAAATGGAACATTTTCTTATAAAACATTCTTTCCAAACTGGATTTCAGGTAATTAAAAAAAATGCATGTTTTTTTTTTTATTTTTACTTCTAGTATGTCTCTAGTGACAGAAGTTGTATCAGTTGAGTTTGAGAAAAGTATAATTTAATTGGGGGGGAGAATAATTATTTAGCAAAGATAACTAAATACTAGAACTATTTAGATTAAAAGTGCCCAAATGTTGATGTCAATAAAAATTTTAGCAGAAAAGAAAAGGCTTAATGTGAATTGTTGTAATAATCTGTGCATATGGGATAGTTTTTCAAAATACAGTAAGTGCAACCTGTTTCAGAGGTTATGAGAATTTTATTGAAAGAACAAATACCATTGTTAATTTGGGTAATCTGGCAAAAATAAATATCCCCCTACAAAAAACCTTTTAAAGACCATATAATTGGTATTTGCACATAGATTTTCAAAAAATATTTTAACATTTTTAAGTTGTAAGATCAACTAAATTGTTCATGACATCATAGTTTATATGTAAAATGTCATTAAATAAAATGAAATATTTTGCCTCTAGAAAATAAAATGCACATAAATAGATTTTAAACTAAATATAGCCCAACTCAAATGTCATGTATTTTTACTGAAAAAGAACTATATCATGCTAAGCTAGCTATATTTTCTTTAAAACACAGAGACCAAATTTTCTTTTTAAGCACTGTCATATCACTATAGTAGGGTTGCTACTGGTAAAATATGTCATCTCTGGGGACCCTGGAGGTGGTACACCTGGCTGAGCTCACATACCAACACTAGGACCCAGGTTCAAGCTTCTGTTCCCCACATGCAGAGGGACAATTCATGAGTAGTGTAGCAAGTCAACATGTGTCTATCTTTCTTGTTCAATCTCTATTTCCCTTTCCTATCATTATTTCTCTCTGACCTATCAAATAAAATAGGAAAAAAAAAAACGGAGTGGGGATATGGCCTCCAGGAATGGTAGATTCCCTGGGCAGGCACCTGGCCCCAGCAATGACCATGGCTGCAAACAAACAAACAAGGTGTCTTTGTATAAACTAGGAAAAAGTCCTTCCTTTTCTCTCACCATCGACTGTATTTAAAATAAAAAGGGACCTGGAGATATCAGCCCACCAACAGAACACACACACACACACGTGATTATGTGCAAGGACCCAGCACCATATGGCAGCACCATACACAACACTAGGAAAAGCTCCATGGATATGGAGTGGTGCTGTAGTATCTCTCCTCTCTACACATGAAATTAAAAGGGAAAAAAAAAATCTGTAGGAACGGTGAAATTAAGAATGTATGAGGTGGGGCCAGGTGGTGGTACACCTGGTTAAGCATACACGTCACAATGCACAAGGACTGGGGTTCAAGCCCCGGGTCCCCACCTGCCAGGGAAAAGCTTTGCAAGTGATATAGCTGTGTTGTGGGTGTCTGTGTCTCTTCCTCTCTATCACCCTTATCCTCTCAACTTCTGATTGTCTCTATCCAATAAATAAATAAAGACAATAAACATTTTATATATAAAATATTTATTTCTATAAACAAACATAAGCAATTAAAGTGAAATAGAATAAAAATAAATTAAAATTGAAATAGCAATAGAAGTCTTCTGCCAAAGAAATAACTAAGCCTACTAAGAGTACCAACTTACACGCCTAAAGTCTCAGAGTCTCTCTCCCAAGCTGCCTTTTGATGTCCTTGTGGAGTGCACTATAGCTTGCTTGTTTTTTTTTCAATAATAAAAAAGTAATGTATAAGGCCTTGGCACAAAAAATGATATGCTTTTTAAAAAGCAAGCACTATATATTGAGCAGAGGGAAAACAAATTAAGACTATGTAATTTAAATGGTTTCACCTTGTTTTGAAGGAATTATATTAAGTGAGAAGAATGAATACTGGATGATCTCACTCAGTAGAATTTAAGAAACAATAACAGAAAGAAAAAATAGAAAGTAAAAGTTGGATTGGATTTGGTTTATTTCACTAAAGCAAAGGATGCTGGAAGGGAAGGAGAGGATAGGGAGGGGATTGGGCATCCTGGTGCATGATAGTGGAAAAGGACTTAATTTGGGGATGATAGCAAATACCTATCTATCATGGGGACATAAGAAATTGTACCATGTGTCAATAACTGTGCTATAGTACATTAACCTCTCCCCCAGGGAGTAAAAGAAAAAAAAATGCAATCCCTGGTAAGATAAATCATTTCAACCTCTGTTTTGTTTTAAGGGCAAGAATATCTTCATCATTCTTCAGATGATAATATAGTACTTTATAATATTGAAACAGAAGAATCATATACCATTTTGAGCAATGTCACTATGGTGTGTATCCAACATTCACTTTCTATTCAAAATCTTTGCCAATTTTCACTGATCATGGAATATAGTCTAAACTCTGAACAACTAATCTTATCCCACTCAATCTGATTTCTCAGTTCACCCCCCAACCCCATTTCTCCATTTCTCTCTTTCAGTTGCAGCATACTACTGTCCATGCTTTTTCTATATCATCTAGTACCCTTAATTCTCTGTGCAAGTTCTAAGGTTGATGATAGGAGTTAAGAGCTCAGCCCTCACAGTCAACTAAATCCTGCCTTTGTCACTTGCTAGTTATGAAAACATCAGTAGAGTTCCACTATGCCTTCCGTTCACCCTCTGTGATGTAAGAAAAGTATTACTTCTTTAGAGTAAATATAAGAAGTAAAATAAAGTACACTTGAAAATGCGTGGGGTTGTGCCTGACACTGGAAAAAAAAAGTAATTAATAGTGCTATTTATGGTATATGGGTAGGTGTTTTTCTTTTCTTCTGGGATCTCTTCCTTTCTCCATCCTTAAAAACATACTAATATTTTAAAGCCAAATATAAATGATGCTTTCCTCCTCTGTACATACATAGATCCTCTCATTTGGATTCAATCACTTTTTTTAATTGATTTAATTATGATCGACAAGTCTGTTGGATAAGAGAGGGACAATTCCACACAATTCCCACCACCAGAAGTCGGTATCCCATTCCCCTCCACTGGAAGCTTTCCTATTCATCTCTCTGGGAGCATGGACCCAGTATCATTATGGGGTGCAGAAGGTAGAAGGTTTGGCTAATGCATTTGCTTCTCCACTGGACATGGGCATTGGCAGGTTGATCAATACTCCCACCCTGATTCTGTCTTTCCCTAGTGGGGCAGAGCTCTGGAGATGCTTTCGTAACGTATATTTATACCGCTTTTAATTGGGGATGTTATTTACTGTTTAGCATTAAGGTTTTTGAAGTCACTAAGTGTATCTTATTTATTATAGCCTCCTTTCATAACATAAAGTAAAATTCCTTATATATTGTAGGTTCTACATAAATGTTTAAACATTTACATTAAAAGTGCATGCACACATATTAATATATCAAAGAGTATATCAGTATGCCCTTATTTTTAAAATCAAATGATTACAAATATTTCTTTCTATTTTATAACTAACTTTTTAAAATTTCAGAAAAGTGTGAATGCTTCCAGTTATGGCTTATCACATGATCGACAATTTGCATATCTAGAAAGTGACTATACAAAGGTATTGACTATTTAATTTATATAAATCTAATTAGATTAAACTTAATTGAGTTGTATCCTACTTACTGGCTCATTGTTTGTAATATGTATATATGAAGGGTTGGGGAAATAGCATAATAGTTATGCAGAAAAAATTATGCCTGGGAATCTGTAGTCCTAAATTCAATCCCTAGTACTACCATAAGGCAGAGCTGAGCAGTGGTGGTCCCTCTCTCTCTCTCTCATTAAGATAAAATAAAATAAATATGTTCAAAAGGCAAGTAATACATGGTAAGCAAAATAGCACATCTACATAATGTGCCTAGTTTGTAATGTGCATGACCCACGTTAAGCTCAGTTCCCACTGTACTGGAGGAAGCTTTGGTGCTATGGTGTCTTCTCTGCCTCTGTCTCCTATCTCTTTCTCAATCTGAAAAAGTTGGCCCAGAGCAGTGATGCCCCCAAAATAACAAATAAACAAACAAACAAAAATATCAGCTAGAATCTATCTTTATGTCCAATTATTCAAAAAGTTTCTGTAGACTTTCCCTTTGTATATGTTCAATATAATTTTGTATTTGAATCAAAAAATTCCTATAAATATAATTGATTATATATAGAGAAGGATATTTTGTAGTTTTCTGTATATTTTAATGGAGCCCAAAAAGCATAAGTGAAACATAAAATTCATAATTTGGTATTCTTGTTTCATTATCATCAAGTTGAAGAAACTTCTTACTTTCCTGTGAGGGAAAACAAAATTAATTCAGGGACATTGATCTTCACTTTGTCAGAAATAAAAGAACTACACGTGTGTAAGCTGGTTATTATACTTGTACAATTCCACCACTCTGAGCTACTTTTCATTAAAATAAACAAAGTGAGATACAGCATGAGTTTATAGCACTATGATGTGGTGCCAGGGTTCAGGTAAAGACAGGTGTATAGCAAGGTAAGAGTCTTGCCCAGTGAGCTATACCTCAAGGCCATAATAGATTTATTTCAGCAAAAGTGAACATAAAAGGAAAGTCCCTAGGATAGAATGTATTGATGTATTGAGAAGCTTTTTCTATTTCATATATATATGAAATGCTTTCCTATGAAGTGAGAGTTACATCACCGCTAAAATTAGTTCCAATTGCTTCTGAAAGTAATCCTGTTATAATCCAGAATTCTATGAATCTAATTACTATGTGAATTATATTGAATTGAATGATTGATGCTTAGATGTTATCAATACAAACATTTTAAGAACTGTAACTTTACTTCTTCCTGAAGCTTTGGAGATACTCTTATACAGCAACATATCACATCTATGACCTCACCAATGGGTAAGATTTCATTTATTTGTTAATATTACTTAAATCTAATATACAGTCAGCACTTTGTTTTGGTGGATTCAACCTCCACAAATTGAACTAGTTGCATAATGGAAATACATTATTAGTAGTTACCTCTACTATGGTTGACACTATACTGAACACACTGATCATGTAAAGATTTTTTTCTCTTCTTGTTAGCTCCTAAAGAATACAATGTAGCAACCCTTACATATCATTCATGTTGCATATAGTATTATATGTAATCAGGAGCTAATTTGATGTACACAGGAGAACATTAATAGGTATTTTCATAGGAATTTGCGCATTCAAGGATTTTGTTTTCTTTAAAGATATTGAGACTAGCTTAAAATTAAGCAAATGTGTAGGTAACAGAAGAACAGAAGGAATTAATTCTCAGAAAAATAAATAAAAGGTAGGAGTTCAAAGGGAAGAGAAAACTTATAGTTGTCTGGGGAAATTCAAAGTAGGTCAGTTGAACTGAAATTGGAGGAGGGCAGGCTGACTAGTGGGAGGTGGTGTAAGGTTGGGAATGAGTTAAGGCCAAGAAGCATGGTATAGTAATGAGGAAACCATTAAAAAGAATTTAGGTTCTATTCTGATGACAATAGGGAATCACTGAAGGGTTTTAAATGGGAAATGACATGATCAGCTTTGTACTTAAAAAAAATCACTCTGGCTAAGTATAGACAATGAATTGGTTTAGTAACTCATCTTAATGTGATAGCTTCTTTGCTGTTATATAAAAGAGAAAAATAATTATATGGCTTGAAGAGGTATTGAAAAATCTTATGGTCTATTTCCTCTTTTGTCTAGTAAGAACACAAAAATTCAAGAAAAAAATGTATATATCTGCTTCTTGTAAATGTTCAGAAAAGAATAACTGATCTTTTATAAATGTCTTAAACTATCAAATAGAAACTTTATAGGAAGTACTTCATAGAGAATGACCTAAATCCATCTAAAATACACCAAGTCTCTATCTTTGTATCACCATTATAATGAAGATAAAAATATTTCTTGAGCAACTACATTATTAAAAGCATATATGGGGTGTTAGTGTACCAGTCACGTTTTCAAAAAGCTTTTATACTAAAGAGATAGAAATCTTATTCTTACAATACAAAAAAACTTTAGATTTTATTTATTTATTTATTTTCATCATTTAAAAAAGCTTCCAAAGTAAACATCATGCCAAAAAAGAAGATAATAGCCCCAGTATTTTAACCATGCATAAACTTTATGGCCTAGAACAATTTAAAATACTGATCTCTCATGAAATGAATTTAATCAAACAATTCTTTTGCTGTGTAGCTATAGAATATGCCATCGAAAATTTTTTTGCCAGATAAATATAGCATAATTTAGTGAGGGTTGACAAGTTTGTTGAAATCCAAGGCAAGATGAATACCACTAATTCCAAGTCTTCGATATGCTTCTGAAAGGTCTATAAAAATCTACAATAGTGAAAATGAAGATGACTTTGTTTTCAGGCTAGAGAAGGAATCCTGAGATGACAGCCCTCATAAGGAAATCTTCTCTGCTTTTTTCCTCATACTAGTCACCATTTAGAAAGCTCAGAAAATGACTGCTGTAGTGAGTTGCCAATCATGAAGATAATATGCACTGAACTTTTCAACATAGCACTATCTAATGATTAAACAGATCATTCCACAACATGCAAACCTAAATCAAAGTTACACTGTTAAAAGTTGCATGAATGTTGCCTTTCCAGGGTCATTCCTTTATGCTTTCAAATATTTTTGCATTATGTTCCTGACCTTCCAGGGGTTGGTACTCATTAACTAACCATTGTAGCACCAGTGAACTTCCTCCAGGAGCATCTATTTTCTGACCAAAACTAATTATATAATCTATACAATGTCATCTTCCCTAAGCACTCACTAAACATCAAACTGCATGGCCTAACAAGTTAAATTAAGGTGATATGTGTTATAATTCCTCACTGGTACACTAACTTAAAAAAAAATAGAAAAGCAGAGGGCCGAGAGACAACATAATGGTTATGCAGAAGACTTTCACATTTGAGGCTCAGAGATCCCAAGTTCAATCTCTAACACCATATAAACCAGAGCTGTGCAGTGCTCTGGTTAAAAAAAAAAAATGGGTAAAGCAGAAATTCAGATAAGTGTTAAGTCCATATTGGAAAGATTTTGGAGGTGGAGGAAGGGAAGACTGGGGAATCTTTCTTGAGGCTTCTCTTCTCAAATTATACCTTGGAAACAGGTCTTGTTTTGCTTCCCCATGAAAGCAGTTTAGATAAAATATCAAATATAACCTTCAAGAAGAATATAGTCAAAACTTAAGCATGGCATCCCGTGGCTCTTTAACACTTACAAAAATACCAACACATTATTGCTACAGAACTACAAAAACTCTACAATGCAAGTCAGTCAACTGAGTATTTGCAGGGTGATTCTCAGCATCAAAGTGAGATTTTTGGCCAATAGGATATTTGTAATTTTCTCATGGGTGGAGGACTTTGCAAGCACAAGGCAAACTGCCCAGTATACGGTCTGTTTTTCAGTTTAGTTTGAGATCAGATGTTCCTTTCCTTTTCTGATTTCAAGTCAGATCCCTGGGGAGATTGTCAAATGGCATCTTATTTTCAAAGATTTGAAATGCATATGCATTCGCAGTGATGGGGGTTGTGAATGAGAATGTAGAAGAGTACATACTAAACTTCAGTACAATTATAGAATTTTAGAGCTGGAAAGCATTTTAGCGACCATCTCAGTGTGGCATGTACAAATTTTAAAGTACTGAGAGTTCAAAGATTTGAATTTAATTAGGACCTAAAAAAGATATATCGTCACTCTAACTTTGTGGGGTTTTTTAATTAAAAAAAAAAGTTGTTTTACTATTTACTTTCTAGAGATCTTTCCACTTTCACAGACTATATCTCTTCAGTCATTACAAAGGTCAGAAATTGAGACCCAGAGAAGTTAAGTGACTTCTAGGTAACTCATGAATAATTAAAACTGAATGTAGACTCTAATACCACATTCCCACATTTTCTCCTTTGGATCTGAAGAAACAGAGAGGATAGTTCTTCCTTTTTATTGTTGTTCAGTTTGTTGTTGTTGATAAAGGTGTCTTTCTTTTTTCTTTTTTCCTTTTTTTTAAATTAATTATCTAGGACTTTCTTTTTTCTTCCTTTCTTTATAGAGAATTTGTAAGAAAAAATGAGCTTCCTCGTCCAATTCAGTATTTATGCTGGTCACCTGCTGGGAGTAAATTAGTAAGTATTATAAGTATTATACAAGTATTTAACCGTTTAAATAAAAGAGGAGCCGTTTGATTTTGGCCTTTGTTAAATTTCCCTGTTCAAAGGTTAGGTTGGGGGGGTGGGAACAGGAGCAAATGCATTCACGACTATTCTAGTGGTTAAAAATGGGAAGAGTTTTGATAAATTGAAACTCATCTGAGAATTCCAAAAAATCTCAAGTTCATGGATATACTTCTTTAAATATCACAGTCAAAAACTTTATCCTTATACTCAGCCAGAATATGTTGTGCCAGAAAGCTTAGGAAAAAATATGGTTTTCACAAGTTTCCCAGACTATCTTCAGACAACATGAAATTTTGTCCAAACTCTTATTTAAGGACTCTAAATAAAGATTAGATCTGGCTAACTATTAATATTCAGAGATTTATTTATCTTTCTGTCAGTATACACAACTATTTATTTGGATAGTATGTAATTAATAAGATAGTAGGCTTTAATCTTCATTTGACAGATTTTAAAATAAAAATTGATGCTAGTGTGAATTAGCTGACATTTCTTTAATCTACTAAAACAATATTTTTGGTGTAACTTTTTACTTCTGGATGTCACTATTTTCAAAGGTATTGGATTAATATTAATACATGTACCTGCATTTTTCTTATAAACTTTCTCCTTATTAGTTAACCTATAACAATTTCTAGGCTTATGTCTATCAAAATAATGTGTATTTGAAACAAAGGCCAGAAGACCCACCTTTTCAAATAACATATAATGGAAAAGAAAATAAAATATTTAATGGAATCCCAGACTGGGTTTATGAAGGTAAGTTGTATTCATTTTTTCATTAATTCTGTTTTAACACTTTATTTGAAAATAATTACATACATTTAGGAGAATTTCAATAAATAGTATGTTATTCAGGTAAATAGTGATGTTTTGGAAACTATCATTAGATAAGGAACAATAACTTAATTATGATCAAGATATACATAATGAAAAACAGAATTTTATTATCAGAAGAATAGTAGAAACAGTCATTATGATTATAAACTTATGGTAATAATTTAAATTATTATATCCTTATATGCTATTGTAGTACATTCCATTCATTTTTTTCTTGACCAGTCTTATTTATCAAAATTAAACAACTGAATTTGCTTTATAGAAAAATATTCTTTCTTTATTTAAAATATTCTTGTTTTATATAAAAATATTCTTATTTTTGACATACCAGGGATTTTTGTACTTTTGTTCTTAGTCAGGTAAGATCTAGTACTTAACTGGATTATTTTTTTTCCAACCATGGTTATCGCTGGGGTTCAACACCTTCACACAAATCCACTACTCCCAGTGGAAATATTTTTCCTTTTTTTTTACTTTAATTTTCTATTTGGTAGAACAGAGAGAGGGAAATTGACAGTGGATGGATAGATAGTGGGAGAGAGAGGAAGAAAGACACCTGCAGTACTTGCTTTACCCCTCCTGAAGTTTCATCCTGCTTCTGGGAATTAAGGCTTGAACCCTGGACTCTGAGCACTGTAATGTATACACTTAACCATGTGCATTATTGCCTAGCCTCCTTAACTAAATTTTAAAAGGTTTCCAAGTCCATATATACTTCCTAGTCCACATTGCCAATAACTGGATTATTTCAATCAATAAATGATTATTGACAATGTATTTTAATGTCCTTACAATTATTTTAAGATAAGGTATAATTGTAATTAATATATTAGTATCTATTTTTCAGAGGAAATGCTTGCTACAAAATATGCTCTCTGGTGGTCTCCTAATGGAAAATTTTTGGCATATGTAGAATTTAATGATACAGAGATACCAGTTATTGCATATTCCTATTATGGTGATGAACAATATCCTAGAACAATTAATATTCCGTACCCAAAGGTATGTTGAGTACCATTAGTAAATGCTTTCACTTTTCTGATGTAAAAAATGAGCAACCAATACCATGACTAGAGGTGGGATCAACAAGTTTGGAGAGCCTCTTGCTCTTGTGCATTATAAGGCAAACATTATACTGTGCTCTATTATTTATGTGGACATCTGCTGCTTTGGACATCTGGTTATGCTGGATGAAGTAGTATTTGAAAAATCTATTGCAGAATCTTTTAAAAACATATGGTCTAGATCATGGAAGAAAAACAAGTTTAACTTAATTTTCTTTCTTTCTTTTTTTTTTTTTTTCACATTTCATGCTCCAAATTCAGGGTAAAGTTCTGTTTGCAATTCTCTCTTAAGTTCTCATATAAATTCAAACTGATTGGGAAATATAAATGTTGAACTTGGTATTTCTGTCAGGTAGAAGCAGGCATAAAATATGATCTTTTCTGGATGTATAAGGTATATCTGGTTTTAGGAACCTAGTCTCTTACTTGAGCAAGTTAGGTATAATATATGTTCAATACTTCTTGCATAAACATTCTCGAGTTCTTAGCATATGTACATCTTATTCAGTCTTATCTACGAAGAAACAGATTTATGTGTGTGGTAGTAAAATGGCCAAGTCATAGAGCACAAGGATCATTTACCCTAATTTAACTCATAAAAAATCAGAAAGAGGGAGAATAAAGCATAAAATTTCTTCTTATGCATGGAGTAGACGTTAATTTAGAGTACACTTCTTGTTCTTTTGTCTTCGTTATTTTGAATTGCAAGAACACTAGAGATATTTGGAAGTGAGATATTTGGTACTTGGAATATAAGGTGTAATTGAAATTGGATTTGGGGGAGGGTATAAGAGAGGAGCAAGAGACGAATAAACTCAGAACTAAGGGTTGAGTGACAATGACAAGTAAATTGACTCCCAATTTTTCATATTTCTTTTGTTATTGAAGTTGGTGAAATATCTTGACAGAGAGGTGAGACAACTTCAGAGAAACAAACAGTCACAAGTAATCTTAAGAGTGAAACAGGGGAGTTGGAGGAGGCATTCTTTAGATAAATTCAGTTAGGAGTCACTTAACAGTATGTACCAAAACTTTTTACAAGATTATAGAGGGTATAATTGTAATAGGGATGTAATTCCATATAGTTCTCATCACCAGAGTTCTGTGTCCCATCCTCTCCATTGGAAAATTTCCTATTGTTGTCCTTCTGGGAGTATGAATCAAAATTCTTTTGGGAGTGCAGAAGATGGGAGTTCTGACATCTCTAATTGTTTCTTCCCTGGACATGGGCATTGGCAGGCTGATTCATACCCTCAGCCTGTTTCTGGGCTAGGGCTCCAGAGAGATGAGATTCTATGAAGCATTGGTCAGATTATCTATCCAGGGAATTCAGGATAAAATTACAGAAGTATCTGGAACTTGGTGACTGAAATGCAGTAAGATGGAAAACAGGACAAAATGTTTAATAAATAAGAACCAGAAAGTAGTAATAATAAAGCAGATGAAAGTAGGGACCTTAGTGTAGAAGGAAATTAGGAAGCCTATTTTAGAAATGTTCTTAGGAGCCTATCTCTTAATAATCTTTGCTTGAGCTTGATAGCTAACATGAAGGTGGACCAGGGGTATCATCTGGGAAAATAGTGTCAGAGTTGAGAGTAGAACTTGGAAGCAGGACTAGGGCAGAGATTTATTCACAAACTGTTAACTGTTTACCACAGTCATCTAACCCTTATCCATTTATATTTACCACAGGAGCCTCTACAACCTCAGAGATCCTGTCAGTCAGCTTACAGGTCCATAATCACATCTGGAAACTTTTTCAGTTGTGCTCATTTCAGAGCTAGTCTTCCTTCAGTGATAGATTAGGAAGAGCCAGCCGCCTTTCAGAGAATGGGGCAGTTTATTGGCCTCCATAGGACCTTGCCCCAACGTGGATCAACAATGGTAGAGAATGTTCCATCCTCCGAAGGGAGGCTGGACAATATACTCTATGTTCCACCTGAGGAAGACGGGTCCTGAAATTGGGGCAGCTTGGAGCGTTCCTACTCATGACCACAGAATGTGAGCTCAGATCTATACGGATGGAGAGGTCATATAGGCTCCTAAACTGAATATGGGCCCTAGATCAGATCAGATCAGATTAATGGAGTTTACAGTCAACAATATTTATACACCTTTCCCATATTTGGGAGCTACTCTCTTCCCTGATCCAGCTTTCTGTTCTTTTTTCCAGCCATGATATCATCTCCCCAGACAATAACTTAGATCCACCTGAATATCAGATGTCAGGCTCAGAAAAAAAGAAAGACAGAAAGAAAGAAAGAAAGAAAGAAAGAAAGAAAGAAAGAAGAGAGAGAGAGAAAGAAAGAGAGAAGAGAGAGAGAGAAAAAGAAAGAAATGAAGGAAGGAAGGAAGGAAGGAAGAAAGAAAGAAAGAAAGAAAGAAAGAAAGAAAGAAAGAAAGAAAGAAAGAAAGAAAGGGAAAACTAGTATAGTCACGGGCTCTTTGGAATATACCTAAAATAGGCCTACTAACTATCTACAAAACAGAGGACCCCCCAAAAAACTCTTCATCTGAACTATTTCAGCATTTAGTTAACAATTTGTTTGGCTTTATATGTTAACTCTTTTTTCAGCCACCAGGCTCCAGATGCTAACATGATGCCAACTGGACTTCCTGGGCAGACAACCCCACCAATGTGTCCTGAAGCTCCCATTCCTCAGAGCTCCGTTCCGCTAGGGAGAGAGAGAGGGGGGTGGGGGGTCGGGCAGGCTGGGAGTATGGATCCACCTGTCAAAGCTCATGTTCAACGGGGAAGCAATTACAGAAGCCAGATCTTCCACCTTCTGCACCCCATAATGACCCTGGGTCTATACTCCCAGAGGGATAAAGAATAGGAAAGCTATCAGGGGAGGGGATGGAATATGGAGTTCTGGTGGTGGAAATTGTGTGGAGTTGTACTCCTCTTATCCTATGTTTTTTTTTCAGTGTTTTCTTTTTATAAATAATAAAAAAAAAAGTAAGTTATATTTAAAAAGGCTTATAATGGCATTCCCAATTGGTATGACTTGTGATGGTAGAAGCCAGGGATCTACACCAATGTGTCCTGGAGCTCAGCTTCCCCAGAGACACACCCTACTAGGGAAAGAGAGAGGCAGACTGGGAGTATGGACCGACCAGTCAACGCCCATGTTCAGCGGGGAAGCAGTTACAGAAGCCAGACCTTCTACCTTCTGCAACCCTCAATGACCCTGGGTCCATGCTCCCAGAGGGATAGAGAATGGGAAAGCTATCAGGGGAGGGGGTGGGATATGGAGATTTGGTGGTGGGAATTGTGTGGAGTTGTACCCCTCCTATCCTATGGTTTTGTTAATTAATCCTTTCTTAAATAAAAAAAAAAAATAAAAAAAAAAGAAAAGAAGACAAGGATCCAATAGGATTCTCTTTCTCTCTTCTAAATAAGACAGAGACCCTAAAAAGTTGTCTGAAGATGATGTATATTGTCATAATTTAAGGACTTATAATAACAAAAAGAATAAAGAAAAGCTAGTACAGATTTCTTGGACACTTTATGTAAAAGTAAAATTTCCCTAGTTCTTTAGGGATGACAATAATAATACTGTGACCAGACTGAGTGCTTATTACCTAGGACCAAACTAAAGAATAAATGCAGAAAGTATCATTCACTATTTATTCGTTACAATCAATCGGGTAAAAAAAAAAAAAAAAAAGAAAAAACTATAGACTACCAAACTTCACTTTCACATCCAAAATATTTTTCCCTGTGAATCAAAGTTCCTTCAGTAATGTTTTTATCCTATATTTAATTACTTATATATTTTGTTCCTTTTTTATTGAGGGGTTAATGGCATACAGTATAGTCAGTGGAGGTACAATCTCATCTCCCTTGACTGGCATCTAAGAAACACACTAGGATCCCAATGTACCTTCATCCTGTCCCTTTCCCCCTTCTATAGTCCTTTGCTTCGGTGCAATGCACTGCACTCAGTCCAAATTTCACCTTGTGTTTTCCATTACTGTTCTTTTCATAAATTCCACCTGTAAGTGAGATAATTTAGTATTGGCCTTTGTCTTTCTGGATTTTCTTACTCAGTATGATGCCTTTGAGTCTGACAATGCTACTACAAAGGAGATGACCTCATTATTTTTTTAAGCTTCATAGCATTTCATTATGTAAATGTACCATAACTTCTTCAGCCATTCATTCATCTGTCATTGGACACCTGGGTTACTTCTAAGTTTGGGCTACTACAAACTGTGCTACTATGAACACTGGTGTGCATAGATAGGTCTTTTCTGATAGGTGTTTTTAGTTTGTAAATTCTTTAGAAGAAGGATTGTGTAAATCCCTCTGTATAAACTCCTAGGAGAAAGTTTGCTGGGTCATAAGGTTGGTCTATTTCTAGAGTTTCTCCTCAATAATCTTTTAAATTGCATATTTTTTATTTTGGCTGACACAATATAAATAATTTCCCTGCAAGTAAAAATGAAATAAAATTCTTGAGCATGTTAGAATATTTTCAAAATTAGTATACTTAGCATTGTTAGCTTATGAATATATGTCTAAATTCTGAAAATATCTTTAACATATTGGTGATAATTAGAATTTAATGGCCTTATATATCTCTATTTTCTTACCAGGCTGGGGCTAAAAATCCTGTTGTTCGGGTATTTATTATTGATACCACTTACCCTGAATATGTAGGTCCCAGAGAAGTACCAGTTCCAGCAATGATAGCCTCAAGGTATATTAATCTCAGATGTTTCTCATGTTTTCAGCTGACTATTATATTGCCACTAAATTTTTTATTTAGGTTTTTTTTATTTCTTTGCTAGTGAGATTATGATGTATATACAAACTAAAATAATATTGGCATGAAAAGCTAGAAAAATACAAAATTTTAAATTACAAATGCATTTTTTATATTGCTTTAAAAATATTAACCACTTTCACACATATAATTACAGTGCTCAATATAAGGGATACTTTCCTTAGACACATGAACATATGCTCAGAATCAATAGACAGAGATAGCTTAAATGCATATATCTCCTTAGCCTGGCTTCTTTCAAGTCTAGCCTACTTTCTAGTCTAGGACTTATGAATAGATGCTTGTTGAATGTCCATGACTGATAAGCAAAGATAACAGCCTTCTGTAAATATTCATGACTTTCACTAGGGTGAAGTTTGTTTTCAAATTTCAAAAAAGTTTAATTTCATATTGGTTATTGAGTTTTTTGGATGCTAACTGTGAAGAGAATAGGACACGGAACATTCTAATTTCTCAATCATGTCTGACTAGCCCTGTTTACAACAACCTCCCAGGTCGCCCAACCATAGTATTTTATGATTATTCAGGTTGAAGAGGATAAAGAAAAGGAGTCCCCGAGTCATGCTTAGTAGGCTTTCTACAACTACACAAACCCTAATAGGCCAAGGCTTGACTCCTCTCTTCACCAGACTCAATAAAGAGTCAACTAGGACTAAATGACCACTAGTAGGGAAATGAAACTCAAGTGAGACCAATGCTGACTTTGCCAAAGCAAATCCACTTTTAGATAATGAAATAATGACTTCAAATTTTATAAATATTTGTTATTCCACACCTCAGGTTAAAACCATATGAGGTGTCAAGATGCCTGAATGGGCATTTGTAAAATACTAAAGTTATAATGGTAATTGTTATCATTTCTTGAACAAGTGTGGTTTGTAAGCACTTTATATACTCTTAGTATATATATATATATATATATATATATATATACTTCTGAAGCTCATAATGTTAGCATTCCCTCTTTTATTTTATTTTCTTATTGAAACAGAGAAACACATAGGTTAAATAATTATTTGTTTAGCTTAAGGAGTATAGTAAGTAGGAGATAGAGCTACAAATTGATCTTGAAATACCCTTACAGTTCTGTACTTTACTGTATGGATCTCTGAAATCTGTTTTATTATATTTGTTCTAATTGGCAAGTTCATCTTCAGAACCATGTGCTCCTGTTGCAGTTCATGGACACCTTGTCTGTACAAACACTGTTTGACTGTATACGTCATGTCTGATTATTACACTAATCTAAATTTCAACTCAATTTTCATTTTTTAATTGAAGTAACATTGCATTATGACACTGTACAAGTCCAGGTGTGCATTCTACTAAATAAACATCTATACAGTATTGTTGACACTAAAAGTCTAGTCCCTTCCTTCTGAAGTTTAACTTCTGATGATGGTCATTGTTAAAAGTCAAGTTCTAAAAAAAAAAAAGCCTAGAGAGATAGATGAGCTTTCAACACACTTGGTTAATAGCTAATTGAGTGTGCAAAAACAGAGATTACTTATGTAATATAGTATGTGCCTTTTCTCCTTTAGGTCAGCCCTCAGCTTTGACCTTATGTTTTTTGTCTTAAATTCTTCCCTAAGGTGTAAAAATCCCAAATAAGGAGAAAACTCAAGTGTAAAATAATTATGTTGAATGAACTCCCTTAGAAATTATTTAAAATTCAGCATATATAAATTAGCTTTCAGAGAAAGGAAAAACAGCTAGTTATTTCAACAGAGAACTTCTGAGCTCTGACATACCATGATGCTGCAGATTGAACCTGGAACCTCAGAGCCTCAGACATTAAAGTCTTTTGTTACAACTATTATGCTGTCTCTCCATCCTGAAAAAGGAAAAATTTAACTTCTTTATTTGTAATGCAAATATATCCTTTTGAAAAAAGAAATCATTAGAATTCTATTTACTTGTGAGTTAACTGTCTGGTTTGTTTACCTATTTACAGTGATTACTATTTTAGTTGGCTTACATGGATTACTGATGAACGAATATGTTTACAATGGCTAAAAAGAATCCAAAATGTTTCCGTCTTGTCTATATGTGATTTCAGGGAAGACTGGCAGATGTGGAATTGTCCAAAGGTAGGTTATATTAAAATCATAGATGAAAGGTAAGAGTAAAGTACAAAAGTGAGAACTTATTTATAGATAACATTTTATATTATAAATTCTGAGCAATCCTAAATGTTTTGCAGAGAAAATTCTCTACTCACAGCTTAATTAATTTAATAGGATACTTCTTTCTAGAATGTTTGGTGTTGAAATTAAATGGCAAAAAGAGTAACTGAAACAATATAACACTAGAAAAATGGTGTATCTGGTTCTCACTTAGGATGAAAAGTTATTCTTTGTCATTGTAGGATTTGGCAGTCAAGAACAAAACAGTAGTGATGAAAAGACAAGATGGATTCTATTAAAAATAATCTCTATAAAAAGGAATCATAGGAGAGATTTATTTAAATTTCTTATTTAAGAGAATAGTCTAGTCAGTATTAAACTAAAAACTTAAAATTTCAAAGGAAATGGATAATATTGTCAAAAGAAAAGCAAGTATTCCCATTTTTAGAACCAAAAGTGAATGACTGAGAATATCAGACTAAATTATCCTGTTATCCTATTGTCTTAAGAATGTGCTTTCTTTTATGCTAATTGTAGGGAGAAAATGTAAACTAGGCTTTGATTTATTGTTGAGTTTTAATTGTTTCTATTGCTAAAGTTCAAACTAATCTGTTGAATTAATGAGTCAGAAAACTATTTCACCAAACTAAAAGCTTTAAAATAAGCTTGTTCATAAATACTCATATTAGAGAATAAGAAATACAAAATGTTTACTTTAAATAGGAAATTTGATGGGTAATTTTCATGAGACTTCCAATTATGAAGAAACGTATCATTAAACCAAATATAGAATAAACTCACTTTACGAAGTAAGAAAAAAGCATAAAGCCATCAAACTAAATAATTGAATTCCATGTAGAAATTAGAACATTATGCTTTGTAAGGAAAGTCATATGAGTCTGTTTGGAAATATATCAGAACTATAATAGTCAACATAACTCAGACTAAAATTATTTTTAAATCACTACTGTGTCTTGACTAGTTTTGATGAAATATGCTAGAAGAATATTTTCATGATCTTATTTATATTTTGATATAGAAAGCAGGATGATTTTGGCTTTTATACAGTATAATAGGCAGAAATGGATAGAATAAATTTAATTGTACTAGTTAATTAGAAATCACTAGTTTGGTTATTTAGATTTGTATGAATGTATCTTTAATGTTTGTTGAATCTAGGTCTTAGTAATTATTTTATTATTTTATTAGTTTAAAACTGTAGTTTACTAGATATATTTTTAATTCTTAAAATAATGGAAGTAAAATTTTTTGAAATCCTATTTTATTAAAATCTGAGGCAATTTTAATTAAAAATGGAAGTTTCTTTCCCTGTAATATGAACTTCTGTCTTATGGTCAAAAACAGTGCTTAAATTTAGACTATCAGATTAAGATAACTTTAAGATTGAAAGGCAACCTGTTTCACAATTATCTGATAAATGCCTGGAACACATTTTCAAATTTAAGAACAACAGTGTTCAAATTCCCAGCAACTATAGGACTCTCATGACTGTGTGTGTGTGTGTGTGTGTGTGTGTGTGTGAAAACAAGTAACTTTTAAGGGTAAATAAAGTAGCAACATTTAATTCAGAACAGAAACGAGAGGAACTGGCAATAGTTGCTTATATTAACATGAAATTTGTTATAAAATATATAGTTTGAAGAAAAATCTTTCATTTTTCTTTCTCTGAAAAGAGGGTTAAAATTTATTTAACTTTATGGCTGAAAATAATGAACAAAAATAAATTTTAATGTTTCAAATTTGTCTTATTCTTTCTGAGAAACTGGCCTAGCCCTGTAAGAGAAAATAAAAATGTGTTGTTAAAAATGCATTATTCCCTTTATGAAAGTACACTCTTTCATTTTTCTCTTTCACTGACTATTCTTTTCCTTTCTAGCTCTTCTCCTCTTCTGACTTCTCTAGAAATCATACTATTCTCCAACTTAATATATTTGTAAGATAGGCATACTGCTATGACAATAAATACCCAATAAATCAGTGGGTAATTACAGTAGAAAATCTGCACTTCATGTAATCATCTACTAGAGAGTGAATCCAGGTAAGTGGGGAATGGTAAGAGACAGAGTCATTCAGAAACCTAGCTTGAAGTTATCTCAGATTTGACTATCAATATCCAGTGGGTTGATGAATAGAAAAATAGAGCACTATATATGAGAAATTTTTATAGACTATTTCTGAGCCACAAGAACTCCTTCTACTCACTATTGATTAGAACTCATCACATAGTCACATCCAACTGGAAGAATGACTGGGAAATGTAGTTTTAACTATAGTTCAAGAAAAAGAAGAAATGATTTGCTGATTATCTTCCAGCCTCTGTTACAACTCTCTACTTGATTGTCTATATCGTTATTTGATACTCAAATTCTTGTAGAAGATCTGAAATTTTAAGTATCTCTACTCTATCTTCATCACTGCTACCTAGACTTGGGTCTTTATCATTCTTTTAAAAATCTATAATAAACTTCAAATTAATCTCTTGGCCTCTATCTTACCAACTTCCAGTCATTTTCTGTGTCATGTTCACAATTATATTTTTTATATCATTGCCACCAAAGTTATCGCTGGAACTTGTTGCTAGCAGCAAAATCCATTGCTCCTGCAACCATACCCCCCCCCCCACCTTTTTTTCTTTGTTTGATAAGACAAAGAGAAATTGAGAGGGGAGGGAAAGTAGATAACTAGAAAGTTAGAGAGACACCTTACATTAGTTGCTTCACCACTTCTGAAGCTTCCCCCCTGCAGGTGGTGAACAGGTTTGACCTTGAATATGGTAACATGGGTGCTTAACGAAGTGCATCACCGCCCAGCCCCTTATGTTTTCTAAGTAGCATTTTTGCAATACTTCAGAGGATTTTATCTCTAGGAGAAGTTAAAATTTCATAGTCTTGTATGAAACTTTCTCTAAGACCTTGCCTTTGCATCTTCCCTTATCTTTCCACTCTTTCCCATCATCTTCTACACAATCACTGAAACCAATTCTGGTTTATTAGAGACTTGTTCTCCACATCACTCATTATGCCTAGAATGTTCTTTCATTAACGATTTGCTAGACAAACCCTATACATTTAGTTAACAATTTTAAATATTTGTTTAATAAATTATATCATTAAATCAAAAATGCAGGGCAGAAAAAAAATTAGTGCAAACTTTAAAAGTTCAACCTAATTAGTAAGACAAAAAAAAATAGTCCTTGGGAAAATTGCTTAACTGGTATAGCATTAAACTTTCATAGCTGAAGATTCTGGTTTGATCCCCAGTACCAAATGTATTAGAGTCACACACGTGGCTTGTCTCTCTCCTTCTTTCTGTCTTATATGAAACTCTTTTTTACATGTAATAAAGGCAGAATTCAGTAAAAAGATAGAAAAATATTAGTTTAATTAAAATTATTAGTTTAAACTCCATTATGAAGTAACTTTACCTGTCTGACATCAACTTCCTAGATATTGTGAGAATTCTAAAATATTGATAATCTTAGTAATTAATCTAATTATCCATATATATGTATCAGTGTTGTTCTATGGCATTTTGAATATTGCAGTATATTTAATTAATTGGCTTATTTGCCTACTTGTCTGCTTATGTTTGATGAGAGTACTGCTCAGCCTTGGGTGTTGGTGGTAGCAGGGGTTGAACCTTGGGACTTCTGTAAGCAAGTCCTATGCATTAGTGCTATGATATCTCCCCATCCCATAATATGATCATCTAAAACTCAAGTTTAAAATGAACCAATCAGGATAATTCATAGACATCTCAACTAATTAGAATGTTTTTTTCTATTATATTTAGGAAAAAATGTTCTCTTAATATCATGCTTAATAGGATCCTTTTGTCTTTCAGACCCAGGAACATATAGAAGAAAGCAGAACTGGATGGGCTGGTGGAGTATGATTTTGCTATATTTTTATTACATTTTAATGAAGCATGATATATTCACAGATATCTTAGAACTATTAGAAATATATCTGAACTGGGAGAGGGGAGCAGAAAGCATAATGGTTATGCAAAGAGACTCTCATGCTTGAGGCTTCAAACTCACAGGTTCAATCTCATGTACTACCATAAGCCAGAGCTGAGGTGCTGTGGTTTTTAAAAAAAAAAAAAGAAGAAGAACAAATATATCTGAACTTTCATTACTAGTGTTCACAGAAAAATTTCAAGGTAAAAGACGCAAAAGTAGAAATCCCTTCATTTATCTGTGATCTGCAATTTCAATGTCTATATTTTTATAATTCTTTTGAGAATAAATCATATTCTCCATATACTAACATTATATTTTTTATTGATTTATTTTCCCTTTCATTGCCCTTGTTGTTTTTTATTGTTGTTGTAGTTATTATTGTTGTTCTTTTGATGTTGTTGGTGTTGTTGGATAGGACAGAGAGAAATGGAGAAAGGAGGGGAAGACAGAGAAGGGGAGAGAATGACACCTACAGACCTGCTTCACTGCTTGTGAAGCGACTCCCCTGCAGGTGGGGAGCAGGGAGCTCAAACCGGGATCCTTCTGCCCGTCCTTGTGCTTTGCACCACCTGCCTTAACCCCCTGTGCTACCGCCCAACTCCCTACATTATCTTTTTAAACTGACTCTTCTATCCATAACTAATATTATTTGTTAAACATAGCAATAGACACTATTTCAAAAGGAATATAATCCCCTTTTAAAATTGTCTTATTTATTTAGCATTTGAATTCAGGAAAATACATTGAATATCTTTGATAATTTAAGCAAATTCTACATATTTTATTTTATTTTATTTTATTTTATTTTAATTTTATTTCCTCCAGGGTTATCACTGGGGCTCAGTATCAGCACTATGAATCCACTGCTCCAGAAGGCCATTTTTTCCATTTATTGGATAGGACAGAGAAAAATTGAGATGAGGGAGAGATAGAGAGGGGCCAAGAAGGATAGACACTTGCAAAGCTGCTTCACCGCTTGTGAAGCGACGCCCCCTGCAGGTAGGGAGCTGGATGCTTGTTCTTCTCACTATGTGTGCTTGACCCGTTGCACAGGCCCCCCATCCTACCATATATTAAATGTGGTTGTGTTACATTCTGTGATTACAGATCATATCTGTTTTAATAGGTTCATTAAAGAGTCATAAGACTTTTCAGTGTAAAAACATGTATTATGAAAACATTAGTTATGTCTTTGATATGAAGCAAATTAGGGCAGAAAATAAGTGAATTTGTGTCAATACTGTCACTTAGCACAAACATAATGACTGATTTGGAGGGAGAGGTCTACTTTATTGAGCTTTGGTCACATGCCTAGAAAAGGAAACTCTTAAGACTTGTCTTAGCACAGTATCCTACGACACAAAGACAATAAAGAATTCAGAAGTAAATTTTAGTATAACAAACTTATAAAAATCCAGTTTAAAATGAACAAGAAGAGAGTTGTAAAAGAGAAAGACAATAAATAATCCAGAAGTCAATTTAAAATGACAAACTTTATAAAGGTCAGATTTATGGTGGGTTGGGAAAAGGAAAATTGTAAACATTTTCAGATATTACAAATTCTGAAGTACACCTTTCTGTATCTTGTGATTTTACTTTACATATATTTGTTCTGTCTTTAGTTAAATGTACTTGAATTTTAATTACTAACTGTAAATAATCACTACAGTTAACTACATACCATAAATATAAATCACATTATAAAATAGTAAGTTAAGAAGGATATATCTGTAATTCAGAAAAAAATTAAAAGAATGTCTTATTTGATTGTTTAACAGAGTTGGGCCTTGTGCACATGCACTTCTACAGACCCAGAGCCAATTTTATTTATTTGAAAGCTACTTCAGTGCTGTGGTTATGTCTTTCAGTCATGTCTTTCAAGGGGACCTGGCTCAAATTTTAGTTGTGCACATAACAAAGCAGTGCCCTATCCAAATGAGCTATTTTTGCCAGTCCCAAGGCAATATTTTTTTGCAGGAAAATATTATGTATCATAACAAAAGCAGCAACATTATCCAATGTGTGAAGAAAATAAATTAGAGGGACCAGGCGGTGGTAAGCCTAGTAAAGCAAACACATTACAGTGCGCAAGGACCCCAGTTCAAAACCCAGGTACCCCACCTGCAAAGGAAAACTTCACAAGTGGTGAAGCAGGGCTGCAAGTGTGTCTCACTCTCTCTCCTCTCTCTGTCTCTATCCAATAAAAAGTAAATAAATAAATATAGATAATAATATTAAAGCTAAAGAAAAGAAACTAGAAAAATTGCTGCAAAGTAGATGAAATGTAGTACACAATATTGCAAAATTAATCTTAGCTCACATAAGAAGAAACATGACATAAAAACATACATGCTAAATAAAGAGATAAGCAGCTCTCTGGAGATGATCGTTACTCAAAGGAATAGGTAAATAATATTTGGCAATAGTAGAACGATGTAAAGGAATATGGAAAATGACAGAAGAAATTCAGAAATAAACAAAAAATTCAAGAAACTCAATATATCCTAAATATGATGAGAAGGAGGGAAAATATGATGAGAAGGAAGGGAAAAAAGATATAGGAAGGATTTAAATGTACTAGAGAGAAAATTACATCATTCAAAAAGACATAGAAGCCTGTATGCATGTAAATGTGTTATATATAAAAGTATTATATATATGTAATTTATATATAAATGTATTATATATGAATACATCTAAGAAAGTCTTTTTAAAACTGTTCTTGTCTCACCATTCTTTGCTTGAATAGCATCTATCCATTTCTTCCTTTTCAAGAACAAGTTTTTTCTATTCAAATAGGAAGACAGAAGCAGAGAAAAAGAGAGGCATCAGTTGGATGATAGCAGCAATGAAAGAAAACATTTTTAGAGAAAGAGAAAGGAAAAACAAGACAGTACTACAATAGGAGCTGGGCCTTTTACACATGCAGTTTCACAGACACAAAGCCAATTTTATCTATCTATCTATCTATCTATCTATCTATCTATCTATCTATCATCTATCATCTATCTCTGGAGCATTACCACTCCCACCTGACTTTTTCAGATAGAAATAGATTGAAAGAAAGAACCACAGCACCAAAGTACTTTTCAATATTGTGGGGGCCTGGCTATCATAGTAGTGTCTGCAACTTGGTTGTTGAAAGTTGATAAGATATAAAGAAGAAAAAAATGTTTGATAAGCAGGGACCAAAAAGTAGGAATAGAGCAGATGAAAATAGGGGTATTCAGGTGGGATGAAGCTAGGAAGTCTATTTTAGCTTTCTTCTTTCTTTTTATTTATTTTTTATTTATTTATTTAATTTATTTATTCCCTTTTGTTGCCCTTGTTGTTTTATTGTTGTAGTTACTATTGTTGTTGTTGTTGGATAGGACAGAGAGAAATGGAGAGAGGAGGGGAAGACAGAGAGGAGGAGAGAAAGATAGACACCTGCAGACCTGCTTCACCGCCTGTGAAGCGACTCCCCTGCAGGTGGGGAGCCGGGGTTTGAACTGGGATCCTTATGCTGGTCCTTGTGCTTTGCGCCACCTGCACTTAACCCGCTGTGCTACAGCCCGACTCCCCTTTTAGCTTTCTTCTAAGGAGGCCATAACTTTAGTAATTTATGCCTGAGTCTGGTAGTTAACATGCCGGTGGACTAAAAATATTGTCTGGGTAGACAGTGTCAGAATTGAGAACAGGATTTAAAAGATGTGTTAGGGCAGAGAGTAGCTTCTAAACATGAGGAAAGGATATAAATATCATTAACTGCTTACCCCATCAGCCTGACCTAGTACCCATATATATTCATATTAAACACAGGAACCTGTGTTGCCTCTGAGTCCCTGTCAGTCTGAGCTCACAGTCCATGGTCACAGCTGGTAACATTCTAGGCTCCACTCATTTGAGGAGCAGTCTTCCTCAAGTGGCAGAGTAGGCTTGCCCAGCCTCCCTTCCATGAGTGTGTCTCTACAGTGAAAGCAAGACCCTGGAGAGGCCTATAGGAAGGCTTTTGATGATGTTCCTGATGGACGTGACCAGTGATGGAGAGAAGGATCTATTAGAGGTCTAGGCCCATCATATCTATGTGGGAATCAAAGGATTCCCTGACCAGAGCCCTTGATGATGGGGTGACCTGGTATTGACCGAAAAGGTCAACATTATAGTGACCAGTCTCTTGCTCTTATCCAGCTTTTGTAGTCCTTTCTTTATCTGATGAGGTTAGATGTTCTCCAAGTTGTTAAATCAGTGAGTGTCATTTCTTGTACCCAAATCCGTACTGGGTTTATGGGTCTGGACTCAAATTAGGGTTTTATTAATTAAAGGACAATGATTGTCCCCTTAAACAACCTCTATTATAGTCATCAATCAAGTAAAATCCAGTAAAACTTATGGTTAACTTAGATCTCACTTAAACCCATTGTTGTCTTCTGAAATCAGACAAGATTGGGTATGATTAGTGTGGTATGGCCATACAAATGCCAGTGTTATCTATGGTTCTCCCATGTGGTGTCGAGGTTTGAAACCAGAATCTTACACAGCAGAATATGTGCTAACTAGATGAACTGTCTTTTTATTATTATTATTAACTTTGTTTATTTTTTCTCTTTTGTTGCCCTTGTTTATCGTAATTGTTGTTATTATTGTTGTTGTTATTGTTGTCATTGTTGTTGAATAGGACAGAGAAAAATCAGGAGAGAAGGGAAAGACAGAGAGGGGGAGAGAAAGACAAACACTTGCAGACCTGCTTCACCGCCTGTGAAGCAAACCCACTGCAGGTGAAAAGCGAAGGGCTCCAATCGGGATCCTGATGCAGGTCCGTGCGCTTTCTGCCATGTTCTCTTAACCCTCTGCGGCACCACCTGGCTCCCTAGATAAACTGTCTTTCAGGCCAAAAATAGGCTCTATAATGGCTTTACTTATAATTGCTTTCTCTAGCATGCAATTTTTATGTCTTTATTTGAAAGGAATACAGAAACTTCTTTGTTTTATTTTTGCCACATACTTACCATACTGGGGCTCATTTGACTATATAAATCTGCTGCTTCTGAAGCCATTTTTTTCCTTTTGATAAAGGGTGAGAGCGAAAGACAGAGATAACACAGCACTGCTCTGCTGTTTGTAAAGCTTCCCTGATTTAGATGCTCCTATGTGACAACCCAGCATTCAAATTCAAATTCTTGTGCTTGACAATATGTGTGTTCTACTAAGTCACCTGCCAATCCTCATCTTTAGTATTTAATCAGAAAGAAATAACAACCAAAAATTATCTTTAAATTCCTTTATAGCCTGTAGAAAACAGTGGAAAAAGGGAGGGTTTAAGTTTGGGCAACAACCACTGAAAACATAACATCTTTAAAAGTCACATTTACATTATTTTAAAATGGACAAAACACAACACCTCTGCACTCTTGATAAAATCCCTTGTTTCACAGAAATCAATTTTCTATATGATTTTTCAATGCTTTCACTTTTGACTGAATGGGGACTCCTTTTGGGCATTAGTCTTAGATAAATAGGATCTCAGGTCATTTACCTCTGTAACAAAAAAAAAGTATCTCATGGAAAAAAATCCCTTCCATTGAAGATATTTTCATGGAATTGCGCTTCCTACAAAGCAAAGGAATCTATACAAATACTTTGCAAGTCTAATAAAAGGATCTGAGAGAAGCCTTAATAACAGACGACCACCCAGTTACATAGGCTTATTTACAACCCAGGTGTGATTTGCTGCATGAAGCACTTAACTCATAATACATTATGAACCTAGCTCTGGTGAAAGTGAATGCGGAAATATTTCACACTCTCTTTACCTCACCTAAGTTACCTGTTCAGCTAAAGCAACAATCTTGACATGTGCAATAAAAGAGAAGATAACAGTCTTTGCTTAGTAGAAACATTTCTTCTCGTTTTCTGCTTACAGTATCTTAAAACATAACATTCTGCCCTGTTTTCAGTTTTCAATAAAAATAATAATGTAAATTTCAACCTAACATAGAAGCATTTTTTATTTCCTTATATGATTACAGATGTGAGAAAAATATTTTTTACTCTGCTATTGTATTTTGTGGTCCTGGTTACTTTTAGTTGATTATGATTGCACAAAGCCAGTCTTTGTCTTTTTTTTTTTTAATTTTTTATTTTATTTATTCCCTTTTGTTGCCCTTGTTGTTTTATTGTTGTAGTTATTATTGTTGTTGTCATTGTTGGATAGGACAGAGAGAAATGGAGAGAGGAAGGGAAGACAGAGAGGAGGAGAGAAAGATAGACACCTGCAGACCTGCTTCACCGCCTGTGAAGCGACTCCCCTGCAGGTGGGGAGCCGGGGTTCGAACCGGGATCCTTATGCCGGTCCTTGTGCTTTGCGCCACCTGCGCTTAACCCACTGCACTACAGCCTGACTCCCCCAGTCTTTGTCTTTTACCCTGAGAAGTAAGTCAGAGGGTCTTAAAAAAAAACTTTATTATCTTTATTAATTTGATAGAGACAACCAGAAATGAAGAGAAAGAGGGAGATAGAAAGGGATAAAGACACATGAAACCCTGCTTCCTCACTGGCACAGCTTTCCTCCTGCAGGTGGGGACCAGGGGCTTGAACCCTGGTGCTTGAAAATTGTAATGTGTGCTCAATCAGGTACACCACCACTGGGCCCCTGAGTGGAAGGCTTTCTAAAGTGATTACTAGTTAAGTATATCATTTTTTGTCTATGAGGGTAAGATTCATTCTAAAGTGAATGATTTTTCCCAAACTACTAAAATTTCATTAAAGAAATTGGAAATCAGTACTTTTTATTCCCAATCCTTGTAACTCTAAGTTTCACTTAGAGGTATTATTAATAATACACAAAATCCTACCTTAATAATAATAATAATAATAATAATAATAATAATAATAATAATAATAAAGCTGACCTTATTATTAATGAAACTGGTAAGGATTCATGTATGAAAATAGCAATTTCTCATAATGCAACTTTTCTTTTTCTTAAAACATGTCAATTCTATGCCAAATCTGCGTGGTTTAGTAAATTATTAATTTCCAAAGGCTGTTGTAGCAAACTTTCATAAACTTGGTGGTTTAAAACAACAAAAATGTTTTTCTTTCACTGCTCTGGAGGTTCAAAGTCAAAAGACAAGGTGTCAGTAAGGTTGCAAACCTTATAGAACTCTGAGGAAAATTAATTCTGTCTCTTCCAGCTTTTGACAGTAGCAACTTGGGATCAGCCCAACCTCTGCCTCCATTTCATCTGACTTTCTATGCCCTGGTTCTCTTTGTATCTCTTTATATCTTCTTCTCACGAGCACTTCAGTAATTGGATTTAAGATCCATTCATTCCAATATAGTTTAATTCAGCCAAGAGCAGAGCAGAGCAGAAGAAGCTAGTGTCAGTCTTATAACAACATTTTGCATATTTATGGGGACTCCACTTTAAATTCACTAAACTAGGAAGAGCCCATCTCTTAATACCATCCTTTTGGTGGGATGATAATTCAACATATGAGTCAGGGGGAAGCATGTCATAGACATTCACTTCAAAACAGTCCCCTCCTGAAATTATAAGTGGACATAAATTTGTGGAAACAATATCCAAACCACTGCAGACACCATATCAACTAAATCACATTTTGAAAACACACAATAATAATCATCAGTTTTATCATAAAATACTAAGTATCAGATTATTCAATGGGCCATCATTAAAGAGAACTATAATAATGTTTCCAGTTCTCTTCTTGCTCAGAAATGGGTCTCCAACTGGGTGAAAACAAATGTATTTTGATGAAAGATATTGGTAGTGTTTTGATTATTATTTTGTCCCCTTCTAAAGGAGCTCAAATTCTTGATTCAATTTTTATTGCAAGGAATCTGGGTCAAGAGAACTATAAGCTGGTTTTGTGTCATTTGTGGGAAATATTCTCCATAATCTAAAGTACCTCATTTCTCATGTGTGTTTTTCACCATTTTTCCACAATCTCATCACAGGAAAAAAGAATTCAGCAAATATAAGATGATTAGTCTTTTGTATAAGAAGGGGGACATAAGATAAGAAACAAATAGTTGAAATTTGACATTTGTAGAATTTTAGTTGTTTAAAGCCATCTACCTTACTAAAAATTACATATATAGCTATCAGTGGCACACTTGGTAGAGAACATATATTACAATGTCCAAGAACTGAGGTTCAAGTCCTTGGCCCCCAGCTACCAGGGGAGTAAAGTAATACTGCAGGTGTCTCCTTTTCCTCAATCTTTATCAATCTTTTCCTTCTCAGTTGTTCTCTGTCTCTATCTATAAATAAATATTTTTAAAATATTAAGAAACAAATTTATTTAAAAATGTTTATTTTAAGAGCAAGAGAGAATTAGAGCATTGCTCCAGAAAATTCAGTACAGGAGATCAAACCTAGAGCATATAACTTCTTTGCTTTACCCATGAAGCCAAAGCCACTTCTTCAGATGTTGGGTAATAATCAGCCTTAAAAAGAGTCAAACTTTAATCAAATGCCACTTCTTAAAACTTTGACTTGGTCAAATATCAACATTCATTACTGACCTTTTAAGCCTTATTTTAAGCCATATACTGAGAATATAGAACTTCAATCAAATTAGGCATTATCAACCCAGGGGCAGAGAATAGCTATCAGGCAGTAGTTGCAGTGTGGAAATGCCTGCCAAAATCAGTGGAAAAGCTGTCTATCTAGGAGAATAAAATTTCAGATGTGAGCAAAGATAGGAGATCCAGGGCATTCTGGTCCTGTAATCATAATGATGCACTGCTTTTAAAAAAAAATCTGTGATTTTTGTTAAGCTTTATCTTTTGAACATAACCCTTGTCCATTTCTTTCAGTTCTTTGTTTCAACACCAGTTTTCAGCTATGATGCCACTTCATACTACAAAATATTTAGTGACAAGGAAGGATACAAACATATTCACTATATCAAAGACACTGTGGTATGTTCCTTCCAGATCTTCCTCAAAGATCATTCACTTGAGGTTGCTCAAATAACGCTCAGCTTCACACAACATAATGTTTGTCTTTTTATAGGAAAATGCTATTCAAATTACAAGTGGCAAGTGGGAGGCCATAAATATAGTAAGAGTAACACAGGACTCGCTGTAAGTATTGCATGAAGCATGATGCACCATTCAGCTCTTAATTGGCACTGATGGCTCTATAGATGATACTACAACACTTCTTTAAGTAAGAACACTTTTGTGTTTCTTTAGTTGAGGAAGATGTTTTTAAGATTGTACACTATGTAAAAACTAGTCATCCTGGTGCATGATGGTAGAACAGGACCTATGCTAGAGGTAAGAATGTTTTGCAGATACCTATCATGGTGAGATGTGAAATTTTACCTATGTTTCAACAAGTTTGCTATAATCCACTAATCACTACTCCCCTCCCCCACCCCCAATTAAAATAAAAACTAGTCAGAAATTATTTCTCTTTGGAAAGAATACTTATACTAATTTCTCCCTTGATAGTCGGTATATATTAAAAGTATCATTTATCTAAAAAGATTATTTTTTTCTGTATCACCTAAAGCAGTGAGAAAGGTTCAAAACTTCCTGGGAATGTAAACTATAATTGTACAATTTTTTTTTTAGTGATTTGCTGTTATTTAAAGTTATCTGTATCTGCTATCATTTGTTGTAAGTAGAAGTGATCAGCTCAGCTTACAATTGAGAAAAAATGATACCTTGAAATGCAACTAAGTTCATCAGGGCCCCATAGTAAGAACTAGAATAAAATCTGGGACATATTAAATCTAAGATTCTTATCATTACACAACAGAGAACTTGTTTCTTCCTGTTCTTTCCTTTTTGGTTCATCCTGCATCCTAATAAGCCATCTTATGATAATGTATGATCTGGAGAGATAACATAGTGATTTTGCAAAAAAAAAAAAAAAACTTTCATGCTTGAGATATCAAAGGCCCCAAGTTCAGTCCCCAACACTACCATAAACCAGAGCTAAGCTAATTCTCTGGTTTAAAAAAAAATTAAATAAAATTTATGACCAGTTCTCTAATCAAGAATGTCTGATGCCCTTCCCTTGTCTCATGATAGTTCAAAACTCAGAGATTTTTATTTTGTTGCTCATCATCTGCCTGCCACTGACTGAAATTCTAAGAGAAAAAAAAATGGGAGGATCGTTTTTCAAGAGCTATAGACTTATTAGAACCCTGTTCCCAATCGATGTAATTCCTTGAATGGTCAGTAAACATGTTTGGATATTATTACATGAACTAGCTATTTTAAAATAACCAATATTAGAGGGATGGAAAGACAATAGAGAGAATATTGATCTTTAGGTATAATGTGTTTCGGAGGTAAGATAAAACTAGAGATAAGGATATACAGCAATGGGGAGCCTGGCGGCGGTGCAAGGGGTTAAGTACACATGGCACAAAGAACAACGGCCGGCGTAAAGATCCTGGTTCAAGTCCCCGGCCCTCCACCTGCAGGTGGTTCGCTTCACAGGTGGTGAAGCAGGTCTGCAGGTGTCTATCTTTCTCTTCCCCTCTCTGTCTTCCTCTCCTTTCCCCATTTCTCTCTGTCTTATCCAACAACAATGACAGCAATAACAACAACAATAATAATTACAACAACGACAATAAACAAGGGCAACAAAAGGGAAAAATATTCAAAAAATTAAAAAAAAATAATATCCAGCAATGATCATATCTAGGTTGAATATGGCAGAGGCCTGAATGGGAAAACAGGCAACAAAATATAGGTCCTCTGGGGGCAAAACTATACCTTCTCTCTTGTGTCCCTAGCATTGGGCATGGTGCCTGACACAATATTAGCTAAAAGAATGAGAGGAAGAGTAGATAGACACTAATAATAAATAACTTCTCTCACCTGGGAAAATGCGGAATGTACCCTGTGACAACGGAAACTAAGTAAATCAATATTTTCTCAATAAAGTGACATTGGAATTGGAAAAAATAAATAATTTCACCGGATGCATGTTGGGTTATCTTATTTATATTATTGGGGTTACTACTAACAAACTCTATTGTCATTTAGACATCAATATCTATTTAATAATTTCTGGGTACATTTTCAGGTTTTATTCTAGCAATGAATTTGAAGGATATCCTGGAAGAAGAAATATCTATAGGTAATTGATGTCACTTTTCTCTAGTACTCATTTATTGGTATTTAAAGAGATATAGAATATTTTAAAACCCTGGATCATAATAAATATCACTTATGAATTAGGATAAAATATTTAGAGATTGTTATACACCACATCAGTATAAAAATATATACCCCTGGGGGTCAGACAGTAACACAGCAGGTTAAGCTCACATGGCACTAAGCACAAGGACCGGCACAAGAGTCTCAGTTCGAGCCCCTAGCTTCCCATCTGCCACTTCATGGGTGATGAAGCAAATCTGCAGGCGTCTATCTCCCTCTCCCCCTCTCTGTCTTCCCTTCCTCTCTCAATTTCTTTCTGTCCTATCCAACAACAATAAACACCACAATAATTACAAAAAAAAAAAAAGGTCAACAAAAGGGAAAAAGATAGCCTATAGGAACAGTGGATCCATGGTGCAGGAACCAAGTCCAGCAATAACACTGGAGGCAAATATATATATCCCCAAAAATATTGATTAACTCAAAAATTTTGTCTTAAAAAACATCTGAATGATGATATAGACTTGGAAATATATACTTCAACTAAATTTAATGGTGGCCAAGGACATTTTTTTTCACTTAATACACAATTAATTATCAGACATGTTATTAATTCCCATATATATTATTACTTTTAATGTGGCTCACATTGTCATAAGCCTATTATGGTTGAAAATATTTCACCTCTGTACCTAAATTAATATTTAAGGTCACCCCAGTAGTCCTATTTACTAGAGTGAGAACATCCAACAGCCCCCTCCAAGAATAAAAAATAAAACAATTAGTAAAAAGAAAAAGGAAAGGAATAGTAACTAAGGGCCAGTAGTCTGTCATATGGCAAGCACCTTTTTTCTTTTTTTTAATTGAGCGGGTTGATATTTTGCAGTGCAGTCATTGGCATATGCATACAATTTCATTATGTACCAGGCCCCAAAGTTTTCTCCCTCCCCAGGGTCCTTTGCTTTGGTGCAATTCAACATGGCCAGTCCATGTTTCACTTGGTGCTCTCACTCTCCTTTCTCTATAAGTCTCACTAATAAGTGAGACCATTTGATATTCATTCCTCTCTTTTTGGTGTATCCCACTCAACTTGATGTCCTCAAGTTTTATCCAGGAGAATGTAAAGGAGACAACATCATTTTTTTAAAGTTTATTGAGAGATTAATAATTTACAATAAACAGTAAAATACAATAAGTTGTACATGCATAAAATTTCCATATAACAATACAAACCTCACTAGATCCTCCTCTGCCATTACGTTTCAGGATCTGAAGCCCCCCCACACACACACACACACATCATGTTTCAGGATCCGAGCCCTTGCCCCCCCACCACCCTAGAGTCTTTTACTTGGTGCAATACACCAACTCCAGGTCAAGTTCTGCTTAGAGTTCTCAACTTGATCTTGTTTTCCTTTTGATTCTCACTTAACATATCTTTGAGCGCCATCCAAGATGGGGTAAAGAATTCACCATGAACCTGAGACTTTGCAGCCTCAGGAATAAGTCTCTTTGTATAACTATTTTACCATCTAACCCTATTCACATTTCTCAGTTTTCCACATAACAATTCAACCCCCTTCTATGTCCTTTTCTGCTATCATGTTCCAGGACCTGAACCGCCCTTCCCCCACCACAAAGTCCTTTACTTTGGTGCAATTACACCAGACCCAGTCTAATATTTGCTGTGTGTTTATTGTTCAACTTTTTTTTTTTTTTGTAATTGGATTCCTTTTACTGAAGATGCCTTTAAACTTTAGATGGAGAAGAGTTATGCCAAAATTTTCCTCTAAGTATTTGATAGTCTTTGGTCTAATATCCAAGGTGTGTTGAAATCCACTACTATTACTGTGTAGCTGTTAATATATTGCTGTAGTCCTTTTGGTAGATGTTTGATGTGTTTAAATGGCCTCTTATTGGGTGCAGAGATGTTAACAATCATTAAGACCACTTGACTGACTGATCCTGAGCATTACATAATGTCCATCCCTATCTTTTTAAAATTTTGTTTGTTTTAAGGTCTATCATGTCAGATTGAGAATAGCTGTTCCTGCCCTTTTTTGTATTCCATTGGCTTGCATGATAGTTTTCCATCCTTTCACTTTGAGTCTGTGTTTGTCTAGTTGAGATAGGTGAAATTCCTGCAGACAAAATATGGTTGTGTTGTGTTTTCTGATCCATCTTCCCACTCTGTGCCTTTTAATAGGTAAATTCAGGCCATTGACATCTGTTGATATTACAGAATGGAGATATTTTAATGCCATTATTTTAAAATGTTAAAATGTTCTGATATATGGCATGTTTATGATAATGTGATTGTTTATAAGAGAAATTTCAGAACTTTTTGCAAGGCAGGCTTGGTGATATTTGATTCCTTCAACTGTTGCTTGTCAGAGACAGTTTTATGCCTTCATCTAGTTTGAATGACAGTCTAGCAGGATACCGTAGTCTTGCTTAAAAGACTTTCTCATTGAGAACTCAATAGATATCTTGCCATTCTCTTCTGGCCTTTATTGTTTGTATGGAGAAAGCTACAGCTAATCTTATGGGTTTTCCTCTGTAGGTGACTCTGTTTTTCTCTTGCAGCATCTAAGGTCCTTTCCCTATTCTTATTCCTTTTCATTCTAAATATGATGTGTCTTGATGTCTTTAAGTCTGGGTTAATTCTGTTTGGGACCATCTGAGTTTCTTGAATCTTTATGTCTTTTATGTTGTCTAGAGTAGGGAAGTTCTCAGTTATTATGTCCAGTAAAATGCTTTCTTTTTTTTTTTCCTCTCTTTCTTCCTCTGGAAAGCCAATAATGCATTTATTACTTCTTCTGAAGTCATCCCATATGTCTCTGTTGTTGTTTTCAGTATCTCTTAATCTCTTTTTTGAGATCTCTTACTTCTTTCTTAGTTTCTCTAATTCATCCTCAACCTTGCTAATTCTGTTTTCTGCCTCACTTATTCTATTCTCTCTTCCCTCTGTTGTTTTCTGTTATGATACTGTTTTAGCTTGTTCAACTAGTTGTGCTCTTAGCTCAGCTATTTCAACTTTCAGTTCTCTAATTACCTTGAAATAGTGTTTTCTTTCAGAGACTCATTAGTGGTTTTCCTATTTCTGATGATATTACTTTCAAACTCTTTCTTTATTCCTGTGACTAATACCTCATTTAATGTTTTGACGTTGTCCTCATTCTTACGTGTTTCTACCTTTGGGGGGCTTTTAGCTGTGCTTTTTGTCCTGGTTCATTTATCCAATGTTTCTTCTTGGCTTAACCATTATATACAGTGTGTTATGAGGTCCCTCTCTCGGTACTCTCAATCCACTGATCACACTTGCCTGGAGTGATTTGTGTCTAAGTAAGGTACTTAAAGAGTTCACAGTTATGGAAATTAATGGTTGTTTTAATGTTGTCTCTATCCTTGAGGTGAAGCATAGTGGCCGATAAACCCTCTTTTGTTATTTACCTTCCCTGTGAGCTATGGGGAGCCTTTGAGCTTTTTAACTACAGGTAAAATTTTTAGCTTAATTACTCACTCCTAACATAGAGATAAAACAGGGTGGGGGAGAGATAGTACTGTGATTATGAAACAGACTCCCATTCCCCAAGCGTCCAAAGCCCCAGGCCCAATTCGGCTTCTCTGACAACAGCCAGAACCAAGCTGGGCAGCAGTCTTTGGCCCTGTGAGTTTCTAAACAAATACTGTTTGTACCCTGTGGGTTCTGAGACAATTGTTCAATGTGTCTCTGAATTCACTGGGAAAACAATGTGCAAAGGCTGCCACTATACAACCCCACTTCCAGACCACTGGCAGTGTATGTCTTCTTCTGAACTGCCCGATCAGATCTCTGCCCCTGTGTCAGCACAGAGCCTCCCTACTGCTGCTCCAGCCCCCAAGATACAGTAGCAATGGAGACTCACAGTTGCATTTGATGAGCCTTAGGGGATCCTCTTTTCTCATCAGCAGTTTATTTGTTGATAAAACTCAGACCAGAGGTGGTGCCTCAACTGGCAAACTGAGGGATTGTTATCAGTCACTCCCAAGTAGATAAAGGCTTACAGCCCCAGGAATCACTCCTTAGGTCCCTCTCTGTCCACAATTTACACGTGTTTGCACTCATCCATGACTTGGTGGGTTCCCAAAGTATTCCGAGTCTTGTCTTGTGTTTTCAGGTGATCTTCTTTGTTATTCTTAGTTGACTGAGAAGAGGAGAGAGATGTGGCTGCTTCTACTCTGTAGCCCCACCTTTATTTTGATTTGAGAAGGAAGTAGGGAATCAGTGTGATAGTCCAATCAATCACTGTAAAAGTTTCTTTCCTTGTGCTTTTCTTTCACATGTGCCCTGCCATTCCGGCTGCCTCCCTCCCCCACCCTGGAGTCTTGTAGCCAACTTCATCATTTTTAACAGCTGAGTAGTATTCCATCATGTATATATAGCACAATTTTTTTTACGTTACTTATCTGATATTGGACATCTGGGTTGCTTCTAGATTCTGGTGATTATAAACTGTACTTATCTGATATTGGACATCTGGGTTGCTTCTAGAGCCTGATGATTACAGTAAACTGTGCTTCTATGAGTATAGGGATATATAGATAGATATCTTCTGATAGGTATTTCTGTTTCCTTTGGGTAAATCCCCAGAAGAGAAATTGTTGGGTCATAGGATAGGTCCATTCCTAGTGTCCCCATAAGTCTCCAAATTGCTTTCCACAATGGTTGGACCACGTTGCACTCTCGCCAGCATTGCAGAAGTGTCCCTTTTCCTCCACATCTTCTCCAATATTTGTCATTTCTGCCTTTCTGATGTATGTCATTCTTACAGGTGTAAAGTGGTGTCTCATTGTCTTTATTTGCATTTTTCTGATGATCAATGACTTTGAGTACCTTCTCATATATTTCTTGGCCCTCTATATCTCTTCCTCTGTGAAATTTCTGTCCATGTCCTGGCCCCATTTTCTAATGGGGTTGCTTGTTGTTGTTTTTGTTGTTGTTTGTTTTGGTGTTTAATTTACTGGGCTCTTCATGTATTTTTGGTTTTTAGCCTTTTGTCTGATGTGTGTTGTGTAAAGAACTTCTCCCATGGGGGACCGGCTGGTGGTACACCTGGTTAAATGTTCACATTGCAGTGCACAAGAACCCCGGTTCAAGCCCCCTGGTCTCCACCTACAGGGGGGAAGCTTTACAAGTGGTAAAGCAGTGCCACAGGTGTCTCTCTGTCTCTCTCTTTCTCTCTTCCTCCTCTCTCAATTTCTCTCTTTCTCTACCCAGTAATAAATAAATAAATAAATAAATAAATAAATAAAAATATTTTTTAAAAGCTGAATATATACTTAAAATGCTTTTTTCTAAGAGTTACATAGTAAATTATGTTATTTCTCAGCACACATCAGAATGTCACTACAAGGTGACAGAAACTATTTTAATTAATACAACCTAAATCTATATTTGGATTTCTAAAAATTATTGTGATCTGTTTTAAGAGAATCATATAGTTTGAACCTTATAATATTTTTCCTGATTTGATAATTATTCTTTGAAACTGATTTTGATTGCTAAATTCCAAAAGTAGAAGGATTTAAAAAATCTCTTTGATAAGTCTGCTGACATTTGCTATGTAAATAATGCATGTGCCTAGCATATATTTACCTTTGCTGTTTATTACATTTATATTCTGTTGCTCTGTAAATAAATGTGCCTTTTGAATTTGGAAAAAAAAAACAACAGAACAACAATAACAAAAAAAAAAAAGATTTTCTCTGATGTCATTGGGTGTCTTTCTATTGGGGTGGTGGTACCCTTTGCTGTGCAGAAGCTTTTCAGTTTGACCTAGTCCTATTGGTTTGTTTTTGTTTTCTTTGCTTTTGGATTTGAATACTTGAAGGCTTTTTTGTAGCATAGGTCGTGAAGTGTCCTGCTAATGTTTCTGCTGTGTATTTAATAGTTTATGGCCTGGCACTTTTTCATATGCTCTCCATATATTTTATCCCTGCTATCACTATCTAAAGCAGGTGATGTCAGAGTCAGAGTTTATACAGTCATTCTGACATTGATCCTTTACTATCAACCTTTTCAAATTATCACCAAAATGTAAACATGATTTCCTGCTAGAAGAAGAAAATATTTTTCCTTCTGCTGCATTACTCTGTGCTAGGTGGATCTTGTTTCCTCATCTATTGGGGAGGATCTGTGTCTTGTCACACTGTACTATACCCAAGGTAAGGTCAGGGAAAAAAATAAAAATCTGCAGTGATCCTAGGTGACCAACCTTACTAACCACAATAGGACTCCAATCTTGACCCCATAATAGTATAATACCACCTCTTTGTCCTTACACAAGATTCCAATTCTGTCACTTTAGAATATGGTCCAGGAGTCTGCACATTAAACTAATCACTAGTCAGGCACCATTCTGTAAGGAAAAAATACCATCCCAGCATGGTAGGTACAGGTTGGCTTGTATGGAAATATGTGGAGGAAGCATCCCAGAATGAGCTTCCAGGAACACAAATTTCCTGGCAAACAGAATGAAAGCACACAGGAGGCACTTACAACTGTGGTTTCTTTCTTTTCTTTTTTAATTTTCTTAATATTAATGTTCTCCTCCAGAAATATGATAAAAAAAAAAAAAGGGCCCTGTCTTGGTAATACTGCCAGATTAGCTTACACGTTTTGTAATGAAAGTAGTAAGGAGAGAGGGGAAGATACACAATGTTTTCCCAAACACCGTAGAAAGTGGAGGGGATTAGTGGTTACAGGGAATAATTTCTTCACTCCTATTGGAGGTGGTAGATATTTCCTGTACCCCAGGGAAACCATACACAGGGCTTCTCCCTCAAGGTCTGTGACTATTCAGGCAAAGATGTATCGAAAATCCGGCTACATCAAAATACTGTGATTCCCCTTTACTTTAAATGATATTGGCAACAGAAAAATAGAGTGGGTTTGATGTCAATATGTAAATTAGTCATTTTACAAGAAGTACTACATCTTGATAAATACAATCTCAAAATCTCAGCATAGTTTTATTTTATTTCATTTTCCTCTAGAATTAGCATTGGAAGCTATCCTCCAAGCAAGAAGTGCATTACTTGCTATCTGAGGAAAGAAAGGTGCCAATATTACGCAGCAAGTTTCAGTGACTATGCCAAGTACTATGCACTCATCTGCTATGGTAGGTAATGGACCTAGCACACACAGTACCACTCCACTGCCACTGTCACAGTACTTACCGCTGTCTATTAATCCTTAACTACAGGTTAGTGAGTACTGGTTATATGTGAGGATTTTATCTGTGCTGTTATCTCATGTTTATGGAAAGAATAAAAGGAAGATAGGAAGGCATTATTGTTCCTGGTTTTTTTCAGTTGAGAAAACTAAAAGTCACCTACAGCAGTGACACTACTAGCAGGCATCAGAGCCAGGACAGGAACAAGTCACTGTTGATTCTAAATCACAAGCACTTATCTACCAGGTGCCAAGGCACCATAACATTGTACACAGATGAAATCAACCAGCTCTCTACAGCAGGATTGAACAATATAATAAAAAGGAAACATTCTCTGATTAAATGACTTTTGCACATTGGCCCCATTTGCCTGGGGAAATGTCATTCTCCTAGTCAGGGGTAAAATCAGTGGCTAGAAATCTGAGTTCCTTCTTTTAGAGGCCAGTAATTTATAAAATATTTTTAAAATATAGATAATAAAAAACACTAAGCACATATACATTTAGTAAATGACTTTTATGCAAGTAATTTTATTCACGTATAACATATTTATATCTTCAAGAAGTGGCAAACAATGCATGTCAAATTAGGTGACTGGTAGATGAACTGTTGGAGCTTTGGTAGAAAATGCCTGGGAACCTGGACCAGGGAATTTGGACAATTCTTCTCCATTCTCTATCCTGCACTGCAGTTAATCCCTGAGTTTCAGTGGAGGGGACAGAAAACCAAGAGATTTATCACAAAATTTATATCACTTTCCTGCTTTTAGTTACCTACTTGCTATGAGGCAACTCATAAAACAGACAACAACTTTGACTGAGCACCCACTCTGTTGTAAAAGACTCCAAGTTCTCCCATATTGTGCCCAATAAAGACCACCATCACTGCCCTCAGTTCTATTACCTGGCTTCAGACTCCAATCTCCAGCTCATTTGATTATGTGTGTGTGTTGAGGGGGGTGGCAGTTTGAGCGTGAAGAAGGTGGGAAGAGAAAGATTTTTCAACCCGAATGTTCCCATCAAGATGTCAATCTAGTACAACACTTTCACAAGATGTTTGATCTGTGGCATCTCTGAAAAGTCAAGATATTGTTGTTTGTGACCATATGTGCTGATTGTGGCTATGGCATTTAAAGGTATTCTTTAAATGTCCCTTTCAGCTCTTCAACCCCAGATACGTATTTATGCAACATATATTGAAAGCTTACATGCCAGGCACATAGTTTCATTTAACTAACTAAACTGAATCATCTTTTTTGCTAAAGGCAGATACTTTATTCTTTAATCTTTATAGTTATCATAAATCCAAGGATAAGTAATGCATAATAGACACTTAATGCTTGCTAAATAACTGTTAAGTGTTAGAGAAGATCAAAATATTCCTGTCTTTTGCAAAGTCTCCTCCAAAATTTTTCATGCAGATGGATTTACTAATCATGACACTGGTGATGTTGACCTCATATTTATTTTGTATTTATGTGCATTCTGATTTGTACAATGTGATTTTTGCAGAAGCTTTTGAAAATTATTTATGAAAGCACTATATTACTTGTTAAAACTTTTATCTTCTTAATCCCCTTGAGCTTAAACATTCATTGAAGCAATAAGAAATCAAAGGCTAAGCTCTCATCAAAAGTTGGTGGAAGAGTCCTTTCTAGAACTTGAATCGCCTGACTTTTCCACACTCACTCTTCCTAGGCATTATGGTAATTTCCCATTTAGCAAAAAATATACTGTGTGGGAAGCATCACATCGTCTGGTGTTTTTGAAGCTCCAGTAAAATGAGTCACTGCGCCATCATAGGAAAAACCTTGAAATCTTTCCTTTAGGACTAAGAGTAAAACCTCATTATATAACTTCAAACTCTCCCAGAGAGTTGGAGAGTAAATTCCAGATAATATCACTAAAATAGATAAGATTGCACCCCTGAAGCATCTGGAACAAAAACAGTGCAAAGAAAGAATTTTAGATAATTGGCTTTTAAACCAGGAGGACCACATCCTTAGGCCACTGTGCCAAGGGTATCTTTACTTTGTCTCAAAGTTTAGACAGAAAGCATATTCCAGTTGTGACTACAGAGACCACACACCCATAAAGCTTTCATGGAAAGAGTGCCCACTCTAAACTAAAAACATTAAACATTAAGATTTACATCTTCTTTCCTTACTTTTTGGCCTAAAATGCATTATGTGTGCTTGTCTTATTGAATAACATTAATGAAAATTTAAAGCTTTGAAATGAAACTACAAAATTCTGAGACTCCACAAAGTAAAGAATTGTTTTTTGAGGGAGCCTTACAAAAATAATGTTTCTTCTCTCTACACCTAAATATTTATACTAGCTTGAAGAGTCAGGCTGGAAACTATGGCTCAGGTGTTCAGCTTCCTAATGTTGGATCCCAGAACCACAGTTACATAAATATGGCTCTCACTGGACTCCATCAGAGAGCTGACAACGAGCAAATTTAATCTTTAGAGGAAGCGGAGTTCTGGTGGTGGGAATTGTGTGGAATTGTACCCCCTTATCTTGTGTTTTTTTGTCAGTGTTTCCTTTTTATAAAAAAATTTAAAAGATAAATAAAAATATTTATTTACCCCACCAATGTGTCCTAAGCTCCGATTCCCCAGAACTCTGCCCCACTAGGGAAAGAGAGAGGCAGGCTGGGAATATGGATTGACCTGTCAACACCCATGTTCAGCAGGGAAGCAGTTACAGAAGCCAGACCTTGCACCTTCTGTACCCCATAATGACCCTGGGTCCATACTCCTGGAGGGTTAAAGAATAGAAAGCTATCAAGGGAGAGGATGAGATACAGAGTTCTGGTGGTGAAAATTATGTGGAGTTGCACCCCTTTTATCCTATGGTTTTGTCAGTGTTCCCTTTTTATAAATAAAATAAAAGAAAAGAAAAGAAAGAAAGAATACCCCCCAAAAAGTATTTTCAGATTTTATTTTAGTATATTATTTCTAATATGTTGTAGATGAACTGTATTTAATTATTTCTGGATTTTATTATAATATATTATTTCTGTAAAGAGAAGCTGGGCTCCATGTTGGAATATGCTGTGAAACCTGGTTTGCCACCAAATTCCCCACCTTAAAGATAGAGTCACTTATTGTTCCTTATGCCAAGGGTATTGGTTCACAAGTCACAGCTACTTCTCTCAGATCTCAGTTAATGCCACCTCTATTGTGAGATATAAAAGTCAGTCCAACCAGAGCCACTCAAGACAGTTCTGAATAATACCTAGCTCAAAAACTCCCCAAGATGAAACTGACTGGGGTCTCTGATGTGACTACGTTAAATTCCACCACCCCTGCCTACTGCTCCCCTGCTCCTCTTCTCCTCCAGGTGTATATCATAAATTATTTCCAGATAAATTTCTCCCCACCTCCCAAAAAGAAAAAGAAAAGCCTCCTTTTGATGTTTTCCCCGGAAATGTGACCTACCACAAGTCTGAACTGGTAGCAAATTCAATCTGTATACATTTATGTACATATTCATTACTTGGGAGGAGGGTGAGACTTTACCCACCAAAATAAGCCAAATATTGAATCAAGAAACCTGACTTAAAATACAGTCTAGGTACTGGTGAAGGGTTTTTGACAATAAATACATAGCTAACAGTGGCCCAGAGAGCATGACATCTTCCTAGATGTCAGTTCTCACTGAAGCTTCTGAGGTCAACGAATGTAATTAGAACTTTGTTCAGGACTATTCTGCAAAGGTCACAGGCAACTCTTCTCTCACATTTATTCTTTCATTGGACTCTGATTCCATATACTATTCAAATGCAGATTATAAGGTGATGTTTACTTCTATATGGGAAAAATAGCTGCAGAATTAGATATACTTAAGTTTAATGATAATCATAAGTATTACTCAAACTTTGGTGTTGTTGTAACTGTTATTTTAAAATTAAGCCATTTTTCTTTTTTCATCTTGTCTTAGGGCCAGGCCTCCCCATTTCCACCCTTCATGATGGCCGTACTGATCAAGGTATTCTCTCTTGAATATAGTTATCTTGTTGAAAGAAATTATGTAAGACATAAGCTCCTAATATTACTGCACCAGAGGAAATAAAACAAGTTTCCTATACATCCAAGAAAGACTGACAAAATCCTATTATTATATAACTATTTCTATTATTTTATTTTAATTTGATCTTATGAAGTTAATAATTATTTGCAGTTGTCTGGTATAATAAATTAAATCAGATAAAACTAAATCATGATGAATTAAATCAGAGGAATTAATCCTTCCCAAGCCCCTTAGAATTGGAAGGAAGCAAGACAGTTAGTACAACCTCCCTCCCAAATAAGAATTCTTATTTTTTGTAACATCTCAAACTAAAAACAAATCCCAGATATACCTCCAGTTTAAGCAGAAGGTGACTATCATACTAGCTTTTTTTGTTTGTTTGTTTGTTTTAGCAGATTCATCACATTGTTTCCATGAAAGAAAGCCATGGAATTTAGACACTCCATTTTCAACCTTTTCCAGGATAGTCTTCCATTTCATATTTGTAATATTATTTCAAAATAGATAACAGCTCAAAGATGTCCACTTTTGCTCTTAACAGAGTTGCCCAAGTGCATAGTTCCCCCATGACCTTTCAATTTGCTACTAAACAGCATTATAGAAGTGAAGCTGATTGAGACTATAGAGAGTAAGAGAATTCAGCACTCAATACCTCTGATGGTCCTTGGACAGTTTTGGTGACAAGTCATATGACTGATCTGAGATCAGTTTGAATGCCAGCTCAGTGGCCCTAGTAAAGGGGAAAATAAATTAATGCAGAAAAAAACAGAATCAGGTCAGGTGCTCTAGACAGGAGCACCTTTATAATAATGGGACTGTAAATTTAGTTCCTTTATTTTCTTTATCAGGGAATTAATGTTTTACATTTGGCAGTAAATACAATAGTTTCTACATGCATAACATTTCCCAGTTTTCCATATAACAATACAACCCCCACTAGGTCCTCTGTCATCCTTTTTGGACCTGTATTCTCCTCCCACCCACTTTTACTTTGGTGCAATGTGCCAATTCCAGTTCAGGTTCTACTTGTGCTTTCTCTTCTGATCTTGTTTTTCAACGTCTGCCTGAGAATAAGATCAACCCATATTCATCCTTCTGTTTCTGATTTATTTCATGTAACATGAATTTTTCAAAGCCCATCCAAGATCGGCTGAAAACGGTGAAGTCACCAGTTTTTATACCTGAGTATATATACCACAACTTGCTCAGCCACTCATCTATTGCTGGACACCTGGGTTACTTCCAGGTTTTGAATATTACAAATTGTGCTGCTAGGAACATATGTGTACATATATCTTTTTGGATGGGTGTGCTGGGTTCTTTAGGATATATCCCAGGAGTGGAATTGCAGCATCATAGAGTAGGTCCATTTCTCCAGACTATTCTCCACAGAGGCTGGACCAACTGACATTCCCACCAGCAGTGCAGGAGGGTTGCTTTGATCCCACAACCTCTCCAGCATTTGTTGCTGTTACCTTTTCTGATGTATGACATTCTCACAGGAGTGAAGTGGTATCTCATTGTTGTCTTTATTTGCATTTCTCTGACAATCAGAGACTTGGAGCATTTTTTCATGTGTTTCTCACCCTTGTGGATCTCATCTGTGGTGAATATTCTGTCCATGTCCTCTCCCCATTTTTGGATGGGGTTTTTTGTTTTCTTGTTGTTGAGTTTGGCAAGTTCGTTATATATCCTGGTTATTAGCCTCTTGTCTGATGTATGGCATGTAAAGATCTTCTCCCATTCCATTCTGTGAGGGGTCTCTTGGTTTGGGTAGTAGTTTTTTCAGCTGTGCGGAAGCTTTTTAATTTGATGTAGTCCCATAGGTTTATGCTTGCCTTAGTCTTCTTTGTAATTGGATTCGTTTCATTGAAGATGTCTTTAAAATGTATGTGGAAAAGAGTTCTGCCAATTATTTTCCTCTAAGTATCTGATAGTTTCTGGTCTAACAACGGAGTCCTTGATCCACTTAGAATTTACTTTTGTATTTGGTGAAATACAGTGGTTCAGTTTCATTCTTCTGCATGTTTCAACCCATTGTTTCCAACACCACTTGTTGAAGAGACTCATCTTTCTCCATTTAATAGTCTAGGCACCTTTGTCAAAGATTAGATGTCTACAGGTGTGGGGGCTTACTTCTGGGCTCTCAATTCTATTCCACTGGTCAGTGTGTCTGTTCATGTTCCAGTACCAAAGAGTTTTGATGACAATGGCCCTATAATACAGTTTGAGATCTGGGAGTGTGATGCTTTCAGTTCTGTTCTTTCTTCTCAAGATTGTTTTGGCAATTCTAGGTCTTTTCTGGTTCCAGATAAACATTTGTAGCATTTGTTCTATTCTCCTAAAAAAAATGTGCTTGGCATCTTGATGGGGTTAGCATTAAATTTGTATATGGCTCTAGGTAGTATATTTATTTTGATGATGTTAATTCTTCCAACCCATGAACATGGAATATCTTTCCACTTTGTGTCTTTTTCAATTTCCTTGAGTAATTACTCATAATTTTCAGTATACAAATCTTTCATTCCTTTGGTGAGGTTTACTTGTAGGTATTTTATTGTTTTTGTTGCTATAGTAAAAGGAATTGATTTCTGGATTTTAACTCCTTCTAACTTAGCGTTTGTGTAGAGGAATGTCACTGACTTTTGAATGTTAATTTTGTAGCCTGACACCTTATTGTATTTCCTGATGATTTCCAAAAGCTTCTTGCTGTAATCCTTGGGTTTTACTATGTATACTATCATGCCATCTGCAAATAGGGAGAGTTTGGCATCTTCTTTTCCAATTTCTATAGTTCCTTTATACATTTTTTCAACTTTCTCTAATAATGAAATACTTTGAAAAAGAGCATTACATTTCTCAACTTCACTTATCTCAAACTTGAGAGAAATTTTAAAGTATCAGTACATTCAAATCACTAATCTCTTGTTCCAGTGGAGATAATGATAAATGTATAATTCCCATTTTGTATCATGACGGCAAAATGAAGGTCAGATTCCATTTTCCCATAGTTTAAATCTCTACATTCTTACTATTCTTATATACTCTTATCAAACACAAGTTTCTTCACTGCTTACAAGGTTTTATTACTTACCCAAAGTTTACAAAAAAAGTATACCAATGTTTTGTCAATCTCATATACATCAAGTATATTTCTATTTGATAACCCAAGCAATATATATATGTATGTGTGCTATGAATTATTTGTTTTTTAAATTTTTTATTTATTTAAAAAAGGAGACGTTAACAAAACCATAGGATAAAAGGGGAACAACTCCATACAATCCCCACAACCAGATCTCAGTATCACATCCCCTTCCATGATCGCTTTCCTATTCTTTTTTTTTATTATTTTTTTATTTTTTTTATTTTATTTATTTATTCCCTTTTGTTGCCCTTGTTGTTTTATTGTTGTAGTTATTATTGTTGTTGTTGTTGTTGGATAGGACAGAGAGAAATGGAGAGAGGAGGGGAAGACAGAGAGGAGGAGAGAGAGATAGACACCTGCAGACCTGCTTCACCGCCTGTGAAGCGACTCCCCTGCAGGTGGGGAGCCGGGGGCTCGAACCGGGATCCTTATGTCGGTCCCTGTGCTTTGCGCCACCTGCGCTTAACCTGCTGCGCTACAGCCCGACTCCCCGCTTTCCTATTCTTAACCCCTCTGGGAGTATGGACCCAAGGTCATTGTGGGATTTAGAAGGTGGGAGACCTGGCTTCTGTAATTGCTTCTTTTAATAGAGACAGGAAAGGTAGAGAGAGGGAAAGAGATCATAGCATCAGTCTCTTTCAATGCTGTGGAGGTTGGCCTCAAATCTGGGTCACATATGTTGCAAATCAGCACACTATCTGAGTGAGCTATTCCACCAGCCCTACATATAAATTCTTTTAGAACATAGTTCTGCAAACTTGCCTAATGATGAAATTCTCCAGACATGTTTGTTATAAATACAGACTCTCATACCTTCACAGGAGAATTCAGTTCAGTAGATGTTAGATTGGGCTTGGGTATCTGCCGTTATAAAATTCCCAGACAAGTTTTTAAGTTTCTTTTGCAGAATAGAAGCTGACTTTTATTTATTTGTAGGTTTTTGTTTTTTTTTTTACTCATTTTCTACTGCATTTAGCACTGGCAGTCTTCATTCAACAAATATTCAATAAGTGCCTATACCTTTAATCAAACATTGTGCTGGAGCCAGATTTTGAAAGTGAACAGATACTGTGTTAAACATGGTCCATGTCCTTAAATTATAGTTCAGGGGAAGTTAGTATAATGGTTATGCAAAAAGATTTTCATGCCTGAGGCTATGACATCCCAGGAGTGAACCCCCCCACCAGCTTCACCATAAACCAGAGCTGAGCAATCCTCTGGTTGCTGTCATCTTTCTTGATGTATCTCCTCATTAAATAATAAATATTCTTAAAAATAATAACAGTGATTTCCCTTACAAAATTCTAGATGATAGGGTCAGGGGAGATAGCATAATGGTTATGTAAATAAACTTCCTGCCAAGTTCCAAGGCTCAGTCCCCACCACCACCATAAACCAGAGATAAGAAATCTTCAGTAATGGATTCAAATATGGGAATGGGCAATTACAATATACTGGGAAAATGGGGCCAGGTAGTGGCATACCTGGTTGAGTGCACCTGGGTTCAAGCCCCTGGTTCCCACCTGCAGAAGGAAAGCTTCACAAGTGGTGAAGCAGTGTTGCAGGCATCTCCTTTCTCTCTCCCTTTCTATCACCCCCTTCCCTCTTGATTTCTGGCTGTCTCTATCCAATAAATAAATAAATATAAAATTAAAAATCCTGGGCCAGGTGGTAGCACACCAGGCTGAGAGCACATACCACAATGCACAAGGACCAGTGTAGGAGTCCCCAATACCCATCTGCAGAGGGAAAGCTTTGAAAATGGTTAAGCAATGTTGCAGGTGTCTCTCCATCTCCCTCCCTCTCTACCTCTACCTTCCCTCTCAATTTCCAGCTGTCTCTATCTAATAAATAAATAAAAATAATAAAAAAATTGAAAAACCTATATACTGAGAAAAGTATTAAGATAGGAAAAATACAAAGAGAATGAAAGCATGTAGACCAGGAACCCTCATTCTGGGCCTTTCTGTTCAGGAAATATTTCCTGTCAGCAGCTCCATCAAACTAGAGGTTCATAAATATAAAGGAGAGGTTGATGTTACTTGAAAGTCTTATTGATTTAGTGAATTAGTACTGATGCCTTTTATTGAAAGTGAGACTCACTTTGGAGATAATAATTTTGGAGAAGATGGATTTTGTTTTGAATGTTGAGTTTGAGGTACTCATGGATGTCTGAGTATAGCTACCCTGGAGAGAGAACGGTTTTGCATCTGAATGTTGAAGGACCAATTTGGACTGAACATGACCATCAAAATACATTTGCTCATCTAAACATATAGCTAAAGTCATAAAATAATATTTTATAGTTATTATAAATTACAGAGTGGTGGGGCCAGGTGGTGGCACACCTAGTTGAGTGCATTTTACCATGTACAAACCAACTGTCATGGAGAGATGAAGAGCCTGGGAGTGAAGCCTCTATTTGCCCACTGCCCCTTCATAAGTGGTGAAGCAGCTCTGTAGGTGTCTCTCTTCCTCTCCTCTATCGTCCCCTTCCCTCTCAATTTCTTTCCTATCAAAAAAAAATAATAATGTGCAAAAAGAGGCCACTGAGAACAGTGTATTTCATAGTGCTGGCACTGAACTCCTGCAATAACCTTGGAAACAATTTAAAAAAACAAAAATAAAAGTCTGGTAAGAATGAGAATGAGAGAAGGTAGTGAAGAGAAAACAGACAATAAAATTAGGGAGAACATCAAAATAAAATAAAAGAGAAAAGTAAATATGCAAAGGAGATCAAGAAGGAATAACAGAATGGCTATATTGAGTACATTGTGCTAGGGATACAGGAAGGAATCTCAAGACAGAGGGAGTACTCATCTGAGTCAAGTAACTCAGAGAAAGAAGTGATAGCTCTAAAACAATACACATAAGCAAGAACAGACTTGGCATGACCCTGATCATGTCAGTGAAGCAGAGGAGACAGAAGCAAACTTTGGGGAAGAGGGAAGCAAACTTTGATATGCACATGACATATAAAAAGAAACCACATAGTCAATATATCTCCCTGCCCAGAGGAAGAAAGAAGTGGGACAGTGACTGCATGATATTGAGTGAGGTTTCATTTTGTCACTGAAAACTGATAAAACATAGCTAACTGTTGATGTTAGATAGTATTAGAAGAATAAAACCCAGTAATAGAACTAAAGGAGGGACATCCCTGAAAAACCGAGAAAAAGGAGAAGTCCAGATAAAGGTGAGCTTAATCTCTTACACTGAGGTGATGAAGGAGAGAACGAAGAAACAACTGATGTGGTTGTATAAAGGTTTACAGTCATTGCAGAAAACAGTGCAGTGTCTTCATTTCCTGCAAAGTGGGGATAATGTCCTTTGAAAACACTGGATAGCAGTGGAACCAGCTGCTAAGGAAACCCAGAAAAGTTGGCACTTAAGATTGAGGATTAGTTGTTTTAGGCACAGCAGGTGTTCATTAAACTCACCTAACTAATTCAATTGCCTCATTTATCAGCGTTTCCACAGATTCTTCACAAAATTTAATTTAATTAATGAGCAGTATGTCATATTTAATGACTTAAACAAAAATTCCATGTATGACACATTATTCTTACCATCTGATCTCCTCATAATAGTCTACAGTATATGGAGAACACTTGCTGCATGGAATGTGCTAGGTATTGGAGGTAAGCCAGGTACTGTGTATACCAGTGAATTCAATAAGATAAAAGGTGTAGTGCAGGTGTAGATATATTTTAGGAGGTTTCTTATTTGTTTATTTCATTTTTTACTTATGGGGGGAGTTAATGATTTACAGAATAGTTGTTGACATGTAGCTACAACCTCTCATCTTCCCATGATAGGTGTCTGCAAGACATGTTCTCTCCAACCCAGGTCCTTGTCCATCACCATGCACTAGGACCTCAGTACCCCTCTAATCACAAGCAAAGCCTAGTTGCCAATTTGTGGGATTTCTCCACACAGGCTACCCTTTGTACATGTCAATTCCACATATAGATTGGGCCCCAGGAGAATGAAGAACTAACCACATTGTACTTAGGAATATATCCATTTTTTCAGATTTAATATTTAAGATATTACAAGTATCTTTCTTGATGGATTATATGAAGTTAAAATGAAATTTATTATGTATCTTATACAACTCATACCAAAACAGCTAAATTTGTTCTAACATTAAATATAACATGTTGGAGCAAAATGCCACGAGTAAATGAAAACTGAGAATTACCAGGGAAGTGGTTTGGCAAATATAGTGCAGTAACAACTACTCCTCCAGTTTCTTATCTCTCCAAGGACCACTTTTGAAAAAGGCACAAAAACAAGACATCCACAGCATATCTTTTGTAGAATGCACCATATCTCAGAAGTCACCTAGATAGAGCCTTTTTAAAAACCAAGTTACAAAGGCCACATGTTACATAAAGTCTTGTTATTTTGTTAGAAAACATCTGATGTCAGTCCCAGATAACAATAAAGTACAAAAGGTCCTAGATTACTGGAAAGTAATTTAGTTATACCATCAATCTACAGAATCAAGAAATTGATACTCTTGCTCAAAAAGTGTTAAGCATAACAACTCAAATATAAAGTATTTCTGTTTTGTTTTAACTTTTTTAATTAATTGAGATAAAGTTAGTTTACAATACTATGGTCAAGAGGTACAGTCTTATACCTCTTCATGACATGAGTCCACATCATAGCCACCACCAAAAATACCAATATCCCTTTACCAATGTTCACCGGACACCACCTCTTTTTCCAACCCCTTAAATAGAGACTCCCTGCTCTTCTTACGTAACCTTAGTTCTGAGTTCAGAGCCTATTTTTATTTTACTTTGTTCCCTTGGTTTGTTACTTTATGTCACACATATAAATGGGACCATCCATCCTATATTCTTTCTTCTCCTTCTAAGTCTATTAACATAATCATCATCAGTTCCAACTGTGTTATAGCAAAAGGCATAATTACATCTTTTATTATAGGTGAGTAAGTATCTCCATGCGTTTATATACCCTCAACTTCTTTAGAATCTCCATCTGTTTATTAGATAGGGACTGTTTTCTTGTTTTGGCAAGTATAAATAGCACTGAAATAATTGTAGGTGTGTAATATTTTTCAGATTAGCATTTTTATGTTCTTCCAGTAGATACCAAAAAAGTAGAAATCCCAGATCATACTATAGCTTTTGGTTATTTATGTCTGAGGAACTTCCATATTGTTTTTCATGGGGGCTGGATATTCTTGCCAATAGTACAAAAAGGTCTTGTTCTCCACATTCTCACCAGTATTTATTGCTTCTGGCCTTTTTGGATATAGGTTAGTCTCACCAGTATGAGGTAATACCTAATTGTTTTGATTTGCATTTCCCTAATAATAGGTGATAATAAGCAATTTTATGTGCCTATTGCAGAAGACTTGTATGACTTCTTGGTGAAATATACATTTACCTCTTCTCTCATCTTTTGATGGGACTATTTGGCTTTTTGTTGTTAGACTTTGGATTTTTTTTGTGCTTCTTGAATATTAGCCATTTGTTAGGTTATTATTTGTGAATATGTTCTATCGTTCATTAGGATATCTTTAGTTTTACTTGCCATTTTCATGTGCTGTGCAACTTTTCAGTTTTATATTCTCCATTTGTATTGCATATCTTTCCCCTTGCTACTAGAATTAAATTTAAGCCAACATCACACAGTGTTTTACTAGGTTTTTTTTTTTTTCAATTTACTGTATGATGTCAAGTCTAACATTTCCATCTTTCATCCATTTTAGGTTAATTTTATTCATGGTGAGACAAAGATTCAATTTCAGAATGGTGGTGACCCAGTTGTATATGACTATCTAGTTTTTCCAACACCACTTGTTGAAGAGATTTTTTTTCCCTTATCCACTTTATATCTTGACTCCTTTACCATAATTTTGCTGTTCATGTTTGTAACTATTTATTTCTGTAGTCTTAATTTTATTCCAATGATTTATGTGTCTCCTCTCACTCCAATACTATATTTAAACAGCTATTTTTATATATTTAATGTGAAAGATAGAAGTGATCGGTGTGTGTATGTGTGTGTGTGTGTGCACATGTACACACACATACATTGTTGCCATCATGTACAATTACCTTGAGAAAAGGGATCTGAAGAAATTGGATGCACATTAATCCAATTACCAGGAAAGACTGCCCTATTTTAGTCAGTACAACAGGAAAATATTAAGAAAGAAATTGATCCTAAACAGTATTCAGAAACTAGCTTATCATGTAGAGCACATGCTTCATAACATATGAGGAATTTAGCTCAAGCCCTGGTACCATAGAAGAGCATCATAGATGATACTGAGAGAGCTCCACAGATGATAGAGCATTGTTGGGATGTCTTTTCTTTCTCCCTATACATTTCTCCCTTTTCCTTCTCTATACATTGAATAAAATAATGGGACCAGGGAGATGGCATAATGGTTATTCAAAAGGCCTTCATGCCAGGTTCCCAAGTTCAATCTCCTCCTCTACATCCCCACTTTAAAGGAAGAGGAGAAAATGGGAGGAGGGGACAACAAGAAAAGGAAAGGAAAGAGGAAGAAGAGCAAGGGGGAAGAGAAAGAGGAAAAGTAAAGAAAAAATGATCAGGGCAGGATGCTTACAGTGTTACTGTCACACATTTTCCAGGCCCTGAGTCATTCTCCATTGTTGTATATATTAAAAGAAATCACAGAAACAACATTTGATTTCATGTACAAGAATTTAAAAGTAGACTTTGTGATTATTTTAATTGAGGTTTCATCAAAATATTTTACTTCCACTTTTTAAATTTTTCCTCTCTCTCTCCCTATCTTCCTTTCTCCCTCTCTCTCTCTCTCTCTCTCTCTCTCCCTCTCTCTCTTTCTACTTGGTAAACGGTAAAATGATAGAAGACCTACTTTGTAGGGCCATGACTTCATGCTGATAAAGAAAAAGCAGTAGATACAGTAGATGAGAACGTATCATTATAGAAACAGTGTTGCTTTGGGGAGTCTGTTGAAATACATTTCAATGTCACAGGTTTAGTTGAAGAAGCAATGATAGATGTCCTTTGTAATCTCATACCTGCTTTAAAGGTTGGATTTAAAAATATATAAGAATGAAAATAAATCTTGTCTATGGCAGGAGAGATAGCATATGGTTATGCAAAGACTTTCATTTTTTTAATTTTAAAGCACCAAACGTCTCAGGTTCAATCCCCATTTACCACCAAAATCCAGAACTGAAAAGTGCACTGGAAAATAAATAAATAAAGCCCAAAAGCTGGTGGAGGGGACAAAAAGTTGAATACTCACAAATGTGGTCTAAAGTTCTCTCACTAACACCACCCAAGCTAGCATGATGCTTTGATTCTCACCACCCTCTCACATCCTTATTAATAAATTAATTTAAAAAACTTATTTAAATGAATTGCCTAAACCTTGTAAAGCTCTAGGTTCATCCATATTTTTTTCATTTAATAGTAGTTTAAAAGATTTTAAGATCACAAGAGTATTATAGCTCTATCTTAAATTTTAAGAAAGGAGTATTATATGAAAATTCCATTTACTGAAATATAAACTCTTTCTCCAAAGAAATTAAAATCCTGGAAGAAAATAAGGAATTGGAAAATGCCTTGAAAAATATTCAACTTCCTAAGGAAGAAATTAAGAAACTTCAAGTGGATGAAATTAGTAAGTTTTTTTTATTATTATTTAATAATGATCGACAAGACCATAGAATAAGAGGGATACAATTCCACAAAATCCCCATCACCAGAGGTCCACATCCCATACCTTCAACTGGAAGCTTTCCTATTCTTTATCCCTCTAGAAGCATGGACCCAGCATCATCGTGGGGTGCAGAAGGTAGGAAGTCTGACTTCTGTGATTGCTTGTCCACTGGACTTGGATTGATCCATACTCCCAGCCTGTTTCAGTTATTCCGTAGTGGGGCAGGGCTCTGGAGAGGTGGGGTCCCAGGACACATTGATGAGGTCTGCCCTGAAATTAGTAAGATTTATTTTTTTTTTACATTTAAAATTTTTTTTTTATTTTTTAAATATTTATTTAATTTATTTATTCCCTTTTGTTGCCCTTGTTGTTTTATTGTTGTAGCTATTATTGTTGTTGTCATTGTTGGATAGGACAGAGATAAATGGAGAGAGGAGGGGAAGACAGAGAGGAAGAGAGAAAGATAGACACCTGCAGACCTGCTTCACCGCCTGTGAAGCGACTCCCCTGCAGGTGGGGAGCCGGGGTTCGAACCGGGATCCTTATGCCGGTCCTTGTGCTTTGCGCCACCTGCGCTTAACCCGCTGCGCTACAGCTCGACTCCCATTAGTAAGATTTCTTTAAAAAAACTATCATTAATAGATATTAAGCTGTATTTTGCATTTAAAAGTTCAGAGGTAAATATTATAGCCTAAAACCTATATTAGAAATATTAATTAAAATAGTTTTATGAAATGTCTTTAATTTGTTTGTAAGACTAATTTGAAACCTCCCATAGCAGGTTTAATAATGGCATTTTTAAGCCAAACAATATAATTTTAATTTCAGGCTATCTGCTTGTATAACAAACAGTAATTTAGTTTTTTAAACCATTTACAATTAAACCAATACAATTTAGGCAAAATAGGCTCGAAAACTAATTCAAACACATTTTTTTTAATATTTAGCAGCATAACATTTATGAAGTGATTTCATGTTTTTTGTCAAAGAAAATCAATAATTCTATGTGGATTGTGGAGTGACTTTTTTCTTCTGTTTTTGTTTTCAAAGCATTATGGTACAAGATGATTCTTCCTCCTCAATTTGACAGATCAAAGAAGTATCCCTTGCTAATTCAAGTGTATGTAATATTTTCTTTGGTGTAAAAACTATTTACTGAAAATATACTGGATTAAACACACACTTATGAAATAGAATGAACCATTCTCCTTGGTAACAGTTCCTATTGATGCTGTTTTTATATATTCCTCATCTAATCAGAGTAAATAAAATATGGTTATTTAAAATAGATTGAGGAAGTTTTGAAGGTTTTAGATGGACTTGTTTGCTGTGTTGAATTTCCTTTGTATGGCAAATTGCCGAATGTGTCAAATACCTTTGAGACAGAGAAATTACAGCCAAAAAAATATTATAACTCATCTTAACATCTTATGTAATTGAGCTAGAAATGAAATAAGGGAAAGGAATACATTTAATGGAATCACACCCAAAATCAGTGCTGACCTACACACAATTTGCTTAAAACACCATGCATTTTTTTTAGTATATCTTATGTCTGCTTTTAGCAAGTGGCAGGTGGCAGAAATGACGAAAAACCCACACATATTCCTTGAAATGCCAACCCTAGATGTATCCGTTTTGGGGAATAGAAGAGGCTGTGTCCCAAAACAACTTCCTTGTAGCAAACCTCTGGGAAAAGCCTGGTCCTTTCTTGATTTTGTGCCAGTTTTCATTCCATTGTTATTGAAATTTAATCTCCCAGATGTACTGGGAAATGAAAAAGTCAACTTTTGGCTCTGATGGCATGTTGAGTTTCATATATAAAAAATCAGAAATTCTGTCTTTTAAAAAATCTTTTTCTTTAGGTATGGTGGTCCCTGCAGTCAGACTGTCAGGTCTGTTTTTGCTATTAGTTGGATATCTTATCTTGCAAGTAAGGAAGGAATAGTCATTGCCTTGGTGGATGGTCGAGGGACAGCTTTCCAAGGAGACAAAGTCCTGTATGCAGTTTATCGAAAGTTGGGTGTGTATGAAGTTGAGGACCAGATCACAGCTGCCAGGTGAGCACTGTCTTATTCAAACATTATTTGATTTGACAAACAATGAAACTCTTCAGCCACTATTATGTTTCTCCATTCTTAATGACTTAATTATTTTGTCTGTTTTTCTAATTTAGTCTGAAGCTCTCATTAATCTTAGAAGGATATTTTTGCCCCTTCCCCCAAAAGAAAGAAATACACATGAGAGAAAGAGACAGAAAGAGAGTCAATAAATGTGTGGGTAAAACAGCTTATAGTGAAAAATGCAAATAGCCACTCTTCATGTGTCATTATAACATGCTTCTATTTATTAATACAACTAAAATTAGTAGAAATTTTATATAATCCTTGTGATTATACATCTGAATTTATTCAAGCACTTTATATTATACCTTACAAATTTAGAAACAGCTCAAAATTTCATCAGCACTATCTATCTACTTTTAGGAATTAGTCATCCATTTGTCATTAAACTAGCTGTCAGTTTGCTAGGTTATCTTGAAAATGTTTATTTTCATTTGATGAGAAATTTTGGTTTACACCATTATATCACATAACACTTAGAGATAGATAAAATCATAATTTGCATTCTTCTTCCCAACTATTTTTTGTTATCACTAGTGCTTTACTGTTCAAGCCAACTTTTCAGAGAGGGAGAAAGAAATAGTCAGAAAAGGAAAGGGAAAGATACCACAGCACTGAAGCTTCTCCCAGTCCAGTAGCTTCTGTTGAGGTATCTTGTTGGCCCTCCAACTACATTCTTAACCACAAGTTTTGAATGTGTGGTTCAGTCACTTATGCTAAAGCAAAAAGAATACAGTCACTTAAACTGTCTTTAAAAAAAAATATGCAGAGTTTTTCTGGATATTTTTATATACTTGTTGGATTTCTGTTATTATGATATGAGTAGGTGAATCATGAATAAAAAATTTAAAAACTAAGCAAGACTAATTGCACACTTAGAACTGGATATATATGTATACAAAACAGCTAAAAATTAAATACTTCTATAGTAAAGAGCAAATGAGAAAATCTATTAGTATATTATTTTATCATCCAAATATTACTAATAGGTACTAATTTCAATGCAGCATACATAACACAGATTGTATTTTACAGCTGGAGTCAGGCCCAGAGAATACTTTTCTCTATGTCTTTAATCAAAGCAGTATTTTGACTTACAAACAGTTATTTGTAAAATTAAATAAGAATGATCCATATGCTTTCAAAACTTTTTTTAATTTTGTGAACAGTTACTCTATTCTCTCTCTCTCTCTCTCTCTCTCTCTGTCTCTCTTGAAAACAAAGTTTACTCAAGTAAAGGCTTATTTATTTATAGCTAGATTGTTAAACTGCTCTCATATGTATAGGCAAAGTTTACACTAACTTTTCAATATCTTCCTCATTTCTTACTGATTCAAATTTTTAATCTTCCCACTATGCACATTGGAGAGAATCTTCTTTTTTTTATATTTATTTTATTTATTTATTCCCTTTTGTTGCCCTTGTTGTTTTATTGTTGTAGTTATTATTATTGTTGTTGTTGTTGGATAGGACAGAGAGAAATGGAGAGAGGAGGGGAAGACAGAGAGAAGGAGAGAAAGATAGACACCTGCAGACCTGCTTCACCGCCTGTGAAGCGACTCCCCTGCAGGTGGGGAGCCGGGGTTCGAACTGGGATCCTTATGCCGGTCCTTGTGCTTTGCGCCACCTGCGCTTAACGCGCTGCGCTACAGCCCGACTCCCTGAGAGAATCTTCTGCCTAATGGAGGTACATAGAAGAAATTTTCATCTCACCATGACAACCAATATCAATAACATATATCATTTATTTATTTGCGTGTGTGTTTTTACCACTAAAATTTCAGTACTCAATTTTAAGAAAATATATCCTGAAAATTAGAGCACCTGTCTTCTTAACACTTATTCTGTAAATGGAAAGCACAGGAACAATCTGCATAGCACCAGAGAAGCTTCATAAATGATGGAGCAATGCTGTTGTGTCTCCCCTCTCTAAAAAAAGAAAAGAAAAAAAAAAGTAGTAGTCCCAGAGAGGCAGCTCAGAAGTATTGCATATGTTTGAAGCCCTGAGTTCATCCTCCAGAGTTAACAAACATTAAAAAAGAAAAAAAGTATTTAAGAATTAGGTACTGAGGTCTGAGGAGACTGCATGTTTATGCAAAAAGACTTAACATCTGAGGTTGTGAAGTCCCAAGTTCAATTCCCAGCACCACCATAAGTCACAGCTGTTCAGTAGCCTGAAAAGTTTAACATATCTATCTATCTATCTATCTATCTATCTATCTATCTATCTATCTATCTATCTGTCATCTATCTTTCCCATATATATTGTATAAAAAAAGAATTGGGCACTGAAAGCCTAACCTGAAGAACTATGATTATGATTCCTCTTTGGTGACTCTCAAATCTCACCCCCCCTTCCCAAACAATGAGACTTGGCTTAATATTCTACTTACCAAAAGAAAAATCAAATGTGTATATTTGAAAATAGTAACTAGTAGACAGAGTCCACAGATCAAACAAAATAGCAGGAAACAAATATTCACACAATTTCACAACTTTTGTCTACACAAAAGAAAATGCTTTAAAGGAGATGCTTGTGAAATATGTCAAGAGAGAAACTAGGGCCTGCTTTTTGCAAACTTTTTTGTAAAATATATATTGTATATGAGACCCATAAAATTTTGGTAATTGTAGGATTAACTCTAATTATTTGACATATATTTGGGAATTTGATACTCCAATAATTTTGAAATGGAATGTAGCTTTATTAGAGGTGGGGATTATATGAGAGCATATCATCTAACTATCAATATGAACATTTTCAAAATAGAGTCACAGTTGATGACTAGATTTTAAACCAACTTTTGGTCTAAGGTCATATTTTAAAAGAAAAGCTTTGAAGTTGAAACCAACCTCTAAAACTAGAAACATTGGGCTGGGGAAATGGCTTAAATCTGTTAAAGCATCAAATTTGCATGCTAAGCCCCACTGTATTAAGTAAGCTAAGTGGTACTCCCTTCCCTCCACTTCCATAATAAGCAAATAAAAATACACCAGTCTTTAAAAAAAATAACAGGTTTTAAATTTGTTACCAATACTTTTTTGAGTTGACCACATTGTTAGCAGTATTTCTGATAACACCTCCTAGAAGTACATCAGATTTTGGAAGTACATCTTGTACAGCCTTGTTGGTCTCAAATAGCTCAAATTATCTAGCTAACCTTTAACCTACTCCTGCCACAGTAAGTGTTAATGTTTCATTTCCACATCAACAAGTAGACTATCATTTCCTGTAAATATCATCCTTTTAGAATATAGCAAGGGAGGGAACTGTCAAGAATTTCCTGTTTCCACGTATCACCTGTTATTTATTTTTTGTCCAGATGCAAGGAAGTATGATTGCTAGCTTCAGGAAGATCATAAAATCACTGATTTAGTGACTTAGAACTGTCTTCCAGCACTAGTGACAGATTTTTTTCTTTAGCAAAAGAAGTGAGCCTTCATTTACATCATTTACTTTTTGAAAATAGATGGGAGTAAGGCCAAAGGGCCACAATTTGCCGCATGCTTTCTTTTGAACAGCATCCACACAGGTAGCAATTTTAGATTTGCTATGGCATCTCTTTTCTGTAGGCTCCTCAGTGTCCCTCAAAATCAGTGTCGGGTAAGCTGTGACTGACAGGGCTTCTTCCCATATGCTTGTCCTGGGCACTTGCCCAACTCCTCTGTGCATGTTGAATCAATGCAATCAGAAAAATGGTCACTGTGAAATCCATTTAAGAAACTCCACTACTTAACTAGGAAAAAAAGACACTCCACTCTATTTCAAGAGAAAAAATAATAAAGAGAATAGTAAATAATATAACTGAAACAAACAAACAACAACAACAAAACCCTCTGCTTTTTTCAGGGCCATTGGTCTCCTTCTTCCCACTCTGTGTCACTGTTACATCAAGACCTCTACCTACAGTGGTTCTTCCAGTTTTTTTGTTTGTTTTGGTTGTGTGTGTGTGTGTGTGTGTGTGTGTGTGTGTGTGTGTGTGTGTGTGTACATTTGTCTGTTTCCCTGGGATTTCCTCAAGTTTTTATCAAACCATTCCCAAAATAAATCATAGTTTCTCTATAACACTAACCCTCTAAGGGTTATGGTATACATTAGCCTGAAACACATGTTTTGTGCCAATTTTGCAAAGATGCCTTTCAGATACCTTCCTATAGATTTTTAAATGTTGTACATTAGTGTGACACTGCCCTCCTACGAAGAGATTCATTTGTGAGATAGTTTTCAAATGGAAAAATCTCCTGTGAAAAATTTCAAATGAACTATTTCCAAAGGTTAAAGTAAATACATAAATTGTCCATAATATAATAAATTGAAGTACCTAAGTATGAAATGGGAAGAGGATGCCATTTTTCCCATGAGACTAAAAATGAGATGATGATTATCATTAACATCTAAGCAAGCAAGATCAAGAAATTAATACAGTTTGAAATGACAATGTCAAAAGCTATATTTCCCAAAACTATTGATTTGGAAACTTAGTCCTAGTCATAGTATATTGCTTTTATTACTTACGGACTTGATGTCTCTTGACCTCTCTGAGTAACAAGTCACTCATACAACAGAACTGGGATGTATAGGAGACCTTACAACCCTAAAAGTTTAGCTTAGTAGATGTACAGTAGAATCTAAAGGGTCTTTTTATCTTTGTAGGAAACATGATACTCTGTTTTTAATTATTTGTAAATGCAGTCTTATTATGCATGTGTTTAAACAAAGAAAATGTAGCATTTCTATTAAATCTTTGAATTAAATATGCTTGTGTAATGAAGTAAATGTCATGTGTATACACTTAAGATTCTAAAAATTTGTTTCTTTTACTTTAGAAAATTCATAGAATTGGGTTTCATTGATGAAAAGAGAATAGCCATATGGGGCTGGGTGAGTTGTTTTATATGTTTTGTGCCTGTTATTCAATTCAGCAATCATCATTTTTTTAAAGTATTCGCTTATAAAGTTTCTCATGAAATGTTAATGTTGTAACGTAATTTAATTTGTCAGTGGAAACAGTCAGTTTGGATAATCTGCACTATGAAGTGGTGGCTCTAAGTATTTGTTCCTCCTCCCCTCCCCCTAATCATTTAGTTTCCTCTTTGTATAGTAAATCAACTCATAATTGGCATTTGTATTCAATGTTTTTGGTACAAGACTGTGGACATTTTTGGTACTGGACTGAACCACATTCATTGGAGTTAATTTCCTCTATTGTTTTAAAGATAGGATGTATATTTTACTTTGTATTAATTTATATAAAATCTAATCTAGGTTTTGAAATTCTGGAAACTTTCATAATATAAATTCCCTACAATCTAGCCTACTATCATCATATCATGGCTGTTTTGAATATTTTTAAGTTAATTTCTTCTATCAGATTTAATGTTAATTTGTGCTAGCTAGAGTGAAGTGTTATTTTGTTTCCTAGTTATAGATCATGGAGATATTTTTCCAAATTTAAGGAGCTGTGCAGTTTTATTTTTAAAAAATGTACATTAAAAAGAAGTGGCAAAACTTATTAGTTATGGGCAATGAAGTCACTGGAAAGTTTGGAGAAATATTGGATAGAATTTAAATTTGCCCATTATAAATTACGATAATTACTCTTCAAAGAAGATTTTCTGTTCCACTTTTTGGTCTGAATTTGTACATTTGCAAGTCAATTTGCAGTCGGTTGTGCTTGGGTTGTTTTTCTTGGCTGTTTTCTCTGAAAGCGGCCTGCACATGATGAGGGAATAAAACCCAGTATTGAAGAGAATCCGCAAGATTCAACTCAACTTGCAGCATAGTGACCAGATGAAGAGCTGTTATGAATTTGTGGAAAGTTGTTACTCCAAGCCATTTGGTCCCTCTTTAAACTATCAAATGTTAAATATCTAAACAGAATGAAATTCAAATGGGTGAAAATAAATAAGATATTTTATAGTAAAAACTTCAGATAAGATTTTTCCTATCATCCATTTTTATGAAATTTCCTAAAGTAAATACTAAAAAGATTCAAGTTTCATACTCAAAACTTACCACTTACCAAACTCAAAATCATTACCATTTCTCTTAAAATTATACTGTGCTTTTACTTCAGGTTTTAAAAAATACCACAGAAGTGAAACTTTTTATTTCCTTTGTAGAACATTCTAAGTATTAGTGTATAGTGAGCCATCTATGTGGGATGATTTAAGGAACCCACTCATCACCCTAAAATACATACATATCAGCCAGAAATTCTTCAATAAGAGATTCTCACCATGTCTGGAATGCTTCTGGGGAAAATAGTATTTAGCCCCACTTTTTTGCATATTTTCCAACATGTAGTGATTGTTACACTTTCAAAGCATTTTCAAAAGAATATTGCTAATATATACAATACTTGAATAGCCCCTAAGTCAGCAGGAAGGTTCAAAAGGAAGAAAATACATTAATGCTGTGTTATTTTGTCAATATTTAAAGCCCATTCATGTATCATAGTCTTATCCATGAAGTAAATTTTTATTGAGTCTCAAATGGGTCTTATACTGGGTTCTATTAAGAATGAATAGATTGCTAACTTATAGCTCTCAACTTCTCATACAGAAAAAAAAAAAAGCAAAAAGTCAGTAATGTACCAAATGTTGAGAGATGATACTTGCAGATAACTCCAGGGATATGAATCAGGAGGTGGTATAGTAAAGCCATGAACTCTTAAGCATATAATACCAAGTTGATTTTCCCCCAGCATCGCTTCTCATCGCTTCTCAAAGCTACACTCTGGTTCTCTCTAAAAATCTATCATTAGTTAATAAATAAATATTAAAAATAATAAAAAAAGAAAACATCAAGGAAAAGAGTAGTTAATCTTGGCTGTGAGAAGAAGGTGGTCATAGAAAGAAGGCAACATTTGATCTTGGCCAAGTAATTTAGTAAAGTCATTTCAGACTGAACAAACACATTATACATATACTGGAATAATATAACTTAGCATGGGACCTTTATGCTAATTAGGAATACCCAGGCTTCTTAAGTTGAAGGCATGTGGTAATAGAGTAGAAGATGAGCCTGGATAAGATAAACAGATAACAGGAGGTTTTCTAGACCACAGGAAGCAGAATAAACTTTACCCATGTCTATGACATCTTTCTTTTCGCCTATTACTCAGTTCTTATGACTGTTATAATCAACTCATTCTTTAAGTGACAGTACGTTTCTGTATCTGTTTATAACTCTCATCCTCTACTTCTTTGAGAAAGACCATGTGGTTTCAAAGATGATGGAGACTGTCAGATCCCTAGCACAAGTTTATAACTCTCTTCTAAGGCCCATATGTCAAGTACTTACTGATTCTTTTTTTGTTTAATGTCTTCTGAATTATTTTTTAATTATTGTTAATGAAGGTGGTGCATTTTTATTATGATAGAAGTAGAGATAAAAAGGGAAAGAGAGAGAGGGAAAGGGAGAGGTACAGAAAGACATTTTGTAGCACGGCTCCACCACTCATATAACTTCCCCCTCCCTGCAGGTGGGGACTGAAGGCTCGAACCTGGGTCTTTTATAGTCTTTTTAATTAGTTATTTTATACTTAAATACAAAATTATAAGATAATAGAGATATAATTCCATGCCATTCCATCACCAGAGTACTCTGTCCCCACCCCCTCCAGTGTCATGGTTGGACATGTTTATGTGTGTTAGTAGTTCTGTGGGGATTTATATCTAGCAGTCCGCGTGAGAGGCAGGACAGAAAAATGATAGAATCCACCACAGATGCAAGCCAGAATGGCATGTGACCAATGGGGTACAGCATAAAACTATAGGAGGCTACATGAATGCCTTTTTTCCCTTTGTTGGGAGATTAATGTTTTACATTTGACAGTGAATACAATAGTTTGTACATGCATAACATTTCTCAGTTTTCCATTTACCAATACAACCCCCATTAAGTTCTCTGTCCTAGTAATTCTCCCAAGGTCACAGATATGAATTGAATTTATATCTCTATCTCTACCTATATTTTTGCCCATTTTTTTCTACAATCCTGCCTTCACTTCCTAAGTCATACTTACACCTAGTACTACTTCCAACTGCCCTTGGTTTTCCCTCTTCTCTCTGATAAGAAAAGCAGTGCCTGCTTTATCTGGTGTTTTCTAGATTCACTTTTTTTCAGTGGTGGTATAAAACAAAGATTCTTGGTGAAAAATGTTTCATTTCCCTGTAAAATTGGGGTCCAGATCCCTCTGGTCATCTTCCCGTAACTTTTCCCCACTGGGGGTATGAATCAAAATTATTTTGGGGACCCCCACACCTATGGACATCTAATCTTTGACAAAGGGGCCTAGACTATTAAATGGGGAAAGCAGAGTCTCTTCAACAAATGGTGTTGGAAACAATGGGTTGAAACATGCAGAAGAATGAAACTGAACCACTATATTTCACCAAATACAAAAGTAAATTCCAAGTGGATCAAGGACTTGGACATTAGACCACAAACTGTCAGATACTTAGAAGAAAATATTGGCAGAACTCTTTTCTGCATACATTTTAAAGACACCTTTAATGAAACGAATCCAATTACAAAGAAGACTAAGGCAAGTATAAACCTATGGGACTACATCAAGTTAAAAAGCTTCTTCACAGCAAAAGAAACCACTACCCAAGCCAAGAGACCCCTCACAGAATGGGAGAAAATCTTTACATGCCATATATCAGACAATAGTTTAATAACCAACATATATAAAGAGCTTGCCAAACTCAACAAGAAGACAACAAATAACCCCATCCAAAAATGGGGGGAGGACATAGACAGAATATTCACCACAGAAGAGATCCAAAATGCCTAGAAATACATGAAAAAATGCTCCAAGTCTCTGATTGTCAGAGAAATGCAAATAAAGACAACAATGAGATACCACTTCACTCCTGTGAGAATGTCATACATCAGAAAAGGTAACAGCAGCAAATGCTGGAAAAGGTGTGGGGTCAAAGGAACCCTCCTACACTGCTGGTGGGAATGTCAATTGGTCCAGCCTCTGTGGAGAACAGTCTGGAGAACTCTCAGAAGGCTAGAAATGGACCTACCCTATGATCCTGCAATTCCTCTCCTGGGGATATATCCTAAGGAAACCAACACATCCATCCAAAAAGATCTGTGTACACATATGTTCTTAGCAGCACAATTTGTAATAGCCAAAACCTGGAAGAAACCCAGGTGTCCAACAGCATAGGAGTGGCTGAGCAAGTTGTGGTATATATACATAATGAAATACTACTCAGCTGTAAAAAATGGTGACTTCACCGTTTTCAGCCGATCTTCGATGGACCTTGAAAAATTCATGTTAAGTGAAATAAGTCAGAAGCAGAAGGATGAATATGGGATGATCTCACTCTCAGGCAGAAGTTGAAAAACAAGATCAGAAACACACACACACACACAAGTAGAACCTGAAATGGAATTGGCGTATCACACCAAAGTAAAAGACTCTGGGGTGGGGGTGGGTGGGGGGGAGAATACAGGTCCAAGAAGGATGACAGAGGACCTAGTGGGGGTTGTGTTGTTATATGGGAAACTGGGAAATTTTATGCATTTACAAACTATTGTATTTACGGCTGAATGTAAAACATTAATTACCCAATAAAGAAATAAAAAAAATATTTTGGGGGTGCAGAAGGAAATAGTTCTGGCTTCTGTAATTACATTTGGACATGGATATTGGTAGGTCGATCCATAACTCCAGCCTGTTTGAACCTAGGTCTTTCACATATGGTAACTTATATGCTTTACTGGTTGTACCACCACCCAGACTCTTTATGTTTGATTCATCAACTTGCTATCACTGGGATTTCACCTGTTTGTGCTGATTTTTTCAGATATAGAGAGACACATGACAAAGCAGATATCCCTCCAGGTGAGCTATCTTGACACCCCCCTAATTTGCTCCTCTAAGAAAATTTCAGCAAATGCTGATTCCTTTGGCATATTGACTGCAGGTTAAGTGGCGTCTGTTTATCCCATTTGCCACTTACCTGTCCTCTCTGCTTTGACATCATAAACTGCAATTGTTCTAGTGAATACAGTTTTCATAATGCAATTTTCTACTTTATATATTCCCTCATTGACTTAAATATACTCATTGACAACTTAATGTCCAAACATATTTTCATGTGTGCAAGGCCCTTAGCAACCTAATGCAGTAATTTTTTTCCAGTTTCATGTCTGCCCATTTCTTTCCACACTCTAAGTAATTTTACTTGCTTCCTTGTTTCCTGATTTTGCAAAACTTTCTCCCAGCCTCTGTAGTGTTTATCTTCTTCAATTCCCTGGCTTTATCTTCTCAAGATGGAATACTGGTAGATATACTTTAAGAAATAATTCAGACACATCTTTGTGCTTTGATAGTGCTTTATACAGTTCTTATAGGAATCATCTTGTCTCTCCAAGGGAGTGAATTTTATTCTTTCTTAACTCTATTTCTCAAATGGCTATTTAAAAAAGTCATATTACACATCTGTGATGGATACTTAAAACAAAGTTAGTCCTATGATCAGTGTTCCTCCAAATATATCCCATTAGTATCCAAAAAATATTTGATTCCATGAAATTCTTTAAGAATTTCTCTTGAAGTCAATGGTCTATGTCATTGGTATCTGAGAAAGATAATCATAGGTGCACAGTGAAGAATGACATGATGTGAAGGAGAAAGTTTTGGTCAAAGTGCTGGTTAAGCAATAATATTGACAGATATCAAGGTCTCAAAATGAAGCAGTGATGAAGGAAGTGAGAAGAGGTCATGGCTCTGAGCATTCTTTCAATTTATCCTTAAGTTTGCTGGCTCACACAGACCAAAAGTCTAGCAGCCCTGTTTTTAACTGTTCCTCATATATCCACTGTGTGCCCAGTACTATGTCTTAGAAATATCTGTATAAGAGAACCATATAATTTTGACAGTGTCTGTAGATGAGTCTGACTGTCAGGTGAGGGAGAGGCTCTGGAACCTTGTGAATAGAATCCAAAGGTGCTGGATGTATTACATGGAAGTAGGGGACTCTAGGGTGGGAGTGGGGTATAGGCCCTGGAACATGATAGCAGAGGCGGATCTAGTGAGAGTTGTATTGATATATGGAAAGATTGTGCATATACAAACTGTTGCATTTCAGTGTCGACTGTAAACCATTAATACCCCAATAAAGAAATATATATAAAAAAGAAAGAAATGGAGTGAAAAAAATAAAAAATAAAAAAATCCAGGATGCTGTTAAACAACACACAAGAAAGGGAAAGGAAAGTTATTGTCCAGCTCTAGATGCCAGTCATACTGAGGTCATAAGGCCCTGGTTTGTACAAAACAAATTAAAATAATTATTCTGACAATTAAAGAGTAGTGGGGGTTTTGCCTAAATTATTAGAACAAAAACCTCATTTATGAGTTTTGCTTTGTTAATATAGGCCTAGCCAGGTGGTGTTGAATAAGCATTAGTTCATGATTTAATCTTAGTTTCCTTCTTTTCCAGTAACTAATTATAAGCAATTTGAATAGCTATGTGTGATCAACGGTGTAAAAGTAGGACAAATGCACCTCTAATGAGATTATATTAGACTCTGAACTTAAAGTTCCCCAAAGAGGTTGTTCTAGTGTAGAGATAAAGGAAAAAAATGTCCTTGTAGAGTCAGTTGTCTGGGATTTGAGTTTTAGACCTGCTGCTATTGACTCCATTGACTCCAACTACTCCAACTACTCTACATTTATTCTGAGCTTCAGCAGACATAGCAATAATATTCTTATTAAGTCACTATGAGGGTTAGGTCAGTTCATAGGAAAGTCATATAAACAAATACTTATTCTATTCCTACTGTATGACAAGTCATAGTCTCAATGCTATATTCATTAACAAGACACAAAAGTTCTGTTTGGAAGTGGATGGAAAAACAATGAGTAAGATAAGTAAGTGGAAAGTGTAGAATGTTAAGTGATAATAAGTGCTGTGGAGAAAAATAAAACTAAAAAACAGAGTGCTTCAGGGATGGTGCAGTGTTAGATTAGAAAAGTAAGGAAGGTTCCATTGAGGTGAGCCATTTTTGTTGGTTTTAAATTGTTTTGTTTTTAAGTAAGCATTCTCCCTCTCTCTCCCTCTCCCTCCCCCCTCTCTCTTTGTGTGTGTGTGTGTTTCTGTTTCTCTGTCTCTCTCTGTCTCTGTCTCTCTGTCTCTCTCTGAAAGAACATTTCCAGTGTGGGTAGTAGAATTTGTAAAAGTCTCATAGATGAATCATGTTTAGAACATCAAGAAAGTCCCTGACTGAGCAAAGAGGGATATGGTCAGAAAAGGAGGGCAGATTATGTAGCACTACAATGACTTTTGTGATAACCTTAGTCATACAAACCTTAGCTAGTGATTATTAGTACTTGTAATAATTACTTTGAGCACATCATGGCTCGAATACAAATGTTCCATAAACCCCTCAAAAATGTGCCCTTCTAAGTATATTTTTAAAGATATCCTTCACTTAAGCAAAATGGCAAGGCATCTAAGTGCAAAGGACAGAATTCTAGAATTCACATGGCCAATCTGCTCCGTGGTTTCTTTTCTTGTGGCAGCCACCCACTCTGCCTCAAGTCCCACCCAAAGAGAGTAGAAAAAAGTCATCTCAAGGTTTTTTGTTTGTTTGTGTGTTTTGTATTTTTCTTTTCTTTCCCTTTATTTCTACAATAAAAAAATCTTTTCTAAGCTACCTGAGAATTTAAAGTACACTTTCGTTTGTTGTACTGCTGATACAATAGTTTTGCTCTGATAAATTCTTAGAGGTAATTTGCATTCATCCTGAAAACATGTAAGGTTTTGTGGTTTTGTTGTTGTTGTTGTTTGTTTGTTTTGATATAGGACTAATAGATACAGATGAAGAATTACTAACATTTTGAACAGAAGTGTTCAAAAACTTTTTTTCATACCAAATACTTTCAATTTCAAATTTCACTTCAAGTTGTTTCCTGTTTAAGAGGAGAAATAGGATCTGGCTTTACTATTTGCTGTGAACACACTTTCCTAATAAGACTGTGAACAATGATATTTTCCTAAGGAACTCAGTTTGTTTTATTCTCATTCAAATCTAAAAAAAAAAAAAAAAAAAAAAAAGAAAGATCATCTGTTTCAGTAAGAGTTGTTGCTAAACTGGTGATCAGAACAGACTTTTTTGTATTATTCAAAAGTTTAAGCCTAATAGAAACTTTCCCCTTACTAAGTATTTGCAATCCAGATGTTCTTTTGATTTTTAAACCTTAGTTCTTGGGGTCCAGGCAGTGAAGTGCCTGGTTAAGCTCACATAGTACTATGTGCAAGGTCCCAGGCTCAAGCTCCTACTCCCACCTGCAGGGGGTCACTTCAGGAACAGTGAAGCAGGCCTGTAGGTGACTATCTTACTTATTTTTTAAATATTTATTTATTTTCCCTTTTGTTGCCCTTGTTTAACCTTGTTGTGGTTATTGATGTTGTTGTTATTGGATAGGACAGAGAGAAATGGGAGAGAGGAGGGGAAGACAGAGAGGGGAAGAGAAAGACAGGCACCTACAGACCTGTTTCACCGCCTGTGAAGCGACTCCCCTACAGGGGGGGAGCCAGGGGTCGAACTGGGATCCTCACACTGGTCCTTGTGCTTTGCGCCATGTGCGCTTAACCTGCTGCGCCACCGCTCGACACCCAGATGTCTGTTTTTCTCTCTCCCTCTCGATATTCTCTCCTCTCAATTTTTCTCTGTTCTATAAAGTGAAATAGAAAAAAAAAAGTGGTGGATTTGTAGTGCTGGCACCAAGTCCCTGTGATAACCCTGGAAGCAAATAAAATAAAATAAAATAAAGTCTTAGTTCTCTTCTAAATGTGTGTGTGTGTGTGTGTGTGTGTGTGTGTGTGTGTGTGTGTGTGTGTGTATGCAAAACCCAAAGCTGGACTATAGCTGTTTATTTTTTTTTATTTGTGTTTTCAAGCCCCAGTGTCTCAATGAAATTCCCCAGAGTTGGATATAAAACTGTAAACTGCTTAGAGAATTTTCCCTTTAACTATTGAATTTGGTCATTGTTTTGCTTGTTCCTTCTTCCATGTATGTCATGGATTTAAAAGACAGACCTTAGAAACAGAGCAGTGACAATAGATAGAGCACATGCCTGTCATATATCAGGCTCTGAGATAGATCCTTAGCACCATATGAAAGCACTAAGGACAAAGACAGGAAGAACTCCAAGGATGGCAGAATATGGTACTTTGGTGTGGTATCTCTCCCTCTCCTCTCCCTTTCTTCTTATCTTGTAGAAATACAAAAATTGAAAAGTGGACCAGGTAGCGGCTCAGTGGTCTAATGCATGCACAGGGCAGAGCATAAAAAAAAAAAAAATACTCTGTAACTGACGTGCTGCAGTCAATATGTTTCTTGCTAGATAGAGTTCCCAATTAGTCTCACTCTCACTCTTTCCTTTTTAAAACTGACTTTTCTGTCCCAAGGGTGATATGATCTTTTTGGGCTGAGAAGATGATTTTTCAATATTTTTTATAATAATATCCTAAAAATAAAGTATATCTTTAATTGTAGAATCATACTGTCCCATTGTGATTTATAGAGATACCCCCATGTTGGGGCAAGAAGAAGCACAGAAAATCACATCCTAATTTTGCAGGGATGAGGTGTCTACTTTCACAAACTTTGCTTACTCCATTTAATAGGAGAAACATTTATCCCAACATATTTAGACAATATGTTTGTCTTCCAGGGGGAGAAGCCACCATACTTACTCTGTTCATTTTTAAGAAATGGTTCATATTCCTAAATGACATGAGCAAACACCTCCTTCTGCTATTAGGAATGTATTTCTAAATCACCCAACAATCCTTAAGGAAGAAAATTAACAAAAACTAAGCATACTCTTGATTCTGTAATTATATATATATATGTATACATATATATATATATATTTGCTTCTCTATAAAATTTGCGAGAGAAAAAGTAAGATTTTTAAAGAAACCAATGGCTTTTCCTTCTTTAAGCTGCTATGTTAGAAATCCTCAAAACAAAATATGCAATACTACATTACACACATATTAAACTATCTGGAGGATTCCTCTGTTTCTTATATCTTCCCTTTACTATTCATATATGAAAATAAATAAATACTTAATAAATACCTAGATACAAGTTCTGCCTCACAAGATTTCTGCAAATTGTAGGAAGTATTCAGCATTTAGCTTTTAAGAAAAAAAATCCTTTTTGGGTTTTGCTTTCAAGTAAAATCATGGTTTTGTTCTAGCAAGGTCCTAGCTAGTGAGGGGGAAAAAGGATAGCAAAAAATTGGGGGGGGGGGGAAGCAGCATCTCTTTTTAGCTGGTTTTGATATGTTTCTGATCAGCACAACAAATATTTATAATTTATGAGGAATAAAGTTATTGTTATGTGTGGTGGAATTGCTGCCAAGAATGAAAGATAAATACTTGTTTAATCTATCCTAACTGGATACCCTAGATCCCACTAGTACTTACTGTGAGTGAGTAGAGTTGTTATAAAATACAAACTACAGTTTATGACAGTTGTTGTGGAACTAACTAATGACACTGTTTCTACAGTCCTATGGAGGCTATGTTTCTTCACTGGCTCTTGCATCAGGAACTGGTCTTTTCAAATGTGGCATTGCAGTGGCTCCAGTCTCCAGCTGGGAATACTATGGTATGGAAACATTTCACAAATGTTGCTGCAAAAGTATTTAAGACATAATTATATTTGAAGTTGCTGTGAAAACAAATTATGCAATAAAATCTACCCCAGCATCACTAAGGGAAAGACAATCTATAAATGAGATTGTTCAGATGGTTCATATTACAACAAAGAAGTTTGAAAACTGAGAAACTACCTTTATCCCCTGTGATAACCCTAGAAGCAAATAAAATAAAATAAAGTCTTAGTTCTCTTCTAAATGTGTGTGTGTGTATGTGTGTGTGTGTGTGTGTGTGTGTGTGTGTACATGTAGCTGTTTATTTTTTTATTTGTGTTTTGAAGCCCCAGTGTCTCAATGAAATTCCCCAGAGTTGGATATAAAACTGTAAACTACTTAGAGAATTTTCCTTTTAACTTTTGAATTTGGTCATTGTTTTGCTTGTTCCTTCTTCCATGTATGTCATGGATTTAAAAAACAGATCTTAGAAACAGAGTAGTGACAGTATAGATAGAGCACATGCCTATCATGTCATGCTCACTTCCCACTCTACTGCACCCCTAGCCCCACAGTGAACCAAAGCTTTAAAATAAGAATTAACTCCATTTTTGCAGGCCATAGTTACAGCTTACCAACTTTTAAGCATGTATGCCAAGACAGACTGGAGCCAAGTAATTCTTCTCCACACCACAGTCTGCAGCTGCCAGCTCCATAGCTCCAGATACCAGATAAAAAAATTTTTTTTCAAGAAGTCCACCTCCAGTGTATGCCCGTTATTATGATTAACATCATTGCCAGATGATTATCTGGAATTAAAACTAATAAAATATATAAAAATTAATTTTCATCAAAACATTTCCCTGTGTTGGAACAGAAAGGAAATAATTGGGACTTGCACCAAATCCTTACTCAGAAAAAAATAATGTGCATATACTGGGATGTGGAGAGGGTTTGAGGTACCTTTTTCCAGTAGTAATAGTACAACAGGCAGCTATATTTCAATTTATTTGGGGGGAAACCATAGAGGACATTCCATGGGATAATGCCTTTCTCAACATTCTCACATCCCACTGAAAGACTTCGAGTACAAGTGAAAATGTTTAAGTACTACCCTTTATAAAAGCAACTGTCTTACTTGTACAATCTCCTTCATTACTTCTCTGATCCAGTTCAAGGCAAATGGTAGAACAAATAACTTTAATAGAGGATCAATACAGTAAAGGAGAGAGCAAGAATCTTCCTCTGTAACATCACTTCATCAATGACTAGAGGAGTGATCAAATTAGGGAGTCTTGTTGTTAATAACATGACACTTATCACATACAGACAACCCATACTTCTGTATTTCACAGCATCTATCTACACAGAGCGATTCATGGGTCTCCCAACAAAAGAGGATAATCTGGAACACTATAAAGTAAGCATTTTCTGTTTTTGTTTAGATCTTTCATTTATTTCAAAGGTGCTAAATAATTTTAGAGGCATCATTAAGAGTTTACATTTATCTGGGTCCCCAAGGAAAAAAAGTGTTGATCTTTTGTTAGCTGCAAAACACCTCACTGGAAAGAAATTTATTCCTTTTGAATTTTACTCCTTTCCTCATCCTCTTTTCCCTAAAATCCCCCTCTCCACCTTCTCCCCACCCCCAGTCCCACACAGCTTGAACGGGCATCATTTATGCCTAAGGTCTCACTCATGTGTAACATATGACACATAAACTTTCAGTTTTTCAAACTAAGAATCAGATGGAAGTAATGCAAATGATGATGAAAATGTGTTGCTCTGACTCTTAAATATTTATCAACCAAAGCAATACATAATTTCAGTATTGGTGCTAAGTCCATTGCACAATGATTTAGCTAGTTTTCTATTAGAACTTGCAGCAACTAAAATGTTAATTTTTCATCTTTTCCAGAATTCAACTGTGATGGCAAGAGCAGAATATTTCAGAAATGTAGACTATCTTCTCATCCACGGAACAGCAGATGGTGAGGTTTAAGCAAGACTCTTACACATAAAAATACTGAGCCAGCATCACTTTGTTTAAGAAACATTAAGCATCCTCCTATTCCTATGTTCAGGGTCAGTACCTAAGAGTCAGGGACATTTCCATAAATGAATGTGATTACTCACTGCTGACAATGTCAACTGCATGACTAGATAGTTGTTGGTGTTCATTTCCAGGCAGTACATTGTCACTCTGTGCTTTCTGGTATTTAGCAGCACTTTAACTCTCTCTTTGTTGCAGATAATGTGCACTTTCAAAACTCAGCACAGATTGCTAAAGCTCTGGTTAATGCACAAGTGGATTTCCAGGCAATGGTATGTAGTTTTGTTTTACTCATGTTCACAACCTTAGACCCCCTAAGCTAAAAGGAAGAATCTTACTATTATTTTTAAATTCCTTTTACAAAAACCTGACCAAAGGGCTACAGAATTTAACATAAGCAAATGAATCTTGGGATTTCCATTAACTCTTTGAAAGTCATTGGACTAGCCATGTTACCTCTTGAGCCCCAGTTAAGTCATTTTTTAAGTAATGATATCCACAAGATTAAGTGATTTGCTAACTCAAGCATCCAATAATTCTGTGATCCAATGTACATTAAATGTAGATATGCACTTAATGTTCCTGGAAATCCTGGGATCTTTGACGCACTTAAAAGATCCTGTTTTGGGAGTGGGGAGAGACGCAGAATGTTATCAGAAGGTCCCATAAGTCAGACAGCTCCATTAACACATCACAGAAGATTTTGTTTTTACAAAGTGAATAGATGAATGGATGGATGGATGGATGGATGGATGGATGGATGGATGGATGGATGGATGGACTAAATGTAAGATCCAGGCTGCATAAGGAATAAGCAACAGTTACAAAAGATAAGAGACAAAAACCAAAGCAAGGAAAATAACTACTGGTAGCTACTTCTTCCCCTTCAGGAAACAAACTTTCTCTACATTTGATTAGATTGAACAAGAACTCAAAAAAGGAAACCCCTATCCTTTGAAAATAAGGTTTTTAAAAATAAATCATTGTGGGTGAGGTAAGAGTTTCCTAGTGTTTTTATCGTAACTTCTCAAAGTAAATTCAACTGACCGAACATATCTTTGGATCATGACCACTGATCATCTTTATTTGGTGAAAATACTAATCTTATCGTCTCCCTAGCAATAAAGTTTACATTCATGATGCCATCTTGCTGGGGATTTTTTCTTACAGTACTATTTTTATCTCCTATAAAAGGTGCTTATGATTATATGTGTTGTGTTGTTGTTGTTGTTTTTCTACAACAGAATTGAATTGGATTCAAAGACTAAAACCCTCATGGAGTATTTGAGCCAGACAGAACCTTAAGGGAAATGCAATTCCAAGCCTGTCATTTTTTTTTTTTTTCAAATGAAGAAACCACAAGCTAGAGAAAGCAAGTAGCAAACCCCTGGCACCAGCTCTGGAAAGAATGGCTGCCTCAGGAAATTCAAAAATATTGGTCACTGTGATCTCAGCCACAGAAGTTTAAAGTACCAGTTTTAAAATAGTAACGCACTAGAGATGATTGACCAAAGGTCCTTAAATGACCCTGCTCAAAATGCTTCCATATAAGTTGTTTAAATGTTCTCAGGTATCCCCCTAATATTGGAATGATTGTCACATCCTGAGAGCGTGGGCAAGTCAAAGCTAAATGCAGTGTGAATGCAGGAATAAAACAGTTTTCTCTCTTTTGTCTTTCAGTGGTACTCTGACCAGAACCACGGCTTATCCGGCCTGTCCACAAAGCACTTATATACTCATATGACCCACTTCCTAAAGCAATGTTTTTCTTTGTCAGACTGAAAAACAGACACAAACCTGTGTCACAATCATATAAAATTGTTTGCTTGTTTTACTTTTTATGCTGTTAAATGTTGGTATAAACAATTAAATGAATATCATGCTAAGGGGTGTGGGGTAGGGATATAAGGACTAAGTTAAACCTAAATACTGTTTACATTTTTTGCTACTCTGTGAAGGAAATAGGAAAAAGCCATTTGCTTTAGGCATAAATCGTGTTTTATTTCCTGTTCATTAGAAGACAAAAATAAAGTTAGAAGTTTAAGAGCTGTTATTTTGTGTCTGTGTGTGTGTGTGTTGATTCTGAATTTTAGCCTCTAGTAGAAAGAAATGCATGCAAGAGGTGGGCCCTAGAAGGTAGAAGAAGTTTTGGACTCGTAGTTAGAACTCCGAATGATGGAACAAATGAGTGGCTCAGGATGTCCAAAAACAGTGTTCAGAAGTTAAATTTAGGCCAGAGAGACAGCATAATGGTTATGCAAAATGACTTTTCATGTCTCAGACTCCGAGGACCCAGGTTCAATTCCCAGCACCACCAAAAGCCAGAGCTGAGGAAAAAAAAAAATGGTGTATTGCACCAAAGTAAAAGACTATGGGTTGGGGGAAAGGGTTCAGGTCCTGGAACATGATGGCAGAGGAGGACCTAGTGGGGGTTGAATTGTTATGTGGAAAACTGGGAAATGTTACACATGTACAAACGTTGTATTTTACTGAAACTGTAAACCATTAATCCCCCAAAAAGAAATTTAAAAATAATAATAATAAAATAAATAAAATAAGAAGTTTCACAAAATCTGAGACAATCTAATTGCTTTCTCTCTTTTTTTTTCTTTTGTTGTAAGTTCATTTATTTATTATCCTTTAGTCATCTTAGATGTTGTGACAATTGCTGGGAGAGAGCAGATGAAAGGACTTTGGTAAAGATTATGGTACTTATAAGAATCATGTGTGTATGAAAGTACTTTTTAAATCTGGTATTTTGTTTAAAAACAATGTTAAATTAATAATAAAAAAGAAAGAAATTAATATCAAAATGTATTTTTAGAGACATCCTGATGTTTGTACTCTAAGCCATTCCTCGATGAAATGTTTACTAAATTTCTCCCAGCAGATTTCTTCAGCATTGCCAAAAAGCACTTGATAAGAATAAAGTCAGAAATTTGAATTCAGACTTCATTTAAGAAATGTTTCAATTCTGAAAATGTTCTTATTTTGTATCCCTTTTCAGAATTAGTAATCTTCTTCATCTAGCATTTGCTCTTCTTCCGTAGCCAGTCAACAGCGTCAGGTTGAGCCTGAAGTAAAGTTTCGAGACCTCCTTTGAATCTGGAGAGGTGGCAGTCATTGACTATGTGGGTCACAGTCTGTCTGTAATTAGTAATAGTAAATATCTTCAGACTGGTAAGCGCCACACCAAACTAAATAAATAAAAAGGACGATTTGGCAGCTGGAGAGGAAAAACTTCTTATCTATGTAATTTTTCTTATAATTTGGTTCTACATTATAGATCTCATTACATATATATATAACCTTAAAGGCTATACCAGCGGTGGAAGAGACAGCATAATGACTATGCAAAAAGACTTGCATTCCTGTGGTTCCAAATCCCAGATTAAATCCCTAACACTACCATAAGGAAAGAAAGAAAAAAAATATATGACAGTTATTGCCTCTATCAATTCCAAACTTAGAGGCAGGACTGTGGAGATAAAGACGTTCATGCCTGAGGTACCAAAGGTCTAGATTCAATCCTCAGCACCACCAAAAAGTTATTTAAAAAAGAAAGTAGTTTAGCAGAGCTTTAGAGAAAAAAAAAATTAGTCATCTTGACATTTCTGTGATTATCACCAAATTCAAATGATTTTCATTATGTTTAATTCTTGAATGAATGATGGAAGTGCATGAAGTCACTAAGAAATATTTTTATTGATGACATATTCTCCAGAAGGGAAAGACTTCTTCCCATCTTTAATTCTTACCTTGAGTAAGTAGAAGACTTTCTTGCTTTCCCTTGTGTTCTATAGCCCAATACCCAATGCAGACATGAAATATTAGAGTAGAAGGGGTTTTCAAATTTTATAGACCTCTCTAAAGTGCTCAACTTTTGCTTTCTGAACTTGTGTCATATACTCAGATCCCATATCCCACCTCACTCATCAGGAAGGGGTGCTTTGTAGCAATTAGAGAGCCCAGACAAAACCTTTACAAATGTAAAACTGCTTACAGTTTCATTCTCTACCCTCTATGAGGCTAATAGCATGAGATTCAGAGAGAAACTACTTCCTTCCCTGTCTGTTCTGCTTAAAGCAGATTTTAAAGCAAGTCTAAGAAATGTTCTCCTACCTTTCTCATTATTTATACTCTCCAATAAGAGAAGGGTATAACCAAAAGTAACTTCGTAATACTCTATCAAGGGATAGAATGGGGTAAATACAAATACTAACTTATAGGGAGTCAGGTAGCACAGCTGGTTAAGTTCACATGACGCATAGCGCAAGGGCTGAAGGATCTCCATTCGAGCCCCTGGCTCCTCACATGCAGGGAGGTTGCTTCACAGGCAGTGAAGCAGGTCTGCAAGCATCTTTCTCTCCCTCTCTCTGTCTTCCCCTTCTCTCTCTGTACTATCCAACAACATTGTCATCAATAAAACAACAACAATAATAACCACAACAATGATAAAACAACAATGGCAACAAAAGGGGAAAAAATAGCACCAAGCCCCAGCAATAACCCTGGAGGCAATATATATATAAACTTAAAAAATTTTATTCCAACTTATAAATGTTTTATATCTTTGTAAAATTTGCAGAATTTATATAACTACGGAGAAAAACCTTTTCAGTCTTGAGACTTCCTCAACCAGATAATGAGACTAACTACACAACTATAATAGTTAAGAGTGTGTGGTGTGGTTCAGTAGGTAGCATAGTGGACAGAGTGTTGGGTTTAAAAGCAAGAGGTTCTAAGTTTGACCCCAGGCATTCATTGCATGTGTCAGGTTGCTGCTCTAGTTTTCTTGTAAACAAAGAAATCTTTCTTTAAAAAAAAAAAAAGCTTTCTAGCTTAAATCTTTGTTTCCATTGCCATGCAAACATCTCTGAAAAAGCAAATATCATTGAGTCATTTTCCAGTATGAAAACCTCCAATGAGGGGCCGGGTTGAGTGCACATGTGTCAATGTTCAATGATCAGGTTGGAGCCCCCAATCCCCACCCCCGGGGGGAAAGCTTTGCATGTGGTGAAGCAGTGCTGCAGGTGTCTTTCTCACTCCTTCTCTATCTCCCCTTTCCCTCTTGATTTCTAGCTGTTTCTATCAAGTAAATAAAGATAATAAAAAAATTAAAAAGAAAAATTTTAAAACCTCCAGTGATTCTCCACTGTCTATGAAATAAATTATAGATATATGATGCATATGCGGACACTTTCATCATCACAGAAAGTACTATTGGGAAGTGAGCCATATCAGTGTGATCATGGAAGATCCGGTTTGCTACTTAGTGGTGAAGAGTCACATGACTCCCTCAAGTAACATCATTAGGACTTAGTGTGCGTTTGTGTCTTCCCACCTTCCCCCCCCCTTTTTTAAACTGATTTAATAATGATCGACAAGACTACAAGATAAAAGAGGTACAATTCCACACAATTCCCACTACCAGAGTTCCTTTTACCATCCCCTGTACTAGTAGCTTTCCTATTCTTTATCTCTCTGGGAGCATGGACCCAGAATCATTATGGGGTGCAGAAGGTGGAAGTTCTGGCTTCTGTAATTGCTTCCCGGCTGGACATGGGCATTGGCAGGTCAATCCATAGTCCCAGCAAACACACTGTCACATTCACAGGACCCAGGTTCAAACCCCCAGCCTCCCCCCACCTGCAAAGGTAAAACAGTGCTGCAGATCCCTCTTTCTCTCTCTCTCTCTCTCTTTCTCCTCCTTCCCCTCTCATTTTTCTGCTCTATTAAATGAAATAAATATATAAATAACATTTTTTTAAAAAATAATGAAATCACAATGCAAATTTAATTAATATCAGTGTTATAAGGGTGGAATTCTAGTATATGTCCGAGGGAAATCATGAAGTAGTTAAACCATCCAAAAATAATATCAAATCATCTTTAGAGGATATTTCCAATTCTGGCATTTAAGAAGACCAGAGTTATTTCAAAGAGTTTTAGAACTTTAAGTAGGTATCTAATATTTAAAGTGAGAAAGGGTCAACAAGAAAATGGACATTCTACTAAATTTAACACACAAAAAAAGGAAATTTTATTGGAATTAAAATTTTAAATCTAACCCAATTTATAAAATGCACAACTGATTTATTTCAAGAGACATTTTCATACCTATGTTGTACATGTTGTACTCTGGGTGCTTCAAGGGTTACAAAGATGAATGTATGTGACAATTTCTCCCTTTCTAGATTGTTTTAGTAAAGGCGACTTAACGAATCTGATTTTCCCAACATTTGAGCATTTTTCAGAAACTGACAGATCTTTATGCAAATGTTGTTGCCAAGCTGTTTGTAATGGTGAAATTATACTTTGACAGTAACTCTTTAAAATATATTAAACCCAGCTAAGGTTTTTTTGGAAATGTTGCCAATTAAGTGACTTTAATGAGCTTCTTGATGGTAATGTAATTAAATTCAGATGTTCTAATTGTAAAAAAAAATAAAAAATACAGTTCTGGGAAAGTTAACAGTAGAATAAGCAAATGTAAAATGAATTAGGGCTAATTTAAATGGTGATTATGTGGTCTTCTGAGAAGATTCTACCAAAACAATGCTTTCAATTATGCTGTTTGTAAAGAAGAAAGAAGTCATCTAACAGATATATTTAAATTATTCAATAAAGCTGATATTTCAGCTCATTCAATAAAACAGATCAAAATATTCTAAACATAAATATTCTCGAGGGTTTCCCGGAAGACCTGAGGGGTAGACATGTAGCTTCCTGGGCGAGTCGGGGGTGGGAGTGGGTGGGAGGGATAGGTCACAGTCTTTTGGTGGTGGGAATGGTGTTTATGTACACTCCTAGCAAAATGTAGACATATAAATCAGTAGTTAGTTAATATGAGAGGGGGAAAATCAATTGTATGTCTCAAAGTTTTTCAAAACACAAACTGAATCTTTTTAATATAAAGGCTGTGTATTTGATATGCGGACTCTCTCAAAAGCCTAGACTAAGTAGATTAGAAGCATCCAATAGCACAGCTATATACAAGATACTGGATACTGTACAGCAAACCATAACAAAAGGACTTTTCAAAGTTAACCCAATTACCAAATAATGTGATGATAACATTAACTGTTGATTGTCTTTTTGAACCCTAAGACAGCAGGAACCTCACATCTCCACTATAGAGCCCCTACTTCCCCCAGTCCTGGAACCCTTGGATAGGGCCCACTTTCCCGTATGCCTCTCCCAATCCATATCAAATAATATTGCATCCGCCGATCACAACCTAACCAACGCAACGATTGCCGCCTCAACATGCTTCACCTCAGACTGTGTCCAGAGACTTCATGTGTGGAATGACAACCCTTCAGCTTCATTACTCAGGTGAGACCTTTCCTTTTATAGTACACTCTAATTTCATCTCAGGTGGTTCACTTTCTAACAAAGTCCCAAAACCTAGATATACACCAGTTTCTGTGAGAGAGAGAACTTATGTTCACATGTATCCATAAACTACTGCAAAATATATGCCTGAAAGCAGAAGTACACTAGAGTTTGCAGTGAGTACCTCCTTAACACTTCCTCTCCACTATTCCAAGCTTTGGGTCCATGATTGCTCAACAATTTGTTTGGCTTCGTATGTTAACTCTCTTTTCAATCACCAGGTTCCAGATGCCACCAGGATGCTGGCCAGGCTTCCCTGGATTGAAGACCCCACCAATGTGTCCTGGAGCTCAGCTTCCCCAGAGACACACCCTACTAGGGAAAGAGAGAGGCAGACTGGGAGTATGGACTGACCAGTCAACGCCCATATTCAGCGGGGAAGCAATTACAGAAGCCAGACCTTCTACCTTCTGCAACCCTCAATGACCCTGGGTCCATGCTCCCAAAGGGATAGAGAATGGGAAAGCTATCAGGGGAGGGGGTGGGATATGGAGATTGGGTGGTGGGAATTGTGTGGAGTTGTACCCCTCCTACCCTGTGGTTTTGTTAATTAATCCTTTCTTAAATAAAAAAAGAAAAGAAAAAAAAAAGAAATATTCTCAGTCTGTGACAGGACTATTGCAATACTTCCTTGGCACTGTGGACAGGTACCTTGGTGATTTGTGGTGGATTCATTTTTAATTCAAGCAAAAATAAGTGTCTGGGCCTCACCAAGCATTCATATGGGAAAAACTATCTGGCTTCTAGCAAAAGTCACTAATGACCACCTACTCTGATTATTGGCATGCAATAGTAACAGGCTGGTGATAAACATTTCTTTTTGACCCACAGGTAATGCTATTGGCAAGCTATAGGAAAATGATTTATTCTACTGATGTCTAATTAATACATCATTCTTACTTTACTTAAAAATTGCTTTTGCAATTTCACCAGATCAAATCTATGGGATTTACAGTAAACAATATTAATATACCTTTCCCATATTTGGGAGCTACTCTCTGCCCTGATCCAACTTTCTACCCCTTTTTCCAGCCATGAAATCATCTCCCCAGACAATAACTTGGGTCCACCTGCATATCAGATGTCAGGCTCAGGCAAAAACTAGCAAAGTCATGGGCCCTTTGGAATATACCTAAAATAAACATACTAGCTATTTCCAAAATGATGACCCTAAATCTTCATCTGCAATATTCCAGCCTTTAGGTTCATGATTAAGTAATTAACTATTTGTATGGCTTTATATGTTAACTCTTCTTCAGCCACCAGGTTCCAGATGCTAACATGATGCCAGCCAAACTTCCCAGGACAGATGACAATGTGTCCTAGAGCTTCACTTTCTCAGAGCTTGGCCCCACTAGGGAAAGAGAGAGACAGGCTGGGAGTATGGATCAACCTGTCAATGCCCATGTTCAGCCGGGAACAATTACAGAAGCCAGATCTACTACTTAATGACCTACATAATGACCCTGGTCCATACTCTCAGAGGGTTAAAGAATAGGAAAGCTAGGGGGTCTGGTAGTAGCCAGCGGGTTAAACACACGTGGCTCAAAGCGCAAAGACCAGCATAAGCAGTGAAGCAGGTCTGCAGATGTTTATCTTTCTCTCCCTCTCTGTCTGCCCCTCCTCTCTCCTTTTCTCTCTGTCCTATCCAACTATGAAACTTGCAGGGGAGTCACTTCACAATAGGTGAAGCAGGCCTGCAGGTGTCTATCTTTCTCTCCCCCTCTCTGTCTTCCCCTCCTCTCTCTGTTTCTCTCTCTGTCCTATCCAACAACAATGACATTAATGACAAGAATAATAATAACCACAACAATGTTAAAAAATAGGAAAGCTGTCAGGAGAGGAGATGGGCTACAGAGCTCTGGTGGTGGGAATTGTACTCCTCTTATCCTACGGTGTTGTCAGTGTTTCCATTTCATAAATTAATTTTAAAAATAAACAAAAAAATAAAAATAAATTGTTTTTGCTGTAGTTGTTTTAACAAAATATTTGTAGGTACAACATTACATCCTTCAGTGGGTAGTTACACAGAGTCTATATTTTAGGAACAAAAGAAAGGTAAGCAAGTCAAGGTCATGCGACAATACTATGATAAGTCATCTTTCTATTTTCATATTTACTTTTCACTGAGAAGCAAAAACAGGAGCATCTTTGCTATCTCTTAATTACTGCATATAAGAATTCTTTTCTCACTGCTTAGAGAAACTGAAATTTTCAAATACATGTCTCAATGAAGAATAAATTTCTTTAAAAAATTGTGTTACAAAACTTTCCATGCACACAATTCATTTTGTCATTGAAGTATTCTTTTAGATATTCATGAGCATAATTAAATTTTTGATGTGTCATGAAATGTGTTCATACCACACTAACACTGAGCTAACTTTCCAACTTCAAGAAATTATGAAAAACGATTATGATGCCTTTCTTGTTTTTCTTAGTGATTTAGTGGTGGTTTACATATTAAACCACAGAGCTATAGTGCTTCACTCCCCCACCCCCACCCCACATGACCAACAACCACTGTACTTCTCACAGTCTTAGAGACAGTTTGCAGTTTGCTTACATTTTTTTTGCAAGTTCATATGTCTCAGTTCTCTATATTCCACATATGAATGAAACCAGAGAAGATAATGTTTTAATATATGCCTATACTTTATATAACAAAAGGAAATAATGTCACTCTCTTCTTAAAAAATCAAAAGTAATACTTTGTGATATTGCGAATTCCTTTTTCAAACAAAATCCAACATAACTAATATATTGATTGCTTTTCTATTTATTTTATTAATTTTAGCAGTATCATTTTGGTCACCTGCAGGATTTTTTTTTAAATTTTTTATTTAAGAAAGGATTAATGAACAAACACATAAGGTAGGAGCAGGATTTTACCACTCTAGGCTGGCACTTTTCAGGTAGAGATAGAGAAACAAGGCAGTAGGGGCTAGAGGGCAGCCTCAAACCTAGGTCTCACAGATGACAAAGCAGAGTACTATCCAAGTGAGCTAAATCATGGATGGTTGTTGCTGTTGTTATTATTATTATATTATTATGAGGTAAGGGTTGTGAAGCTTACCTAAGGTTCCATAGGTTCAAGTCTCCCTACCACCACTACAAGCCTTTATGGAGTACAGGCAGCAACATGTGTTAGTTATCCCCCAGAATGTATGTGGAATGCCTTTTCTGATGACTTTGTTATATATTTCCATCCTTAATCAGAGGTCCAGTGTAGAGAAAAAATAAATACAGCTCCAATAGCTGGTCCTTATCAGTCATTACTAGAATTTAGGTATTGCTAACAAAGTGACCCTAAGGTGGTTTAGGAGATGGCACAGTAGATAAAGAGCTGGACTCTGAATCATGAGGATCTGAGTTCCATCCCTTGCAGCACATGTAAGACAAGACAGAGTGATGTCTTGTCCTTTCTCTTTCCTTCTATCCCTCTCATTAATAAATAAAAATATTTTTAAAAATAAAGTGACCGTAAGTGACTGCTTTTTTTATAGCATTCTTTTTTAATTTATTTTTTATTTAAGAAAGGATAAATTAACAAAACCATAGGGTAGAAGTGGTACAACTCCACACAATGCTTTTAAGATGACTTTTTGTTTCTCAATATTATATTAAGTGACTTCTACAGAGTGTGCATCTTGTTATAACCGCAGCAAGTGTTTGTGTACATACAGGAAGTCAAATATATCATATGCAAACACTGTGTTTTTGCCATATTTCCACCACTTACAGGTATTTCTTTTTCATATTTTCTCTATGTTAGCCTTGTTTTGTGTCTTCCCACACTTGCTCTCTGTCCAGCTCCGTAACCAGAGGGATCTAAGAAGGGGCAGGACAGGGGGTAGATTCTATGAGATCAGTTTTGCATCTTGTGCATCTTTTCTACAGATGTCAGGCTGTCCAAGCAGATGTTCTAGAAACAAATAATAAAGAAAAATAAACCTTAGTTTTATTCCTCCAGGTTGTGGAGAAGAACAAAGGATGACTGGGTGTTGGCACACCTTGTTGAGCACATCTGTTAGCATGTACAAGGATCCAGGTTCAAGTCCCTGGTCCCTACCTTCAGGGGAATGGAAAAGCCTCATGATAGCTGAAGCAGTCCTTCAGATGTTTCTCTCTCTCACTCTCACCCTCTCTATCTCCCCTTTACATCCCAGTTTCTCTCTGCTTCTGGCCAATAAATAAAAATTTAAGATAAGAAGCATAAAGTAAAATATAAAAGACTCCATGTGAGATAAATATTTGTATCTCTTCCCTGTTTTAGTTAATGGCTGTATGTCAGCGTATGATTTAAAAGAAGGTGTCTTTGCAGGTCACCAAAGCACTTTCAATATAGTCGGAGTACTTTTATTATTTACTTTTTTAAGTTACAGTATCAGGGGCCATAAAATAATGTTTACATAGTCTTCTTTGTGAAAAGGCCATGCTCCGTGAAACCTGCAATAAGAGATCTATCAAGGAAATATCACTTCCTTGACGTAGATTTAGTCTTTTGCATGGTATTTACTCTTAACAAATATCATGAATGCATCATTAGCAAAGGGTTAAAATGTTTTCATAAAACTTTTGACTAGAAATTCAATATTCATTTCATCCTTTGTCACCCAGAAAATACATAAAGTCATAGAAGTAGTGAAAGCAATTATTGAGACAGAATTTATTAAAATATAATTTTTTCTTCAAAATGTATTACTGTGGGTTGGGAGGTAGCATAGTGATAAAAGTGTTGGACCTTAAAGCATGAGGCCCTAAGGTAGATCCCTAATGTCATGTGCATCGTAGTGATACTTCAGATCTTCCTCCCTATTAATCAATATTTTTGAAAAGGAACTTCTTATGTATCACATACATATTTTGCATACTCTTTGATACATAATACACATATCTTCATTTGCATATGTATATAATTTTATTTGGAGGGTGTATTATCTAGAATATATTAAGAACCCTTGCTAGTCAACAAAACAATTAAAAAATGGACAAAGGATTTAAATACATATTTTCCACAGACATTATACAAATTGTCAGCAAACACTTGCAAAAGTGCTCAATATTTTTGGTCATTATTAAAATATGAACCAGAATATTGAAATATCACTTTACAGCTGTAGAGGCAGCTGGAAAAAAAAAAAGAAAAAGGGAGGAAAGGATATGGATACATTAAAATTCTTATACAGAGCTGATGAAAATGTAGATGATTCAACTCTTCCAGAATTTAAACATGTAAGGATTATACAGTTCTACAATCCATATGTGTGTGTGTGTATGTGCATATCTAGATTAACTTAAGACAGAATCTCAAACAAATACATATACATATATGTCCACAGAAGCGTTATTCATAATAGTCAGTGAAATGAAAAATTCATCACTGAATGAATAGATGAACAAAGTGTTGTATGTTAGTACACTAGACTATTATTCAGCCATAAAAAGTAATGTATATGAACCATGCTGAATGAATGAAGCTACAGGCTATATGTTATTATGTGACTCCTTTTAAATGAAATGTCTAAAATAGATAAATGCATAGAGAATGAAAATCGGCTATTGCCATAGGATAGGGGAGAAAGAAATAAGAAACTGCTTAAAGGATCTGGAGGATTTGTTTGCTTGTTTGTTTTGCTGAACCAGGGTCTCCCATATGGGCAATTTCAACACTCCAGGTCACTTTTTTCATTCAAATAGAGAAACAGATAGAGACAGAAAAGAGATTCCACAACACCAGATGTTCCTCTGGTCCCACATCCATATGGAGCTTAGGCTATACATATGGCAATGCAAGAACCCCATTATGGAGAATACGCAAGTGGAGAACCTTAGCCAGTTGCCAGGGCCCTGAGATTAGATGCATCCCAGGGTGGATAAAAAGTAACCACAGCTAATGATAAAGACACACATATGATATCCCTAGCTATGACAGTATCAAGTGTGTGCCCCCTATCCCAAGCTTCAAGGAGCATCTATTTTTATGCATACATAAAAATGTATGCATTTCATAACTGTTCAGAGAAAACAACAGGTGCTTGATTATACATTATACATTATATAGAACACTTTCCTTTTTTTTTTTTTTTTTTTTTTGCCTCCATCGTTATTGCTAGTGCTCAGTGCCTGCACCATGAATCACTGTTTCTGGAGGCCATCTTTTTCCCATTGTTGTTGTTGTTGGATAGGACAAAGAGAGAAACTGGGAGAGGAGGAGAGAAAGATAGACACCTGCAGACCTGCTTCACCACCTGTGAAGGAATCCCCTGCAGGTGGGGAGCTGGGGGCTCAAACCAGGATCATTGCATTGGTCCTTGAAAACGTTTCTAAGGAAGAAAACATCAGGGTTCAGGTGCTTAAAACTGTCACTATCCAAATGTCATGTCAGGTACATTTTTTTGATGCCATAAGATATTGAATTTATTCCACTTATCCCATGCACAGTCCCTAGACCCTTAGGGCAGCAAACAGACATTCAGATTTATGGGTGATTGTTGTGGTAATCTAATCCCTCTACTGCCTGTGGGCAGGAGTCTCTGAAATATTTAGACCTCATCTTAGAGCAGGATTTTGTGATAACTGGAAAGAGCCTGAAAACAGGACTCATGATTAATTAGCCAAAGGAATGTACTTTGTAGACAAATAGCAAGCAAAACATATATTTTGCCAGCTAAAGCAAAGTTACATTTCAATAAGAATTCTAATAACAAGTATTAGAAAGTCTGAGATCAGAAAACTTCTACAACACCCCCCTGCCCCCGTGATTTACCTCACTGACCCAAATGTGTGTGTGTGTTTTTTATTTTTTTATTTTGCCTCTAGGGTTATCTCTGGGGCTTGGTGCCGTCACTACAAGTCCACTGCTCCCAGTGGCTTTTTTTTTTCCCTACGTATTTATTTTTTATCTGACAGGACAGAGATAAATTGAGAGGGGAGGCGGGGACAGAGAGGAAGAGAGAAAGATAGATACCTGCAGACCTGCTTCAATGCTTGTGAAGCATCCTCCCTGAAAGTGGGGTCCTGGGGCTCAAACCCAGATCCTTGCACATGGTAATATGTGCACTTAACTGAGTGTGCCACAGCTGGACCCTATTTTTATTTATTTATTTATTTATTTATTTTTAATTTTATTTATTTTCCCTTTTGTTGCTCTTGTTTTTATTGTTGTTTAGTTATTGTTGTCATCATCGTTGTTAGGACAGAGAGAAATGGAGATAGGAGTGGGAAGACCGGGGGGCGGGGGGGAGGAGAAACATAGACACCTGCAGACTTGCTTCATTGCCTGTGAAGAGACTCCCCTGCAAGTGGGGAGACGGGGTCTCAAACCGGGATCCTTACACAGGTCCTTGCGCTTTTCACCACGTGTGCTTAATGTTATTTATAATTACAGAGATGATTAGAGGGGAGAGAGAGAAAGAAAGAGAGGCTGTGCTGTTCAGTTCTAGCGTAAGGTGATGCCAGGATCTAGACCTGTGGCCTCTGGGATCTTACGCACACAAGTTAGTGCTTTGATAGACTGTTATCTCCCTAAACATGGAGTTTTATTTGAAAGGATGGAAAAGTGTTGGTACTAGATAAAGGTATTGGCTTATAATCCTGCAATACCATTCCAAATGGCATTTAAACACTCATGCAAATGGACATATACACCCCTATGTTCATAATTATTTTATTCAAAATTGCCAAGGAGTGGAAACAGCCTAAATGCCTATTTTCAGACTAATGGATGAAGAAGTTGTGGGATGTATACTTAGTGCAATACTAGTTTTCAACTTAAAAGAGATGATATTGCATCATTTGGGACAAAAAATGATGGAACATGCAATGAATATGCTTAGTGAAACAAAATAAGAAGGTGAAAGATAATTACTTTTTTCAAATTAATGTGTTTCAATTCTCTTTACTAGTGATTAAAGATAGCTTCTAGTTAGTTTTGTGTACATGTGGAATTTAGGAGATATAAATACAGAAACTAAGAAAAAAAGTGATCAAATTGTTTCTAAGACTTTGTGAGAACTATGGTCCTTTGTTGGGGAGTAGGAAGATCATTAGAGCTTTGGTGGTGGTGTGGTGTCGGACTATAACCCTATAATCCGACAGTGCTATAAACCATTACTAAGTAACTAGTGAGAAACAAAAAAGGAAGTCATGTGATGTTGTACCCCGTAGAGTGCACATGTTACCATGTACAAGGACCCTGGTCTCTATCTATAGAAGGGAAGCTTCAGGAGTGGTGAAGCAGTGCTGCAGGTGTCTCTTTTTCTTTCTTCCTGTTTATCTTCTCTTCCCATTTCAATCTCTCTCTGTCCTAACAAATAAAACAAGTGTTTAAAAAGCAGTTACTAATATCTTTGAAATATTAAATCACTTATAGTCTTAAACCAGGGAGACCAAAGACAACTGGTTGTCACTATATAAGATAACAGCTATAAATAGCATTAAAGGGCATATACCATTGTGAAGTCTTGTATGATACAGAAAATCCTAATCATGAGATTTTCAAAGTAATCTAAATTCCCAAATAACTATCTATTGTCTTCTCAAACTCCAAGACAATAGAAACCCTCCCCATTCTCTATAAAATTAATATATCTCCCAGTCCTGGAACTTCTGGGGCATGGCTCCTTTTCCTGCACACTTCTCTCAATTCATACCATTTGATACTACATCTGCTGTACCCCAAATCAATGCAACCAGTACCACCTCTACACCTTTCTCTTTGGATTGTGTCCATAGACACCGGGCATCAAGGGTCAACCCATCAGCTCCAGTACTCTGGTGAGACTGTTCCTAGCTCATAGGACTCCTCCATTGCACACCAGGTGTTGAACTTCCTAACAAAGCTACAGTACCTAGATATAGACCAGGGCAGAGCCAGAACACATATGCACATGTATCCATAAGTTAAGGAAAAATATATACCGTAATGTAAAAGTGCACAATAGTTTGCAGAGACTCAATAAGTGCAGCAAGCAAGTAGATAGACCTAAAAAGACACTTAAAAAAAAATAAGTACCATAGTATTTAATCAAATAGTTTCTATTTTGACCTACTTCCTATTCCTCACCTACTTCCTATTTCAATTCCCTCAATTACTCCAAAGCTAACCTTGTCAGACAAGGTAATGCCTACAAAAGTTGAATAAAGGCAAGAGACTGGAATACTCTAATGATAGTTCCTTTGGTCACCAGCCACCCTACTATCCAGGGCCCTAGTCATAGGGATTCCCACATAGACATGATGGACCTAGACCTCTAACAGATCCCTTTCTCCTCTGTCACTGGTTAGTTCCATAAGGAATAATTATAGAGGACGCTCCTATGGACCTCTACATGATCTTGTCCTCAGTGTGGATCAATACTGGTAGGGACTTTCATTCTCAGAAGGGAGGTTGTGTCAACATACTCTGCCACTTGAGGAAGATGGATCCTGCAGTGCATGCAGCCTAGAATGTTCCTAGCCATGACCATAGAATGTGAGCTCAGGCCTACAGGAATACAGAGGTTACACAGGCTCCTGTGCTGAGTATAGGCTCCTGCACTGAATATGGGCCCCAGATAAAATCTATGGGGCCTACAGTTAACAATATTTATATGCTTTTCCCATATTTGGGAGCTATTCTCTTCCCTGATACAGCTCTCTAGTCCTGTTTCCAACTATGATATCATCTCCCCAGACAATACTTTTAGCTCAATTTCATGTTAGCTGTCCTGCTCAAACAAAAATTAGTAAAGTCAAGGGCCACTTGGAATATACCTAAAATAGACCTACTAGCCTTTTCCAAAATGGAGACCCCGAATGTCATCTGCTATAGTCTTATCTTTAGATTCCTGATTATTAAACAATTTGTTCTGCTTTATATCTTAATTCTTTCATCCATCAAGTTGCAGATACCAGCCTGACTTCACTGGATAGATGACCTCACCAGTGTATCCTAGATCCCTACCTCTCCAGAGCCCCACGCTATTAGCAAAAGATAGAAACAGGGTGGGAGTATGGACTGACTTGCCAATACCCATGTCCAGCGGAGACGCAATTACAGAAGCCAGATCTTCCACCTTCTTCATGCCATAATGATGCTGGGTCCATGCTCCCAGAGGGATAAAGATAGGAAAGCTTCCAATGGAGGGGTTGGGATGCAAAACTCTGATAGTGAAAATTGTAATTGTATCCCTTTTCTCCTACGATCTTATCAATAATTATTAAATCAATAAAAATAAATAAATAAATATGTTTTAAATAAATTAAAAATGTATCTAGTAAGTACTCAACTTTCTTGAGGCCACAAAGTAGGGGTATTTAATTTCAATCTTATCATAAATGGTTTTTATTCTTTTTAAAGGAAAATTTTCTAATAAAAAGAAGCTAAAATACATCTGAATATATTTATCCTTGGATTCTTATTTAGTAAAAATGAAAAAAAAACTTGTAAAAATAAGGTATTGATTACACAACATTGTGAATAATATAAATGACACTTTTTATTGAAGGGATTAATGGAAAGAGTAAATACAACTGTTGATACATGTATAAATTTTATCAGTTTCCTGAAAAACACTATTACCCCTAGCCTCATTCTTCCTCCACCATCATGCCCCAGAACCTGAAAAACCCCTGCCTTGCTGTTGGTATGAATGAGACCCCTTCTGTTTCATTTGGTTTAAATCCCCCCTGCTTAACACTATTCTATTTACATAACCACTTCATTCTATTTACATAACCACTGTTAACAAGTTCCACCCTCCCTCCAGGGCATTTGTGGTTCAGTGATAGGATTCTCGCCTAATCTGCCCCCTCTTTGTCACACTCTGATTTTCACCAGTCACTTTTCTCTCCACCCTCTCTATGTCACATCCTGTTTCCACCTTACTTGGCAAGTATATATAAAGACAGCATTGTGAGTTTTACAGTACTGTACTTTGAGTTTAACTTAGCTTGTCTTAGATTGTGCTGCGTCCTACATGAATAAAGAGACACTGCCTACAGCTCAACCATGAGTCCCTGGTCGTCTGTTACCCGCCCGTGAAACCAGCCCATTAGACATTTACCCAATAGACATTTACCCAATCCAAAGACAGTAACAACAAATGCTGGAGAGGTTGTAGGGACAAGGGAACCCTCCTGCACTGCAGGTGGGAATATAAATTCTTCCATCCCTTGTGGAGAGCATTCTGGCAAACTCTCAGAAGTCTAGAAATGGTACTGTCCTATGACCTAGCAATTTCTATCCTGAGGATATATCCTAAGTAATCAAACACAGCCATCCAAAAAGCTCTGTGTATACCTGTGTTTATAGCAGCACAATTTGTAGGTGTTTAACAATAGATGCGTGGCTGAGTAAGTTGTGGTATATATACACAGTTGAATACTACCCAGCTACTAAAAATGATGAATTCACCTTTTCCACCTCATCTTGGATGGAGTTCAAAGGAATCATGTTAAGTGACATAGAAATCATGTTAAGTGACATAGAATCATGTTAAGTGACAAAGGAATCATGTTAAGTGACATAGAATGATGACTCATGGAAAGAAGTTGAGAAATAAGAACAGAGAAACACAAAGTCAAACCTGGGCACTAATTTTTTTTTAATTTTTTATTTATAAAAAGGAAACATTGACAAAACCATAGGATAAGAGGGGTACAGCTTCGCACAATTCCTACCACTAGACCTCTGTATACCAACCCCATCCACTGATAGCTTTCCTACTCTTTAACCCTCTGGGAGTATGGACCCAAGATCCTTGTGGGATGCAGAAGGTGGAAGGTCTGGCTTCTGTAATTACTTCCCCGCTGAACATGGGCATTGACAGGTCTATCCACACTCCCAGCCTGTCTCTCTTTTTCCCTAGTGGGGAAGGGCTCTGGGGAAGCGGAGCTCTAAGACACATTTGTTGTTGCGGCGGTCTGGTGTCGGGCTGCACCATGGAGAAGAGAGCGGACGTCCAGAGCAAAGGGGTACACAAATCTTTATAATAGGATGGGGGGGAGGTTTGGTTCAGACCACGTGGAGCCAGCCGGCAATGGCCGACCACGGGGGGAGAGCAGGGAGTGAGACCTCAGAGAGGGAGAGCCGAGAGCCCAGAGACAGAGAGGGGAAGGGTGAGGGGGGTTTTTACTGGGCGACAACCAGGGGTGACGTGTAGGGCCAGGATTGGTTGAAAGGGGGCACTCTAGGATTTAGCGGGGCATAGAAAAACCTGGGGGCGGAGACTGCATCAGAATAAGTCCTCAGCAACATCTAGACCTCTGTATACCAACCCCATCCACTGATAGCTTTCCTACTCTTTAACCCTCTGGGAGTATGGACCCAAGATCCTTGTGGGATGCAGAAGGTGGAAGGTCTGGCTTCTGTAATTACTTCCCCGCTGAACATGGGCATTGACAGGTCTATCCACACTCCCAGCCTGTCTCTCTTTTTCCCTAGTGGGGAAGGGCTCTGGGGAAGCGGAGCTCCAAGACACATTGACCCATCAATTGACAATTGACAATTGACACATTGTCTGTCTAGGGAAGTCTGGTCGCATCCTGCTAGCATCTGGAACCTGATGACTGAAATTAGAGTTAATATACAAAGCCAAACAAATTGTTGAACAATCATGGACCTAAAGGCTGAGATAGTGCAGATGAAGCGTTGGGGGCGGGGGGGTCTTCCATTTTGTAGATAGCTAGTAGGCATATTTCAAAGGGCCTGTAGCTATACTAGTGTTTTTTGTTTGTTTGTTTGGCCTGAGCCTGAAATCTGATATGCAGGTGAATCATTATTGTCTGTCATGATGTCATGGCTGGGAAAAGGACAAGAAAGTTGGAGCAGGGAAGAGAGTAGCTCCCTAATATGGGAAAAGGGTATAAGTATTGTTGACTGTAATCCCCATAGATTTGATGTAATCTGGGGCCCATAATTAGTTTAGGAGCCTGTGTGACCTCTACATCCCTCTAAATCTGAGCTCACATCGTGTGGTCAGGAGTAGGAACATTCCATGCTGCCCCAGTATTGACCCATCTTCCTCAGTTGTAGCATAGAGTATGTTGTCCATCCTCCCTTCAGAGGATGGAACATTCTCTACCATTGTTGATCCAGGTTGAGGGCGAGGTCCTATGGGGGCCCACAAAGGGGTCTATTTTGTTGTTCCTGATAGAGATGACCAGTAACAATGGAGGGAGGGATTTATTTGAGGTCTAGGCCCATCAAATCTGTTTGGGAGTCTCAGGACACCCCGATTAGGGGCCCAGCCGGTGGAATGGCCTGATAGTGACTAAAGAGTCATCATTAAAGTATGACAGTTTCTTGGTCACTCATTTTTTTACACTAGGACTTCACTGGGTCTTCATTCCTGTGTTCCCAGTAGACTTTTTTTTCTTGACAGAGGGCAAAAAACGAGAGAGAGAGAGAGAGGAGAAACATCACAACACTGTTCCTTCGCTCATCAGACTTCCCTTTTGTATGTTGCTCCCCTATGGTAGTCAGGGGCTCAAACACAGGTTTTCATGAATGACAATGTTCACTCTACCAGGTGAGCTATCTCTAAGTGGCTAATTATTTTAAGGTGGTTGATTTTATTATATGAATTTCATCTCAACAAATAAGAGCATCTTTTTAAAAAATTTGATTTGCCATTTGTATCATATAAAAATGTATAGTAGTTGTGGCATCACTTCTGAAATTAGTAAACTCGAGCTTTTAATTTAAGAGTGCACTACAAGAGATTAGACTTTCAGGTCCTTCATAAACATTTATTTTAACCCATCTTCACAGGGAAACAAAAGAATGGCTTTCATTCAAAAGAAAGAAATTAAAATGTGTATTTCCATTAGCTGCTATTCACACCACTATACCCCTGGACAAAGAAAAGAGAGGACTCATAGAACTTAGCGTCCTCAGTTATTATAGACCCTTATTCTATACTTGGTAGACATTCAAAATGCTTAGCCCTTTTAGACACATCAAAAATTTCCTTGTCTGACTCTTAAATTAATTCTACTCTTTCATCCATCTGCTCAATTGCCTTTAGTTGAGCTCTTTTAAAAAAATTTCTTTCAAACTTTAAGCTGCCTCCTTTGTGGATGTTCCCATTGAGTTTCATAGCAATCTAGAGAAAAAATAAGGATGTGCTCACTCCAGTCCTAATCTTATGCTCTTTTAATGTTCCCAACTTCTTTATCATTAAAAGGTGCAACTGCCTATAAGACTTAAAAGTTAATTGTGTGATATATTCAAAACTCATGGATCTGGTTCTTAATAAACTGCATCTCCACAGTCACATTGAAGAGCAGTTTTTCAGTACCTCAAAAAAGTAAACATACACCTATCATATAATTCAGCAATTCCAGTTCTAGATATTTACCTAAGAAAATAGAACGCATGGTCCAGACAAAAACTTATATCTGACTGCTTTCAGCAGCATTATTCATAATAGCCCCAAGGTGAAATAAACCAAATGCTCATCAACAGATGAGCAGGTAACCAAAAATTCATTATAAACATAAAACATCATGTTCATGAGAAAAATAAATGACTGGTCCATGCTACATCACAGATAAACTTTGGAAATATTTTGCTAAGTCAAAGAAATCAGACAATAAAAGTCATGTGCTCAGTTATTCCATTTATATAAAATGTGGAGAAAAAAGCAAATACATAAAGAGAAAGGAGATCAGAGACTCTTCAGAATTGGGGAAGGGGTGACAGGTACAGGACTGTTTTAGAGCTGATGTAAAATTCTGGGACTAGGTGATATTACATGTTAAACATACTAAATGCTAGCGACTCAAATACACAAAAATAAATGGTAAGCTAGTAATTATCCAGAGTAGTTAATTATTTAATCTTTATATGTCCTTGCTATTTTAGCCACTCGAGGGTGAGAATGGACTCTGACAATAGCCTAAGAAAATCCTAAGGACGTTAGGAAGCTTTGTCTGACCTCTTGAAACTACTTTGCTAAGTTTTTCTCTAGAAAACAATGTGGTCTGAATTCAGAGACACCTGTGACTTTTTAAATATGTATTTATTAATTTGATAAGGCAGAGAGAAGATGAGAAGGGAAAGAGTGAGAGAGAGAGAGAGAGACAGAGAGAAAGAGAGAGAGAGAGAGAGTCCAGAATCATTGCTTCACCATTTGTGAAGGTGGGGTCTGGAGGCTTGAACCTGGGTCCTTATGCACAGTAACGTGTGTGCTTAACCAGATGCATAACATCTATGACTTTAAGCAGCTCAGCTTCCTATTCTAAGACTCCATCTTCTTCTTTGCAAACTAGAGACAAGATATTCAATTTAATATATACTATAAGCATTAAACTACAATATATTCAGGGTTTTGCCACTCACAGGCCTTCAACAAATCATGACTTTTTAAATAATTTTTAATTACCTTTATTTATTGGATAGAAACAGCCAGAAATTGAGAGGGAAGTGTTGGTCTGATTCTAAATTCTGCTTCTAAGACCCCTTCTGTTTCATTTTGGTTTAATCCCCCCTGCTTAACACTGTATACTATTTACATAACCACAGTCAACTAAGCACCGCCCTGCCTCCAGGGCATTGGTTTAATCCTCACTGTTTTGCACGCTTTTTCCTTCTCCCCACCCCCTATAGTACATACACCCTCTTCGGACCTGACACTTCCGCCTCAGGATATATAAGGACAGGATTATGATTAGAGATAGCTTAGATTGCACTGCGTTCCACATGAATAAAGACTGGACTGCGTACCACTCAGCCTGAGTCCCTGGTCATCTCTCTCTCCTGCCTGTGAAGCTAGGCTGGCAAAATGGCGCCAGAACAGGGACTGGCAGGGAAGAGAGAGAGAGAGAGAGAGAGAGAGAGAGAGAGAGACCTATAGCTCTGCTTTACCACTCGCAAAGCTTTCCCCCTGCAAGTGGGGACCAGGGGCTCGAATCTGGGTCCTTGTGCACTGTAATGTGTGGGTTCAACCAGGTGCTCCACCACCCAGCCCCCAAATCATGACTTTTCTATCATCATTTTAAACAGTAAAATGTTCTTTTCTACTCCTTTCTTAATACTATTTTCCATGCCTGTTGCCTATAGGACAAGCATCCAGAACATTAGATAACAACCAGTGCTTAATACATCAAATTCAATTTTAAGAGATTCATTGAATGAGTCTTTTGCTATGCATTATGTCTCTCAAGGAAGAGGCTGCAAGTAAAGAGGGAAGAGGTTTTTTTGACTTCTAGAGTTATCTGATGTTTTTTGTGTGTTGTTTTGTTGTTTGTATGTTCGTTTTTTTAAACTAAAACACTGTTCAGCTCTGTCTTATGGTGATGGTGCTGGAGACTGAAGCTGGGGCCTTGGAACCCTCAGGCATGAACAGTTTGTGTAACCAGTATGCTACTCTACGCCAAGCTGATCCGTGTTTATAAAGAATGTTAGTGGTCATGAATCCAATTTATGTATTCCATTATATGATTATCTGTCATGGTATCAGTGTACTGTATGGATAGGAAAAGATGTTTTTTATTTAAATGATAGTAAAAAATCAGTGTTTACTTCCTCTAACAAAGGAATGACAACAAAGAAATTTGCTTTGCACTAATAGAATTGAAAATAGCATTGATGGATTTCCTACGCATAGAACTGTTTCTGAGGGCATAAATAATTTATTGTTGACTACTTATTACAAATGAAAATACAGACATGCATTCTGAATATTTGAAGAATAAAATAGCTAAACAATTCATTATAATAGGTAAAAATATTTTTAAAGGATAGTAAAATAGAGGACTTTCAAATTATCTTTTTCTCTATGCTTATTGAATTTTAATATCACCAAAATATTGGGCATATCTTTACAATGCATCTGATAAAATATGAGTTGGCAACACTATGCAAATCTTTGGGGTGGAGAAGGGAGAAGGGAGCACATCTGATTACAAGGCATAATACCAGCCTGAAAGAGATCGATCTCTTCTGATCTCAGAAACTAAGCAGGGTCAACTGTAGTTAGTACTTGGATGACAGACAAGGCATAATGAATAGGGAAAAGGTGTTTATAACTGTTTTTTTAGTTACACATATTTCACATTTTAAATTTTCTAATGGCTCAACTTACTTCCTTTTACAGAAGCCTTTGAAAATTGCAGTGTTTTAATTGGTTCACATTAAAAACTCTTAGAAGCTTAAAGGAATAAAGTCTTTCCAGATGAGCAAGAGGTTGGATAAATGTAATGACATATGGTTTGTTTTTTTTAGCTTCAATATGCAAAAAATAGAAGGATAACACATGTATTCAGTGATATATATGTATTATACATATAAATATATATTCTGCTTATAAATTATGAGATAAGATTTTTATACAAATGTGACTTTGTTTTCTTTCTCTTTCTTGTTTCCTATATGAATAAAAATAACAACTGCAATTTAGAACAATTTGAAACATCTCATTATACTAGATATCAAGAATGAGAAAAAGCCCACACCTGAAAAGCCAAAATGCCACTGGATGCCCTGATCAAGTTTATGAACAGGGCTGTCTACAGAGTCTCGGAGCCTCAGAGTGGGAAGACTGTCCACTGATTTTTATTATCCCCCACCTAGCAGACTTCCCCAGAATCATTCCAGATGGATGGGCCATGAAATATTTCTTAGATTTCCCTTATAAGAATATTTCTTACACCCTCTGGCAAACTCAAAATTTGTTCTTTCATTTCCTTGAATTCTCAAACCCACAGCATCACTCATAGTAATAAAAGGCATCCAATTATTATAGCCCATGCACTCATTGTGCAAGGAGTTTTTCTTGAAAACGGAAATAAACTAAATGTACTTTTCCCTTGAGTACTTTGCATAATTTATTTTTTTTAAAGGTTCATGTCTTTTTTCATAAGAGCCTTGTTATGAAGAATGGTGTTATAATATACAGAGAACATAGAAAACCGAATGTTTAGCTTTGGAAAACAAAAATAAATCTCAGATTCAAAAGGAAACTTTTACTTATCTGAAAAGACCTGTATCATACCCATGTTCATGGCATTGCTGTTAGTAATAGCCAACATGTGGGAACAACCCAAGTGACCCACAACAGATGAAATGTTAAAGAAGTAGCATATATTCACAATAGAATACTACACAGCTGTAAGAAAAGATGACACATTCTACTTTTCTACAACATGTTGTAACTTGCTACAACAAAAATCCTATAATTCAGCATTCCTTCAATAAAGTGATATTGAAGGAAAGAAAGAAAGATACTTTTCACATTCTGTCATACTTGTATTATTTATGCCTCTACCTCCACCCATATCTCTTATCACATTTTTCATTTTGATTAAGACTTGTTAGTCAATGTTATGTACCAGAGCAGATTTTGAAGAAGATTGAGAAGGGAACTGGAATTATTATTACATTACCTCTGAATGAGTAGCAAAGGCAGTGAGTAGCCTTGCCTGGTCTTCATTGTAGTTGTTTTTCCTCTAAGGTATTATTTTACCTACATGATTTATTATGACCCCCGTGTCTCCAAACTTCCTTGAGCAACTTGTTATTGACCTTAGTGCCTCCACGTTCACACTTCTTTTATTATGGTTTTAATTTTCAAGTTTGGAATTTTTCCAGATATATGTTAAGATGAGTCATACTAGTCCTATTTACACATTAGCCAACTTCAACAATTATCAATATTCTGTCATACTTGTATTAGTTATGCCTCTACCTCTACCCACATCTCTTTCCTTATCACATTTTTCACTTTGATTAAAATTTACATGATTGAAATCACAAATATTCACTGTACTGCTTTAACAATTAGATATACATCAGTAACAACACAACTTTCACAGTATAGAGTATTTTTGTTTCTCCAGAAAGTTACTCCCTATTAATCCTCTTGCTTCATATTCCCACTGACAACCATAGCTCTCAGTCTTCTAAATTTAATTTTATTTAATTTGATCTTCCATAAACAGAGTCATACAGTTTCTAGGTTTTTTGTGTGTCATGCTTCCTTTGACCAACCTATGGATGAAATTCATTGATGTTGCTGCCAATATCACTTATTAGCCTTGTGTTATTGTTGGTTAAATAGTATTTCATTGCATGAATTACATATCTCTTTATCTTTTCTCTTTTTTATAGACTGTTTGGTCGTTTCCAGTTTTTAGCAATTGTAAACAAAACTGTTGTGGTCATTTCTGTACAACTCTTTTGTGGACACATGCTTTTATTTCTTTTGGATAAAATACCTAAAAATAGAATTGCTCGGTCAAAGAGTAGCTATAATTTTAGCTGTAAAATTTAACCTTTTCCCATAGTGGCTATACTACTACTCCTTTTAAAATTACTTTTTTTGTTTTGTTTTGAAGAGGTAAATCAAATGACTTTTAAAACCCAAACAACATTTTAAATATATAAGTTGAGGTGCATTCTGTTCTTTTCTAGCTCTAATGCATTCATCTAAGTTATTTTTATGTTGTTTTAAGTAAACAAACATTTACTTGTTCCCCCTCCTCCTAACACAAAAGTTGAGCTACTATATACTCATAATGTACCTTCCTATCTTCATCTAAAAACACATGTTTGAATCTTTCAATATAAGTGAAATATTACCTTCCTTATTTTTTTTTCTAAGCACTAGTTTACTGATAGCCCCTTAGGTATTGAACCTTGTTGATTTCACAAACAATGCTTCAATAAAGAACCTTATACATACATTAAGTATTAATATATATATATATATGTCCAGATATATGTATCTGAAAATTTCTACATATTGATAGACACATATATATGATACGTTTTCAGAGTTTTGCTCAAGCCTTATAAAAATATATGTATAAGAAATATAGTTATTTTTAAATTTCATAAAACTATCAAATCCTCCCCCCCCAAAAGATAGCCAGATATTGTACTCCCATCACCAATCCATGAGCTGCACTCTTGCCCATAGCCTTGCCACCAGAGTGCACTGTGAACATGGATCTCTGCCATTTTCAAACATTTCAAACTAAGTCTCCTCAACAAAAGATAACAAATGTACAATGTCCCTATTCTCCATGATTTGGAGTTATGAAGTCTTAGCTAGGACGAACTACATAGCCAAGTAGGAACCAAGTGCAAAATATAAGTATAGAGCCCATGCTAAAAAAAAAACAAGTATACAGAATTTCAAGATGGCAAGAATAGAGCATTAACTAAACATGAGCTCCATCTAAGCAGGTGACCCTTTGGAATAGCATAGATCATAAGCCCCTGTGGAAGGTGTCTCTTGTTCCAAATATCATTAAAAAGTGATAAAATATTAAATAAGTATATTATTTTATATGAAGTAATGTATTTGCTCTCTATTCCTTACAATAATAGTTTTATTTTTACTTACACCAAATCAGTTAGACTTCTCAGGAAGGCAGACCACAGAGATTGTATGGAAACACCTGGGAGCAATCAACAGGTACTCCATCCTGCCAGGTGGGGAATGAAAGATTCCACCAGGGTTTCCCTACATTCAGACAAGTTTTTCAAGAATAGTGAAAACAAATACAGGGCTATAATTTCCCGGGCTGAAATCTATTGATAAGTAACTAAGTAACTACAATGATGAAAATGAAAGGCCAAGTGGGATTTGGAATAGTTAACTGTCTAAATTTCTGACAAAGCAATGCCTATGTAGAGGACTGATTTACACTTCCCTATGGAAGAGAACAGTGCCACAGATAGCAGGACTCTTCCTGCATCTTCATTCTCAGAATGCTATCACTGTGGTACTGGGGACTCCCAAGAATCAAGAGTTGATGGGCTAAAGATAAAGCTAGAAATAATTGCCTGAACGATTTTATGACAGTATTTTCTGACAAAATAGATAACAAGTGGGGTTGGGAGAGAAGCAATTTTGTAGTGAAATATTGGGAGAAGATATTTACTGAGTTTCCAGATGCTAAAGACTGTACCTACATTTCTTCATAGGATATTATACAAACTAATTTCCTCTGGAAAAGGAATACAACAGAGGCATGCATCTATCTACTCAAGTAAACAAAGGAAAAACAGAGAAAGGAGATGTCAATAATAAAAATAAAATAAATAAAATAAATAATAATATATTCAATATACTCATAAGTATATTAATAAAATATATTCAATATACTCATAAGTATTGAAACAATTAGAGAACATATATTAAACTATGCTGAGATTTTAACCTATAACTTTGTGTTAATTCAAAAGGCCCCAAGGTATGCCATGGTTCTCTACTCTCTCCCGCCCTCTGCTGGTAAAGCCAAAAAACTGTCTCCAGGTCAAACAACACCAGAGGTGAAGAAATAAAGAAGAGTGTTTTGTACAGCCTTAATTCTTAAAATTCAATATGCATATAAATTGCCTGGAAATCTTGATTAAACTGTATATTCTTATTCAGAAAGTCTGGGCTTTGTCCCAAGAGTTTTCATTTCTAGCAAGTTCCTCGGTGGTGCTGGTACATGGACTACATACATACAAAGCAAGCCTTTCCAGCATTAGTAATGGCCAGAACAGACACTCCACCAGAGTTACTCCAAGTCCACAGATAACTGAACTCACCAACCTTAAAATATATATAAATATAATAGGGCCCCAATCCACAGAGTGAACACTGTTCATTAGCAATTATTCTCCAGCTGCTTCAATAATTTAATTCTCTACATGTCATCAGCTTTGTCATAAAATTGATTATATAGAATACAAAAAATCTAGCTGGAAAATGTTGCAGTGATTTAATCAGAGTTACTCACATATATATATATATTTTTTTTTAAATTTTATTTTAAGAGACATTCAACTAACCTCTTAGTTTACAAATCAGGAAACTGAAGCATAGGCTATGTGACTTATCTAATTTTATACAGCTTGTTAGTAGCAATGAGAAGAAAATCTAATTATACAACACCATTTTTCTCTCTTTATCTATGGTGACTAGACACATACATGCTAAATCTTATAGATCAATGAGGTCCAGAGAGGCAGATCACAGGCTCAAGAAACATTATAGTATGCAACTCATTCTAACAGTTTAGCCCTTTTTTTCTTTTGTAACTTAGTGCCCAGAGTTATTTATTTTGTGTATTTACTTAGTAATGAAAAATGAATCCTAAGGAAAGATCCCAAAGCACCACTCTACCACCCATGGAGTCCTCATCAACCTTGGTGGTTCATGGAGTCAACCGCAGGGCTTTATGGACAGAATACATGTAGTCTACTGTAGTTAAGTTACCACTCAGAACCCAGTGGAGTGAGCATTTAAATGCCCATTACAAGGGGTCAGGTAGTGGTGCATTCAGTAAAGTACATATGCTAGCACGTGAGAGGAGCTGAGTCCAAGCTCCTAGTCCCCACTTGCAAGAGCAAAGCTTCACAAGCAGTGGAGCAGTGTTGCTATTGTTTCTTTTTCTTTCCCCCACCTCTCAGTCTCTATCATGAATAATTTTTAATATTAAAATAACAGTTATTTGTAGAGAGAAGGTTTATTTGTAAAGGAGATTTAGTTACATTAACAAAATGTATGTGGCAAAGTATTCTTTATATCTTTCTGAATGTCTTAAATATTAAAAAAATAAATAAGTAAATTAGTAATACATTTTTTTAATTTTAGTTATTCTGGTGGTTATACATTTTTAATTAGTAATACAGTAACTAGCAATTTCAGAGCTAGTAGAGTAAGTTTCCTTTGCCTTTTTCTTATTTTCTCACCCCTTCATCCTTTTCTTCTTATTCCTTCCCTCAAACATATATTGATTAATTCCTAAATGGACTCCAGCTGACTGTACTTTAGAAATGTATACATTTCTTTGAATTTTAAGTCATTTACTAGTATACTAATTTTTTTAAAGGACCACACTAAGAAACATGTATAAATGAAAGGGTAAATTATAAATTATTATAAGTCCATCAGAGGGAAAATAAAACATTTAGACACTGTCTAACTGGCATCACCTTAGTTGGATATTTAACTATCATTTTGATTTTTTTTTTAACCTGGATGCAATTTGTTACAAAATATAGTATATCTTGCTGTCCAGGAGGAAGTACAAGGGATAAGATGGGGGAACTTTCAAGCATGTGGTATGAGGTCCTGAATTCGATCCCTAACACTGTACGTGCCAGAGTGATCCCCTGGTTCCATATCTATCTATCATCTATCTATCTATCTATCTATCTATCTATCTAGTAATAAAATAAACCTAAAAATAATGAATATAATGTGCCAATAGTGCTTGAAATAAAAATATTATTAAAACACAGTAGATCTTAATTAATATCTCAAACATTTCTCCACCAATATAATAAAAATCCCACACAGTGGGGGTGAAATGATTCTTAATAAGCATGCTTTCAATGAATGACTTATGAACTGGGTAGATGAAAGGTTGAACTAAGGTTAATACTTATGTAAATCCATCATAGCTCAATAACAAAGAAATGGACTTGTAAGTGTCTCAGATGAGGCTGTGCTCAAAATGGGTTAGCCATGAACTAAGTAATTTATTTTGTGTTCAGCATAAAAATTCACATTACAGTACTTAAGTGATTTTCATGCCTGACTGAGGGTGAAAGGTAAATTTCCAAACTACCCTTTCCATTCCCAACAACAACAAGAAAAAGAAAAGCAAGAAAGCAAATACAAACTTTCCTGATCCCTGAAATTTTTACCCAATGTACTCGGAGAATGAATGCAGATGAGCAAAGTGAGTGGGCGAGTGAAATCGTTTGTAACAAAAACCCATTATTTACAGATGAGAAATTTATATTGTCAGCATAATGTCTATGAAGCTAAACACTGAAGAGTATATAAAGCTGTGAGCTCTGGTGCAGAAGTACAGAGCTCAGGACACAGCACATCCATAGTTGTAAAAAGAGGGGGTACTCTCTCTCCACTTACTCTCTTTCAAGACTTCTTTCAGAAGGTAAGATATTGATAACTCCAAAGGCTGTCTTCGGTGGAAGTAAGTATTTTTAAAGGACAAAATATAATGTTTTATACCTTATGTATTTTTTTACTAATTATACATGGGTTAGTATTGAAATGAAAATGCTACAATATGTGTTTGCGTTTACTTTAACATCATGAAATCACAAAGTGAGTTGGAGAATTTCAAAGCAAAAATACCAAAAAAAAAAAAAAAAAAAAACTAAGATTGAAATTGGGGCACTTATTACAAGACTTAACTGTTTGCAGAAATGAATTTTAAAAATACGCACTGTTTTTAAATATAATTATTTTCCCTTTAAATTTGATCAATATGTATATGACTTTGAACAGAAGGCGCCTTTTAAATTCCACATAAATGTGTCCATTAAAGAGGCTATAACAGCAATTGTTCTGTACTAAAGAAAGCTTATGGTTTTTCAAAAGAGTAAAATCAATGTCATCTTTCAAATATTCAAATTTCTGGTAAGGCTATCAAAATATTAATTCCATTAAATCAGCTCTGTAAATAAGACACAACATACTTAATGCAAACAATTAGCATAGATATTGGGAATTCTTTGGATGGAGTTAAATAAAATTACAGATCAATAATTATTTACTCTTCGTTGAGGATAAATAATAATAAACTAAATATGAATGCAATTTTGAATCTGTTTAGAAAAAAATCAGATATTTTAAAATGTCTCTGTTTATACAGACAAAATAAAACTTTACAAGATACTCAATGGAGTAAATAGTCATGTATTTTTACACACACACACACACACCAAGAGCCTATAAAAAGAAATGAATTAACAACTTTAAAGGTATTTAGTCTAAAATATCAACATATTTAAGCACATGGCATATGCCACCTTGCCTACTCTAAGATTAATCTATCATTTCAAAAGGAAAGCTTTCTGTATAGAAATTAATATTGTTACAATAGTTTCCCTTAAAATTTGAGTAGAAATATGTAGATCTTACAAAACTTTAGAATTCTTTTTTTAGGCTATCCAAATTAAAGGGGCTATTATAATTCAAAATTCTAACATTGGCAATATTTTGATAAAATAATAGCAAGTTTTTGTTTTTCTTAGCAACAGTATTTAAATAATTAGCTTCATCTGTAAATTCTCCATGATTCTGTAAACCTTTTTTATTCTGCACACTTCCTTAAAATAGAAATAAAATTTTAAAAATAAATTCCTTCTTTCACTAGAACTCATTTTACTGCCATATAGAACTTGGAACTTTAACTTCTGAGTGGGGGTTTTCTCCCATCACTTCCCACAGTGCAGATCTCTATTTGTTCTAACCCTGCCTCTATGGGCCCTCACAGTAGACATTACACTCTTTAAGAACTTTGGATGGGAGGAGTTAATGTTAATTGGGATTAAATAGATTTCTCAACAGTAGCCTGATCCTAAAGAAAAAGGAAAGAAGAGAAAAGAAAAAACTTGCTTTAATTATTTTAATTCCTAAAAGTTTAGATTTATAATTAAGTTATACTCAGAAAAGTCTACCTACATATACAGCAAGGCTTCCAAAGTTGCCAACTAAATAAACTGAAGTGGGGCCAGGCGAGGCGGTGGCACATCTGGTTAAGAGCACACATTGCAGTGTACAAGGACCTAGGTTCAAGCTTCTATTCCCCATCTGTAGGGAAAAGATTCACAAGTGGTGAAGCAGAGCTGCTGGTGTCTCTCTGTCTCTGTCTCTCTCTCTCCACCCCCTCTCAGTTTCTCTCTGTCTCTATCCAATAACAAATAAATAATATTTTTAAAACTAAATTAAAGTATGGCAAACTACTAAATCAGCAGTTTAATGTCAATGACTGCAAAACAGTAAATAGGGAAGCCGGAAGGTAGGCAGTGGATTAAGTGCACGTGGTGCGAAGCACAAGGACCCTTCTAATGATCCGGGTTCCAGCCTCCGGCTCCCCACCTGCAAGGGAGTAGCTTCACAGGCAGTGAAGCAGGTCTCAGGTGTCTTTCTTTCCCCCTCTCTGTCTTCCCCTCCTCTCTCCATTTCTCTCTGTCCTATCCAACAATGACGACATCAATAACAACAACAATAATAACTACAACAATAAAACAAGGGCAACAAAAGGGAATAAATAAATATTAAGAAAAAAAAGAAAACAATAAATATATCATTTCTAGTGTGTGGATATTTATCCAGTTGGTCAATTGATCTAAAGAGATTTAATATTTCAAAATACAAAGTACTATACCAGGTAATACAATATCTGTATTTCAGAGCCAAAGATAGTAAATATGACTACAGTGTTAATGACAAGACTGATAGTTAAAAACGATAATATTTATAAAGTTCTTATTTCAAAACAAATGTCTTTCTGCTAAAAATACTCATTCAAATTATTTATATATAAGCGTACTCAGTCTTGAATTGAAATTTCTGCTTTTCACTATAAAACAGTCAGACCTGAAAGTAGAAGTCAAAGACAAATGCTGAATTTAAAGTTTCCATTCAGCAAATAGAGGAGCTTGCCCTGTAGAAGCATTTTGCCTTACTTGGGTGTTGGTCCCCACCCCATCTGCATTACATCATCATGTTTCCCTGGGGCATCTGCTTGTAATACAAGAACATGCAACCAGGTGTCTGTCCTACAACCAGGTCTAGGGTGTCACTAGCAGTAAATGACATGATCTGGATGAAATCCAATTATTAAACATCCGGAGGACTTCCAAGACTTCAAAAGCAAGCATTAATTTTCTTTATGACAGTGATCTCTTAGTTTCTTAGCTGTGATTGTTCAAGTTGCCAGAAGCATTAGTTCTTGTTGCAAATTGCTTGTCTTTAAAATGATTTTTTTTCTTTAATTTAGAACAGGTCAAAGCACCCTAAAATACCTCAAATCTGTTGGCCGCTTTATAATTACAAAGTCTAGACCAAGTTACACTATTTAAAATATAAATGAATAATACATCTGAACCGACAGCTGGTATGCCAAGTTGTAGCCTGAGGCTGCTTTAAGATGGTTGAAATGCAGTATAATGTAAATGCTTGGAAGTGAAGGACTATTAATTGAAAGCCAGACTGATAGTGAAGGGGGAGGAATTATGGATAAGGTGCCATTCAGGCTAACCATATGTAGCATATCATCTACAGTGGGTATTTTGAGTGTTTATCATGGACATTTTTTATTTCAAATCTGGAAATGAGCCTTCTAATTATTAACATAATTGTACTACACTAATGAAAATCTTAGTGGTGGAACACATCTTTTGTAATTTTTTTGACACATACACAGAGGGAAAAAATTAGAATATGCAATATATTATTGGAAATTAAACTGGAAATATAATCAATAAAATTGATTATTAGTTCTTTGTTTCTGGTAATAATATTTACTTAGTAAAAATCAAACTAATTTAGACTGACATGCTTACATTGTTGCCTAGTTTCACACTCCCTGCACTCTATATTCCAACAGGCAGCAAAAATGAAAACCATTTACTTTGTGGCTGGATTGTTTGTAATGCTGGTACAAGGCAGTTGGCAACGCTCTCTTCAAGATGTAGAAGAAAAATTGAGGTATTAAATCTTTTGACTGTCCTTGTAACAACCTGAGAAAACAACAATAAGTGAATGGGTCTCAGAAATTTAAATATTTTGTCTAATTTTCTAATGTCTAAAGTAGCAATGTAGTATAGATCAGAGCATATGTGTTCTTTCATAGTCAAAAGGATGGTCATGCTGAACTATGTTAAAAAGGGAATGATAATGCTGTGAGATCTAGCTGATTCTGCCTATTCATTCATTATTCTCATAATGCATACCAGCTTGTTTATTTTTTAAGTTAAATGATGTTGTTTCCTGTTAACTATAAAAAACATATGTGTTTATGGTAAAAAAAAAAAAAGAAAAACATGCAAAATATCTAAGTACTCAAAACCTACTACCCACAGAAAGCTTTTCATTATTTTAGGATTTGATGTTACTCACTTGATGCATTTTATAGAAATACATATAGAAATATTTCTTGGATAAATACAGAGTTTTGTATTATGCTAAGGCATTGTCTTACTAGATTTTCTTGTGATCCAAAATCTACTAGATAGTGGCCAAAAATGTGTCCCTTAGATAGAGCACAGAATGTGCATGATTAAGGCTCCAGGTGTAATGCCTGTACCATCTTAGCTACAGATGTTCACAGTCTCTCTCTTTGTTTCCCTCTCTTCCTCTCTAAATTTGTTTTTAATGAGAGAGATACAGAGAAATGACACAGAGAGAAAGACCACAGCACTGCTCAGCTCTGGCTAATGGTGCTGCTGGGACTGTACCTGGGACCTCAGAGTCTCAAGCATGATGTCTTTTGCATAAACCATATGCTGTCTCCCCAGCCCCTCCCCCCTCATTAAGTAAATATTTTTTTAAATCTAGTAAATGTTTGATATTTAATGGTTGCATACTATTTCATCTCATGTATTTATGTGGCTATTCCTCCTCTACGGAATACTGCAAATAGCATTTTCCCTACATTTTTCACTGTTTTCTGAGATTTCTTGTGGTAAAATTATGTGTCAAAGGCTTTTTTTTTTTTTAATTTTCCCTTTTGTTGCCCTTGTTGCTTAACATTGTTGTGGTTATTGATGTCGTTGTTGTTGGATAGGAGAGAGAGAGATGGAGAGAGGAGGGGAAGACAAGAGGGTGGAGAGAAAGACAAATAACTGCAGACCTGCTTCACCTCCTGTGAAGTGACTCCCCTGCAGTTGGGGAGCCGGGGCTCAAACCCGGATCCTTAGATGCTGGTCCTTGCTCTTTGCTCCACGTGCACTTAACCTGCTGCGCCACTGCCCGACTCTCCTGTGAAAGGCTTCTAATGGGTATAAATCTCTTCTAATATCTTGCCAACTTACTTTTTAGGAAAGTGATATGCACATTCAGATCAGTAGTATAAAAAGAGTTCTTTCATATGTCCTCTCCCAAAATGTAATCTTTTCTGATCTAATGGAAAATATAGCATCCCATTTCTACTTCTGAATATTAACCAGATTGCATATTTCCCCTTATTGGTTATGCCAACCAACTGTTGATTACTGGTATATGGATAATCCGCTATACAGTTTCAAGTTTGCAAGTATGCTTTTTCTTGTCTTTCTTGACTCTTAATTATCTTTGTTTCACCATTAGGCACAATATAACCAGATAACTGTGTTACTTTTTAATATTAATTTATGCAAAATAGAATTGGGAACATACATCTCTACCCAAGAAAATTATTTGAGATTCTTTTCTCTTTTAAAATATTCAAGTCCATGTTCTCTTCCTCCATTTTTAGCATTATCGTGAGTAAATGAATCAATTGAAATCAGATTTATGTAGCTATATTTCAGGGGGGGGAAAGTGAAGTCAGTTGATAAACTCTTTACAAGAATTTGAATCAGAATTATTTAACTTTAATAAAACCATAAACTTCCCACAACTAGTTAAGGGCTTGGTCAAGTATCTATGAAATAATTAAGCCTTTCAGTTTTATGTGGTGCTATGTTTTTTAGAGAAGATAATTCTCAAGTGAGCCTGTTCTTGAGGAAAGATTTAGTTGTACCAATCATTGTCCTTCACAGGCCATTCCCAGCTCCCCAGACAGATCCTCTCGGTGATCCAGACCTGATGAATGAAGACAAGCGCCATTCACAGGGTACATTCACCAGTGACTACAGCAAGTATCTGGATTCCAGGCGTGCCCAGGATTTTGTGCAGTGGTTGATGAACACGAAGAGGAACAAGTAAGAGAGTCTGAATCTAGCCTGAAGCAGTCATTAAAATGTTTAAAATGTCTCCTGACTTTCTTAAGTTATTATGCTCAAAAAAAGATGCCCATAAACTTTTTCATTTTTAATGATTTTCATCTTCCCTGGTAGTCTAGTGGTTAGGATTAGGCACTCTCACTGTTAATGATTTTCAAGGTTAGCAATATTATCCTCTGATTAGCACACCCCTGCTCCCTGCAAAACTCTTGCCCATCCTCAAATGGTCCATAGGCTTTAAATTATTTTCTCAACCATAGTCTGCAATATTAACTCTTTTGTTCATTTTATTCTTAAACCAGAAGTTAACATTTGCAAGGTGAAGAATCTGATTTCTGACCAACAGATTGAATAAATGTAACATTCCCTCGAAGGATTCAAACTTGTGACTTTGATCACATTTGAAGTGTCCCCTAGCCAAGTTAATCATGGTAAAGAATGGAAACAGATGCAGTCTTTTTATTGTAGAATACAATCCAAAATACACATTAAAATTACAGCATAACGCACAGAAAGAAGGCAAATAAGAACACAAGCCTATCGCAAAGCATACATTTTAATGTTGGATTTTCTTTGACAGTGTGGGGCTTTTTTGCCGCAGCTAGGCTACTGGAGGAAATCATGTGCAAGGGTTTCACAGAGATGGTGGAATTTCACAATTTCTTTGGAGGGTGGCCCACGAGGGAAAAAGAGTTATGCATACAAAGTAGCTGAAGGAATCTAAAACTCAGAAAAAGGGCATAGATTTGTCTGGATAGACTACAGCAGGGGGATAGAGAAAGAGTGAGAACATGAGCCAAGAACAGGAGAGGCAGAGTGGTTAGCCAAAAGGTTAAAAGTAGAGAGTACTCCTGGTGGCAAAAATGGCAGATTCTGGAGGAGAACAACAGGTGGAGGCCACTGGTAAAATGTAATTAAAGACCTGAAAATATGTCACAAATTGGTAAGTGAATATAAAACAGTTCATGCTCTCAAGCCATGATCCTGTCATCCAGCTGATGACAATTTGAGGTGACCCACTGCTTCCCCTTGAATCAATGAACTCTTATCACAGGCATCTGAATAGCAAGCAGCTGTTTTGTCTGTGAGTAGCACAGCGCAGTAGATAATCTACATATGTTGAAACCAGCATAAGTGCAGCTTTAATAATCAGAGGCACAGAGAAGCAGAACAGGTAGAAATAGATGCAGTGGGTAGAGTGGGGGCGTTTTAGCCTATCCTTAATTGTTATTAGCCTTCTCCCATAAATTTTTAATACATATGATTAATGTAGCTTCAAAACAAGTCCCCTAGCAGCCTTCATCTTCCAAATCTTCTTAAACCTCTCCTACAGAGAATCCTGAACCCAAAGCTGCCAGTGCTTATAGGTGAGAACCATATTGCTAAAGAGACAGATCTTCAATTTAACTTTCACATTTCTTTCAGGAATAACATTGCCAAACGTCATGATGAATTTGAGAGACATGCTGAAGGGACCTTTACCAGTGATGTAAGTTCTTATTTGGAAGGCCAGGCTGCCAAGGAATTCATTGCTTGGCTGGTGAAAGGCCGAGGAAGGAGAGAGTAAGTCTGTACATTCTTATTTAATTTTTTCCTGAGTTTAATGCTGAAAACCAAGGCTACAATTATCTATACATGGTTTTGAATTACAGATGCAATTAGTGTTGTGTCACAAAGCAAAGGAACAACTCATATTGGTGAATGAAAGTATATGAAAGTTTTATATTTTATATTTTGTTTTATATTTTATAGCAAGTATTAGTAATAGAGTGAAACAGGTTGTGTTTATTTATCTGTAAATATTTGTTGATTAGGGATAGAAGAAAATGGAGAAAGGGAACCAGAACATTACTCTGGCACATGTGATGCTGGGAACTAGTATCTCAAGCTTAAGATTCCTATGCTTTAGCCACTATGTCATCACCCAGATCACAAACAGGTTGCATCTATATTCCCTCATTATAGTTGTACTATGATGCAGGCATTAATTTGTCCATTCAGAATGATTCTGAAAATAAATGAGGGTGGGGGGAGATAGCATAATGGTTATGCAAAGAGACTCTTATGTCTGTGGCTCCAAAGTCCTAGATTCAATCCCTGTATCACCATAAGCTTGAGCTGAACAGTTTCATATAGGTTTAGCATATATTCCTATATAATTACTCAGATAAAAACTAATGAAAATTGAACATAGTAAAGCAAAAGGGTCAATGAAATATTACCAAAGTACAAATTAAATTTTGGTCTGTTAATATTACATCTTGCAAGGCTATTCTGATAATCATTAGGCTAACAAGATAGATTTTTTGAATTAGACAAATTAATTGTCTCAATGATAACTTCTGTGTTGTCAATATACTAAGAATTTTGAAGCAGCCAGGAATATTGAAAAGGGCAAGATGTTATATAGACTTGGTTTCAGATCTCAGCTCTGCTCTCTAACACCTAAATAATTTCCTTTCCAATGTGCAGGTTTGTTTGAATGATTTAATAAGAGATCATTTATAAATAGACACAGTTTTTTGAATCTCCCTCATACATGTTACAAGCTATTCACAAGCATGCATTTAAATTTTTAGCTAACAGCAATCAATTATTATTATTATTATTTTTATTTCTCAGTTTCCCAGAAGAAGTCACCATTGTTGAAGAACTCCGCCGCAGACATGCTGACGGTTCCTTCTCTGATGAAATGAATACAGTTCTTGATAATCTTGCCACCAGGGATTTTATAAAATGGTTGCTTCAGAACAAAATTAATGACAGGTGATGGCATATTAGTTTATTTTAAAAAAACAGCCAAAATTTTAAAAATATAATCACAGTATTATAAGTTGTTCCTCAGTTTGGAAGAGAGGACCTTTACTATTTTGTTGTAAAATCAGAATTATGAATCATTTAAGAACCCATTATTATATTCATTTTTAATTATTGCCATTTTATCCATTCCCTCATTTATTACAAAAAAAAACATTTCTTGAATGTCAAGGGATGAAACATTAGGAACACAGATATGAATAAAACATGGAGACGTTAAGTCATTCATATATTAATATCACATTGTAAATTACTATATATATGTTGATATATCAGTACAAAGTAAAGAACCAGTATATGTGGTATTGTATACTTAATATAAGTATTATAATAGTAAAACTATAAGACAAAATTAACCATATATCATAATAGGCTATAATTGCTTGTGTAATTATTAATAAACTTAATATTTCTGGTGAGATAACTTCAGCAAACATACCTTATAAAATATTTTGAGTTCAATTCACTAAGGATAAAAAGACTAAGGGATTTATGAGATGAAATTATTGATTAACAACATAAAAATAATGAGATAAATATTTTCTGGATAAGTAATTTGTATAATCTGTATATTATAGTCATGCTAAATCATTTTTATTTTTATCCTTAGGAAGTAAACTTGACACTATTCGAGATCACCTTTGCAACATCACCTGCTAACCACATGGGATGTGTGAAATTTTGAGTTCTGTAAATTTAAGCAGTGTATTCTGAAGCTGTCTTGCTGTGCAAACCAATAATCTTTATGTTAATAATGTGTAGCTGTAAGGTTATAAACTGCATACACCATTGTCAAAATACTGTTAAAATATCAGTTTTAAAATATGAAAATGCAAGACTCTCTTGCTTTCTTCATATTTTGGATGAAGTGGCCTCGCTTGCATATACTTAGCCGGGAAATTGTTATACTAGGACACATAATGTGTATATAAATCATCCCAATCAGAGAAGATATGCATTATAATAATAGGACAAGGGAACAACAGGTTGTCACTGTGGTGGAAAGAGAACTTACAACTTAAAGTATTTGTCATAGAAGTGTTCTGCTTTCAACTTAAATAAAAAATTAAATAAAATTTTCAAGTGTCTTACCATTGTCTGTTTTCCCTCTTTTTATCCTGAGTCTTTTCAAACACCCCTTCTTCCTAAACCAGTAGTCCAAGAGAAAAACCTGGAGTTCAAATATGGTTTCATGTTTTGAAGTAATAGATGATATACTCTTATATTTTGAGCCAACATTTAAATACCAAAAATATCACAATATATAGGAAGAAAAAAAATAGCTTTGACTCCACATATGATTTACAGGCCTTGGGGTTGGGAAAGAAGTACCCATTTCTCATGGAGAAAAAAAATGTATTTGATTCTTTATAAAATTAAAATAATTTTTTCAAAAGTCAACAGATTAAAAGGTTACAGAGTTGTTAAAGAGGTGGAAGTCTCATATATTACTGTTTATAGTTTAAAATGAAGCAACCACTTAACTGCTTGTAAATGTCATAAAGTTCAACATATATCAATGCTATAAATATTAACAAAATTAGACTGTTATAAATAACATAAATAACCATATGATTTTCCAAGGGATACTAATAGAATAAATCAAGTTACATTAATAAAACTGAAAGTTACATAACCATTTTTACAAGTATCATATAATTTAAATAAGGATGCCCCTTGTGATTTTCATACTAGACACACAAAAATTAGAAATAACCCAAAAGTCTGTAAACAGAAGTATGGACAGAAAAATAATGGTAGATTCATATAGTATTACACAACAACAGAAGGACAAATTATAACTATATGTAACAAGAAAAAAATCACAAATAACATTGTATAAAAGAATTCGGGGAGGCTAGGTAGTTGTGCATCTAGTTAAGCACACACATTACTCTTAGGACTCAGGTTCAAGTCCCTGGTTCTTGCCTGCAGAAGAGAAACTTCTCTAGCAGTGAAGCAGTACAACAGGTGTCTCTCTTTCTCCCTCTCTGTCTCCTCCTTCTCTCTCAACTTCTCTCAACTTTCCTCTAAACTTTTTTGTCTCTATCCAAAATAAATAAAACAGATTAAGAAGGAGGAGGAGGAAGAGGAGAAAGAGGAGGAGGTGGAGGAGAGGAACTCAGGGGCCAGGGGCGAGGGTACTCCATAATTGTTATGCAAAGAGACTCTTCTTGTGTCTGAAGTTCCAAAGTCCCAGCTTCAGTCTCCAGCATCACCAGAAGCCGGAGCTAAGCAGTGCTCTGGAGAACCTAACCAACATGATTGCCACCTCAACATGCTTCTTTCAGACTGTGTCCAGAGACTTCACGTGTGGAATGACAACCCTTCAACTTCATTACTCGGGTGAGACCTTTCCTTTCATAGTATACTCTAATTTCATCTCAGGTGGTTCACTTTCTAACAAAGTCCCAAAACCTAGATATACACCAGTTTCTGTGAGAGAGAGCTTATGTTCACACGTATCCATAAACTACTGCAAAATATATGCCTGAAAGCAGAAGTGCACTAGAGTTTGCAGTGAGTACCCCCCTAACACTTCCTCTCCTCTATTCCAAGCTTTGGGTCCATGATTGCTCAACAATTTGTTTGGCTTCATATGTTAACTCTCTTTTCAGTCACCAGGTTCCAGATGTCATCAGGATGCCGGCCAGGCTTCCCTAGACTGAAGACCCCACCAATGTGCCCTGGAGCTCCACTTCCCCAGAGACCCACCCTACTAGGGAAAGAGAGAGGCAGACTGGGAGTATGGACCGACCAGTCAACGCCCATGTTCAGCGGGGAAGCAATTACAGAAGCCAGACCTTCTACCTTCTGCATGACCCTGGGTCCATGCTCCCAGAAGGATAGAGAATGGGAAAGCTATCAAGGGAGGGGGTGGGAAATGGAGATTGGGTGGTGGTAATTGTGTGGAATTGTACCCCTCCTACCCTATGGTTTTGTTAATTAATCCTTTCTTAAATTAAAAAAAAAATAAAATAAATAATAATAATAATAATAATAATAATAAAAGGAGAAGAATTCAGATATAAAATATAACATATTACATGGTCCGTTTTGTTTGAGTTTTAAGAATTATATAAACTAGATAGTGGTGGTACAATAAATAGGTTAGTGGTTGCCTCAGGGAGAGGAAATTTTGAAATGTGAGTAGAAATGGAGTAGTGTGAATTATCTACTTTATTTTATTTTATTTTATTTTATTTTATTTTACTGGGAAGTTAATGGTGTTCAGTTGTTAGCACATGGGTACAATTTCCCATGATAGGTGTCTGCAAAATACCCTCATCTCCACCTTAGATCCTTTCCATCATCATGTACCAGGACTTCAGTGGCTCTCTTCCCACTCCTCTTCCAGCCTTCCTTCCCCAGAGTCCTTTGCCTTGATGCAATACACCCAACCGGCCCAAGTTTTACTTTGTGTTTCCCCTTTTTATTTTTGTTTGTTAAGTTGTGCCTGTGAATGAGATCATTCCATATTCATCCTTCTCTTTATAGCTTATCTCACTTAACATGATTCCTTCATGCTCCATTCAAGATAAGGTGAAGAAGGTGACTATCATTTTTAATAGCTGATATATATATATATATATATATATATATATATATATATATATATATATAACCATTTTTTGCCTCCAGGGATATTGCTGGGGCTCTGTGCCTACCACGAATCCACTGCTCCCAGAGGCTTTTTCCCCCCTTTGTTGCCCTTGTTGTTTAAGGTTGTTGTGATTATTATTGTTGTTATTATTGGTTTAGTTGTTATTGGATAGGACAGAGAGAAACAGAGAGAGGAGGGGAAGACAGAGAGGGGGAGAGAAAGTCACCTGCAGACCTTCTTCACTGCCTGTGAAGCGACCCCTCTGCATGTGGGGAGCCAGGGGCTCGAACTGGGATTCTTAGTTAGGTCTTTGTGCTTTGTGCCATGTGCGCTTAACCCATTGTGCTACCGCCCAACCCCCCATATTACAATTATCTTATCCATTTATCTGTTGTTAGACATCTAGGTTGCTTACAAGTTTTTGGCTATTACAGTTTTGCTGCTATGAACATAAGTATACACAGATCTCTTCGCTTAGGTGTGCTTTCTTCCTTAGAATAAAACCCCAGGATAGGAATTACCAGGTCATAGGGTAGGTCCAATTCTAACTTTCTGAAAGTTCTCCAGACTTCTCTCCACAGAAGTTGGACCTATTTAGGAAGTATTACATTCCCGCCAGAGTATAACAGGGTCCCTTTATCCCCATAACCTCTTCAACATTTGTTGATACTGTCCTTTCTGAAATTTGACATTCTCACAGGAGTGATGTCTCACTGTTGTCTTTAATTATTTATTTTTGATTAATATTTGGTGTAGCATGGGCACTTATATTTATTAGCTTCCGAGATCAGACAAGATCGGGCATGTTCAGGGTGGTATGGCCATAGACTGGCACTTATATTTATTAAAAGTCATCAAAATGTACACTTAAGAGTTATGCACTTCACTGTATATACATTATACCTTAATTAATACATTTAAATATGCAAAGTGTATGTTAATAAAATCATAACTAATGGGGTTAGGCTGTGGTGCAACCAGTTGAGTGCACATGCACAAGGGCCCAGGTTCTAGCCTTTGACCCCCCACCTGCAGAGGGAAGCTTTATGACTGATGAAACAGTGATGAAGTTTTCTCTTTTTTTCTATCCAATAAATAAATAAATTTTAAACATTCATTTTAATTTTTTAACTTTATTTGATAGAACAGAAGTTGAGAGGAGGAAATAGAAGTAGAGAGAAATAGAGACACTTGCAGCACTACTTCACAGTTCATGAAACTCCCCCTGCAGGTAGGGACTGAGGGCTTGAACCCAGGTCCTTGTGCATGATAATGCATGAACTTAACCAGCTTCACCACTACCTGACCACAATAAATAAATATTTTTTAAAAACAGAACTATACTGAGATATTATTAATTTTATTATTTTCAGATATAAAGAGTGAGAAAGGAAGGCATGGAGAGAAAGAGACAGAGACAGAGACCACAGAATCAAAGCTTCCTTATGCATGGCAGGAGCCAGACTTGAACTTGGGTCTCACACATGCGAAACCAATGCAATACCAAGTGAGCTATTTTGCCAGACCATCATGAGATATTACTTCTAATTCAAAATTTTGACTATCCATGCTGTTGACAAGGATAGCAGTATATAGAATTTTTTAAGCACTGCATATGAGAACTCAAAAAAAAAAATGTTACTTTTTTTTTTAATAAATATTAAAAAAAAAAAAAAAGAAAGTTTCATGTATACAACTCAGGTTACAGCCTGGTCCCCACAGCAATGGGATGCTTTGGTGCTGTAGTGTCTTTTCTCTCTGATGCTGTCTCAGATAAATAGATGATAAATGATAGATAGACAGATAGATAGATAGGCAGAGATATAGTATCCAAAAAGGCTCAGAGCAGTGAAGTCCCAGCAATGGCAGAAAAAAATAGTGTGATATTTCTGAAACTTCTTTATACAGTAATATGTTGAAGGACAAAACAAATGAGTAAACATATTGAGTGTTAAGAACCAGGGTTCTCACTGCAGAAGAAGGAAGAAACAAACAAATATGGAATAGGAAAGGTGAGGATATACTATGTGGATGTGAATCGAAAGTTTTTGTATGTGCTCATGAATAATATGGGTTTGTGTATCTACATATGTGAACTATATATAACTAAGTGTAGACATTTATATAAATTTTAGCTAAACTACACACTTAATATCATTGCCTCGGGATCCATTTTGTGTGGTTAAGAGACCTATAGAACACTTGAACTGACTCTAAATAATAGCCACAGGTAAATAGGCATCCCTGAGTAGACTCCCCACTACCATGCTTGTTTAAAGATTTTATTTATCAATGAGAGATACAGGAAAAGAGAAGAGAAAGAGAACCATGTTCCAGGGATTAAACTCAGGACCTCATGCTTGAGAGTCCAATGCTTCATCAGCTCTCTGGTCACTCCAAGCACCTTAGCAATAAACATTCTCCCCTACTGTGTTCTCTCTGTTTTAAACTGACCAACCCAGCCTTAACCTGGGATCCCCAAAGCACTCCACATATAGAACCTTATAAAGGGTATAACAAAGATCCTCCTGAGTACCTTGACCTTGTACCAATTGCCTTGACCTCCCCCAAGTGACTCTTCAAAGGCAATTATGCACCTCTTCCAGGAACTCTAAGTACTAAACGTCTTTGTAGTCTTCTGTTATACACTTCCACAGCATCCACGCCTATAGGGCTTTACCAAAGGTTAATTGAAGTCACAACAACTATGGGGGATATAACACAATGGTTATGCAGAAAAATTTCATGTCTGAGGCTCTGAAATCCCAGGTTTAATCCCCTACACCATCATAAATCATAGCTGTGCAGTGCTTTGGTAAAAAAAAAAAAAAAAAAAAAAAGTCACTGCATTTAGTAATAGGAGCAGGGTGAATGAGACAATTCTGCTATGAAGCATAGAAAATATCTTTGAACTGCAAGGTCAATGTTCCAGTAACAGTTTACTGCATCTCCAAAGTAGGTAATTCCATTGGATATGGTCCACCACTTTGCAGAATTTTGTTCTCATTGATTCTGGTAATGACTAGATGCTGCAACTTTCCACCTCGGAGTGTAAACCCTGAAAAATAAATCAGTCATCGCAAACCTGAAGCATTGTTCCAGGGAGCTAGTCAGAGGAGTCATGGACATGTTTTCCATTGGTTGGTGCCATGTGGTGGCATCAAGGCATTCACAGCAGAGCTAGACTTCAGCGTTTCCCAACATAAAACAGGTGAGCTTCCAATTATAAGAAAGGGCTGAGGAGACAGTATAATGATTATACAAAATGAAGACTTCGGTGCCTGAGGCTCTGATGTCCCAGGTTCAGTGCCCAGCACCACCATAAGCCAGAACTGAACAGGTTCTAGTCAAAACAAACAAAAAATAATGGTCTACTTTTTACAGGGTCTTCTTGTGTGAGTTAATGACCAGGGTAAGTGTCAATCTCCACCCAGCTATGAACCACTAAATAAAGTGCTGGGCAGTGTCTGCTATGCTTGCAGCTGGTACCAGTACTCCTAGTTCTAACCAGTAAGATAAAGGCACAGTTAGAAGGGGTGTCATAACTCCTCACAAAATCAGGGTCAGCTGAGATTGCAATCAATCCCATGATCAGTGCTTACCTTGATTCTGCTGGTTCCCTATCTCTAACCCTGGGGAATATTGTTGCTCTTACTGCAGGCACATAGTGGCAAAACATATAATGATACAAATAGCCAAAGACCCCAATATCTCCACTAACTTAAGCTTTAAACCATCAAAGGAAGTTAGCAAACAACTTTCCGTGAGTTGTTGCCAGCGGGCTTGGCGTGCTGCATCCAGGGAGGCAATGAGATGGTCAGCCACATCTGGGTTGCCCGACATCATACTACTTTAGTAGTTGCTCACATTCAGCATCAAGACAAGGCATATAGTTAGCACGTCTCCCACGAGGAATGGCTTGGGAAGCTGCTTTGAAGATGGCTTGGCAGAAGCGCCTGTAGGAATCTTCAGAGGGGATAGAGTTAATTGGAATTGCAGGAATAGATTTGTTGGTAAGATCACTGAACAGACGCCAGTTTGCTTTCCGAAAGTTCCATCTTAGTTTCTCAGAGCACAGAATCAGTGGGAGCTGGAGACCAATGTGGATGATAGCTGGGCGGTGATGACTGTGCGGGAAGATCTTGAGAACTTGTCTCGTAGTGGGAAAGGCTTGGCCGTTGACTGTGATAATCCAGCACAGGTCGGGTGACGAGTCTTTATTCCATCTAGCACTGTGAAAAGAGCCTGGCTGTTTGGGATCGTATAATAGGGAGAGGTCATTCGCTGAAGCCCAGTCAGCTAAGATAGAGCCGTCAGCACGAGTGGAGGAATATCCCCAGTCTTGGTGATGACTATTAAAGTCTCCAATGTAAATGGCTGGGTGATTCGGGCTAGGCAGGACCTCATTATCCCATGAGGCACTAGGAGGCTTATATACGTTGACGAGCTGAATAGTTCCAATAGTAATGGAGTCATAGAAGGTCGAAGAGGCCGTATGGTAAACGTCCGCAAGACACGATTTGGCGTAGATGGCTCGGCCATGTTTAGGATGGAGATTATAGCATATTAAATCGAATCCACTGATGGTGAATCGAGCAGCTTCATCGACTGCTATATGTGTTTCTTGTAGGCAGATAACATCTGCCTGATGCTGAATCGCCAATTGACCAATAAGAACGCGTTTGGCAAAGGACAGCCCCTCAACATTAAGTTGGAGGACTCGAAGAGCAGGACCAACAGCTTGAAAGCTGGCAGGAGCTGCTTGTTGCTGGCTTTGAAAGTGACTGGGATCCATGTGGATTCAGTCGGCTAGGAAGAATCGTCAGTTTCCCCAATGAATGGGTACTCACGAGATGCACCACGGGAAGGTCGATCCAGTGCATCCCAAGTTCATTTCCCACGTCTACGCTCGACCGGACCTGCCAATATACGCGGATATCTTCGCCCACCCTGTTCAACGCTTGACGTCTCGTTACCCAATCTGGTCCCCTACGCCCACACTGAACTTCTCTGTTCCAGTCTCTTGGAAACAGAGCTGGCAGTCAGCTGAGGTAAAGAACAAACACCTCATCACAGACCCCTGCAAGCGTCAACCCGGCTTTGCCCTAGCACGTTAGGATTGGGCCCTCCTCAATCGCTATCGAACAGGCCATGGCCAGTGCGCCGCTATGTTCCATCGCTGGGGAGCCAGAGATGACCTGAACTGCCCCTGCGGCTGCAGACAGACTATGACCCACATAGTCAACGACTGCCACCTCTCCAGATTCAAAGGAGGTCTCGAAACTTTACATCAGGCTCAACCTGATGCTGTTGACTGGCTACGGAAGAAGGGCAAATGCTAGAAGAAGAAGCAAACAACTCATTAAATGTGACATGCCCATCGAATGAGTTGAGCACTGTGTAGCAATGTACAGTTTGGATACATAGAGGTCAGGCCTGATAATTCTGATACCATTGTGCTTTGGAGGATCTTCCTAACCCAGAGAGGTAGATGAGGATACACTGGAGACAGAAACAGCTGTCCAGGGCTGGGTGGTGGCACACCTGGTAGAGTGTACATGTGCAAGGGCCCAAGTTCAGGCCCCCAGCCCCTACCTACAGGGGGGAAGTCTCACAAATGAGGAAACAGTGCAGTAGATGTCTCTTTTTCTTTCTCTCTTTCTATCTCCCCCTTCCTCTCAATTTCTCCCTGTCTTTATCCAAAGATAAATAAATGAAATAAATATTTTAAAAAGAAAAAGAAACAGCTATCCATGATGGATATCTTCAGTGACAATCTGAAAGGTCAAGTCAGTGGGAGATAGCAGAAAATTAGAAACTGAAACATGAAAATTTATACTGTATGTAAAAATTCTATAAAAAATGATAAAAGGAGGTAAAAAAGGGACTGGCAGTTTATAAAGCAAGTTTGATAGTGACTCAGAGTTGTAACTGCCAAAAAAATGAGTAACGAGTATTTCCAAGTACATTAAACCACATGACTTTTTTAAAGAGACCCCCTCAGACATGCCCCAAGTACCCAGAATTTGTCTGAAAAATATATTCTCTTATTGGGGATGGTCACCTGTCTGCAACTCTGGTGTGGGAATTGCCATATGTGGAAACTAATCAAATGCCTTCTCTAGAGAAGACTGTAAATGTACCACAATATCTGTTTAACGAAGTACAGAGGGTCTTTGACCTGTCAGTAGAGAAATACTACATACTGTGGTAATATTAGGTACACTATTTTGGTCCTTAGTGGTCATATCTGTTTGTGTTGTTTGTTTGTTTGTTTTTGGTTTTTTTCTAATTTTTATTTATAAAATGGAAACACTGACAAGACCATAGGATAAGACGGGTATAATTCCACACAATTTCCACCATGAGAACTCCATATCCCACCTCCTCCCCTCATAGTTTTCCTATTCTTTAACCCTCAGGGAGTATGGACCCACGGTCATTATGGGATGCAGAAGATGGAACGTCTGGCTTCTGTAGTTGCTTCCCCACTGAACATGGGCATTGGCAGGTAGATCCTTACTCCCAGCCTGTCTTTCTCTTTCCCTAGTGGGGCAGGGTCTGGGGAAGCGGGGCTTCAGGACACATTGGTGGGGTTGTCTCCACAGGGAAGTCCAGTTGCCATCATGTTAGCATCTGGAACCTGGTGGCCAAGTAATGAGATTGAAGACTGTGTCCATGCTTGACATCTCTGGACACAGTCTGAAATGAAGCATGCCAAGTTGGTACTCATTGCATTGATTAGGTTGGGATCAGCAGATGCAATATCATTTGGTATGAATTGAGAGAAGCACACAGGAAAGTGAGAACCACTCTAGAGGTTACAGGACTGAGGGAAATATAGAGGAAGCAGGAGCTTCCTGCAGTCTTAGGGTTTAAGAAGACAATTGATAGTTATTGTTGTAATCAAATTATTTGGCAATTAGGTTAACTTTGAAAATCCCCTTGTTAGGATTTGCTGTATCATACACAACATCACCATAATTGATGACCTTTGACATTATTTGTATATAGTTGTGTCTTACAGAATAATGCCACCAGTTGCTTCTGTTCTCCCTGGTCTAAGTTTTAAGAGAGTCAACATTTCAAAGATTTAGTCCGTGGTCATGCATTAAAAAGTTTGAGACATTCAATCAATTTTTCCCCTCATATTAATTAAATAGTCATTTATATGAATACAAGTTAATAGGAGTGTACATAAACACCATTCCCATCCCCCTGCCCCCTGCCCCAGTGAAGCTGAATATCTACCCTCACCCTCCACCCAGAGATTTTTACTTTGGTGCCCTACTCCAAACTAAGTGAAATCCTGCTTTGAGTTTCCCTTTATGTTCTTCTTTCTTAACTTCTGTTTATGAATGGGATCATCCCATACTCATCTTTGTCTTTCTGATTTAGTTCACTTAACATAATTCCTTCTAGCTCCATTCAAGATGGGTTAGAGAAGGTGGGTTCATTGTTCTTAATAGCTGAATAGTGTTCTATTATGTATATATACCACAGCTTTCTCAGTCATTCATCTGTTGTTGGTTACCTGGGTTGCTTCCAGGTTTTAGCTATTATGAATTGTGCTGCTATAAAGATATGTGTATGCATATCCTTTTGGTTAGGTGTTATGGAGTCCTTGGGGTATATCCCTAGGAGAGGAATTACTGGGTTATATGGAAGATCCATGTCTAGCCTTATGAGAGTTCTCCAGACTGCTCCCCACAGAGGTTCAACCAATTTACATTCCCACTTCTCCCCAGAGCCATATACAAATTTAATGTGATACCCATCAAAGTCCCACCAACCTTCTTTAAAAGAATAGAACAAAAATTACAATAATTTATCTGGAACCAGAAGACACCTAGAATCACCAAAACAATCTTGAGGAAAAGAAATAAAAATGGTGGGAGTCAGGCTGTAGCGCAGTGGGCTAAGCGCAGGTGGTGCAAAGCACAAGGATCGGCATAAGGATCCCGGTTCGAACCCCGGCTCCCCACTTGCAGGGGAGTCGCTTCACAGGCGGTGAAGCAGGTCTGCAGGTGTCTATCTTTCTCTCCTCCTCTCTGTCTTCCCCTCCTCTCTCCGTTTCTCTCTGTCCTATCCAACAATGACAACAACAATAATAACTACAACGATAAAAACAACAAGGGCAACAAAAGGGAATAAATAAATAAAATAAATATTTAAAAAAAAAGAAATAGAAATGGAGGCATCACATTTCCAGATCTCAAACTATATTATAAGGACATCATAATCAAAACAGCCTGGTACTGGAACAAAAATAGGCACACAGACCAGTGGAACAGAACTGAAATCCCAGAACTAAACACCCACACCTATGGACATCTAATCTTTGACAGAAGCCCCAAAGTATTAAATGGAGGAAGGAGGCTCTCTTCAGTAAATGGTGCTGGAGAAACTGGGTTAAAACATGCAGAAGAATGAAACAGAACCATTTTATCTCACCAGAAACAAAAGTCAACTCCAAATGGATCAAGGACCTGGATGATAGACTAGAAACTATCAAAAAAGTAGAGGAAATCATTGGTGGAGCACTTTCCCACCTAAAGCTCAAGCACATCTTTGATGATACAAACCCAATTGCAAGGAAGACTAAAACAAAAACAAATCCAATAGGACTACATCAAATTTAAAAGCTTCTGCACAGCCAAAGAAACCATCACACAAACAAAGAGACCCCTCAAAGAATGAGAGAAAATCTTCACATGTCATACATTAGACAAGAGACTAATCACCATAATATACAAAGAGCTCAGCAAACTTAGCAACAGAAAAGCAAATGACCCTATGCAAAAAATGGGTAGATAATATGAACAGAATATTGACTACAGAATAGATCCAAAAGGCTAACAAACACATGAAAAATTGCTCCAGGTCACTGACTATTAGAGAAATGCAAATAAAGACAACATTGAGATACCACCTCAACCCTGTGAAAATGGCATATGTCAAAAAGAACAGCAGCAACAAATGCTGGAGAGGCTGTGGACCAAAAGAACACTTCTGCACTGCTTTTTGCTTTTTAACCAGAACACTTCTCAGTTTTGGCTTACAGTGGTACCAGGAACAAAACACAAAAGTCTTGCAACTTTCTCTCTCTCTCTCTCTCTCTCTCTCTCTCAGTCTGTCTGCCCAGGTCATCATGTGAGTACTAACTTTGCTATGCTTCCTCTCTCTCTCTCTCTCATCCCAACATGTGAATGTTCTCAATTTCCCTGAATAAAATTAAAATTCCTGGAAAAAAGTATTTTGCATAATTATAATGCTATCTCCCCAACTTAACTTTCCCTATTTTTGCTTATTTATTGAAGTAATATTAGTTATAAGGTCAAATATGTGTCCCTTTAGTCCTGATTTACAACTCCCCCCCACACACACACACACACACATCCCCTAGGCTTCTCGCTTCTCTTATAGTAGCTAGTCACTTATTCACCTTATATGTCATAAGTTTATTATAGTTTTTTTTTTAGTTCATCTGTCAGTTTACAATTCTTTCCTATATATGCCGCATATGAGTGTGTTTGTCTCTCTCCACCTGGCTTGTTTTGCTTTAGTCTAATAACTTCTAGGTCCTTCATGCTGTTGCAAATGGAAGCCTTCATCTTTCTTTATGGCTAAGTAGTATTCTATTATTTACATTGTTTACTACATCTTCTTTATCAATTCATCAGTCAATAGGCACTTTGTTTCCAGTTGTAAATGATACTGAAATAAGCATGTATCTCTTCAAATTCCTGTCTTTGAATTGTTGAGGTAAAACTGTAAGTGAATCATACAAAATCTTTGTTTTTAGTTCTTTAAGGGATATCAAGTTTTTGTTTTTGTTTTTGTTTATTTGCCTCCAGGGTTATCACTGGGGCTCGGTGCTGACACTACCATTCCACTGCTCCTAGAGAACATTTTTTCCATTGTTTTTTTTCCATTTTATTCAATAGGACAGAGAGAAATTGGGAGAGGAAAGGGAGATACAGAGGAAGAAATATAAACACCTGCAGATCTGCTTCGTTGCTCCTTAAGTACCACCCCAGCTGCAGGTGGGGTTCAAATGTTTCCATTGTTTGTTTTCATAATGACTGCATCAGTTTTATTCCCACCAAAAGTGCATAAGCACTCTCATCTTTTCTGTATGTGTTCACCAACACTTGTCGCTGCTTGTCCGTTGGATAATAGTCATTCTGAAAGATGTGGGGTGACATCTCAGTGTAGTTGCACTACCCTGGTAATAACTGATGATGAGAATTTTTTCATGTTCCTTCTGGCCATCTTTTGGGAAATTTCTATTCAGAATTTCTGCCTATTTTTATGGGATTGATTTGTGTTGTTGCTGGATATATATATATATATTGGACTTTGGGATATTAGCCCCTTGTCAAATGTATGATATACACATATTTGTCCCATTCTGTGGAATGTATTCTTTGATTTTCTGACAGTTTTATTGCTGTGTAGAAGTTATTTGATATAATACTATTTAGTTTTGCTTTTTTTAAAACTTCACTAGTTCATTTTCCTTTGTGATCTTTTGTTGAACTTTGACTTACCATCTACACTCCAGGATTCTGCTTAATAAATGTTAATTTAGCAATGTTGGAAGTGTTGCATAGAAGAACATTGGTCCAGATCAACCCCAAGAATTGTAAGATTGTAAGCACCAGAAAAATACTCTGATCTGTGTTTCTCTCTCTCTCTCTCTCTCTCCCTCACCCTTGCCATTCTCTCCTCAGTAAATAGATAAATCTTTTGGCCAGGGGGAAATAACATAATGGTTATGCAAAAAGACTCTCATGCCTGAGGCTCCAAGGTCCCAGGTTAAATTCCATGCACTACCATAAACCAGAGCTGAGCAGTGTTCTGGGACAATAAACAAACAAACAAATAAATAAATATTCATCCCCCTTTGTTGCCCTTGTTTTATTGTTGTAGTTATTATTGTTGTTGTTACTGATGTCTTGGATAGGACAGAGAAAAATGGAGAGAGGAGGGGAAGACAGAGAGGGAGAGAGAAAGACAGACTCCTGCAGACCTGCTTCATGGCTTGTGAAGTGACCCCCTGCAGATGGGGGGGGCTTGAACTGGGATACTTAACCCAGTCCCTGCATTTAGAGCCACATCGCTTAGATGCGCTACTGCCAGACTCCCAAATAAATCTTTCAAAAAATGTTGATCTAGGGAGTCGGGCGATAGCGCATCGGGTTAATCGCAAATAGTACAAAGCTCAAGGACTGGCTTTGGGATCCTGGTTCAAGCCCCCGGCTCCCCACCTCCAGGGGAGTCACTTCACAAGTGGAGCAGGTCTGCAGGTGTCTATCTTTCTCTCTCCCTCTGTCTTCCCCTCCACTCTCCATTTCTCTCTGTCTTATCCAACATCCAACATCGACGACATCAACAACAATAATAACACAACAATAAAACAACAAGGGCAACAAAAGGGAATAAATAAATAATTTTTTAAAAAATAAAATTAAAAAAAAATTAAATGTTGATCTAAGAAAGTTACAATGACACGCGTAACACACACATGATTTTCAGTACCATTTTCCATTAGAAATAAAAGGCTCCTTGGTGAAATGTATGTGTTCCTCTGGAGTATGTAAAATACAATGTGACATCTATGCTAAAAAAAAGAAATAAATGAAATGATCAATACTGATGAAGAACAAGATAGAAATATGACAAAATACTACCAATTTGTGTCCTTAGAACATAAAAACTCATGAGCATTTACTAGGCTATTCTTTCAGCTTTTGTATAGGTTTGAACTTTCTCTATGCAAAATGAAAATATTAATTATCATTGATGACTGAGATATCCCCCTATAAGAAGGGAGGGGATTGGTAGCACAATGGTTATTTAAAGAGACTCTCATGCCTGAGGCTCCAAAGTCCCAGGTTCAGTTCCCCCACACCACCATAAACTAGTGCTGAACAGTGCTCTGATACTTAGTGAAAGAAGCAGGCAATTATTAAACTTTTCCTGCACATGTTCTTCAGAGTAACTAATAGATTTATTAGAGGAAGATTTTTTCATTTAATTCCAACAAAATAATAAAAATTAGAATTTATACAAGTGGGCTAACATCTTGAAGTCTTTAATAAACTAGTAAATTCAGGTAACAATCATCATCAAAAGATACTTGGTAAAGAAAAATACCATGGAGTTAAAGTAGCATCAGCTTTACCTAGCATATTAAATTACATAAGTTACAAAACTTGACAGAAGACAAGCACAAATTTAGACATTTTCAAAGGATAGAATATAAGAGTTTAAACCATAATTTTGCTGAAACCTAATTTTGAAATTTTGCTCTTTAGGAATGATATTTCCTCAGGGAAATTACCAGTTTCTGCCAAGACAGCATTCTTGTTTTTTCCCAAAATGTTTTTGAGTGATCCCTCTCACTTTTCCAATAATTATAATTTTGTTTTTGATGTTTGAAATAATTTCCATCTGACATCTGGAAAAAAATACATGTCATTTCTAGAAAACTAGTTTCCCCCCAAGTAACACATCTTCCTTGAAAATTCATGAGTCTTTAGAGTTAGAACAATTTTACACCCCAGCTAGAGACATTGAATTAGAACAGTGGCAGATCAATGTGACAGAGTAGGGAGATGAGGGGTTCCAAAACTTAAGCCCCCAGAGCTCCTGGAGAGTTTGCTTAATGGGTAGAGTATAAGACTTGGATCCTAAGTAACACATATGCCAGATAAGAGTGGTACTTTTATCTTTCTTTTCTGAGTGACAAAATAAAAGAAGAAAAGTAATCAGGACATTGAGTATGGGTGTTATCACTATTGTGACATAGCCATGTGGCTTCAAAGCCTCATTAAGATGATATTTAATAATTCCTGCTTTATGGATTTACATGGCATTTAAATAAGACAGAGCATTCCATATTCATTGAATCGAAACTGGCATGTAGAAGAACCCTTTTAATAAATGGAATCCTCTATTAGTAAAATTATTTTTTAAATATTCCATGAGAAGTTAAGATAATAAATACTCATCAGTTTTTATTGTGTCTCGGGAAAATGGGAACATAATACTAAGTCACCTTTATAAATCCAAAACAGAGATTGTTAAGTAAGTTCATGGAGCTCAAGATAGCACATTTGTTCTATAATATAGTTTTTATTAGTGATTTAATAATAGTTTACAAGGTTTTAAGATTACAGAGGGATAGTTCCACACTGAACCCTGTACCAAAGTTCTGTGTGTTACAAAGATAACTACCACACTTCTTGCAAAGTAAGTTTAGAAGAGCCAGGCAGTGGTGCACCTAGATAAGCGTGCATAGTACTACGCCTAAAGACTCACACCCAGGTTCAAGCCCACTCTTCATGAATGGTGAAGAGGGTCTACAAGTGTCTTTCTCTCCTTCTCTCTGTCTCCTCCTTATCCTCTCTGAATTTCTCTATGATCTAAAAAAAAAAAAAAAAAAAAATTGGTTGCCAGAAGCGGTGGATTCTTTTTTTTTTTTTTTAATTTAAGAAAGGAGACATTAACAAAACATAGAATAAGAGGGTACAATTCCGCAAAATTCCCATAACCCAATCTCCATATCCCATCCCCTCCCCTGATAGCCTTCCCATTCTCTATCTCTCTGGGAGTATGGATCCAGGGTCGTTGTGGGTTGCAGAGGGTGGAAGGTCTGGCTTCTGTAATTGCTTCCCCAATGAACATGGGCGTTGACTGGTCGATCCATACTCCCAGTCTGCCTCTCTCTTTCCCTAGTAGGGTGGGGCTCTGAGGAAGTGGAGCTTCAGTACACATTGATGGGGTCGTCTGTCCAGGGAAGTCTGGTCAGCATCTTGCTGGCATCCGGAACCTGGTGGCTGAAAAGACAGTTAACATACAAAGCCAAACAAATTGTTGAACAATCATGGACCTAAAAACTGGAATAGTGCAGATGAAGTGTTGGGGGGTATTCCCTGCATGCTCTTGTGTACTTCTGCTTTCAGGTATATATTTTTCCCCTAGTTTATGGGCACGGGTGAACTGATGCTCTATCTCAGGAGACCTGGACTATATCTAGGTTTGGGGACTTTATTGGGGAGTGGAACACCTGGAATGGAATTAGAGAATACTATGAAAGGAAAGGTCTCTCCTGAGTAATGAAGCTGAAGGGTTGTCATTCCACACCTGAAGTCTCTGGTCACAGTCTGAAGTGAAGCATGCTGGGTGGCACTCGTTGTGTTGATTAGGTTGCGATCCGCGGATGCAATATTATTTGATTTGAATTGAGAGCAGCATGCAGAAAAGTGGGCCCCACCCTAAGGTTCCAGAACTGGGGGAAATATAGGCTCTATAGTGGAAATGTGAGGTTCCTGTTGTCTTAGTGTTCAAGAAGACAATGGATAGTTATTGTTATCATCACATTATTTGGTGATAGGGTTAACTTTGGAAAGTCCCTTTGATAGGGTTTGGGGTATAATACCAATGCATCTTGTATATAGCTGTGCTACCGGTTGCTTCTGTTCTCCTTAGTCTAGGCTTTTGGGAGAGACAACATATCAAAGACAGCCTATGTATTAAAAAGACAGTCTGTGTTTTAAGAAGTTCGAGACTTAGCATCAGTTTTTCGCCTCTCATATTAATTAAATAGTGGTTTATATGTTTACACTTTAATAGGATTGTACATAAAGACCACTCACACCACCAAAAAACTTTGTCCCATCTCCACCACCCACCCAAGCCCCCGCACCCCCGGCCATGCTGGGAAGCCCAATGGCCACCCTCCCCTTCACCACAGGGTTTTTATATTGGTGCCCTGCTCTCGATTTAATCAGATCCTGCTTTTAGTTTCCCTTTCTGTTCTTCTTTCTCAACTTCTGTTGATGAGTGGGGACATCCCATACTCATCTTTATCTTTCTGACTTAGCTCACTTAACATAATTCCTTCTAGCTCTGTCCAAGATGGGTCAGAGAAGGTGGGCTCATTGTTCTTAATAGCTGCATAGTATTCCATTGTGTATATATACCACAGCTTTCTCAGCCATTCATCTGCTGTTGGGCACCTGGGTTCTTTCCAGATTTTAGCTATTATGAATTGTGCTGCTATGAACATAGATGTACACGCATCTTTTTGGTTGGGCATTATGGAATCCTTGGGGTATATCCCCAGCAGAGGAATTACTGGGTCATATGGAAGGTCTATGTCTAGCCTTGTGAGAGTTCTCCAGACTGCTCTCCAGAGAGGATGGACCAGTTTACATTCCCACCAGCAGTGTGGAAGGGTTCCTCTGTCCCCACAGCCTCTCCAGCATTTGTTGCTGCTGTCCTTTTTGATGTATGCCATTCTCACAGGAGTGAGGTGGTATCTCAATGTTGTCTTTATTTGCATCTCTCTGACAATCAGTGACCTGGAACAATTTTTCATATGCTAACGCCTTTTGGATCTCCTCTGAAGTGAATGTTTTGTTCAGATCCTCTTCCCATTTTTGGATGGGGTCATTTGCTTTTTTGGTGCTAAGTTTGGTGAGTTCTCTGTATATTTTGGTGATTAGTCTCTTGTCTGATGTTTGGCAGGTGAAGATCTCCCATTCTGTGAGGGGACTCTTTGTTTCTGTGATAGTTTCTTTGGCTGTGCAGAAGCTTTTCAATTTGATGTAGTCCCATTGGTTTGTTTCTGCTTTAGTCTTCCTTGCAGTTGGGTTTGATTCATCAAAGATGTCCTTGAGGTTTAGGTGGGAAAGTGTTTCACCAATGTTTTCCTCTAAGTATTTGATAGTTTCTGGTCTGACATCCAGGTCTTTGATCCATTTGGAGTTGATTTTTGTTTCTGGTGAGATAAGGTGGTTCAATTTCATTCTTCTGCATGTTACAACCCAGTTTTCCCAGCACCATTTATTGAAGAGAGCCTTCTTCTTCCATTTAATCCTTTGGTCCCCCTTATGAAAGATTAGATGTCCATAGGTGTGGGCGTTTAGATCTGGGCTTTTAATTCTGTTCCACTGGTCTGTGTGCCTATTTTTGTTCAAGTACCAGGCTGTTTTGATGATGATGGCATTATAATATAGTTTGACATATGGGAGTGTGATGCCTCCATTTCTGTTTCTTTTCCTCAAGATGTTTTTGGCAATTCTAGGTGTTTTCTGGTTCCAGATAAATGAATGTAGTTTTTGTTCTATTTTCTTAAAGAAGCTTGGTGGAAATTTGATGGGTATCGCACTAAATTTGTATATGGCTCTGGGGAGAATATTCATTTTGATGATATTTATTCTTCTGATCCATGAGCATGGGATTTCTTTCCATTTCTTTATATCAGTTTCTATCTCCTTGAAGAGTTTTCAGTATACAAGTCTTTCACTTCTTTGGTCAGCTTTATTCCTAGGTATTTTATTAATTTTGCTGCAACTGAATGGGAGTGATTTCTGGATGTCTTCTTCTTCAGCTTTAGTATTTGCATAGAGAAATGCCACTGATTTTTGTACATTGATTTTGTAGCCTGACATCTTGCTATAATGCCTAATAACTTCCAGTAGTTTTCTACTGGATTCTTTAGGTTTTTCTATGTATACTATCATATCATCTGCAAATAGTGAGAGTTTGACTTCTTCCCTTCCAATCTGTATTCCTTTGATTTCTTTCTCTTGCCTGATTGCTATGGCAAGAACTTCCAATATTATGTTGAAGAGTAATGGTGATAGTGGGTAGCCCTATCTAGTCCCTGATCTGAGGGGAAATGCTTTCAACTTCTCTCCATTGAGTATGATGTTGGCTGTTGGTTTGGTATATATGGATTCCACTATCTTTAGGAATTTTCCATCTATTCCCATTATTTGTAGAGTTTTAAGAATGAATGGGTGTTGGATTTTGTCAAAGTCTTTCTCTGCATCTATTGAGATAATCATGTGGTTTTTGGCTTTGCTTTTATTGATGTGGTGAATGACACTGATAGACTTACGTATGTTGAACCAGCCTTGCATTCCTGGGATGAATCCCACTTGGTCGTGATGAACAATCTTTTTGATATGCTGCTGTATCTGGTTGGCCAAGATCTTGTTTAATATTTTGGTATCTATGTTCATCAGAGATATTCATCTATAGTTTTCTTTTTTTGTTGTGTCTCTATCTGCTTTTGGTATCAGGGTGATGTTCGCTTCTTAGAAGGTGGAAGGGAGGACTTTTGTTGTTGGGGAGATTCTTAATAACAGTTTTGATTTCTTTGTCTGTGATTGGTGCATTTAGGTTTTGTAGTTCTTCTTGGTTCAGTTTTGGAAGGGCATATGCTTCTAGGAATTCTTCCATTTCTTCCAGATTTTCTAGCTTGGTGGCGTATAGTTCTCCATAGAAGTCTTGCATAATTTTCTGGATTTCTGTGGTGTCAGTTGTGATATCTCCTCTATCATTTACAATTTTATGAATTTGAGTCTTCTCCCTTTTTTGTTTAGTGAGTCTGGCTAGGGGTTTGTCAATCTTGTTTAATTTTTCAAAGAACCAACATTTGGCTTCATTGATCTTCTGTATGGTTCTCTTATTTTCAATGTTGTTTATTTCTGCTCTAATTTTAGTGATTTCTGTCCTTCTGGTTGCTTTAGGGTTCCTTTGTTCCTCTTCCTCTAAGTCCTGAAGGTGTGCAGTAAGGTTGTTTATTTGGGTTTTTTCTTGTTGTTTAATATGTGATTGTATGGCTGTGAGTTTCTTTCTCAGTGCTGCTTTAGCTGGGTCCCAAATATTTTGATAGCTTGTGTCTTCATTTTCAGTTGTTTCCAGGAACATTTGAGTTTCCTGCTTGACTGTCTCTCTGATGCAGTGGTTCTTAAGCAGTATGTTGTTTAGTTTTCAAATTCTGTGACTTTTAATAATTTTCTGTTTGTTGTTAAATGTTAGTTTTACTCCACTGTGGTCTGAAAAGATACTTGGGATGATTTCAATGCTCTTGAATTTATTAATGCTGTCTTTGTGTTCTATCCTTGAGTATGTGTTTTATGGATTTGAAAAGAATGTGTATTCCATTTTTTTTGGTTGAAGAGCTCTGAAAATGTCCAAGAGGTCTAGTTTGTCCAGCTCTTCAATTAATTCTCTTGTTTCTTTGTTGATTCTGTGTTTTGTTGATCTGTATAAGTGTGAGAATGGGGTGTTAAAGTCTCCCACTATTATTGTATTACTATTGATATATTTTTGAAGTTCTTTGAGGTGTTTGATGTATTTAGATGGTTCCTCATTGGGTGCACTGATGTTAATAATCGTTATATCTTCTTGGCTGATTGACCTTTTAATCATTATGTAACTACCTTGCCTATCTTTTATTACTTTATTTAATTTAAAATCTATTGTGTCAGAGATTATAATGGCTGTTCCTGCCTTTTTTTGTGGTCCATTAGCTTGCAGGATAGTTTTCCATCCTTTCCCTTTAAGTCTGTGTTTATCTTGTTGGGTCAAGTGAGATTCTTGCAAGCAGCATATGGTTGGGTTATGTTTTCTGATCCATCCTCCCACTCTGTGTTTTTTGATGGGTGAGTTTAAGCCATTGACATTTACTGATATTATGGACTTAATGTGTTGTAGTGCCATTGTTCAACAAGTTTTTATTTGACATGTTGCAAGTATTATAGTGATGTTCTTGTTTATAAGAGGTCTTTTAGAACCTCTTTCAGGGCCAGTTTGGTGAATATTTGCTTCCTTTAACTGTTGTTTGTCTGAGAAGGTTTTGATGACTCCATCTAGTTTGAATGAAAGTCTAGCGGGATATATTATCCTTGGTTGAAACCCTTTTTCATTCAGGGCTCGATAGATATCTTGCCATTGTATTCTCGCCTTTAGAGTTTGGGTAGAGAAGTCTGCTGATAGTCTTATAGGTTTTCCCTTGTATGTGATTTTTTGTTTTTCTCTTGCAGCCTTTAGGATCCTTTCTTTATCCTTACTTCTTCTCATTGTGACTATGATGTGTCTTGGTGTCTCCAGGTCTGGGTTGATTCTGTTTGGGACTCTCTGAGCCTCTTGGATCTTAATGTACTTTCCGTTGTTCCAGTCTGGGAAGTTTTCTTCTATAATTTCCTCTAGAATGCTTGCTTCCACTTCCTCTCTTTCTTCCTCTGTCAGGCCAATTATACGAATGTTACTTCTTTTGAGATCATCCTATATGTCTCTGCTGTTGTTTTCAGTGTCTCTCAGTCTCTTTTTGAGCTCTTTCACCTCTTTCTTAGTTTTCTCTAGCTCATCCTCTGTCTGGATAATTCTGTTTTCTGCTTCTGCTAGTCTGCTTTCCCTTCCCTAGGCTGCTTTCTTCATTACAGCTATTTCAGCTTTCAGTTGTCTAATTGCCTCATGGTAGTTGGTATTTTCCTTGAGGGTCTCATCTGTCATTTCCCTAATACTGCTATTCCTTTCCTCCAAAGTTGTTTTCATTTCTGTGATTAATAAATTTATTACTGCTTGCATGCTTTTCTTATCTATGGTTACTTCTGGCTGATTTATAGTTTCTTCTAGGCTCTTGTCTTCATTAATTGTATTAGCAGTTTTATTTGTTCTTTATCTATCCATTTTTAATGTGTTTTTTTATTTTTATGTTCTGTTGTTCCTCAGTTGCTTTGTTTTATGTACAAGCCACACTTTACTAAATACCTTTATGACAAATGCAATCACCCCCCTCAGAAATAGGGTGCAATAGTACAATAGTAACTAAAGCAATGACTGAGCAGTTTAACCAATACTAGTTAGTCCCATAATGTCTCCAGTTCAAGAAAAAATAGCAACCAAATCTAAATGAAAAAGAAAGAGAAAGAAAAAAAAGGGATAGCAGGAATAGACAGTTATGCAAATCTACTGTCCACTGTAGATTCTAGGGGTAGCAAGAGGGGAAGGGGAAGTAGAGCAGAGACACACACAAAGAGAGTCAGTTCTGAATCAGACTTCTTCCCTGAAATAGTTCACAAATACTTATCAGTGAATTCAGAAGGCAGAGGGAGGAGGAAGGGAGAAAGGAAGATGGGAAAAAAAGAGAGAAAAGAAAATAGAAAAGAAGGAAACAGAAAAAAAAAAGCAGTGAAATTAGAGTTGTATATATATATATATATATATATATATATATTTTAACTGGCTTGGAGGTGGGCGAAGGGCGATACTGTATAGAGGAGGTATGAAAAGTGAGACAAGTTTCTCTCACAGTGGGTGATAATTCTTGTCGCCTAGCAATGGAAAGTATACTAAGAGTTAATTTTGGTCACCTGAGGGGGGAGAAGGGATATGCGTGTATATATAATAGCATTTGTAAAGTAGAACAGAGTAAAAAGCCCAAGCAGTGGGTCTACAGCTTGGACAGCTCCCTGTTAGCCTATGTACATTGAGTATAGACAACTGATTGAGAAAGAAAACACAATACAAAACAAACAGGAAAAAAGAAAAAAAAAAACTTTCAAGCAATCTTCCCCAGGCTGGGTGAGGCTTGCTTGATTAGCTAATTGTCACTTGTATGGGTCTAAGTCCCTTACTCAGAGGAACAACAGAAATAGCCTAGAAATTTGGAAGCAGGGTTTAATGGCACCCTGGTGGGCCAGGAATCTTGGTAAAGAAAGGAGCTCCACGGGGAGCCTGCTAGCAGCAGCTCCCTACCCCTGAGGTCTGGTTATGGGGAGAGGGGGGCTGAGAGAAATAATCAAGAAATTTCCTTTCTTTTTGGTCTAATTTTTAACCCAAATTGAATTATAATCACCTCCCTGGTCTACCTTTAGGATGCCTCCTTGCTTGTCCCGCTGAAGGCCAGGATTTCAAGGCTTTCTAGCAGTTGATGTCAGAGCCCACGGGTGCTGCTACTTTCCAGTCACCATCTTGGCTCCATCTCTCACCATGGATTCTTAATGCCTTGTACCTAGCCCCAGTGACTGGAGGAAAAAATAAAGTGTGTTCAGTACATTTTTTAAATAATAAAGCAGTATTAGGGGCCAGGTGATGGCTCCCCTGGTTAAGCATGCATGTTATAATGCTCAAGGACCCTGGCTGGCTCAGGTTCAAGGCCCCAGTCCCCACCTGCTCAAGCCCCTAGTCCCCAACTGCAAGGAGAAAGCTTCATAAGTGATGAAGTAGTATTCCCTTCCTCTCTTCTTTCCTCCCTCTGTTTCTATATAATTAATTAAGTAAGTAAGTAATTTAAAAAGAATAAAACAGAATAATAAAGGCTTCTTACTGCTTCTATAACAAATCATCAGAAACATATTGTCTAAAACAACACAAATTCATTACTATACAGTTCAAAAAATGAGTTTCAACTGGTTAAAATCAAGGTATTAGCAGGGTCATACTCCCCTCAGGAACTCAGTTCTCTTTTACTGCTTTTCTTAAAAACAAAGCACAAAAGACTGGATTTCTTAGAAAGGTGATAGGCCAGGGAGGTACAACATTGAAGAATAATAGATATCATCACAAGAGGTACTCAAAATTCCAGTCTACCTCCTATATTATAATTTTTTTTAATCACAAGGTAGAAAGAAAAAGTTCTGTGGGATGACTTTCAGTCTCAATATTATTACAAAATAAATCTTTTTCCTTCTCACAAAGTGCTGAGGTATAGAACTGTGATTTCTTCATAGCATCTCTCCAATCTTGTATTTATTTTCTCTCTGACCCTGATCCTCCTGTCTCCCTGCTAGAAGAACACCTGTTTCTACTTTGGGTTCACCTAGATAACCCACAATAATTGCCCCATCTCAAGAGCTTTACTGTAATCACAGTTGCAAAGGACTTTTTCCTATGTAAAGGAGCATGTTAAAAATGGAAAGCAAAGAGTCGGGCGGTAGTGCAGCGGGTTAAGCGCAAGTTGCACACAAAGCCCAAGGACCAGCGTAAGGATCCCATTTGGAGCCCCAGCTCCCTACCTGCAGGGGAGTTGCTTCACAGGCAGTGGAGCAGGTCTGCAGGTGTCTATCTGACTCTGTCTTCTCTGTCTTCCCCTCCTCTCTCCATTTCTCTCTGTCCTATCCAACAATGACAACATCAGCAATAACTACAACAATAAAACAACAAGGGCAACAAAAGGGAATCAATAAATATTTTAAAAAATGGAAAGCAGAATGTGGGCATTTTTCAGGGGTTATTTGCCTACCACAAAACCCACAGCAAATTACAAAAGGGTAATATATAGAAAATAGCAGTGTGATAGTAAAAAAAAAAATGAAACTTACTGGATATCATGTACAATACTATTTAGGTTGTTATTGATACAGCAAATATAACACTGGATAAATTTAAAAGAAGGCTTTGCTATTCATTTACAGCTAGTCAGAACTTGAGTAGAAATGCCAATGCCTGTTTTATGGAGTCAACTATGGAATCCATTCTGTGGAGAAAAAAAAAATAATAATTTTTATAGAGAGCTAATAGTCTTCATTAAAAATAAGAGAATTATAATTATGTAGGTTAGAAGGGGGAAATCCTACAAATCTATACATTAATTGCAAGTGTATAAAGTGTAGGTCAGTGATAATTAACAGAGAAAGCTGATGAGGCACTCTCCAGATTATATAGTCACAGCAAGGGAAAAAAAAATAATAAATAAGAGGAAGTGGGCCAAACTGCCATGAGAAGCTGAGCTTTTTAAAAACGGAAGTTCTTGACCATGGAGATCTGACTACCAAGGGTAGCTGTGTAATCTCCATCCTTAAAGAGCTTTAAAAATAGTATAAACAGCCATCTGTACAAGATGATTTATGCATTGACCTTCAGGAGGCGGGCCCAGATCATCTCATGAAGTCCCTTCCAAGTGTGGGATTCTATGATTTAATCAGTATGTGATTTTTCTCAGCTCTACATTTTGTGAGATAACCAGCAGATGGAAGCCACAAATCCCCCAACATCATACCAAAATCATGGTTCCTCACACTGGTTGGGCCTGGCCAAGCATGCCAAATTGGCATCAGTTGTAAAAAAAATCACTGAAGGACCCATCTCAAACATTTATTTATCTCCTCGTGGGTGTCTGGACCACCCATGTCTACAAAATACAGATAATCCTTATAGTGATTCATCCGTTTTCAGATTCAATTTAGCATAAAAGTTGCATATGTTAGAAGGATTTATCTGGTTTTGAAATCTGAGATAGCAGCTCTCAAGAATGTTAATAGATATTTGTGGACCAGAAATGAGGCTGATTGAACATGAGAGGACCCAGATTCGAGGCCCAGGACACCACCTGGGGGCACATGCAGGGGAGAGCTTCACAAGTGATAAAGTAGTGCTGCAATGTCTCCTTCTCTTGCTCCTCCTTCTCCTCTTCTTCCTTCTCTCTCTATCTTATCTCCCTCTCTCTCATTTTCTCTGTGAGTTGTTTGTGGGTGATTCTCACCTTTTATCTAGCAGGGCTGGGGGGGGGGGATGACTGCTGGGAGTGAAGTTGTGCATACATCAAGTCCCAGCAAAAAACCCTGGTGGAAAAAGAAAATATCTTGTAATCAGGCAATACCACTCCTAAGCCTGACAATAATGCTTTAAAGGGATATGTGTGTCCCTATGTCCATAGCTGCACTATTCACAATAGCCCAAAAACAAAAGCAACCTCGATATCCGTCAACAAATAACTTCAGAAAGAAGTTAGGTAGAAGTGATGCGGAGGTAGTGCAGTGGATAAAGCACAGGACTCTCAAGCATGAGGCCTTGAGTTCCATCCCTGGTAGCACATGTGCCAGAGTGATGCCTGGCATCTCCTTCATGAATAAATAACTAACATCCTGAAAAAAGAAAAAGATGTGGGGTATATATTTAAGAAATCAACAGTCTGAAATTTAAAAGGCTGAGAGTGTATAATTTGGGTCAAAATTAATGGACCTGGAGGTGATTATGCTAAGTGAAGTAAAAAAAAAAAAAGGTGAAAGACAACTACCAGATTTTTTTTACCTCCCACCTTGAGTCTTTATCTAACATCATGGATCAGTAATCTCTTATGAACTTAATTACCTTATTTTATTTCTTTTCTTGATTTAGGAGGTTAATGCCTTACAGTATAATTATTAATATATGAGTACAATTTCATCATGCACCAAAAGGAGCAGGAAATTGAGGAATTATTTGTATTTTTCCTTTTTTTCTAATTTTATTTATTAATTTAACTGATAAGACAGAGAAATTGAGACGGTAAGGGAAGATACAGAGAGAGGTACCTTCAACCCTGCCCCACTGCTTGTGAAGCTTGGTCCCTGCAAGTGGGACCAGGAGCTTGAACTCAGGTCCTCACACACTGTAATGTGTGTCATCCAGGTGTGAAACCACCCAGCCCTGTAAGTGAGTTTATTTGGTATTTGTCTTTCTCTTTTGGCTTATTTCACTTCACTTGATGTCCTCTAGTTCCATTCAAGACCGTTCCATTTAAGACAACTGCCTCATTTTTTTTAGTTTTTTTCCTTTTTTTCCCTTGTTTTTTTTATTGTTGTTGTAGTTATTATTGTTGTTGTTATTGATGTTGTCATTGTTAGGTAGGACAGAGAAAAATGGAGAGAGGAGGGGAAGACAGAGGGGGGAGAGAAAGACAGACACCTGCAGACCGGGATCCTTACGCCAGTTCTTGTGCTTCGTGCCATGTGTGTTTAACCCACTGGGCTACCGCCCGACCCCCAACTTCCTCATTTTTAATAGCTGAGTAATATTCAGCTATGTGTGTGTCAGTTTCTTAGCCGTTTATCTGTTGTTGAACATACCAGATTGTTTTTGCTTATATGTTTTTGCATATAGACAACTAAAATAAACAAACTTGCAGTAAATAAATAAGCATTAAACAAGGTGAACTTGAAAACATGAGGTCCTGAGTTCAATCCCTGGCATCCCATACAGTGTGTGTTCTGGCTTGTGTGTTCTCTCTCTCTCTCTCTTCCTCTCTCTCTCTCTCTCATTAATATTAACGAGAGACCTACCCTACTAGGCAAAGAGAGAGGCAGACTGGGAGTATGAACCAACCAGTCAAGGTCCATGTTCAGCGGGGAAGCAATTACAGAAGCCAGACCTTCCACCTTCTGCAACCCTGGGTCAATGACCCTGGGTCCATGCTCCCAGAGGGCTAGAGAATGGGAAAGCTATCAGGGGAGGGGGTGGGTTATGGAGATTGGGTGGTGGGAATTGTGTGGAGTTGTACCCCTCCTACCCTATGGTTTTGTTAATTTTTCCTTTCTTAAATAAAAAATAAATTTAAAAAAAGGAAGAAAGAAAGAAAGAAAGAAAATTCACTTTCAAAACAATCAAACAAACAAAAAAAGATAGAGAGCTGGCCAGTGGCACACCTGGTTAAGCACACATATTAGAATTGTATAATTTGGTGAATCACTAATAATAAGAAAACATTTCAAAAATAATTTGGACTTGATATGTGAAGGTAATGAAATATGCAAATTGGGTTTGCCATTACAAATGATATACTGGAACATTTTTGAATTCAAGAAACATAAAAATAATTATATTTACTTCAGCAAAAAAAAAAAAAGTTTACTAGAAGAATGATGGGAATTTTTTAAAAATCCAAGGAAGAAGTGAACATCCAAGTTAAATGAAGAACAGATATTTTCTGGGAGCAACAGAATCAGGGGTGAGAGTGTAAAGAGGTACCACCTTTCAATTCCCACTACTGCTCGTTTGCTTCTGAGATCAGATGAAATAGGATGTGTTCAGGATAGCATGGTCATAGACACATTACTGCTCTTCTGGGCCTCATCCTTTCTGCATGCTCTATTTCTCAGTTGCTCTGAATAGTCACGTTAAGCTCCTCCTGAATTCTAAAGCTCTCAGTTGTGATGTCCTAGAGTTCTAATATCTAAATCCAAAAATGCTAATGATAGGAGCTTTAGTCTATAGAGGTATCTCTATGCAGATGAGCCCCTCCAGGAAGCAGAGAGTAGTTGCTATGTGACTGCTTGTTTGGGAAGGAAGAGCTGTTCCTAAAACTGTAATCATTGCTTTGCAGACAGGTTTGTGTGGCTTTATAACAATGTAACCGACCTACAGGAAGCCTGCAGACAGCATACGGGGAGAGGAATTCTCTAAGACAGTGGTAGTCTCCACTACGTCAAGGAATACACCACCGCACTATCTACATGTCCAAGGCAAGAGCTGAGCCTCCATCAGGCCAGTAAACAAGTTCCTCTTAGTCCACAGAACAGGTTTTTGGAAATACGTTCTTATTTAAAACTATAACTACTGGCAGGTTCTAGTCTCATATATGAATTTTCAATCAGCATACTTTTACTCAAATTGTTCTTTTGTTTCATGTGTTACTAAAAAAAAGTGTATGACAGGTTGGCATGCCTGTTTATGCGAATGTCTGCAACTATAATTTCTTACGTGTTAACTTAGAATCATTATCTAGACTACCGCTTGTAATGTTCTCTGAGATCGTAAAATATAAATCCTTTCTCTAAATTAGTGGTGAAATGTGAAGCATAAACCTTTCTATTAATGAATAGTTGACCAACCTTGAGTTCCCATGCCTTTTAATAAGTGCCAGTAGACGTGCCTTAAGCACGTGTGCAGTTACACATTTTACCACTAGATGGCACCATACATCTTTCCTTCTTATTTTATCTCAATTTTTTTTTTTTAGAATAGGATTAACTTCCTTTGTTTTGTTTTTGTCTATTATTTCCAAAGAGGTAATGATATTCTCGTGTCATTTTTGAATAGTGAATATCAGTGTAATTACATATTTGCATTAAAGTCTGTAAACATATACTAAATTTCTACGTATGCTCTCTATAATGTTGTTACACAATTTTATTCTTTACCCGGCAATCCTTATTACAAGCCATGCTGTTTTAATTATTTTTGTTTTACAACACATTTTCATATCTTCTATGACCACCATTGTTTCCCAGTGTCTTCCATTTCAAAATTGCTCATCTCCATTGATTTCTCCACATGAAATGTAGGCTTTTCACTATGTTAACAGAAGAAGAAAATCCACAGGCAAGTTCACTGGAATTACCAATAAATTTGTAAGTTAATTTGGGTGGATGTTATACCTTTGCATTGTTAATCTTCTTTATCTGAATGGATGTTTTTGAATTGGTGATATCAGAAGGACATAGGCAGAGATCTTGTGCTGGACCTCCGTGTGTGTGCTCTTGGACAGAGTAAACGAACGCAGATGGTCCTTGGATAACATGGTTCTGAACTGCATTGGTTCACATGGATGCAGATTTTCCTAGAACGAGATACTGTAAATTTAAGGTCATTAATTAGCATAATGCATTACCTTAAATGTATTTTCTGTGCCTTCCCGTTCTCTAGTTTATGTTATCAAGAGAGTTTATTACAAAGCATCCAGGAGATAATCGTTGTTTTGTAAAATAATATCTTCTCAATAAAAATTAAAGCAGTAAAAAGAATACATAACATAAGAGGAAGCATACAAAGAGAAGTATTCTGTTGTAATAGACCTGTCAAAGTAATGACTGTATAAGCTCCGTGAGATATTGTGCTCCACTACTTACAATGATGTCAAATGATATTTTAAAAAATACATAAAGGGGGTCGGGCGGTGGCGCAGTGGGTTAAGCGCATGTGGTGCAAAGCGCAGGGACCGGCGTAAGGATCCCGGTTCGAGCCCGGCTCCCCACCTGCAGGGGAGTCCCTTCACAGGCGGTGAAGGAGGTCTGCAGGTGTCTATCTTTCTCTCCCCTTCTCTGTCTTCCCCTCCTCTCTCCATTTCTCTCTGTCCTATCCAACAACGAATTGCATCAACAAGGGCAATAATAATAACCACAACGAAGCTACAACAAGGGCAACAAAAAGGGGGAAAAATATGGCCTCCAGGAGCGGTGGATTCATGGTGCAGGCACCGAGCCCAGCAATAACCCTGGAGGAGGAAAAAAAAAAAAACATAAATACAGTAGGTATAAAATGTATATGTAACACTAGAATTTTTGTTTAAGGAAAATAAAGACTTAAAGAAATAGATTATGTGCTAACTCATTCTCTCTGGGAGACAGAATTATAACTAATTCATATTTTCTTAACACTTTTCAATATTTTCTATATTTCTACAGTGAGCATGTATTGCCTTCATAATCAGGAAAAAAAACACCTTCTAAACCTTTATAAAAATGGGCTTCACGGAGATTGCAAATAATACTATTTTCTTATATTAATGAATTTATTGTTCAGATTCTCATAGCATTTAATTATTAAATAAAATTCAGTGATGCCAGGAACCCTTTTATAGCTCAGAGAGTATCTTTGTGATTTTTTCTTCTTCTTTTAAGTGTGATAGTTTTCTTTCTTTCTTTTAAAGATTTTATTTATTTATGGGAAAGATAGAAGGAAAGAGAGAACCAGACATCAATCTAGTGCATGTACTCCCAGGGACTGAACTCAGGACCTCGTGCTTAAAAGTCCAGTGCTTTATCCACTACACCACCTCTAGGACCACTGTGATTTTTTTTTTCTATATGTATTCCCTGCGTGATATGACATGTCCAGTTAATAAACTAGAAAGTTTATTTTAGGAAACTTCAACCAATTATTTTGCATGTGCCCAACCTCTCAGTCTTCTTGTAAGCAATAAAAATCAGTAGGTCTCACATTTTATGGCATTGGGAACTCATTGCCTTCTTAAATATTATAATTAAAATTTTATATTAATATTTTGTTTATTTAGATCCTTGCTAAAAAATTGAACATACTCAAAACAAACAAAACAATGTTTATTTATTTCACTAATAGCAGGAGGAGGGTGACAAAGATTGTGGCTTCTGAGACTCCAAAATTCCTTCTTCCTATGGCCACACAGAATGTACAGCAACACATTTGGAACACTACTCCTGAAAGAACTGGAAACTAGTAGATCAATCCAGGTCTTTGCTCATTGTAACATGTCTACTCAACCAGGTGTGCTACTGCCTGGTCCCCTGATTTGGGATTTTCAAGAAGAGTGGGGTGACAAGCCATCCCAGTATGTCAGAGAATGGTCTTCTATTAACGCTGGAATTGGATCGACCTTCTCGTGGTGCATCCCGTGAGTACCCATTCATTGGGGAAACTGACGATCCTTCCTAGCCGACTAAATCCACATGGATCCCAGTCACTTTCAAAGCCAGCAACAAGCAGCTCCTGACAGCTTTCAACCTGACGCTGTTGACTGGCTACGGAAGAAGGGCAAACGCTAGAAGAAGAAGGAAGCCAGTCATGCACAAACCAAAGTGGTAAATCAACCCAGTTGAGATGAAGTCCTTAATACTCTGATTTTTACTCAAATTTCCAGTTTCTGGTCCTTGAGCCCTCTGGGATCCTGTTGATAAAACCAATAATAGACTTGCATTGACCCACACAGGAGATCCCCATATCTAATGCACAGAAATTATTTCGTTGTAGGTGTCAGCTCTCCACTACATCTGAATCCACATATTTTCAGTTGCTTTCTCCAAATACATGGAAAAAGCAGCTCCCCCAAATCTCCCTTCCCCTTTTGATTAAGAGAACCAACTTTTCCCTGAACCTACTAGAATAGATTTCTTTCCATAGCTTCTGAAAAGATTTGGTTATGGCTACATTTCTTCACAACTGTGATCAAGTCTGCATGTGACTCCTATGATTAACCACACTATTTCCTAGGATGAAGCCCTTCTTTCCAAGGGAAATTATTTCAAAAATTCTTGTCTACATCAGATCTTTCCATATAAATGTGATTGAAAGGGCTCAACTCATGGAATGGAAATTTTGCATATTGCGATTTTGCTATGGAATATCAAATCAAGTCTATCTTGGTATCTCCATGTCTAACTTTAATTTTAACTCAGTATTACACAAGATAATCCAAAATAAAAACTCTACACAGTAATTAGCCCCTGCAAAAATATATGCAGAGCATTTGTAGCAGATTGTATTTTCCAAAAATGGCCATAGCAATATTTATGTTCTCACATACTCTCCCAGAACCTTGACATCTTTCCATCAAGAAGTGGAATCTATTCTTCTCCCTTCAAATATGGAACATTTCAATCACTATTTTTCAACTTACAGTGTAGTAAGAAGTGGTACAGTAACTCTCCTAGACAAGGTAAAAAAAAAAAAAAAAAAAGGATATCTATCTTATGAATAGTTTCTTCCCCTTCCTATTTCCCCTCCCTTCCTCTCCTTCTTTGTCTCTTAGCCTGAACCTGCTACATAATCTATAGAATCCAGAGAAAAATAAAATCAAGCAGCCCCTTGGGGACCAAGAGGTAGCTTAACTAATAGGGCGTGTAACCCACCAAACAGAAGCCTTGGATTCAAATCCCCGAACCACATGGCAGCATGCCAACATGGAAGCAGAAGAGTCCATGGACCATGGAGTGATGCTGTGGTGTCTCTCACTGTCTTAATCTTTCTCCCATCTCTCTCAGAGAAAGAATGAAAAATTAACCCAAGAGTGGGAAAATCTAAACTGACCCAAGAGTATATGTGAAGGTTTCAGTGCTACAAAACAAACAGCCCCTTATTAAAAACCAAGAATTTGAAGGCAATGACAAGGAAGTACTAAATCTAGCAAAGGGTTCTTTTAAATGTGGAGTTTTGTGTGCCTGCACAAGTCACAAGCTAGAGAACCAACTCTGTTGAACACATGTGCTTCTGAAAACCAGCTACCATGTTGAAAGGAAGTCCAAGCTACTTGGAGAATTCACATGTAGCTATTTCAGCACTAGAAAATCTCTTAGTCCACAGTCACATCAACCACCAGATGTGTGAGTAAGCAAGTATTCAAATCATTCAAGCCTGCCACTCCCAGATGCTTGTCTTCTGGAAGGGACCTCAGACTGCAAAGAAGCCAGCTGTGCTCACTGTGTCCTGCCCAAACAATCCATGTACGTAATTCAAGATTTTGTATACTGCTTTTTTGGGGTTGTTTGCTACACAGACGAAGTAACTACATTATTTATAGACACAAGTTACATAACACACAACCTGCTCTTGTTCTCTTTCTGTTCTGCAATCATTGACTGACCCATCATCTAGACTCTCAGACACCAGAGTCCTCTCTAGTGTTACTCTGGACTGCAACCACTACAACAGTTTAGTGGCTAAATCCCAAGCCTCTCCTTTTGCACCTCCCTTCCATCTGACTTAAACAACTGTTGGAGGTTGATGACTATCTTCTACCTGTTCATTTAAGTGTTATTGGGGGGAGGGGAGGTCATATCTCTTTTGGAATTTAAAATATTCAATTTAAAGCAATTTAATATGCCATTCCATTCTAGAAAACAAAGGTAAAAATAAAATACAGAGAGCTAAGAAAGTAGCTCCATTGGATATTATCCTACTTTGCCATGTACTCAACCTAGATCTGAGAGAACCAGGCCCCCACTGCCCACTGAATTGAAGGAAGCTTTAGTGTTGTGGTCTCTTTCTCCCTCTTCTCTCTCTCTCTCTCTCTCACTATTTCTCTCCCTCCCTCTCTCTCTTCCTTACGTGTGTGTGTATGTATGTGTGTTTATACATATGATTTTTATTTGCAAAATAGGGAACCAAAACACTGGAAAAAATATATCATTTGGGGCTGGGTGGTGGTGAACCTGGTTGAGCACACATATTACAGTGCTCAAGAACCTAGGTTCCATCCCCCAGTCCCCGCCTGCAGGAGGAAAGCTTTGCAAGTGGTGAAGCAGTGTTGCAGGTGTCTCTCAGTCTCTCAACCTCTTTATTCCTCCCTTCCCTCTTTATTTCTGTCTCTAGCCAATAAATAAATTAAAAATTAAAAAATTTTAAAAAGCAAATACATCATTTATACAATTTAATGTTATGAATTATGTTGAAATAGATTAGAATCTTCTTGAAGTAAATGGGATTTTTACCATATCAAATTTATTCCATGCAATCATATATATATATATATATATATGATTATCTATATATATATATCTGATTATCTATCTATATATATAGATAACATATATACCTGATTATATCAAATTTATTCCTTGAAATCATATATATATTCTTGTTAGTCATCAGGGAATTGATCCTAACTGAAGATACCTTCCCTCCAAAATGTTCCTGTTGGTTATATGTTAGTGTGTTTATCATTCCAAAGCCATTTAAACATTAACTTAAATAATACCTGTATTGAAAGATCTAAAATTGGGCAGAGGATATGAACAAAACATTCATTTCAGAGGAGATCCAAAAGGCTAACAAACATATGAAAAATTGTTCCAGGTCACTGTCAGAGAAATGCAAATAAAGACAACATTGAGATACCATCTCACTCCTGTGAGAATGACATACATTAAAAAGGACAGCAGCAACAAACGCTGAAGAAGCTGTGGGAACAGAGGAACCCTTCGGCTCTGCTGGTGGGAATGTAAATTGGTCCAGCCTCTGTGGAGAGCTGTCTGGAGAACTCTCACAAAGCTAGACATGGACCTTCCATATGACCCAGTAATTCTTCTCTTGGGGATATACCACAAGAACTCCATAACACCCAACCAAAAAGAGGTGTGTACTCCTATGTTCATAGCAGCACAATTCATAATAGCTAAAACCTGGAAGCAACCCAGGTGCCCAACTGCAGATGAGTGGCTGAGAAAGCTGTGGTATATATACACAATGGAATACTATGCAGCTATTAAGAACAATGAACCCACCTTCTCTGACCCATCTTGGACAGAGCTAGAAGGAATTATGTTAAGTGAGCTAAGTCAGAAAGATAAAGATGAGTATGGGATGATCCCACTCATCAACAGAAGTTGAGAAAGAAGAACAGAAAGGGAAATTAAAAAGCAGGATTTGACTTAATCTGGAGTAGGGCACCAAAGTAAAAACCCTAGGGTGAGGGTGAGGGTAGACATTCAGCTTCCCAGGGTGGCAGCGGGGGTTGGGGGTATGTGTGTGAATGGGTGGAATGGGCCACAGTCTTTTGGTGGTGGGAATGATGTTTATGTACACTCCTATTAATTTGTAGTCATATAGATCACTATTTAATTAATATGAAGGGGTGAAATGGATTGTATGTCACAAACTTTTTAAAGCACAGACTGAGTCTTTTTAATACATAGGCTGAGTCTTTGATATATTGACTCTCTCAAAAGCCTAGACCAGGTGGAACAGAAGCAACCAGTGGCACAGCTATATACAAGATGTTGGGTATTATACAGCAAATCCTAACAAAAGGATTTTTCAAAGTTAACCCAATTACCAAATAATATGATGATAACAATAACTATCCATTGTCTTCTTGAACCCTAAGACAGCAGGAAGCTCACAGTTCCACTATAGAGTCTATATTTCCCCCAGTACTGTAAACTTAAGGTGGGATGTACTTTCCTGCATGTTTCTCTCAATTCATACCAAATAATATTGCATCCACCAATCCCAACCTAATCAACTCAACAAGTGCCACCTCAGCATGCTTCACTTCAGACTGTATCCAGAGACTTCAGGTGTGGAATGACAACCCTTCAGCTTCATTACTTGGGTGAGAACTTTCCTTTCATAGTATTCTCTAATTCCATTCCAGGTGGTTCACTTCCTAACAAAATCCCAAAACCTAGATATAGACCAGGTCCCGTGAGATAGAGTATATGTTCACACATATCCATAAACTAGGGCAAAATATATACCTGAAAGCAAAAGTACACAATAATCTGCAGTGAGTACCCCCCCCAACACTTCATCTGCACTATTCTAGCCTTCAGGTCCATAATTATTCAACAATTTGTTTGGCTTTGTATGTTAACTGTCTTTTCAGCTACCAGGTTCCAGATGTCAGCATGACCAGACTTCCTTGGACAGATGACCCCACCAATATGTCCTGGAGCTCTGCTTCCCCAGAGACCCACCCTACTAGGGAAAGAGAGAGGCAGGCTAAGAGTATAGACCAGCCAATCAATGCCCATGTTCAGCGGGGAAGCAATTTCAGAAGCCAGACCTTCCACCTTCTGCAACCCACAGTGACCTAGGGTTCATACTCCCAAAGGGATAAAGAATGGGAAAGCTCTTGTGGGGGTGGGGGGTGGGGGGGGTGGGAGGGGATACAGAGATTTGGTAGTGGGAATTGTGTGGAGTTGTACCCCTCCTATCCTACGGTTTTGTTAATGTCTCCTTTTATAAATAAATAAATAAATCTAAAATAACCAATTTTTAAAGCATTCCTTAAATGTTCTATATTATTCACCTATGTTATTCACTTGTCAACCAAATATGTAGATTCTTCCCTCTCATTTTTAAAAATAGTATATTGGGGGGATTAACGGTTTAAAGTTGTTAGTACATGTGTAAAATTTCTCAGTTTTCTGGAAAATATTCTCACCCCCAGTCTAAGTCTTCCTCCACCATCACACCCCAGGAGCAGAAACCCACCCCACCCACCACCCACCTCAGCTTCCAAAGCCTTTACTTTGGTGCAATACACAAAACGTAGTCCAAGTTCTTCTTTGTGTTTCCCCTTTCTGTTCTTCTTTCTCAACTTCTGTTCATGAATGAGATCATCCTGTACTGGGGGAAGTAAAGGGCTGAAACTGTTCCCTGCATGGTTAAAGATATGTCACACATAAGCCCAACAAAGAACTGAGAAGAGAGCATGATTTTCAGAAATTTCAAACTTTATTCAGGAAAATTAAGAACACCCACATGTTGGAGGACACATGGGCCATGAGACAGAGAAAGAGAAAAAGCCTGAGAGCCACGTACTCACAGACTCAGCAGAGGGCACAACCATGTCCATAACCCAAGCTTATATAAACATCCATGCCCTGCCTTCACTTCCTTTCTAAGCCACACCTACACCTATTATGACTTCCTATATCCTTTTGTTCTTCTTTTTCTCTCTGATAAGGGAAATAGGTCCTGGCATCCTCTGTTGTTTTCCTGATTCACTTTCCTTTTTGTGATAGTACAAAAACAAGATTCCTGATGACAAACACTTCTGTTCTGGTGAATTGGCCTTCAAAGCCCTTTAGTTTTCTTCCCCTATTCTCTACCCCTCTGGGAATAGGCACCAACGTTCTTTTTGGAGTGTAGAATGTGGGAGTTCTGTCTTCTATAATTGTTCTCCACTGAGCATGGACATTTTCAGGTCAATCAAAAACCCCAGCCTATACCACAACTTCCTTAGCCACTCTTCTGTTGTTGAGAACCTAAAGTGCTGTCAGGTTTTAGCTATTACTAATCATGTTGCTATGAACACAGGTATACCCCTCTTTTTGGATGGGTATATTTAGGTACTTACTGTTTTCCCAGAAGCTGGATGGTAGTACATCTGGTAGAGTGCACATTATAATGTACAAGGACCCAGCCTCGAGCGTCCATCACCCCATGCAGAGGAAAAGCTTTGTGAGTGGTGAAGCAGTGTTTCTTTCTCCTTCTCCTTCTCTTTGTCCCCCTTCTCTCTTAACTTTTTTCTCTCTATCCAGTAATTAAATAAGATAAATTTATAAATAAAATAAAGCTTGTATTCCATACTTAAACTGCACTCTACCTGGAATGCATCAAACATAATAAAAATTAACATTAAAGAGCAGTGTAGTTTTAACAGACTATGTTTTCATTATTTAAAAAAAATACAGCTGTGAATTTTTGTTTTGTTTTGCTTTTTTTCCTGGACTGTGTCCAAATTAAACCAAGTATAATCATAAAGAAAGGTTATCAAAATACTCATAGTTCAGGTTCCCTTAGTGAGCATCTATAGTGCTATAGTACTATGAAGCAATAGCAGCAATAAACTATGAGGAACTGTGAATTCCTAGTTAGAAAAATCCAAAAAAACAGGATGTTAGAGAACAAAGGAAAGCTGCCCTGCCTGGCAGTGTATGTACAGACAGAGAAATTGGCCAACCAAATGCTATTATGAAAATAACGGAAACAATACCATTCCAAAGCACTTTGTAACATTTTCACAGTCTTCAGTTTCAAAGAGTCATACAATTATAAGCCTGGTAAATAAAATAATATTTCTAATATCAACTTTGTCTGCTCAACAACATTGCAAGATAGCCCAAACTAATACCATTGTCCAGGGACTTGGTATGATCTAATCGCCCTGCTTTCTGTATTACACACAACTGATGCTACAGTCATCCTTCATTCAGTCAAGAAGTCATTCATTTACTTTTCTTTTTTAATTTTTTTATTTTCCCTTTTGTTGCCCTTGTTGTCTTTTTATTGTTGCAGTTTTTGATCTCGTCATCGTTAGATAGGACAGAGAGAAATGGAGAGAGGAGGAGAAGTCAGAGAGAGGCAGAGAAAGAGAGATACCTGCAGACCTGCTTCACCACTTGTGAAGGGACTCCTCTGCAGGTGGGGAGCTGGGGCTCTTAACCTTGTGCTTTGTGCCATGTGCGTGTGCTTAACCATCAGCTGTGCCACCATCCAACTCCCATTCATTTACTTTTCAAATTCAAATTTGTGGCTAGTGTCACAGTCCATTGAAGAACAGAGACAGGTATTTTTAAAAAATCACATTTCAGAGTAAGTGTTACAATAGAGGTAAACTGTTATGGAGGTCAGGTAGAGCATCCTGAAGAAGGCGGCACTTAGCCGAATCCTCAAGTAGGAATAACTGAGATATCCACATTGTGTAACTCAACACTTCTCAAACTATACTTGAAGAAACACTAGTGTTTGGTTTAATATCAGTAAATATGCTGTGCATGACAGGCTACCCCAATTAACTTCAGTCACTCTGTGGTTGAATCTTACACTCCATTCATTATAAATAATTTAAACCTAATTTAAATTGGCTTACTGTTTCACCTGTGAGTCTAAACCTGATTGCTCAGAGTTAGTCTGACACATGTATGCAATAATACTACAAAGATAACCTGACAGTTGAGTAGTTCTAACCTGAAAGGACGAAGGCAAAGAACCCTGAAACAGAGTAGCCAACTGTCAATCATCACCTCATATTACAAATTTCAGTCTTCCTGTAGCTAATACTCAGGGTGATTTTGTTTAATAGCTTCAAGAACAGGACATTCTCTGAATTAATTCAGTGGGTGTGATAAAAGAGAGAGATAATTCATTTTAAAAAACAACTCGAAGTGATAATAAGATGGATTCTTCAATGTTTAAGTAAGAAACCAAAATCAGTTTATCAAAGGAACCTTTTGAAGTAGTACAAGGCTCCAGGGTGAGACCAAATATCACGTACTACGAAAAACACTCAGCACCCACATCTTCTGGAAGAACAGAGAAGAGAGCCAGTGGGTTGTCTGTTTAAAGTGGTTAATCTGAGCAGAGTAATGTTGAAAGCTAATATCGGTATTAGCTTAGGAAAAAAAAAAAAAAAACTAAAGTGAGAAGGAGCCTCGCCAGGTGTTTCCAGTTGTACACAGCAACCTTGAGAAAAGCAGCCCCCTCTGTGAATTAGAAATCTTGCATCCACCTAAGCAGGTCCACCTTTTTTGGTGTGTTTCATGTCATTTTATAAGCCTCGAATGGGTGTCGATAATTCCCACTAAAATTTCCCCTCGGGATAAAATTTACTGCCCTGGGAATACTCCGTGGGAGTTCAAAGGTTTGTTTATGCTTGCCATGTTTTAAATGTCTGGAGCAAGATGGCACAGGTTCAGGGTGGAAGGGATGCTTTCTGTAGCATGACAGGACCCATCTCCAGGGCCACTGTTGTAACATCTAAAGGGGATTTCATGTTCAATAACTCAGGGTGCTCCCGACTTCAGGTGCTGTTTCCTATTCACAAATCACCTCTTTGTAGCTTGACTGTATTAGCACAGCCCCTTCTAAACAAATGTTGACAAAGTCTAGTTTAGCGTTCAGGCTGTGTTGGCCCTTCTCCTTTATTTCCTATCTTGCTAGAGAAATAGAATTCTGATTCTTAAGTGCCAAATCCTGATTGCTATGCCTGCACTGAAAACTTGTCCCACAGCACCTAGTTTAGGAAGCATCAGGAAAAACACTGCCCTTCAAAGTCCTAGATCTTTTGTATAACATTTGAGAAAAACCAATATCCTTCCTTATTTTCCCAAACTTCATATATTTTACTTTGGTTACAACAGAAAGGAGTGGGAGGGAAAAAAAAGTCCAGAGGAAGCATTATTCTCCTTTAATGTGATGGCTATATCTGTTTTGGCCACAGGATTATTGCTAGCGTTTGGTGCTGGTACTATGAATCCACTGCTTTCAGTGACCCCTTCCGCCTCCTTTCTATATTTTTATTATTATTATCTTATAGGACAGAAAGAAATTGTGAGTGGAAGGAGAGGTAGAGAGGGAGAAAGTAAGATAGATACCTGCAAACCTGCTTCACTACTCATGAAGCATCCTCCCTGCAAGTGGGGAACAGGGGCTCAAACCCAGATGTGGTGATACGTGTGCTTAACTGGGTGTGCCACCACTCAGCCCTCTCTCATCTCTTCTTCCTCAGAGAAAATACAGACTCTGTGAGAGTGTCCTGTTCTCTTCTTTATCTCTTCTTTTATTTTAATATTTTTATTATTTGTTTTGAATAGAGGCAGAAAGAAGTTGAGAAGGAAGGGGGAATTAAAGAGGGAGAGAAAAAGACACTTGTAGCACTGCTTCACTGCCTTTAAAGCTTTCCCCCTACAGATGGGGACCAGGGGCTTGAACCTTGGTCCTTGCATACTGTAATGTATATGTTCAACCAGGTGCACCACCACCTTGTCCCTTTTTATATCTTTAATATGTATAAGTTTTCTACAGTATCAAGGATAAGATTCACCTTAGGTGCAAGAACACAAGAGCCTGGTAACCTCCAAAATCCTATTTGGTTACCCTCGTTCAAGTCTGATGTGGCCTGAAAAAGTGCCTGTTCCCCACCTGCAGTGGGGGAAGCTTCACAGTCAGCGAAGCTGTGGTGTAAGTGTCTCTCTTTTCCTCTCCCTCTCTATCTCCCCTTCTCTCTCAATTTTTCTCTGCCTTTATTAAAAGAAAAGAAAAGAAGAAGGGAAATTTAGGGTAAAGGTAGATAGCATAATGGTTATGCAAAGAGACTTTCATGCCTGAGGCTCCAAAGTCCCAGGTTCAATCCCAGCACCAGCCTAAACTAGAAGTGAGAAGTGTTCTCTCTGGGAAAAAAGAAAGAAGGAAAGAAAGAAAGAAAGAAAGAAAGAAAGAAAGAAAGAAAGAAAGAAAGAAAGAAAGAGAGGGAGAGAGGGAGGGAGGGAGGAAGGGAGAAGGAAGGAAGGAATTAAGAGGGAAACATTGGCCTCTTGGAGAAATGGTTTTCTTTTGTAGACATTGAGCTCCACTCTGGTGGTAAATATATATATCATGTTACCTATAAGGCTCATTATTAAACTTTTACTAATAAAATGTATTTACCACATGATAGATTATGAGAGGAGATGTGGGGGAAAACCAGGGCTTCTTCTTTCTGATGATCCTTCAGATGACGATAAACTCTCCAAAAGGAAACCCCCTAAGCATCTATTCCCCTAAATATATAGTCCCACAATTACCTTAGTCCTAAACCTGAAAAGGGAAAAGCTGGGGTGGGGGAATAAAAGAGGAACAGGAACTAGAATGAGGAGACCCAAAGTTTCAAAGGAGAGACTTTTGGAGAGTTTGCCAGACATGTTGACTTACCATACAGAAACGGTTCCAGGATTGGCTAGGGTTATATTTTACTTTCACTATAGTGAACAAAAGGTAGCCAGCAACTTAATCCATTTCTTTTTTTTTAATTTTTAATATTTATTTATTCCCTTTTGTTGCCCTTGTTGTTTTTTTATTGTTGTTGTTATTGATGTCATCGTTGTTGGCTAGGACAGGGAGAAATGGAGAGAGGAGGAGAAGACAGAGAGGGGGAGAGAAAGATAGACACCTGCAGACCTGCTTCACCACCTGTGAAGCCACTTCCCTGTAGATGGGGAGCCTGGGGCTCGAACCGGGATCCTTATGCCAGTCCTTGTGCTTTGTGCCACCTGTGCTTAACCCACTGCCCTACTGCCCGACTTCCAACTTAATCCATTTCTATTTTTAAGTATTGTGGGAAAATTATCTATGCGTCTGTGCACCAGTGAACATGTATGTATATATGTGGATGTGCGGGTGTATATGTGTGTGTATGAGTGTACCCAAAAATAAAAGGAATGGGGACTTTCCTCAGTTTGATGCAGCTCACTAAGAGATATACATGCTTCTAGAAACCATAATTCCTGGTAGCAACTATACCAACTGCACTTCCAGGGTAAAAATTTCAAGAGAAAAGATAGGAACAACTTCCAGAACACATAACATTTCTATGTCTCCACCTTTACCCCACCCCCACTATACTCAATTTATTTTTCTGGATAATATAGCTTTCTTTTATAGAAGATAGATAGATAGATAGATAGATAGATAGATAGATAGATAGATAGATAGATAGATGGCAGAGAACTTTTTTTAAATTTATTAATGTGAAACATAGGAGGAGAGAGAAAGAACCAAGCATCACCCTGGTACATGTGCTGCCGGGGATTGAACTCAGGACCTCATGCTTGAGAGTCTGATGCGCCACCTCCCAGACCATGACAGATAACTTCTTGCCATCAGGGTTACAGTTGGGCTTTGCACCTGCATGACTCCACCATTTCCAGTGGAAAGGTGGAAGGAGAGGGAAAGAGAGGGAGAGAGGAAACACCACAACACTCCTCCCCTACAGGTGTTCCCATATGGTGACTGGGAACTTGAATCCAGGTCTTAGAGCACAGTAAAATGTGTGCCTAAGAGAATGAGCTATCTCCAGGATAAATTCTTATTTGGGCCAGTCAAGTGACTCACCATTTACTTTGTCACATTACTGATGGTGTTAAGTAGATTAAGATGACCTCTGCCAAGTTTCATTGTTGTAAAGTGACAACTTTCAATTTTTCATTAATTTTTTTTGTGGGTTCTACCTTGAAACTCTGCAAACATGTCATTCCTTACTAAATATCCAGTTTTTTTTCACTTATTAAATTATATACTTAGTTTTTCTATTTTATTTCATGTAATGTGCTCTGTTACTATTATCTTTTTTGATGTACAAAATTGCTCTTATTAGATAGGACTAATAAGAACCCTTTCTACTTAGTTCTTTAGCCTTTTATTTTCTTTCCAGTAGAAAGAGGATAAAAAACAGAGAGAGAGAGAGAGAGAGAGAGGAAAGACATTTTGTGAAGGAACTAAATATACACACAAATGAACATGAATAGACTTAGAAACATAAGTGAACAGATTAGGTCCCAGAAAATCAAGCAGAATATGATACCATTTATATAAAGCTCCAAGCAGGCAAAATGATATTAACATGGATTGTTGTTGTGTGGAGATTACTTACCAGAGCACTGTTCAGCTCTGGCTTATTGTGGTGCTAGGACTTAAACTTGGAATTTTGGAACATCAGGCATGAAAGTATTCTCTGTGTAACCACTATGATATCTCTCCTCCATTAACATGGATCTTAGTAATTGTTACCACTGTGAGGCATATTCATCTTTGTTTATTACTTCTATATATATATATGAAATAATGCCTCCCAAATTTATCATAGTTTTTAGTGACTTGTAGTTCCAAAATTACAAGACTAGATTTAGCCTTCCAAGGTAGAAAATGGAATTCAATCTTGACACATTGTTTATTTTGTTTGTCTGTTTTTGGCTTTACTTATCTTTACTAGAGTACTGCTCAGCTCTAGCTTATGGTGGTGTAAGGGACTGAACCTGAGATTTTGAACCTCAGGCATGAGAGTCTTTTTGCATAATCATTATGCTATCTACCCCTACTAGACACAATGTTTCTTGTCCACCATATAAAAGGAGCTGCCACATCAGGTAATTTTGCCTCTTGAGTCTCACCTCAATTTTCAGGCAGTTTCTGTCTACCACTTCTTTAGCTCAGGTATTCAACTTTGGATTCTGGACATTTAGTAGTTTTCAAACTGACCTCTCCACTTATGTCAAATCACAAAACTGTGTAGAAGATAAAGTTATGGTGTTTGTTTCAATGAAAAATTTTTCATGGTGGTCCGGGAGCACTAGACTTTCAAGCATGAGATTCCAAATTCAGTCCCCAGCACCACATATACCAGTGATGTCTGGTTCTCTCTCTCTCTCTCTCTCTCTCTCTCTCTCTCTCTCTCTCTATTTTTCTCATTAATAAAGTCTTTTAGTGGTCCAGGAGATGGCACAGTGGATAAGCTTTGGACTCTCAAGCATGAGGTCCCAAGTTCAATCCCCGGCAATACATGTACCAGCGTGGTGTCTGGTGCATTCTTTCTCTCTCCACCTATATTTCTCATTAATAATTTTTTTAAAATATTAAAAAAAAAACTTCACATTTTTTTCAAATCAATTTAATATGAATACAAGTAATTTATCAAACTATGTGAACTTAGCAGGCATTCCAGCATTAAACTTTTTCCTAGTTGCCCAGTTGGTTTTTGCTAGGACAACTCTCATTATCAGTTAATTTGGAATCCCTTCTAGTCCATTCCATTTGAACCCAGTTAAAATTTCATTTCCTCAGGGAGTCCGGCGGTAGCGCAGCAGCCTAAGTGCACATGGCACAAAGCGCAAGGACTGGCTTAAGAATCCTGGTTTGAGCCCCGGCTCCCCACCTGCAGGGGGTTCACTTCACAGGCGGTGAAGCAGGTCTGCAGATATCTATCTTTCTCTCCCCCTCTCTATCTTCCCCTCCTTTCTCCATTTTTCTCTGTCTTATCTAACAATGATGGCATCAATAACAATAATAACTACAACAATGAAAAATAATGGCAACAAAAGGGAAAATAAATAAATATAAAAAATTTAAAAATTTCATTTTCTCACAACTATCCTGTCTCCTTTTGCTGCTGCTTGAGTCATGACCTCAAACATATAAAGGACCAAAGATGTGGTTCTTGCCATTCTTTGAGTATCTCCACTTAAAAGTTATTTGAAGGAGGGCAGGAGGTAACACACTTGGTTAAGCACACACAAAGACCCAGGTTCAAGCCCCTGGTTCCTTCAAGATCTGGGTTCCCACTTGCAGGGGGAAAGCTTGACAAGTAGTGAAGTAGAGCTGCAGGTGTCTCTCTTTTTTCCTCTCTATCTCCCTCTCCCCTCTGTTTCTCTGTCTCTGTCTAATAAATAAATAAAAAGTTACTTGGAGATTGTCTCTTTATTAGGAGTCTATTATGCAAAGAGTCCCTAAGAAAGGACACTAGAAAGCCTTTCCTTTGGTTGTGCTCTTTTATTTTTATTATTGGATAGAGACATAATGATATTGATGGAGGAGGAGATAGAAAGTGAAAGAGACAAAGATACCTGTAGCCCTATTTCACCATTATTTCCATTTATTTACTTATTTATTTTATTTGGTAGGACAGAGTGAAATTGAAAGAGGAGTATGAGATAGAGAGGAGAGAGGAAAATAGACACCTGCAGACCTGCTTCACAGTTCTAAAGTGTCCTCACTGCAGGTGAGGACCGGGGCTCCAACCACCTTGCATACTGCAGTGTGCACTTAACCAGATATGCCACCTCTTCCTACCCACCCCACCCCAAACCTCTGTCTCTCTGGTTTGCACACCTCTCTAAAGTGTGTATTTTCTTCTCTCTTTTTTTTTAAATAAATATTTGTATTATCTTTTTTACTGTACAGAGACAGCCAGAAATTAGGACAGGAGGGAGAGATAGAGTGGGCGAAAGAGATACCTGTAGCCCTGCTTCACCATTCGTGAAGTTTTCCCCTGCAGGTGGGGACTGGGGGCTTGAACCTGTCCTTGTGCATCGTAATATATGTACTCAACTAGGTGCATCACCCAGACTCTCCTCCTCCTCCTTCTTTTTGCCTCCAGGGTTATCACTGGGGCTTGGTGCCTGTACTATGAATCCAGTGCTCCTAGCAGCCATTTTTTTTCCATTTTTATTGCCCTTGTTGTTGCTGCTGCTGTTGTTGTTGGATTGGACAGAGAGAAATTGAGAGAGGAGGAGAGGACAGAGAGGGGGAGAGAAAGATAGACACCTGCAGACCTGTTTTACTGCTTGTGAAGTGACCACCCTGCAGGTGGGAAGCTAGGGGCTTGAACCAGGAGGATCCTGGTGCCAGTCCTTGCACTTCACATTATGTGCTCTTAACCTGGTGCACTACCTCTAGGCCACTAATTCTCTTTTCTGTACCTGTTTTGCCTCAATAAATGCTCACCTCCTGGAAAAATGGCTATTTCTTTTGTGATTTTTCCATGTAGATGCCAGTCAAGAACCCTACCAAAGGAGCTTAGAGAAGATCTCTGTTCTTTCTTACTGCCCAGTTATATCCTCATTCCACTGGTTCTACTCCCCTGCTGTATTGGGGTTCAGGTGCTGAAGCACTGGGCACAGAGTACAGAAAAACTTTATTTCAAGGCATCGTGTTTTCTTGGGAAGGGTGGAAGCACTTGCCATATGGTTCTCGGAATAGCAGTTCTGATCTAGCTCAACTTATTTCAATCCCTTTATCCATATGTATGCTGAAGCCAACTCTTACTGGCCAATTGTTAAATTTTCAGAAACTTTGTGAGTTGGTTGTTAATCTATTGGTAGTTTAAAATCAGCCATGGTGGGAGAATTCACACTATAGAAATTGGCAAAAACTACAAATCAGTTCTATTTTTTTCCTTTGGAAAGCCAGTTGTTAAACATTTACTAGTATTTACTAGAATGTCCACAGTTTTCATCTCTTCTCAGAGATCTACCCCACAGCCTCTTGCTGTTGGAGCTTTTTCATCCAGAGACCAGTTCTTTTGGGTGTAGCACTGCCCACTTGGATGAAGCCTGACTAATACACAGTGTGCAAGCGACTTAGAGGAAGATCCTGCTCTCTTGTCACACCCTTGTATGAATGTCAACAACTGTACTGCTAACATTTCACTTTACTGTCATCTCTGCAAATCTCTGTTCCTTCTGCTTAAATTAGGACAGAGGCAGCTCAGTAATCCATTGCCTAAGCAGACAAGAGATTCAGGAAAGAACTAATGATTATCTCTTCTTAGGGGACCCTCAGTGTCTAGAAGCAATTTTCCCAGAGTTCAGAGGTGGTGGTGGGGGGCAGGGAGACCAAAGATGTGGTTCTTGCCATTTTCTGTGAATCTTCACAGCTCAGGTGAGCTATGAAGAGAGATTAGGTTCCACTTAAAACTTACTTGGAGGGGGGGCTAGGTGGTGGCACACTTGGGTAAGTGCACACCTTACAATGCACAAGGACAGTGTTCAAGTTCCTTTGTTTCCCTGATGACATCTGGCAGTAGTTTTGACACTTCTGTTTTTTTTTTTTTTCTTAACTAACTTTTTCAAAACTTTTAGGTCTCCTTTTCCTTTCCTTTTTAATTTTTTTTTAATTTACTTTGGATAGAGACAGATAAATCGAAATGAGAGGAGAGATAGAGAGAGAGAGAGAGAGAGAGAGAGATCTACAGTACTGTTTTACCACTTTAGCTTTTCCTCTGCAGGTGGTGATTGGGAATTTGAATTCATAACTTCACACATTATAATGAGTGCACTCAATCAAGTGCACCACTGCCCAGCCTTTCAACAATGTGACACTTAGGAACTCTGAGCTGCAATGTATGAATGCCATACTGGCTATCACTTTTGAATTAAGCCCTAAAACCTCGGCATGCTAGGGGTGAAGGATTCTTCACCGTGTACCCCCAAATTGTTTTGGTTTCTTAATCCACTTGTCTCTGTTCTATCTACCCTGTTTGTTTGTTTGTTTGTTTGTTTAGCTATATCTCCTCCTTTTGGTAAAGACCTAGCTCAAGTGCCACTTCTTCCATGGAGTATTTCTGGATCCCTTGTAGCATTTGTTCCTCTGTATTCCCCAAACTACATCATCCAGGACCTGACAGGAAATAGATGGCACTTTCAAACTGGTCCTTTGAGAACACTACCTATATAATAGAAGCAAGATGTCAGATGATTTCTCCTCACCCACTTAGATTCTGATGATGATAATGGTTTGACACCAGAGAGATAAACAAAAGAAATGGCAAATTGAATTTCATGTGTGCAGAGGTTCATAAGATACGAGTCTCAAGGAAAGAGTAAAAATAGTTTACATAGCTCCTTAACAAAGAGGTAATAAATCTGAAAAGTAGACAGGACAAAGAAATTCTTGAAAGTTTTGGTTTAGACAACTAATTTAATGAGATAACAGAATTGTTTACACAACTTCCCGTCACTGTCTCTGAAGATAAGAATGTCTCTCCATTTCTGTGTAGGAAAAGTACCTTTAATATAGAGATCCATTTCCTGCTTAGGGAGACCAAAGAGGAGGAGGGTCAGAGAAAACTTCTGCTTTCAAGAGAAAGAGATGTTTATAATAACATTCATTTACCAACTGTGTGTTTGATTAAAAAACAAGCAATACATCAATTTGAAACATCTTGAAACTGTCTGATCTGGAACCAAAAACCTAAAAGGAACTGTGACCGATCAACAAATGCAGACTGGTGGTCCAGGAGGTGGCACAGTGGAGAGTGGATAAAGCACCGGCCTCTCAAGTATGAGGTCCCAAGTTCAATCCCCAGCAACACATGTATCAGAGTGATATCTGGCTCTCTCTCTCTCTCTCTCTCTCTCTCTCTCTCTCTCCCTATTATTCTTTATGGATTAATAAATAAAAATCTTAAAACACAACAACAAAGAAAAAATGCAGACTGCCCACTATAAAAGGAATTGGGGCAATGTCCCACCATGTGCTTATCTTTCTCTTCTATTCTGAAGCTAGGGTTCACAATGACAAAATCCCACCAGATGTCAAAGGGCAAAGAACTATTCACACAGTTCATACAGATCAGCTTTCCCAGGGAGAAAGACACTGTAGGGAAAGATGGAAGGAAGATGGTCACAGGACCAGGAGTTGGGGGCAAGGGGATAGAAGGTGCACAGGACTTTGCTTTGTACTTGAATGTCATTCTATTGCTATGATCTTTTTTCTTGAGATGGTTTTCCCACCAAACTCTGACACTGTCATCATTAGATCCATATTCACTATATTTGGCAAGAGATTTGGACCACAGTCATTTTTTAATATCTATTGAATTAACAAATTAATAAGGAAATGGCATAGATGTGAAATCAAGAGTATAGCTGATGTTCTTGAATGTTTTGTAAGTTTTATATTTACAAATATTGTTTACTTGTATCTTTTGGAATCCAGTCCCTTCCCCTTCCATAAATTCTGACACTTTTCCCTATTCAAAGATCTATATTTGTATTATATTTGTGTTTGTTTCAATCTAGTTATTGAGATTTTAGCAATTTAGACCAGTTATGATTATTTCTTATAGTAAAGTTCATTTTTATCAGCTTTATTTCTGTGTATATGATTGGGGGCTTATTAGTTTATAAAATAGGACACATTTATGACTTACAATGGTCCCTTCAATTTTGTACTGATTTCCTAAATTCCTTTACACTATTTGTATGGATCTTGTCAATCAAATTTTATTTTGTGTAACGGATTAATAGAGGAATGCTACATTCTAAGCCTTCCAGTTTCCTTGAATGATTTTTAGTATTCTGTAACACTTTTTTGTAATTAAGATTTAAATACCCAATCCCTCAAGACTTGCCATACAGAGAGCTGTCATTCAAAGAATTGGCAGCCTCTATGAACCACATGATAAAGTCTTTATCCCTACTCTCTGATGCCTTCAAGACCAGCTTTTGTGAGCTGATCCTTCATTTCACATGTCTTAGAACTCACTCACACTTCCCATGCTTGGAAATGTAACACACAAAGTGACAACGTAATCCACAGCTAATAAGTTAGCGGCTATAAAAATGAACATCCACATTAACTTGCCAAGCATGGAGGATGGAGGTGTTACACTGTACTTGTGCAAATATGTCTGCCAGGGCAATGGTACATATGCCTTTGGAGATGCTTCTAAGTTATTCAGGGAAACTGACAATAATTCTTGAACTTTGTTGTCTGGATCCAGTTTCATCTAAAAGCCAAACCAACAGCATCAAAACACTTGGCCATCATCAGCCACAATCTAGCCGGTAAAGGAAGCATGCAAAACTAGCCCTTGGATTAGATTTTTTTTTTTTTAACTAGGCTATTTTAGCATATTCTTGTGTCCAAAATTAGGATATATTTTTTCACTGAAAAAAATGCCCACTTGCATGGGGGTAACTTCACATGCAAGGGAGCAGTGATGTAGGTATCCTCCCTCCCATTCAGCCAAGTGTCTCTCTCTCCTATGTCACCCCTTTTTCTCAATTTTGCTCTATCTCTACAACAACAACAACAACAACAACAACAACAAAAGAAAGGGGGGAGTCACTAGGAGTGGTAGATCTATCATGTAGGGACCAAGTTCCAGTGGTAATTCTGATAATGTGTGTGTGTGTGTGTGTGTGTGTGTGTGTGTGTGTGTGTGTGTGTGTGTGTGTGTGCCTGTGCATGGGGAGAGAGACATGAGACCAGGTGGAGACACACCTGATAAGGAGGCCATGTTGCAATGCATAAGGACCTGGGTTCAAGTCCCCAGTCTTGCCCTGCAAGGGGAAATTTCTCTAGCAGTTGAGCAATGCTGCAGATGTCTCTTTCCCTTTATCTCTCTCTCTTTCCTTACTATTTTATTTTATTATCTTTATTTACTTGACAGAGATAACCATAAATCATGGTCAGGAAGGAGTTGGCACAGTGGGTAAAATGCTGGACTCTCAAGCATGAGGTCCCAAGTTCAATCCCCCGGCAGTGTATGTACCAGAGTGATGTCTGGTTCTTTCCTCCTGCCCCTCTCATAAATAAATAAATAAAATATAAAAGAAAAGATAGCCATAAATCAAAAGGAAATGGGGTGATAGAGAGGGAGAGAGACAGAGAGAGACACCTGTAACACTGCTTCACAACCTGTAAAGCTTTCCCCTTGCAGGTGGGGGCTGGGGGCTCAAACTCAGGTCCTTGCTCATTGAAATATGTAATGGTTACAATATTAAGATATACTGTATAGGATAAATAAATTTAAAATAGATTTTAATGGGTAGACCTTAGTTTTATGGTATGTGCTTCAGGTCCTAGGGCCCTATTAAACTTTGTTGTATATTATTTTGGTTGCTAATATATCTGATTTTTTTTTTAAGAGGGAGGAAGGGAAAGAGCTTACAGCACTGATGCTTTCTTCAATGTGGTAGAGGCTGGCTTGAACCTGGATTGTTCACAGAGTAAAAGAACACACTATCCAAGTGAGCTTATTTGGTTGTCTGAATAATTATTTTTTTACCTTTTTGCCTCCAGGATTATCTCTGGGGCTTGGTGCCTGCACAACGAATCCACTGCTCCTGGCCACCATTTTTTCCCTTAAATATATATATAGGATAGATAAAAATTGAGACAGATAGAAATTAAGAGAGGAGGGAAAGATAGAGAGGGGAAAGAGGAAGAGAGACACCTGCACCCTGCAGGCTTGCTTCACCGCCTGTGAAGCAGTTCCCTCCACATACCCCACACACCCCTCCCACCCCCTTAAACTGGTATCCTTCTGCTGGTCCTTGCACTTTGTACTATGCGTGTTTAACCTGGTGTGTCACTGCCTGACCCTCCCTCCCCTGAATATATTCTTAAAATTTTCTATTTCGAATGTAAATTTTAAATGGAATTGAATTGTTTTTTTTTTATTTTTAAAAGAATTTGTTTGTTTTTTTGTTTGTTTCTTAGAAAGGTAGGAGGAGAGAGAATGAACCAGACATCACTCTGGTACATGTGCTACCGGGGATTGAACTTGGGACCTCATGCTTGAGAGTCCATGCTTTATCCACTGTGCCACCTACCAGACCACTTGAACTGTATTTTTTAATATGTTGTAGTACTGACATAAATTTTATTTTGCTGATTTGTTTAAAATATTTATTTAAACATTTTAATTTTATTAATTTATTTTGGATAGAGAGAGGGAGAAATTGAGAGGGAAAGAGGAGACAGAGAGGAGGGAGAGGGGCCAGGTGGTGGTGTACCTGGTTGAAAGCACATGTTCCAATGAGCAAAGACCTGAGTTTGAGCTCCCAGTGCCCATTAACAAGAGGAAAGCTTTGCAGGTGATGAAGCAGTATTACAGGTGTCTCTCTCTCTCTCTCTGTGTCTCTCTCCCTCTCTGTCATCCCCTTCCTTTTTGATTTATGGCTATCTTTTAAAATTTATTTATTTATTTATTTATTTATTTATTCATTTATTTATTTATTTATGAGAGGGATAGGAGGAAAGAACCAGACATCACTCTGGCACATATTGAACTTGGATTGAACTTGGGACCTCATGCTTGAGAGTCCAACACTATCCATTGTGCCACCCCCTTCCCGACCATGCTGAGAAGAAAGGTCTCAGAAGAACATACTGGGATATACTTTTAAAAAGACCTGGACTAAAGAACAAGGTTTATGTTAAAATAAAATAATAAAAATAGTAGAAATTGGGGGGAGGAGAGTGCATTGTCACAAAAGAATTAATAAACATGCTAAAATATAGGGTGCACTTGAGTGTGAGCAGAAGAAACTAATAAAAGCTCTGAGGGGTATGGTCAGGAGGTGGCGCAGTGGACAAAACATTGGACTCTCAAGCGTCAAGTCCCAAATTCAATCCCTGGCAGCACTTGACGAGAGTAATGTCTGGTTCTTCCCCTCTCTCTGCCTATTTACTTCATGAATAAATAAAATATATATTTCTAAAAAAAGTGAAGGAATGAAGAGCATGGAATCAGGGGACATTTTAGAGTGGTATTCAGATCAATACTCAAAAGTGGTTCTAGAAACAGGAAAGTGGGAATGTTAAATGTAAGAACTGGCCTTAAGGGAGGGAGAATACTCTGTGGGCTGTCCATTAAGATTTGATAAAATTAAAATTCTCTGAAATATTGAAAGGAAAAGTCTAAGATAACAATGTTAAATTCTGTGCCCAAAATTCCACTGGTAACAATTATAAATTAATACATCCCATTGATGAAAATGGAGACCAAGCCTAAGCAATAATATGTAACTCTCTTTCAGCATTTTAAATTTCAACATGAGAGTGAGGGTAAATAGCATAATGGTTATGCAAAGAGACTTTCATGCCTGAGGACCCCAGGTCCAGGTTCAGTCCCCTGTACCACCATAAATCAGAGCTGGGCAGTACTCTTATAATATAATAATAAAATTTTTAAAAAGTGTAGCATGGGGCAGGGGTGAATCACTTCTAAATAACTACTCAAGCTTTTAAGGCTTTAATCTTTGAAGGAGTTGAAGGTCTTAATCCAACTTCATAGAATTGACAAAAGGCTTTTTTGTTTGTTTGTTTGTTTGTTTGTTTGTTTTCCTTTTTCTCTAGTCAAGATGCAGTCAGTCTGTGACTTTGGATGTCTGCTCACAGGAAAGACTTATGAGTCTACTATGTTTCTCGTCTTATTTTTGCTGCACTTTGCCATAAAATACTCAATAACTACTTTATTTAGAGAGTATGCTAAAAATTAATTAACTAATTAATTAATTAATAATACAATAATAATAATTTTAAATACTTTCATGCCTGAGGCACAGAGGCCAAGAAAAAAGAAAAAAGAAAAGATATATATATATCCTTACTTTGTATATTAGTTAAAACTCTTGAAGCCCAAAGATGTTTATTCAGTATGATAATTGCTTAAAACTATTAGTATTTGATGAATTTTATGTGTTAGCACTCTATCCATGTAGAGAGTAGTTAAAAACTTTAAAAAAAAAAAAAGAGCATAACACTACTTACTTGGTTTATGGTGATACAGGAAATTAAATCTGAGATCTAGGACCCTGAAGCATGGAAATCTTTTTGTTTAATCATAAGCTACTTCCCCCAATAGTTAAGAAAGTTAAAATACTTAGATCTGGGAAGAGAGCACAGCTGTTGTGCTCTAGGCATTATTGCCTCAGGCTTGAAGATTTTAGGTTCAATCCCCCAACCACCTGGGGGGGGAGGGGCTGTGTGAAAGGGAAGTAGGTAAAATTCCTCAAATCATTCACACTTCATTATTATTCTTTCCCTCCTAAGCAGTCTCCAGCTCTTTTTTATGCCTTGTAGGACTCCATACTTTTTTCATTTGTTAAAAGCCCATCCAGAGAAGCCAATTGTTTCTTTTCAGTGCAGGATATTCAGAAAGGATCCAACTAGAGTTGGATGTAAAATAAAGTTCCTTTCTTAAAGACTAGTGCTGCAATGTCAGTCTAGAATGTCTTTCTTAATAATATTGAAAGGTCAAAGTAGAATATCTTACTAATAATAAGCAGTAACAGATGCAACCTAGAGTTCTTTTTTTTAACAATAATAGATGCAAACTGGATTTCTTAACAATAATTTTTTTATCTTTTTTTGCTGTTACAACACTCAACACAATTCACCTCTGACTCAAAGAACAGATACTTTTATGAAGTAATATTGACTTTAAAGTGTATAGTAAACATTTATAATTATAAGGTTCCTATTTAATTACTAGGTACAAAATAATATAATTGTGTCTTTCATCAGTCACTGGCTTATTATAGTATGGAATGCAATATCGTGTTCCTATTTCGAAGCTGTATTTAAAGGAATTTTTGAAAGATGTTACTATTCTTCCAACAGCAATTTTATATTTGACATATTCAGTCTCAAGATTAGAGATTCAAGCCTGTAATCTCCACCTGCAGGGGAAAGCTTCAGGAATAGTGAAACAGCAGGTGTCTCCCTCTCCCCCTTCCCTATTGATTTCTCTATCTCTGTCCTGAAAAATAAACCAAACTATTTAAAAACTAAGTTTGGGGATGGGAGGACTTGTTATTGTCAGTGCTTCATTATTCCCGGACACAGAGAAATAGAAAGATAGAAACACCATTGCAGCCCTCTTGGTTGAACTATCTTATTGGCCCAGGTTATCATTCTGTAAATCAAAAATGACCAAGATTAACAATTTCATATGGTTCTAATTTAATCTTTTCATACAACTACACTTATCCCCTTTGGACTTGGCAGGGGAATTGTTAACTAACCATTAAGTCAATGCCAAAAAGAAGTAATATTCATAAGCTTTATCTTGTTAACCACTTGCCTAAGGTAGTTCATCCATTTGTAAGAATTAAATTCCAGGGGCCTTGTAATGGCTCACCTGGTTGAGTGCACACATTAAGTTCTCAAGAACCTGGGTTCAAGTCTCTTGTGCCCATCTATAGGGGGACAGCTTCATAAGTGATGAAGCAGTGTTGTAGGTGTCTCTCTCTACCTCTATCCCTCTCTCTCCTTCCTTGTCAATTTCTGTCTCTATTCAAAATAAAACAAATAAATGCATAAAACATTTTAAAATAATTAAATTCCATAGAGATGACTGTATAGGGTGTGTGTGTGTGTGTGTGTGTGTGTGTGTGTGTGTGTGTACTGAAGGGATAGCACAGTGGTTATGTAAATGAAACAAAAAAACCTCTGTTAGTGGTAGACTCCCACTTCTGCATTCCAGTATCTTAGTGGACGCTGTAGCCAACCTGCTCTCATTTTTGATACTGTCAGCACCTTGGTGGACTCCATTTGTACCAAACGATTTGTGCCACACCCAGTTTGAAAAAAGATAAAAGGTTGGATTCTGAGGTAAAAACTTTTTTTGGGGGGGGGTAGTGCACCAGGTTAAGCACACATAGCACTAAGCACAAGGGCTGCACATGGATCTGGTTCAAGCCCCAGGTTAACCCAACCTGCGGGGTGGGGGGGTCCACTTCATAAGCAGTGAATCGGGTCTTCAGGTATCTATCTTCCTCTCTTCTTCTCTATTGTACCCCCCCCCCTCAATTTCTCTCTCCTATCCAAAAAATGGGGGAAAAAATGGCCACAGAAGCAGTGGATTAGTAGTGCAGACACCAAGTCCCAGCAATAACCCTGGGATTAAAAAAAAAAAAAAGTTGTTCAAGCCTGGTAAGAAGCTCTCTGAAACCTGTTAACAAGAAATAAGCATAACTCTCTGCCCTCCATGTGGCCTCAGTCTTGTTCTTTGGTTACATTTGAGCTGTAAGACTGAGAGCTGTATTATAGATTTCTTTGGTAACAAAAAGAGACTTTCATAACTGAGGTACCAAAGGTCCCAGGTTCAGAACCCAGCACCACCATAACCAGATTTGAGCAGTGCTATGGTAAAAAAAGAAAAGAAAAAAAAAAGAAGGGGTGTGGGAGAGGCTGAAAGCAGCTGTAAGTAAAACCAAGAGAGGACAGTAGACACTCACGGGAGAAATGCAGGCACATGGTTCCCTTGAGCCTCTGGGATCTGGGAAGAAAGTTAGATCTTCAAGGCCAGGGGCTGCTGTATTTGGCCATTGTAAGGAGCATACCAGGTATTGGGTAAAATGAGTGTGTGGAAAGAAATTTGTCATTTATACCTTTTAATAATACAAGTAGGGGCCGGGTGGTGGCGCACCTGGTTGAGCACACATGTTACAGTGCGTAAGGACCCAGGTTCGAGTCCCCGGTCCCCACCTGCAGGGGGGGAAGCTTCATGAGTGGTAAAGCAGTGCTGCAGGTGTCTCTCTGTCTGTCTTCCTTTCTACCCTCCCCCCACTTCCCTCTTGATTTCTAGCTCTCTCTATCCAATAAATAAATAAATATAATTTTTAAAAAAATTTTAAAGAATACAAGTAGTTTGGTTTTCTGGGTTTGTATTATTTATATGTGCATTTTTAGTTCCTGAAAACTCATAAAGTTTGTAAATACAAATTAAAAGGCATGATCCCTGCCATAAAGTGTATATATTCTTGGGCAGAAAAGATAGAACACATAAGGGAACATTGGAAACCACATCTGACACAGTTCTCTTCCCTTGGGGCACTAATTATTACAATCCACTTATACAACACTTGCTTTACCAACAGCCCAGACGCTGGCTGTGGAACAAACTTAAATAAAATACATCTCACAATCCTCTTTTCAATGAGTCCATCTGGGAAAGCAATACAATCCCTTCATTCTGGTCCTAAATTCTTCTGACTTCGGGATCAACCTTAATCAACCCTTACTTAGGGTGGAGCAACAACTCAGAAATCCTAGCTAGAAAATTTAGAAGAAAGTGCTGGTGAAAAATAATTCTAACAATTTCATCCCAACTGTCTGCAGCCAAGATGTGACCTTTAGTAAGTATTTTGCTTACTATCTAATTTTTATAGCGCTAGTTTCAAAGTGTTGCTCAAAAAAAACAATGATGCAGAGTTTGAGTAATCACTTGGCCTCACACCCATCCTACTAGACCAATTTATTTCTCAAACGTTAGCTACTGAGTAAGCCAGGGATTGGAATGTGAGAATTGTTTGTTTGCAAGAACATAAAAATGTGACCTGTTCTCCAGCCCCATATTTCCCAGTTTTAACAGTTTCTAGGAAGGAGTTAGAGAGATAAAAGGACTATGCAAAAGCCTTTCATTCCATAGGTCCCAAGGTCACAGACTCAGATCCCAGCATTATCTTAAGCCAGAGCTGAGCTCTTTCTCTTTCTTTTTCTTGTCTCTTTCTCTCTTAGTATCTTGAGCCAGTGAAATCACAAGTGCAAAAAGTCCTGGTACCTCAAATTTTTGCATAATGGTTTTGTATAAAGGTTTTCATGCCTGAGATTCTGAGGTTCCAGGTTCAATGCCCAACACCACCAAAAGCCAGAGCTCAGCAGTGTTTTGGTAATTATAATAATAATGACAACAATAAGAATAGTTTTTAAATAAATGATTTTAAAAATACTGAAAACTAAAATATATCTATTTTTTTGGAATATTAAATCTTCTGTGGAATGGGAGGTAGTTAACCCAATAGAATATCTACTTTTCCATGAATATGAACCTGTTCAAACTTCCCTTCACATAGGAACACCATGCAAAAGGGGAGACATCATGAGAGGTGGAGTAATGCTGTGGTGTGTCTTCTGAGAGGGGCAGACTGGCAGGTGAAATCCCAGTGAAGTTCTGGTGAGGAAAGGAAAGAAAGAAAGAAAGAGAGAGAGAGAGAGAGAGAGAAAGGGGGGAGGGAGGAAGGAAGGAAGGAAGGAAGGAAAAAAAAGAAAAGAAGGAAGGAAAGACAGACGTGAAAAGAGAAAAAGAAGGAAATTCTAGAAAAGAAAAGTGCAAAACAACTCTGCCATCAGGGAAATAACATCATTACTTTCATTACTTGTGCTTTCCCTTCCTCTCTACCTAAGCCAAATGGAAACTGAGGAATATTTTTTCATAAATTTTGTTGATGCTCTGTTTGTCCTTTCCCTAGTAAAGTTGTGTTCTTTTTCACTGTCTCGGCTTCTCAAAGAGTATCTAAGCTTATTGCACATTTCTTTTCTCCATAAGGCTGGGAAACATCTGTTCAACACCCTTCAGATTGGAGCCTGTTTGTGCATAGTCCTTCAAGGCACTGGAACAGTGACCCATAGCTTTCTTCTCTCTAAAGAGCTGATCACAAGTATCTGTACCATGGTGATCATATTGTTCAGCCGTCTAGCCGTGTTTATGTCTCTACGTATTCTCGATTTATTTCTCTATGTTATGTAATATTCCTTTGAGTTATCTTTTTCCAAGTAACTCAAATACTTAATGATTCAGCCCTCCACCCACATACTCATGTGAGAGAAGAGACTTTCCTCCCTACTTTTCCAAGCTACAAAATTGTTAGGCTTTGCTGCAGCTTTATTTTTCCAGCTGTCAAGCAGCAGTTGGCCAGATAGCTGACCACACTTTTTTTTTTCTACATTCTGAAAACTGACATGCAGCTAAGGGTGTTGTTATGAAATGGTGGGATAGGTGCAAGTTTTCAAGAAAGCACAGAGGCTACCTTAGAACTCAGAGTGGCAAAGGACCTTTTATCACAGTGATAAAGCATAACAATTTTGTTATGTACCAACTCAGTACCAAGCTGACTATTAGAGTTAAGCAGAACCAAACCTATTCTCTGACCCTTTAGAAAGGAGCGATACCATCAAATTAGAATATATTCACAAGAGTCAGTCAGTAGCAGCAGATTAAGCTTATGTGGCTTGAAGCACAAGTTCCAGTTTAAGGATCCTGGTTTGAGCCCTGGCTCCCCATCTGCAGAGGAATCGCTTCACAGGTGGTGAAGCAGGTCTGCAGGTGTTTCTCTTTCTCTCCCCCTCTCTGTCTTTCCCTCCTCTCTCCATGTCTCTCTGTCCTATCTAACAAGATGACATCAACAACAATAATAAAACAACAAGGGCAACAAAGGGAAAATAAACAATAAAAAAAATGGGAGTCAGGCGGTAGCACAGTGGATTAAGCACATGTGGCGCAAAGCACAAGGACTGGCGTAAAGATCCCGGTTCGAGCCCCTGGCTCCCCACCTGCAGGGGAGTCGCTTCACAGGCGGTGAAGCATGTCTGCAGGTGTCTATCTTTCTCTTCCCTTCTCTTTCTTCCCTTCCTCTCTCCATTTCTCTCTGTCCTATCCAACAACGATGACATCAATAATAACTACAACAATAAAACAACAAGGACAACAAAAGGGAATAAATAAATATTAAAAATAAAAAAATAAAAAATAAATAAATAAATAATAAAAAAAATTTAAAAGAGTATATTCACTTAGTGAGCAAACACTTGACTTGGGAACAATTGTTACAGTCCAGATTTTGTTCCAGGCTCTGGGAGTGTATCAGTGAATAACATACACAAAATCCTGGAACATCATTAAAGTCAGAAAAGCATAGTAGATAATTATGTGGACTCAGGAGTCAGAAATTTTGGATTCAAAGTCTGGCTCTGTAATACTGGGAAAGATGGGGCTAGATGGTGGCACTCCTAGTAGAACACACATGTTACAATGCACAAGGGCTCAAGACATTGCCCAGCAGAAGGGAAACTACAAGAGCAGTGCTGAAGGTGGTTTCTTTTCCTCTCTCCCTATATCTCCCACTCCCCTCTCAATTTCTCTGTCTCAATCCAAAACAAATAAAATATTAAAAACAAAAGAAGCGAAAAACACTGGGAAAGATATCTTCCTTGCCTCAGTTTATCTGCAAAGCGGGAATGTTAACAGGGTCTTCCGTATAGGATTGTTAGGTTTAGTGAGTTCATACTCCTTTCACATAGCATGTCTAATTATTAGACTCCATGGCCCTATTACAAAGTATGAGTCGTTCATCATAAAGAAGGAATAAAAAGCAGTTGCTGGGACATGAAAACAAGCAATTCATAGGGACAGGTAGTGGACAAGGCTGTAAGAGGCAATGACACGAGAGTCCAGAGGCTGGTTAGAATTCTACCAGATGTGGGAATGTAAACTGGTCTAGCCTCTGTGGGGAGAAGTCTAGAGAACTCTCATAAGGCTAGACATAGACTTTCCATATGACCCAGTAATTCCTTTCTTGGGGATATACCACAAGGACTCCATAACACCCAACCAAAAAGAGGTGTGTACACCTATGTTCATAGCAGCACAATTCATAATAGCTAAAACCTGGAAGCAACCCAGGTGCCCAACTGCAGATGAGTGGCTGAGAAAGCTGTGGTATATATACACAATGGAATACTATGCAGCTATTAAGAACAATGAACCCACCTTCTCTGACCCATCTTGGACAGAGCTAGAAGGAATTATGTTAAGTGAGCTAAGTCAGAAAGATAAAGATGAGTATGGGATGATCCCACTCATGAACAGAAGTTGAGAAAGAAGAACAGAAAGGGAAACTAAAAGCAGGATTTGACTTAATCTGGAGTAGGGCACCAAAGTAAAAACCCTAGGGTGAGGGTGATGGTAGACATTCAGCTTCCCAGGGTGGCAGCGGGGGCTGGGTGTGTGTGTGTGAATGGGTGGAATGGGCCACAGTCTTTTGGTGGTGGGAATGATGTTTATGTACACTCCTATTAATTTGTAGTCATATAGATCACTATTTAATTAATATGAGGGGGTGAAATGGATTGTATGTCACAAACTTTTTAAAGCACAGACTGAGTCTTTTTAATACATAGGCTGAGTCTTTGATATATTGACTCTCTCAAAAGCCTAGACCAGGTGGAACAAAAGCAACCAGTGGCACAGCTATATACAAGATGTTGGGTATTATACAGCAAATCCTAACAAAAGGATTTTTCAAAGTTAACCCAATTACCAAATAATATGATGATAACAATAACTATCCATTGTCTTCTTGAACCCTAAGACAGCAGGAAGCTCACAGTTCCACTATAGAGTCTATATTTCCCCCAGTACTATAAACTTAAGGTGGGGTGTACTTTCCTGCATGTTTCTCTCAATTCATACCAAATAATATTGCATCCACCAATCCCAACCTAATCAATGCAACGAGTGCCACCTCAGCATGCTTCACTTCAGACTGTGTCCAGAGACTTCAGGTGTGGAATGACTACCCTTCAGCTTCATTACTCTGGTGAGACCTTTCCTTTCATAGTATTCTCTAATTCCATTCCAGGTGGTTCACTTCCTAACAAAGTCCCAAAACCTAGATATAGACCAGGTCCCATGATACAGAGCATATGTTCACACATATCCATAAACTAGGGCAAAATATATACCTGAAAGCAAAAGTACACAATAATCTGCAGTGAGTACCCCCCAACACTTCATCTGCACTATTCTGCCTTTAGGTCCATAATTGTTCAACAACTTGTTTGGCTTTGTATGTTAACTCTCTTTTCAGCTACCAGGTTCTAGATTCCAGCATGATGCTGACCAGACTTCCCTGGACAGATGACCCCACCAATGTGTCTTGGAGCTCTGCTTCCCCAGAGGCCCACCCTGAAAAAAAGAGAGAGACAGGCTGGGAGTATGGATCAACCAGTCAACACCTATGCTCAGCGGGGAAGCAATTACAGAAACCAGACCTTCCACCTTCTGCATCCCACAATGACCTTGGGTCCATACTTCTGGAGGGATGAAGAATGGGAAAGCTATCAGGGAGGGAATGGGATATGGAGATCTGGTGGTGGGAATTTTGTGGATTTGTACTCCTTTTATCCTATGGTTTTGTTAATGTCTCTGTTTTTAAATTTAAAAAAAAAAAAAGAATTCTACCAGATGACAAAGGAGGAAATGGAAAGCCAGGCAGAAGGAACCCTCTGCTTGAAGATTTGAAAGTTAAGGAGAGAACAGCCAGTATAGGAAATATTTAGTGTAGGTTTGAGAGATTGAAGAGTAGTGGTGGGAAGTAAGTTTAAGAAGAGGCCACACTGTCTTAAAGAGTTTATCATGCAATAGGGAAGCATATAGTTTAAATATATTATTATTTGTTTGGGGATAGAAACTGGGAGGGGAGAGTGAATTATAGGGGAGAGGAGAAAGTGAGAGAGATTTGCAGCACGGCTTTACCATTCTTGAAGCTTTCTCCATTACAGGCGGGTACCAAGACATTGAACCCGGGTCCTTGAGCATTGTAATATGTGCTCTCTACTCGGTATACCACTGCCTAGCCCCAGAAGCAACTAATTTTAAGCATATTTAAGTTATAGAGACTGTACTTCACTCACATTACAAGAAGGGGAGCTAGTCAGGGAAAGACGTCTGTACCAGAAAAGAGGAAATTCTGAGCAAAAAGGTGAAGGACTGAGTCCAGAGGGATGGTTACAGTTATCAATGTATGAGGAAAGGAGTAAGGAGACAGCAGGGAGGACTTTAGTGTTTCTGTCTTGTCAATGGGGCAGGTGGCATATCTCACTAGGTGGGCATGACAGAAAAGACACAAACTTGGCACATAAGGAGGGGTAGCAGACAGTGCAGATATTGACTCAGCATCAACTCACTCAGGTCAGAGAGAAAACTTATATAGTGTGCTGTTTTTCTTTGCTTTGTGAGCAATGCAGGCTCTCACCCAAACCCCACCTCCACTTCACTGTCACTCCAATTGAGGGAAGCTTTAGTGAGGTGGTCTCTGCCTCTCTCTCTCTCTCATATATATATGATTCACTCTTAACTAAATTATATTAAATTAGCCTCTTAGTCATCCATTCCAGGACATCCGGATTGCTTAGAATCCAACAGAGATGTCAAATAAATAGATACATGAAGAAATTGTCTGTGTACAAATGAATTTAAAAGCTTCAGGGAGTAGTTGAGATAACTCTGTTATTGTCTCATTAAATCTCCACTGCTCTAATGAAGCACAGTAAAAAATAAAAACCCACAAGCATTTAATAATTGGTTGATAGACCTAGACTTGTCCAACCGAAATCTTTCTCTTTCCATTTCTCCCTTTTTCATACTGTCTTCCAGTTGGTATGGAGAGTGACTAGAAAAAGCAGTTGTTTCTGTGCTTATGGCTTTGGTGCAATCCTGAGTTCATTCAAGTCCAACACTGCTGCAATTTCTAGAAACACAAATAATGACAAAACATGCCAGCTACAATCAAAACAGGGTATGAGAAGCAGGTCAACAATAAGATTCTTTCAATATAATGTGTACAGCCACTAATGGAGGTTTCTGCTGGATGTGTCTGGCACAATGTTTAGTAATCAGAAAAAGTCTGTCTCATCAACAACCCTAATAAGATGTCAGTTCTGTCAGCATCCATCCAAGTCTATTATTAATTATGGTAGATGTCGATAGAAGATAAAGGTATGAACAGGTGGTGGAGGGTTTTGCCTGATGAAGACTATATTAGGGAAAATGGTACCTGGAATAGAACAAACAGTGAAAAAGATGCATCAATATGTTTCTAGTTTACTCGCTGGCAAAGCTGCATCTCAACAAATATGGACCTTGGCTGAATTAGAGCCAAATATTAGTAATCAGTTGCATTCAAATTTTTTTAAATGTCTAAAGCATATATCACATTTTTACATTATAGGTTTTGTGTGCAAAAAAGTTATTGAAAAAATACTGATTTGCAATACTATATAATTTTCAAGAATACAACTTCATACCTTGACCATATGAATTTATGATGCCATACTAACCACCAAATTCTAATTACTGTTTCTTGATATTACTAGCCAAACTAGCCCATTCACCCAGTCCTCCCCCTCCCCAGCCTTGCTGTTATTAAAGTCTGAGTATATTTTTGATTTTTTAAATTTATATTACATATATTATTAAAATCATGTGGTATTTGTCTTTCTCTTTCTGACTTATTTATATCACTTCAAAAGTCACCCATATTGGACAGGGGAGATAGTGCAGTGGTTATACATAAAGACATGCAAGCTTGAGGCATCAAAGTTCTCAAAATCAAAATCAAATCCCAAAATCACCATATGCCAGAACTGAGCAGTGTTTTGGTTAAAAAACAAATACATCCAAGTTATTGTATGGGAAGATGATGTCATGGCTGGAAAAGGAACAGAAAGCTGGATCAGGGCAGAAAGTAGCTCCCTAAAATGAGAAAGGGGTTTAAATATTGTTGACTGTAAACCCCACTGATTTGATTTGGTCTGGGGCCCATATTCAGCTTAGAAGCCTATGTGACCTCTGCATTCCTGTAGATCTGTGCTCACATTCTGTGGTCATGAGTAGGAATGTTCCAAGGTGCCCCAATTTCAGGACCCATCTTCCTCAGGTGGTAGATAAGAGTATGTTGTCCATACTCTTTTCAGCCACCAGGTTCTAGATTCCAGCATGATGCTGACCAGACTTCCCTGGACAGATGACCCCACCAATGTGTCCTGGAGCTCTGCTTCCCCAGAGACCCACCCTACTAGGGAAAGAGAGAAACAGGCTGGGAGTATGGATCAACCAGTCACCGCCCATGTTCAGCGGGCAAGCAACTACAGAAGCCAGACCTTCCACCTTCTGCATCCCACAATGACCTTGGGTCCATACTCCCAGAGGGTTAAAGAATAGGAAAGCTATCAGGGGAAGGGATGGAATACGGAGATGGTGGAAATTGTGTGGAATTGTACCCCTCTTATCCTATGGTTTTGTCAATGTTTCCTTTTTATAAGTAGATAAATAAACAAAAACAAATGCATCCATATGTCAAATTTTAGTTTTTTTTTTTTTTACCTAAGTAGTATTCCATTCTGTATATATACCATATTTTTTTTATATATCCATCAGTCCATGATACTAAGGCTGTTGATTGATTGACTGATGGACTGATTGAGGCAAAGAAGAAAGAGAGACCACAGCACTGAAGTTTCCTTCAATGTGGTAAAGGTAAGGCTTAAGCCTGGGGTTGCATACATGGCAAGCAGCACATGATCCAACTAAATTATTTTACTGGCCCCATTAATGTTGTATTAATGTCTTGGTAGTTGGACTATATGTAAATAGTGCTATAATGAACAAAAAAGTAGATAAATCTTTTAAAATAGACTTTGTTTATTGTGTGTATATAAATATATATATATATATATATATATATATAGAGAGAGAGAGAGAGAGAGAGCATCTGCAGCGCTTTTTAACCTATCATAAAGCTTTTACCCTGCAGGTGGTGACCAGAGACTTGAACCTGTATCCTTAAGCATTGTAATATGTCTGCTAAACAGTGTGCACCACCACCCAACCCCAGTATATTTTTTTGAATTAATGTTTCTTAGATTCTTCAGAAAGATACTTGGAAGTTGAATTATTGAATCATATGGTAGTTCTATTGTTACATTTTTGAAGAACCTCCAAACTGTTTTCCATAGTGACTACACGAATTTATAATACATTCCCACCCACCGTGTGTGAGGTTTCCTTTATCTTCTTGCCCTTGCCAGCACTTGTTTTTCTTGTCTTTTTGTTATAGTCCATTCTCACATGTATGAGATAATGTCACATTGTGGCTCTATTTTCATTTTCTTAATAAAAAGTCATGATGAACATTTTTTTCATGTACTCATTGGTCATCATCTAAATCTGTACATCTTTTTAAGAAAACTATCTATTCAGATTCTTCATGCATTTTTTGACTAGGATATTTGTTTTATTGTTGTTGAGTTATATCAGTTATCTGTGTATTAGATATTAACCCTTTATAAGATGCGTGTCATAAATGTGTGTCACAATCATTTCTTCTTCTTCTAGCGTTTGCCCTTCTTCCGTAGCCAGTCAACAGCGTCAGGTTGAGCCTGATGTAAAGTTTCGAGACCTCCTTTGAATCTGGAGAGGTGGCAGTCGTTGACTATGTGGGTCATAGTCTGTCTGGAGCCGCAGGGGCAGTTCAGGTCGTCTCTGGCTCCCCAGTGATGGAACATAGCTGCGCACCAGCCATGGCCTGTTCGATAGCGATTGAGGAGGGCCCAATCATAACGTGCTAGGTCAAAGCCGGGTTGACGCTTGCAGGGGTCTGTGATGAGGTGTTTGTTCTTTACCTCAGCTGACTGCCAACTCTGTTTCCAAGAGTGGAACAGAGAAGTTCAGTGTAGGCGTAGGGGACCAGATTGGGTGACGAGACGTCAAGCGTTGGACAGGGTGGGCGAAGATATCCGCGTATATTGGCAGGTCCGGTAGAGCGTACATGTGGGAAATGAACTTAGATGATGCCGCATCCCGACGAATATCTGGCGGGGCGATGTTGCTAAGAACTGGCAGCCATGGAACCGGGGTGGAACGGATGGTTCCAGAAATCCTCATGGAGGAATATAATTTGGAATCGACCAAGTGGACATGGGGGCTATGGAGCCATCCTGGGGCACAGTATTCTGCAGTGGAATAGCATAATGCCAGAGATGATGATCGTAGTGTGGAAGCGCTCGTGCCCCATGAGGAGCTGGCCAGTCTTGCAATGATGTTATTCCTCGCACCCACCTTTGCTGCAGTTTTTATGAGATGTTCGTGAAATGACAGAGTGCGATTGAGAGTAACGCCAAGATAGACTGGCTGGGCTTCATGCCGGATTCTCGTATAGCCAAGCTGCACATTAAGCTCACGAGAGGCTGAGGCATGGTGTAGATGGAAAACAGATGATACCGTTTTTGCAGTGCTAGGGATTAGTCACCATTTTTTACAGTAATCAGATATGAGAGACATGTCTTTCGTGAGTGTTTCCTCGAGGATGTCGAACTTTGATGCCTGAGTTGCACAGCAGATGTCATCGGCATAGATGAACTTCCTTGAAGAAGTTTCTGGGAGGTCATTGATGTAAATATTAAATAGTGTAGGAGCCAGAACAGAGCCCTTCTTCTGTAGCCAGTCAACAGCGTCAGGTTGAGCCTGATGCAAAGTTTCGAGACCTCCTTTGAATCTGGAGAGGTGGCAGTCGTTGACTATGTGGGTCATAGTCTGTCTGTAGCCGCAGGGGCAGTTCATTAAGACGGTCTTTCTCGGGAGTAGGGTTAAGCGCAGGTGGTGCAAAGCACAAGGACCGGTATAAGGATCCCGGTTCGAACCCCGGCTCCCCACCTGCAGGAGAGTTGCTTCACAGACAGTGAAGCAGGTCTGCAGGTGTCTATCTTTCTCTCCTCCTCTCTGTCTTCGCCTCCTCTCTCCATTTCTCTCTGTCCTATCCAACAACGACAACAACAATAATAACTACAACAATAAAACAACAAGGGCAACAAAAGGGAATAAATAAATAAAATAAATACTAAAAAAAAAAAAAAGACTGTCTTTCTCTATTTAATCACTTATTTAGTTGTTGCTTTCACTGAGAAGATTTTTAGTTTGATGTCATTTGAAAGTTTTGGCCTTTCATTAATACAAGTCAGAGTCCTAAGTTGGCTATTTAGCACCTTTTTACTAGGTCCTTTTTTTAAAAAAGTAGTCATAGTCATCTGGCCCAGAGAATTTGGGATAGGAGTCTAGGTACTATTACTTATAAATGCAAGACTCAATTTAGAATTAATCATCAGATCAAGGGGCTGGGTAGTCTTTTTTCATAGTTTTTAACTTTTCAGTAAATGCTGTCTGGAGTTTTTCTTTCTTTTATGTTTATAACTCTTTAGTGGAGTAGTCTCTGAATTCTTGAATTTCTGTTTGGCTACTTGATTGAGATTCTTGAATTGTTTTCAGAATAAGTTTTCTGAATTTTGCCTCTGGCATATTTTCTAGGTCTATGTACATCTGTTGTATTTTTATTTTATTTTAGAGAGAGAGAGAGAGACCAGAGCACCGTTCAGTTCTGGTTTATGATGGTGCTGGGGACTTAACCTTATATCTCAGAGCTTTAGGCAGGAGAGTCTTTCATAATCATTATGCTATCTCCTTACCTCTGTACATCTGATCTTTTTCTGTCATAGCCGCCATCTGAATATGTCTAGATTACATGGCCTCTGCAGTTGAGTGGGCAGGTGGTGCTGTAGCTGCATTTCTGGGTTATCTTGATTGTAGACATCTTTGTAGGGAGGGAAAGGGGGGCACCATGATGTGTTACCAGACCAATTATGTGCCTGTGAAGGAAGAACAGGGTTTTGGTGCAGAATTTCAGTCAATTTTCTGGCTACTAAAAATTGATAGTATGTGTATGGGTGGGAGGACAATTTTCTTCTACTTGCTTAAATGAGTAATATCTGCCAGGGCCTAGGTTGACCATACAGCTTTAGTTCTCAGCATCTTCCCCCACCTAATGTACTATTGGACACTTATTAGGAGTTCAATCTATTGATGCCCTTGAAGTCACAGATTAGGCACCCAGAAATTCTCTGCCTTCTTATAACAAAGATGTGTTCTGCTAAGTAGCTTCCAAGATGGTACCAGATAATCATATGAACTACTTCTGTCCTAAGAATCGCCCCCTCCACCCTCTTTCCATATGTGTCTGCACCCACCTGTGGATCAATGAATTTCTTTTTTTTTAAATATTTTATTTATCTATCTATTCCCTTTTGTTGCCCTTGTTGCTTTATTGTTGTAGTTATTATTGTTGTTGTTGTTGATGATGTTGTCGTTTTTGGATAGGACAGAAAGAAATGAAGAGAGGAGGGGAAGACAGAGAGGGGGAGAGAAAGACAGACACCTGCAGACCTGCTTCACCGCCTGTGAAGTGACTCCCCTGCAGGTGGGGAGCCGGGGGCTCCAACCAAGAACCTTATGCCAGTTTTTGTGCTTTGCGCCACCTGCGCTTAACCTGCTTTGCTACTACCGCCTGACTCCCGGATCAATGAATTTCTTTAGAATTCCTGGTATAGTTTAGAGATATTCCAAGTAGTTGCTAGGGGAACAACTTTGAAGCTGCTGCTACTCTATGGTCATGACTCCAAAAGTCCCAAGTCTGTGTCTCCTTCATTCTCCAATGCCTAGGAAACAATCAGGAACACATCAGTAGTTGATAAGTATTGTCTGGAGAAATGAAAAGATGAATAAAGGAAAATAACATCAGATCATTCTCTGTTCTTGAAGGTGGCATGAAGGTAATTAGGTCTTAAAGAAATGAGGTTTTAAATTCAGAAAGAAGGAATAGATGGAATCTAGCATGAAGAGGAGAGACAGGAAGAGTGGGATGGAACAGATTCTATTCCTTACTCTCAGTTCTGAAGCAAGTGTGTGTGTGTGTGTGTGTGTGTGTGTGTGTGTGTGTGTGTGTGTGTGTGTGTGTGTGTGTGTGCTTTCAGGAAGCTCCATCCCATCCAGGTGAGAACGACTACCTACTGTTCAAAGACTAATTGCCCTAGCTTCTCTCCTTTAAAGTCTAGAGGAAAAAACATATCTTCCAGAGTATCTTCAATACTAACTGAATTTGTTTTTGTTTAATTTTATGCATTCCCTACCATCCATAATATGGAAGAATATTCTTCTTGTACTTTAAGTAGAACCTACAGCAACTATATATATATCCTTCCACACACGAAGTTATTGCTAGAGTTTTGCACATGCATGATTTCCTGGCTCCTGGAACACTTTCTTTTTTCTTTTTTTTTTCTTTACCTTTACTTCTTTCAAGATAGAAAATATAGGGACTGAGTGATAGCACAGCCAGTTGAGCGTACCTGTTACCATATCCAAACACCCAAGTTCAAGTCCCTAGTCCCAACCTATAGGGGGAAAGTTTCACAAGTGGTAAAGCTGTCTCTCTTTCTCCCTCTCAATCTTCCTTTTCCCTCTAATTTCTCTTTATCAAATATATATATATAATGAAATAACAAGAGGAAGAAGAAAGGAGAGCAAGGGAGAGAGATAAGACAACATCATTCTATTTCTCATAAAGCTTCTGTAATGCAGTTGTTCCCATGTGGTTGTTGAGGGCTCAAGCTCAAGCACTCAAAGAATATTCATTTCTAACAAACAATATATGGATAGAGTCTATGGCCATATCACCTTGAACACATCCTATCTTGTGTGATCTCAGAAGCTAAGCAGGGTCAGGCCTGGTTAGTTCTGGCATGTTAGACATATGGATATGTAGCTGGGCAAACCAGGTTTAGATATACACAAAGATTTAAGTAAAAAAACAGGAGGGCCTTTAGGTAATATCTATTGGTTTTGTTTCACTGGGATATAAGATATTCTAGAGACTATCAGGAAATATAGTCATTTGTAAATGTTATTTTTTTCAGTCTTGAATTCAATATTATGTTTGTGGTAGGGAAACCCTAAAAATTTTTATAGAGAAAAGAACCTAATCACACTTGAATTTTTGATGTAAAAAAAGGGGGGTGGGGGAAGCTTTGTAAGTGGTGAAGCAGAGCTGCAGATGTCTTTCTCTCTCCCTCTCCCTCTCTATCTTCCCTTTCCCCTCTCAATTTCTCTGTCTCTATCCAATAATAAATAAATAAGTGAATAAATAGATAAATAATTAGGTAACAGCATATGCTGAAGAGATGATCAAGAAAAATAGCACAGTGATAGTACACAGGACTTGTAGAAAAGAGAGCCTGGGTTCCCATCCTGGCAACACCAATGGCCAAAACTAAAATCTGCTTTGATTAAAAAAAAAAAAAAAAAGAAAAAACTGGGGGCTGGATTGGGGGGGTAGAACTAGAGATGGAATAGAAGTTAATAAATTCATTGTTGTACAATTTATTGAGTAGATGCTCCTCTTTCTCTGTAAAGCTTGTTATAAAAGAGTTTAAACCAGGGCCAGTTGGTGGTGTATCAGGTTGATTGCACATGTTACAATGCACAAGGACCTGGTTCGAGCCACTGGTCCCCAACTGCAAGGGGAATGTCTTGCAAGTGGTAAAGCAGTGTTGCAGGTGTCTCTCTTGTCTCTCTGTTTCTCTCCCTCTTGATCACCCTCTTCTCTTTTGATTTCTGACTGTCTCTATCTAATAAATAAATAAAAATAATTAAAAATATTTTTTAAATGAGAATTTAAACCATGTTGATCCATGATTGTTTGCATATAATAACTTAAAAGCTGTTTTCCAGCTGTGATTTTGGTTTCCTTGCCTCAGTTATCAATAATACCAGTTAAAAGATTCTTTTTTTACACTCTAAGCTCTGTAAACATTTGATGTTGTCTGCTAGACCAAATAACACTTAGGTGGGAGGAGACTCTTGTATTCTTGAAGAATTTGCTTATGTTAGCTCCTGACTTAAGAAATAATTTAGGGGGAGTTGTGCTTTAGTGCAGCGGGTTAAGCGCAGGTGGCGCAAAGCGCAAGGACCGGCGTAAGGTTCCCGGTTCGAGCCCCCAGCAACCCACATGCAGGGGAGTCGTTTCACAGGCGGTGAAGCAGATCTGCAGGTGTCTGTTTTTCTCTCCCCTTCTCTGTCTTCCCCTTCTCTCTCCATTTCTCTCTGTCCTATCCAACAACAATGACATCAATAACTACAACAATGAAACAACAAGGGCAACAAAAGGGAATCAATAAAATAAATAAATAAATAAATAAATAAATAAATAAAATAATTTAGGGGCTGGATAGTGGCACACCTCTTTAAGCGCACATATTACCAAGTACAAGGACCCAGGTTTGAGCCTCTGCTCCCCATCTGCAGGGGGGACACTTCACAAGTGGTGAAAAAGGTCTGTAGGTGCCAGGAGCCATTCTCTGCTTGATAGAAGATAAGCTTTGAAACAATGAAAGCCCTCGAGATAAGTTTCTATTTCCCCGCAGGTAGGCCATTTACCAGAAATCAAGTGGCACACCACATAGTTACAGTTAATAGACACAGTTTTGGCTATGTATGTTGCAAGGGACATTCCACCCTGATAATTGCTCCCCCTCCTCCTTCTCCTCTTGCACTCCCCCTTCCCCAAAGCCTTATAATGCCTGTAAAAACAATAAAATTTTGCAACTTGATCAGAATCCTGTCTTGCTGTCGTTCTTTGTGTCTCCTGTCCCTTTCATTCCAGGACCCAGGGTTCCTAGCCCCTGTTCTCGCCCCGCTGGCCGGGGCATCTTGTAGGAGTCCTTACTTCTCTCTTTCTTTTTTTCTTGTTTTTTTTTTCTCTCTTTCTTCCTTCCTTCCTTTTTTTTTTTTTAATTAAAAATTTTTTTTTAACAGAGCGCTGCTCAGCTGTGGTTTATGGTGGTGACAGAACTTGAGACTTTGGTGCCTCAGGCATAAGAATCTCTTTGCATAACCAATATGCTATCAACCCCTGCTCAGTCTTTCTTTCTCCCTCTCAATCTCCCCAACCCTCTCAATTTCTCTCTGTACTTTCAAATAAAAAATAGAAAAATAAAAGAGCGGCCATGTGGTGGTGCACCTGGTTAAGCACACATGTTACAATGAGCAAGGACCCAGGTTTGAGCCAATAATCCTCACCTGAAGGGATAAAGTTTTGCAAGTGGTAAAGCAGTGTTGCAGGTCTCTGTTTCTCTCCCTCTTGATCACCCCTTTTCCTCTATGTTTCTGGCGGTTTCTATATAGTAAATTAATAAAGATTAAAAAATTAAAAATAAATAAATAAAATAAAATAATGACCACCAGGAGCAGTAGATTCATCATGCAGGCACTGAGCACCAACAATAACCCTGGTGGCAACATAAATAAGTAAATAAATGATAAAAAATAAATGAAATAAAAATGGAATAATGTAATGAAACCCATATGATAACTCACTTGGGAGGGTGCCTGCCTCACTATATGTAAGATCCAAGATTAAGCCTGGCCCTCACTTTATTGGGGGAAGCTTCCGTATTGTGATATTTCTCCCTCTCTTACTCTGTCTCACTGTCTAAAAAAGTTGACCAAACTGGTAAACCTGGTGATGGAAGGATAGAAGGAAGGAAAGAAAGGAGGAAAGAAGGAAAGAAGGAAGGAAGGAAGAAAGGAAGGAAGGAAGGAAGGAAGGAAGGGAGGAAATAAACAACATTCTCATGTGCCTTTGTAAAAAAGTGTATTTAAAATCCTTAGAGTCAGAATCTCACCAAACAGCTGTGGCTATGATGACCTCTTCTTAGAAGTTTCCAAACTGTAAGAATTTGATATATGTAGTGGTGGTGTATGTTTATGATACAGTAGTGGGACTTATCAGGGCTTACTCTAGTTTAAAGAAAGAGGGCCAGAAAAAAACAGCTCACTTGGATTGTGTGCTTTTTTTTTGGTAGGTACTCAAACCAAATTAAAGTTGGAGCCTCATCCCACTGGAGTAAGCTTCAGTGCAGTGGTATCTTTCTTTGTTTTGTCCCTTTCTTTATCTCTTTCAATCAGAAAAAGTTGGTCTGATGTGGTAAAGCCCTGATAACAAAGAAAGAAAGAAGAGACCCCAAATTTCATCTAAGATCCTCTTACCTATGGATTCTTGATTATTAAACAATTGTTCAGCTTTTATCTTAATGCTTTTTAGCTGCCGAGTTGGATATGCTACCATGACACCACCTAACCTCCCTGGGCAGCTGACCTCACTAATGTGTCCTAGAACCCCTCCTCCCCAGAGCCCTACCCCACTAGGGAAAGACAGGAATAGGCTGGGGGTATGAATCGACCTGTCAATGCCCATGTCCTACAGAGAAGTAATTATAGAAGCCAGATCTTCTGCTCCCCATAAAGATCTTTGGTCCATTCTTCCAGAGGGATAAAAAAATAGGGGGGGGAAGAGGGTAGATGGAACTAGGGTGGTGGGAATTGTACAGAATTGTACCCCTCTTATCCTACAATATTGTCAACCATTATTAAATCACAAATAAAAAATTAAGAAAAAAAGAAAAAGAAAGAAGAAAGGAGAAGAGAAAGGATGAAAGAAAGGAAGGAAAAAAGGAAGGGAGACAAGGCTAGGGGAATAGAATAACACTTATGCAAAAGTAATTCATGCCTGAGTTCTGAGGTCCCAAGTTCAAACCTCAGCACCACTATATACCAGAGCTAAGCAGTGTTCAGTAAAAATAAACAAGCAAACAACAAGAACTAGTAGAATACCACTTGTTACTCCAAATTTAGCTAAAAGAGAGAGGTCTAATTTTTAATACAACAGAGATACTTTTTTTATTTATATATATGTACTATATAAATAAATGATTTATATATAAGAAGAGTAATTTTGTGCCCACCAAGAATCACACCTCTGTCAGAAAGCTAGTTCACTGAGAAGGAAGCCTGCATTGCTGTGTGCAGAGCCCAAGTGTAAGCCCAAGTGCCACATGGGAGGCACTGTAGCAATAGGAAGTTTTGGTGTTATGCTGTTTCTTTCTTCTCTCTCAACCTTAATATAAGAATGAAAAAGCCTTTCAGATTGGTGAAATGCCACATTCAGGAGACCCTGGTTCCACTACAAATTAAAAAGTTACTCTTGGGACCTAATGGTGGCACAAATGGTTAGGCACAAGGATCCAGTTACAATGCACAAGGATCCAGGTTAATGTCCCTATGCAGGGAAGAAGCTTTCTGATCAGTGAAACAGTGCTATAGGTGTCTCTCTGTCTCTGTCCTTCTCTACTTTCCTCTCCTCTCTCAATTTCTCTCTGTCTCTATCAAATAAATAAATTAAATTAAAAGAAAAAAACGGAGCTACTCCTTTGGGGTCTATATGGTGCCCTCAGTGATAACGCATATACAGTATGCATACTCAAGAGTGATAATTTCTCAGGGTCATCAGAGTACCATTTCTCTTTCAGAATTCTTATTCTAGCATTTGATTGAAATATGGAGTTCTTCTTATGAAAGTTATCCTTTAAAATTGTAACAGTTGGTGGGAGTAGATAGCATAATGCAAATATGTCAGGCTAGCAATGCACAAGAGGGAGATGGCCCAGGAACCAAACTCATGGTGGCAAGGCAATTCAAATCTTTATTCATTTGAACACCTCAGAGTTGGGTGGTAGCACACCTGGTTAAGCCACGTGGAGCAATCTTCAATGGCCAGTGTCAGCCTACTGGTCTGCCTGCTGCTTCTCCAGCTGGACAAGGGCAGAGACAAGTCAGAAACGGAAGTGGCTTGACAATACCATACATGGTTAGGAAAGGGGCGGAGAAAGGTGGAAGGGGCTGGGAATGGCAGGGAGTTTCCTTAGCAACTGTTGCTAAGGGTTTAACTGGTAGGACTAATAATGCCCTTCCGGGAACTGGAAGGAGACTTTTAGTCATTTGTAAGACAAAGCAGAAGATTGATATGTAGATAATAAAAGAACAGGCCATATTGTCAGGGTGGAGCAGGCTTAATGTTTTAAGGGATGCCTGGCTCCTGTAGGCAGAAAAATGCAGGGTGTTTTGTGAGGCAGGGAAGTCTGATATGGCGGGCAACCTTTTGAGGTTCCTGTGTCCTCCTTTGCTCAACCTCTCTGTAGAGAGAGAGACTAACAGGATGGGCACACCTCTCATGTCAAACCCTGCCAGGCTCACATCACCACAACCTCCCTACACAAAGAGACTCTCATGCCTAAGATTCCAGAGTCCCAGGTTCAATCCCCCTCATGCCATCATAAGCCAGAGCTGAGTAGAGTTCTATATGTTAACTCTTTTTTTCAGCCACCAGTTTCAAGATGCTAACATGATGCCAACCAGACTTCCTAGGGCAGACACCCCACCAATGTGTCCTGGAGCCCCACCTCCACAGAGCCCTTCCCCACTAGGGAAAGAGAGAGACAGGCTGGGAGTATGGATCAACCTGTTGATGCCCACGTTCAGCAGGGAAGCAATTACAGAAGCCAGACCTTCCACCTCCTGCATCCCATAATGTCCCTTCGACCATTCTCCCAGAGGGATAAAGAATAGGAAAGCTGGGAGTCAGGCCATAGCATAGCTGGTTAAGCACACATGGTGCAAAGCGCAAGGATCCGTGTAAGGATCCCGGTTCTAGCCCCAGGCTCCCCACGTGCAGGGGAGTTGCTTCACAAGTGGTGAAACAGGTCTGCAGGTGTCTATCTTTCTCTCCTCCTCTCTGTCTTCCCCTCCTCTCTCCTTTCTCTCTTTCCTATCCAACAATGATGACGACATCAATAATAACAATGACTGCAACAATAAAAAACAAGGGCAACAAAAGGGAATAAATAAATAAATATTTTTAAAAACTTTAAAAAAAGAATAGGAAAACTATCAGGGGAGGGGATGAGATACAGAGTTATGGTGGTGGAAATTGTATGGAGTTGTACACCTCTTACTCTATGTTTTTTGTCAGTATTGCCTTTTTATAAATAAAAATAATTTTAAAAAGATGCCAAGATAATAAATCTTTCTTATTCTTGTGTTTTACCAGGAATCATGTCTCATTTGCTGCACTCTATTTTATTCAGCCACCCAAAGGCTATTAATAGCCTTATTTATCTTGTTGTATCAGTCACTTTATGCTAATTAAGATGATGTGGCACTCAACACCCCCACTCCCCCTAGTTTAGCTATAGAGATCAGTATTTAGAGATGCTAGAAAAAGTAGGCGGATGATTAGATAAGTCATTCAGCTGGTAGCTCATACAGATACAAACACTATTACTGAGTTTGTTGAAAAGTTTTAAGGTAACTATGATTTTGATTTTTTAAAAATACTTTATTTTAGTGATAGGTTTATGGCGAAAGATACACAAAGAGAGATCAAAGCACTACTCAGCTCTGGTGGTGCTGAGGGTTGAGCCTGGGACTCTGGAGCTTCAAGCATGAAAGTCTTTTACATCACCATTATGCTATCTTCCTTGCCCCTGTTAACTCTAACTTTGATGGAGCCAAGATAAAGGTTCAATGCAACCTGAGAATTTTGTAAGAAATGTTTGTCTTTGTAGTTTTCTTTGTTATATTCACCAGTGCATTCATATTAAAACACTGGCAGACTAAAAAATAAATAAACAAAGGATTTCATAATAAACTGAAAAATGGATTGTACATTTTGATCTGATGATTTAATCTTTTAAAAATATTTTATTTATTATTTATTGGATAGAGACAGAGAAATCAAGAAGAGAGAGATGCACCTGTAGTGCTGCTTCACTGTTTGTGAAACTTCCCCCTTGCAGGTAGGGACCAGGGACTTGAACCCGAACCCTTGAGCATTGCAACATATACACTGAACCAGGGCTTGAAGGAAACTCAGGTAGTCTCAGGTAGTAGACCTAGAAAATAGATTAAATCAAACTAAGGATTATAAGTGCTATAATAAACAGCCACTACAATTTGTGAATTCAAAAAAGTTGGAAAAGCTTTAAAAAAATGAAGCAGTCTTCCCCGAACCTGCAGATTCCATAAGAAAAATAAACATAAGAATTCCAGGGATACTTGAGGAAGAAGAGAATGCATGTATTTTTATTTATTTATTTATTTATTATTTCCAGAGCACTGCTCAGCTCTGGTTTATGATGGAGTGGGGTATTCAACCTGGGACTTAGGAGCCTCAAGCATGAAAGCCTCTTCATAATCATTATACTCTCTACACCCCCACCCTTAGAAGTGTTTTATTTTTATTTTTTTATATTTTATTTATTTATTATCAAATAAAGAAAGAGGGGCCAGGTGGTAGCACAGAGGGTTAAGTGCACATGGTGAAGCACAAGGACCAGAGTAAGGATCCCGATTTGAGCCCCTGGCTCCCCACCTGCAAGGGTCGGGGAGCATCACAGGTGGTGAAGCAGGTCTGAAGGTATCTTTCTCTCCCTCTTTCTGTTTTCCCCTCCTCTCTTGATTTATTTCTTTCCTATCCAACAATAACAACAATGATAAAAACCAAGGGCAAAAAAAGGGAAAAAATAAAGTAAAATAAAACAAATTATAGTATATATACACAGCTATTAAAAATGATGAAGTCATCTCCTTTGCTACATACTGGATGGACTTCAAAGGCAATATGTTGAATGAGATAAGCCAAAAATAAATAAATAAATACAGAGAGAAATTGAGAGGGAAGAGGGAGGGAGGGAGAGAGAGAGAGAGAGAGAGAGAGAACTACAGCTCTGCTTTACCACTCCTGAAGCTTTGTCTTCACAGGTGAGGACCAGGGGCAAAAAACAGCAACAGGATAAAACAGTGGGATAGTAAAAGGAGGGCAAAATGCAGCAACATGATCAACCATTAGTAAATCAAAGTCAACCTAAAATAAACTGCCATAGATGTTGTAAGTTTGACATAATACCCGTGGTAACCACAAAACAAAATATAGCACAGAGACAAACAGGAAGCAGATACATAGTATATGAGACCAACATAGAAAAGCATCAACACGGGAGTCGGGCTGTAGCGCAGCAGGTTAAGCGCAGGTGGCGCAAAGCACAAAGACCGGCATAAGGATCCCGGTTCGAACCCCGGCTCCCACCTGCAGGGGCGTCGCTTCACAGGCTGTGAAGCAGGTCTGCAGGTGTCTATCTTTCTCTCCTCCTCTCTGTCTTCCCCTCCCTCTCTCCATTTCTCTCTGTCCTATCCAACAACAACAACAACAACAATAATAAATACAACAATAAAACAACAAGGGCAACAAAAGGGAAAAAATAAATAAAATAAATATAAAAAAAAGAAAAGCATCAACACAAAACAAGAAACAAACAGGAAAAAAATCAACAAGAACTTAAGACAATTTAAAACAGAAATCAAAATAGCTATAAGAAAGTTTCATGTTTAAATAATCTCTATAGATGTAAATGGTCTAAGCTCACAAATTTAAAAGAGTCAGAGTGACTAAATGATTAAAAAGCAAGCTCCATCTTTTCTATGTCTCCAGGAAACATACATCAGAAAGACAAAACAGAAACTCCATGTAACAGGGTGAAACAAAGTCCAACTGGTTTTACTAATAAATTCTATTAGATTTTTCAAATAACTCACATTAATTCTTCTCTAACAGTTTCAGAAAATTGAAGAGGAGGAGCCACTTCCAAACATATTCTATGAAGCTCACATCACACTTATCCCTAAAGCAGACAAGGATCAATCAAAAAGGAAAGCTACAGACCTATGTCCTTGATGAACATTGATGCAAGGAGTCCCAGCAAAATGTTGGAAAATTAAATTCAATAACATATCAAGAAAATAATTCACCCAAACCAAGTAGGATTAATCCCTGGGAAGTAAGGATGGTCCAACATTCAAAAATCAAGCAATAAAAAGAAAAATAAAACCACTTGGTCAAATCAATTGATGTAGAAAAAGCTTTTGAAAAGATCAAACACCAATGTATGGTAATAGAACTATAGAATCCCAGATTCCAGTAAAAAAATTACTGAAAATAATAAATTCAGTAAAGTAGCAGAAGACAAAATTAACAGCCACAAATCTGTGGTATTTCTTTTTTATTATTTTATTTATTTATTTTTAATTGTTATCAATTTATTTATAAAATTTTTAAAAATCAGCAAAACCATAGGATAAGAGGGGTACAATTCCATACAATTTCCACCACCTGAGTTCCGTATCCCATCACCTCCCTTGAAAACTTTCCTCTTCTTTATTCTTCTGGGAGCATGGACTCAGGGTCATTATGGGGTGCAGAAGGTAGAAGATCTGGCTTCTGTAATTGCTTCTCTACTGAACATGGGTGTTGGCAGGTCTATCCATACTACCAGCTTATTTCCGTCTTTCCCTAATAGGGGAGGCTGAGAAAGTTGTGGTATATATACTCAATGGAATACTACTCAGCTATTAAGAATAATGAACTCACCTTCTCTGACCCATTTTGTATGGAGCTAGAAGGAATCATATTAAGTGAGGTAAGTCAGAAAGAGAAAAATGAGTATGGAATGATCCCTCTCATAAAGATAAATTGAGAAAGAAGAACAGATAGGGAAAAACAAAGTAGAATTTGATTGAGTTTGGAGTATCTCAACAAAGTAAAAAACTCTGGGTGGAGGAAGAGGTTAGATTTTTAGCTTCAGTATAGGGGCGTGGGTGTGGGGACACAGACCTTTGGTGGCAGGAACAGTGTTAATATGGTCTCCTATTAATTTATAGTCTTACAAATCACTATTTAATCAATATGTGAGGGGAAAATTAGATTGAAACTGTCAAACCTCTTTATGCATAGACCCCAATTGTGAGTATATGGCCCTTCAATCTATGTATTTAAGGTTTCAAATTGGTAACCTGATTGAATTTTAGCAGTGGGCTCAAATTTTTAATCTGTGGTATTTCTATAGTCAAATCACAAGTTAGAAGAAAGGGAAATCAACAAGGGCGACAAAAGGGAATAAATAAATAAATATTTTAAAAAATAATAAGAAGAAAGGGAACTGAAGAAACTAGTCCCATTTACAATTGAACTCAAAAAAACAAAATACCTCAGAGTGAATCTCATGCACCTAAATCAGAACCAAATGGATAAAAGACCTGCACATTGCATCTGAAAATCTAAAGTATATAGAAGGAACATCAAAAATATATATGGAAACTTGAGCCCATCAGCATGGGAAATGAAAACAAGAGTAAATAAGTAGGACTCCATCAAACTAAAAAGCTTATATACATCAAAAGTAATCTAAACAATGACAGTCAGACAACACAGTAAATGGGAGAAGATACTTATATATCACACTTTAGACAAGCAATTGATATCAAACATCTACAAAGAGCTGGTACAGCTAAATGATAGGAAAAATATAAGAATAACCCAGAAAAAAAGTGGGCCAAAGAACTAAATAGGCAGTTTTCTAAAGACGAGATACACATAGCCCGCAGACACATGAAATGCTCCATTTCACTTATCATTAAGGAAATACAAATCAAAACCGCACTGAGATTCCACCTTACACCTGTGAGAATGCCCTATATCAACAAAATAGGAGGAAGCCCGGCAGTGGCGCAGTGAGTCAAGTGCATGCGGTGTGAAGTGCAAGGATCTGCCTAAGGATCCTGGTTCAAACCCCTGGCTCCCCACCTGCAGGAGGGTCACTTCACAGGCAGTGAAGCAGGTCTGCAGGTATTTTTCTCTCCCCTCTCTGTCTTCCCCATCTCTCTCAATTTCTCTTTGTTCTTCTAACAACAGAAATAACAATAACAACAAGGGCAAGGGCAACAAAATGGGGGAAAATATGGCTTCCAGGAGCAGTGGATTGAGCCCCAGCAATAACACTGGAGACAAAAAAAAAAAAAAAAGGAAATGACGGGCAATGGTGAGGTTACAGAAAAAGGGTAAAAATGCAAACTGGTGTCTTTGGAAGATTGTATGAAAAGTTCTTAAACAAATAATAATAAAAAAAAAGAAACTACTTTATGATCCAGCAATACCACTATTAGGTATTTACCCGAAGGATATACAAACTCTTATCCAAAGGGACATATGCACCCCTATATTCATAGCTGCGTTTATCACAATACCCACCAGAAGCAGCAGCAGCAGCATCTGAGGACTGGGGCTTGAACCTGGACCTTGCACATGGTAAAGTGTATGCTTAAGCAGGTGTGCCACCAAATTTATTATCCTAAAATTGACTAACTTGTTCAGCCTGTACAAAAATAATATAAATAACAGAAAATAATTATGGGTTAATCTCAAGTGTCTCTTCATGTATGATAACTTGATGGTATAAAAAAAGGCTTAGTATCTGAGGCTGATAACCTTCTATATACATTTTTACTTTTCTTGAGTCTCATTAATAGGAAATACTTAAAAGGGGGTTTCTTCACCTGGAAGGGACTGCAGTATATTTTTACCATCTCACTTCAGGAATATGCAAGTTCTATTGCTCTGTTATAGTCTATAGTCTCCAGGGACCTTGACTAAACTGATATCCTATAGAACAAAGAACCCATTGGTTAGAGCTAGTAGTATGCTGCTTTGCCATATGCATGATCCAGGTTTGAGCCTGGCACCCACCACATTGAAAGAAGTTGCAGTGCTGTGGTGTCTCTCTGTTTTTTTTTCTTTAATATTATTTATTTATTATTGGATAGAGACAGAGAAAGAAATCGAGAGGGGAGGGTAGACAGAGAAAAAGAGAGAAAGATAGGCACCTGCAGACCTGCTTCACCACTTATGAAGTTTTCTTTCTGCAGGTGGGGACCAGGGGCTTGAACCTGGGTCCTTGCACACTATAATGTGCTTGACTATGTACACCAACACCTGGCCCATCTGTGGTATCTCTCTTCCTCTCTTTGTCCATTTGTTTTATTTTAATGAGAGATACAGAGAGACCTGGTACCTCTTTATAAACTAGTACTTCTGAAAAGGTCTAGCACTAATTGAAATCTCTTCCTTTTCTTCCTTCCTTTCTTTCTTTCTTTCTTTCTTTCTCTTTAATGTTTATTTATTTATTCCCTTTTGTTGTCCTTGTTGTTTTATTGTTGTAGTCATTGTTGGATAGGACAGAGAACTGGAGAGAGGAGAGGAAGACAGGGAGAGGGGGAGAAAGATAGACACCTGCAGACCTGCTTCACCTCTTGTGAAGTGACTCCCTTACAGATGGGAGCCTGGGGCTAGAACCGGGATCCTTATGCCGGTCCTTGCACTTAGTGCCATGTGCACTAAACCCGCTGCACTACTGCCCAACTCCCCTTGTTCGTTCTTTCTTTTCTTTTCTTTTCTTTTCTTACCAGAGCACTGCTCAACTTTGGTTTATGGTGGGGTGGGAGATTGAACCTGGGACTTTGAAGCTTCAGGCATGACAGTCTCTTATAACCATTATGCTACTGGGGACTAGGAATACATATATATATTTTTTTTCTTTGAGTAAATACAGTTTGAGTAAACCTATAATATCAGATAATTATAAAACCTGAGTTACTCAACAAGGTGGCTGCTACCTGTTCCATTAAATAATAAAGTTCATGGTGTATTGCACCAAAGCAAAGGACTCTTAGGAGGGGCAGGCAGGGGTGAGGGGAGGAGCTTTCAGGTTCTGGTGCATGATGATGGAGGAGAACCTGGGCTGGGGGTGAGAGTGTCTTGCAGAAAATTGAGAAATTTTACACATATATCAACAACTGTGTTTACTGTAAACCATTAATTCCCTCAGTAAAAAGAAAATAACAATCAAGCTGGGCATGTTAAGCACTGCCATAGTAAGTAAAATGGTATCTAAGAGATAAACAAAGAGCCCAAGTAGCCTAGGAAGCACAAGAAAGCATAAGCAGAGAAATCAGTTTCTATGTAGTGTTCTTCTACTGTCTCAGTGTCTTTCCATCAACACACACCTGCAGTTTCACAGGGAGTTTCCTGTAACCGGGCAACGGTGAAGAGGAAAAAGTTAGCTTTATGTAAGTTAGGCTGACATTGGATAGATGTATCACAACTCTTCTCAGGGGTGTTCTGAAATATAGTAGAAAGAAAACTCATCAAAACAGACAACAAATTAGAGTAATACATCTGGTTTTTTTTTTTTCAATTTTGCAAGGTAATAGATAAGGTATAATATTAAATTTGCAATTACTTTCAAGTAATGGTTAAGGTACTGGCCACTGGTTTTTCAGGGTGTTAGAGAAAGGCTGGTGACAAAGAGGTCAGTGTGAGAGAGATAAGTGAAGAAAAAAAAAACAAGAAACCTCAAAGTGGCTACAGAGTGTAAAGATATTTGTGTCTCAAAGAATGCTCTCCAGACAAAAATATAATCAATTCCTAATATTTTAGCCAACCATTCTTCAGTTAGCCCAAAAACTTACTGAAAGTAGGTAGGTATGGGAGGTTAAGTCTGTGGATTTTCTTCTCACCTCCACTGCTGAGTGGTGAGAGCAGAGTCAAACCAAACTCTTCGTTACTGCATCCTGCTTTTTGTCCTTGTTAGTTGGCTTCTCTTTATAGGTCCAGTTCACAGGTTCAGTAGCCCTACTAGCTGGTTTTCTCCAGCCGTTGGAAGAGGAGGAAGAAGATTCAAGATATAAAGGTAAAACTGAGAGGATTTATTAGTGATCACATGTATACAGCAAAAGACTAAAGAAGAAAGAAAAACACAGGATGATAGAAAACAGTTTTTGTGAATGGTGAATGGGGCCAGTTTTAACACAGTGATGACCAGAGAAAGGTGAGAGAAACTTGATGCAGTAGAGGAAGAGTTCAGTTTGAGTTTCTGGAGTTGGGCGTGAGCCATATATGTATATGAGCAACTTGTGGGTAAGGAAGAAAAGTCCCAGAGTTCAGAAACAAAGTCTGAGTTGGAGATGAGGATAGAAGTTCAAATTCATATTCATAACTATATGTATTAGCAAGCCCAACAGGACTTCACACTTTAAATCTTTCACCTTTGTTGACAAAGGGGTCATACTTCTCAGCTACAGTGAACAATCTGGAGAGGCCTTCCCTATAAGGGGTAGGAGTATTTTCAAGAAGAAGCAATTATAGACAAGCCCAAAGGCAAAAGTTTGTGTGTTTCATTTTGAACGTGCCAAGCACACAGATCTCATCTGTCCTGTTCCACTTTTATCAGCATCTAGAAGAGAATCTGGAACTTTGCTGTCACTCAAAAATGTATGCAATGAGTGAAAAATAGGGGCATAAAGGGGAACTGGAGGCAAGAGAAGCCCCACCAGACCTTTTCTCTTCTCCGAATCCTTTTTGTAAGAATGAAAGATAAGAAAACATGTGGAGTAGTTTAAGAGCAAAGACTGAATTCAGACTCCAGAACTTCCCAGCAGTGTTGCTGGGCCAAGTTACTTTAACCTTTTTGTGTCTGGGTTACCCTTCAACCCTCCTGTAAAATAAACAGAGCACTGATGAGAACAACCCATGCGGGGGTGGGGGTAATAAAAATGTTTTATATAAGTGCTAGCTTTATTCTTTTTTGACATTTTGAGGAGAAAATCAAGGTTGTAAAACAAATTAGGAATAATCTGTTAATCTGTATACTTAATTCTAAAGTGTTATTCATAAGTGTGTGTGTGGGGGGGGGCACCCACTGCATCTCACTTGCAAACAATTTGAGTACCCCAGCTGCCTAAAGTGAGCTATATATAGGTCGACCCCTCAGCCATCTCTGAGCCTCATCAGAGGGAGGTTTCAAGACCCAAGTCCTAGAGGTCTCGGCTTTGAGACCTTCGGTTCTTTGCAACGGAAGCAGGTTCTTTCTAGCTCCGGGGCCGCTGGCTCTCTGGCGCGTCCCTTGGGAACCCGCACTCAGCTCCCGGGCTGCGCCCCCCCCCCACCCCGCCCCTCTCAGTCACGAGAAGCCGCCTCCTTTCCCCGCGGGCTTCTGGCAGACAGAGCCCCTGCCCCGCGCCCCGGGCCCCTCGCCGGTCCGCCGCCCTTTATGCGGAGCGGGCTGGGCGCTCACTTAATCTTTAACTCGAGGCGGAACTTGGAGGCGCCCAGTGACTCCGCGGCCCCGAGCAGCTGCAGCCAAGCTGGACACGAGTCTCCGCGGTTTGCCAGACTTCTGCCTGCGCTCCTGCTCCGCTAGCTCAGTTCCCAGGAGACTCCAGGATGAAGGTGAGGATCGCGCACTTGCCACTTCTCCTGCCTCGGGGGTCGAGTTGTGAGTTTGGAGCGTCGCTAAACCTCCACTCTGTCCAAATTGGCTCAAAGGCTCTGGAAAGAGCCAGGGAGCTCCCAGTAGGTGGACGCGGTGGGACCACTCTCTGTCAGGTTTGAAGGCACTTCCCTGAACCCTCGGCTCCTCGCACTCTTGGCTCGTGGGTTTTCTGCTGGAACCCGGCTCCGAGCCTTGGAGGACCCGGCGAGCTGCCCACGACACGCATGCCCTAACTCTCACTTAGTTTGTGACATACAGGCTTAGAGGCCGCAAGTTCAAGGGAACCGCTCTTGCAACCTCTGACTTGGCAGACTCCAAAGCTTCCCAGCCCTCTGGGCAACTCTTCCAACTAACTCCCATTAGCAAATTCAGATGTCCACAGTGCCCTTCTAGAAGGGGACCAAATGATCAGTACTAACTGTACCTCATTTGATCTGCTTGCAGACGCGGTGGAAGGTGCTCTTGGGACTGCTGGGGACAGCTGCTCTTGTCACCATCATCACAGTGCCTGTGGTTCTTCTGAACAAAGGTGGTGAGTTTGAAATACTTGAAAAAGACATGTTGATGGGAGGTTGGAGTTAAATTCTAACCACACGGAGGAGGAGACCCAGAAATTTGGCTGGGAGCTTGCACCGGTTTTCCATGTTGTAATTTAGGCTTCCTGGCATTGTTGCTCCCTGTACTTTGCAGAGGCTAGATTGACTTCTGGGTCTCCAGTGATTTGGCTGTGATTCTTGCAGCTGCCACTTTTTTCTTCTTTTTATCTTTTTCTCTTCTTCTCCTTCTCCTTCTCCTCCTTCTCCTTCTCCTTCTCCTTCTCCTTCTCCTTCTCCTTCTCCTTCTTCTCCTTCTTCCCCTTCCCCTTCCCCTTCCCCTTCCCCTTCCCCTTCCCCTTCTCCTTCTCCTTCTCCTTCTCCTTCTTCTTCCTCTTTTTCTCCTCTTCCTTCTCCTCCTTCTTTTTAGTGAAATACAAACAAACACTTCCTGGACAGAAGTCTTAGGATACCTCTCCCCCACCCCTCTCTCATTTGAATAGGGGCTTGTTTGCTTGATTTCATTTTTAAAAGAAAGATCAGACACTGTTGAGCTCTGGTATGTAGCAGTGCTGGGGATTAATTTAGACCCTTAGACATGCAAGTCCTGCTCCTATATACTTTTTTTTAATAAAGAATTCTTTTGTTTGTTTTATTTTTTAATCTTTATTTATTTGATAAAGACAGTCAGAAATTGAGAGGAATGGGGAGATAGAGAGAGGAGACAGAGAGACCACTTGTGAAACTTTCCCCTGCAGGTGGGGACCGGGGGCTCAAACCCAGGTCTTTGGGCACTATAACACATGTGCTCAACCAGGTGCGCCACCACCCAGCCCCTCCTATACACTTTTATATAGGACTTGGTTATCTCATAGACTTTAAGACACTTTTATTTATTTATTTATTTATATTATTTATTTTTTATTTATAAAAAGGAAGCATTGACAAAACCATAGGATAAGAGGGGTACAACTCCACACAATTCCCACCACCAGATGTCCATATCCCATCCCCTCCCCTGATAGCTTTCCTATTCTTTAGCCCTCTGGGACTTTTAACTTAGCTTATTTATTTATTTTATTTTTGCAAAGAACATTCACTATTATGATAAAGTTACAGTCTTCAAAAGAAAAAAAGCAAAATTTAGGCAATAGCTTAAAAAATTTAAAGATACTATAAGGATCTTTTATCATGTCATAAGGAGAGAGAGACATAGGAACAAATGAAACAGTAAATAGTTTTAAGAAAAGACTATACACAGGGGGGCTAGATATCATAAAGGTTATGCAAACAGACTCTCATGCGTGAGGCTCCAAAGTCCCAGGTTCAATCCCCCCACACCACCATAAACCAGGGCTGAACAGTGCTCTGGTAAAAAAAAAAAAAAACATCAAGCAGGGGTAGATAGCATAGTGGTTTTGCAAAGAAACTCTCATGTTTGAGGCTTCAAAGTCTCAGGTTCTATCTCCTGCAAGACCTTAAGCCACAACTGAGTAGAGCTCTGGTAAAAAAAAAAAAAATACAGGCAACTCAGAATGCTTACATTTATATTGACAGGAATTTAACTGAGAGAATATGAATGCAAAGAGCTAGATCATAAAGTTGGTGTTTTTGATAGTATTCAGCAGCAGTGGGGGTGGTGGGAAGAGTGAAAGCAAATTGTTTTAGGTGCATTCTTTTATTCAAAGTCACATTCATTTATTTCCACTTGTCTTACTGCACTGGTTTAACCCTAGTGTTTATTACAAAGTGTTCCAGTAATGGAATATACATTTTTGGGTACAAGAAACTGAGAATAACTAGTTTGGATCTACTTTGGCCTTACTGTACTTTTAAATATTTACTTTCATTTCAGTATTACACATGCCAGTCAGTTAACTAAACATTCTGGACAATCAGAGAATTTGTCTAGACAATCAGGGAATTTGTAGATCATTTTTTAGACTACTTACCCAGAGTCAGAGTTACAGTTCAGAATTAGTTTGTAGCTTTGCCAAAATCTGTATTTGCCCTGCAGTTTCTGGGTCAGGGCAAAGGTTAAGTGTGTTAAAGCACTGATGATGAATCTTAGTGATTTAAGAAAAATATGTACTGAGAAGAGTGCATTCCCTCAGTGGGTGGAGTGTATTTCTTGTGTGTTTGAGGTCCCTGGTTTGATCCCTAGCATTGCATATTTATATACCAGAATCTGGCATTAAAATCCCCCCCTCATAAAATAAATCTTTTAAAAAAGAAAATAGTGGCAGTTACCAAAATCTTAATAGGAATTATCAACTCACTTACTTGACTTTTGTGAACTGCTAAAATGTAACTACTTGCATAAAGTGATACTCTTACTGTGTGAAAAGAATGGGACATCAGAGGGAGCTGAGCAGTGGCACAGCAGGTTAAGCATTCATGGCGCAAAGCATAAGAACCCTATAGGATCCTGGTTCGAGCCTCTGGCTCCTCCACCTACAGAGGGGTCGCTTCACAGGCGGTTAAGCAGGTCTACAGGTGTCTATCTTTCTCTCCCCTCTCTGTCTTCCCCTCCTCTCTCCATTTCTCTCTATCCTATCCAACAACAACAACAATGATAAACAACAAGGGCAACAAAAGGGGAAAAAAAAGAATGGGGCATCAGAACTTTCATGGCTTATATTCCAGGGACTGTGCTAATTGCTGCAAAAAGCAAGACTGAAACTTATAAATATAAAGGCTTCTGACATTAAGAATCTTGTAATCCATTGGAAGATAGATAAGCAAATCAAGCAAATTGAAGTTACATTGTTTGACGGTCTCTGAAGTTTTATCAGAACTTGAGGGGCAGGGCAGAGGGAGGAGGAGTCTGTCCTGGTAGCAGAATTTGCTTCTCCATGCACTAGGAGCCAGACTCAAACTCTAACATCACATTGGGAGCACTGTAGGCAGGGACGTGGTATTATAGCATTTTTCCTCTCTGTCTCTATTCCTTCCTGTACAAATGAAAAGGTTTGGAAGCAGTGTAAGCAAGGCATACATGAGGTCTTAGACAGTAATGAATAAATACATGGATAAGGAAATAAATTTTAATGACAGAGCTATAGAGAGAGACCAGAATTCTGCTTAGTCTTGGTTTATGGTGGTGCTGAGGACCAAAATACATTTAAAAAAAATTAAAAGGGAAAATTTCCCACTTAAGGGAGATAAGGACATGTCTGAAAGTCATGGGTCAGATGAATACCTTCCGTGGGTTTAGTCCAGTTAACTATAGGAATTTTGTTTTGCTGTGTGTGGTACAAAGATTGCAGAACTATCTTTCCATTCCCCTGAAGCATCACCTTATCTCTTCTCCAAATGCTGTTTAGACAAGTATTTCAAGAATGTCTTCTGGGTGGGATTTTTCCAAGCAAGTCACATGTCTCCACCATTTATTATGTTTCCATAAGGTAATTTAAAGATATTTGAGCAAACTTTTTTTTTTTAGCAAACTTTTTTGTGGGTTCAAAGGATCACTTCTGGGACAGTTAAGGAAGAATTGTTTTGTTCAGAGACCTGAAGAATTAGCATAAATTTCTGGAGATAAGATTTTTCAGAAAATCTGAATGCTTTGCGTATTAATAAACAAACACAGGATCACATCCTCTGATCTGGGATTATAAAAAGTTTCCTTTTCCACCTGGGAGGTAGAATCGTGGCTAGTTCAGTCCCTGGCACTGCAGATGCCAGAATGATGCTCTAGAGCTATATCTGTCTCCTCTTCCTTTCATGTCAATAAATGAATAAATTTTGGGGGCAAGGGGGTAGAGCAGCAGATTAAGCACACATTATGCAAAGCACAAGGACCAGCAGAAGGATCCCGGTTTGAGCCCTGGCTCCCCACCTGCAGCGGGGTGACTTCACAGGTGGTGAAACAGGTTGCAGGTGTTTATCTGTCTTCCCTATCTCTCTCAATTTCTCTCTGTCCTATCCAAAATCATCAACAACAACAGCAATGTCAACAATAACATTATAACAACAAGGGTAACAACAAGGGCAACAAAATGGGGGAAATGGCCTCCAGGAGCAATGGATTTGTAGTGGAGGGCCAAGCCCCAGTAATAACCCTGGAAGCAAATTATATATATTATTTTAAAGACTCCTAGTAATATAGAAAGGTAGGAAGCAGGAAAAGGAGTTTGACTTTAACCTGTAGATGATGGAGAATAGCTAGAGAAATTTGAGCTTGCCTGAATTATTGAGCGAAACAGTGGGAAACCTTGTTAAAATCGAGCAAAAAAGGTGGGACAAGCAAGAAAGGTGTCCAGGAGAGTGATGCTGCAGATCAAAATTTGGAGGTGGGGTCAGGTGATGGCATACCTTGTTGAGTGTGCACATTACAGTGTGCAAGGGCCTAGATTCAAGTCCCTGGTCCTCACATCCAGAACCGAGCTTTATAAGCCATGAAGTAGTGCTACAGGTCTCTCTCTCTCTCCTTCCCTCTCCCTCTCCCTCTCCCTCTCTCTCTCCCTCTCCCTCTCCCTCTCTCTCTTCATCCCTCCTTCCACCCCTCCCCCTCCCTTCTAGATTTCTCCATCTCTATGCAAAATAAATAAATAAATAAATAAATAAATAAATAAATAAATAAACATAAGGGAGGGTTCAGGTCCTGGAACATGATGGCAGAAGAGGACCTAGAGGGGATGAATGTGAGAAATGTTACACATGTCCAAACTACTCTATTTTACTGTTGACTGTAAACCATTAATCCCTAATAAAGAAAAAGAAATAAATATAGATAAATAATTGGAGGTTATAGATCAACAGATGTGAGGGATTATGTAATGGATGTATGTATCACAGTAACATAAGAAATTAGGGGAGATAACTAAGGACAGATATTGAGTAAAGGTGTGTGTGTGCGTGTGCGTGTGTGTGTGTATATGTTTTACTAGTGCACTGCTCAGCTCTGGTTTGTGGTTGTGCTAGGAACTGAACCTGGAACCCCAGAGCCTCTGGCATGAAAGCCATTTGTATAACTATTATGCTATCTCCCCAGCCCAAAGATGTGGTTTCATTTTATGCTTTATTCACATTCACTCTCAAGTTATTTCTCTTATTCATATTTCCAAATTGACAGGAAAGTTTATTTGAAGAATACAGGGAAATCATCTTGTTTCACATCATTCTTCTTGTAAGGGATAGATAGAGATGAAAGCTAGGAAATGAAATCTTTTCCCTAAATCAGTAATACTATTCCTGGGCTGTGCCACAGTAAGGGACAGCAATCTTACAAAGCATCTGAAGTCGTCACCCAAGAACTGTCAATTTAGATTCATAGTCAAATGAAGACAGAGAAAATTGCAAGTTGGGGATAAGGAAAAATTCTTTTTTTTTTTTTTTAACCAGAGCACTGCTCAGGTCTGGCTTATGGTGGTGCTGGGGATTAAACCTGGGACATGATGGAGCCTCAGGCTTGCAAGTCTGTTTGCATAACCATTATGATATCCACCCCCACCCAGGAAAAATTATAAAGGAAGAAGGGAAAGAAGAAATAATACAATGTCTTAAATTATGTAGAAAGCAGAAAGATAAATGGTCAAAAGAAAGAACTCAAATTCATCCCCTGAGAGATTGGTTTACAGGGAGGTCAAGTGTTACCATATGATATGCTGACTTTAGCAGAACTAGAGAAGTATACACACCCAGAGCTGTATGGGAGAGAGGCTTAATATTGTTGTTATTATTATAATATGTATTTTTAAAATAAAAACTCCTTGAGGTCCATAACTGTATACATAACTGTGTTTTTCACCAAAAATTTTTTAAAGACCACCTCTCTCTATCTACCTACATCTATCTATCTATCTATCTATCTATCTATCTATCTATCTATGTATCTATCTATCTATCTATATAGTTATATTTTGTTTCAAATCCCTCAAATATTCTTTCTTAGCAGGATAATAAATGTCTAATATTCATTTTCCCCGGGGGAATCATTAGTGAAATACAAGTAAATATTGTCTTACAGTGAGAATATAAATCTCCATGGATTAATAATAAAATCTTCTGATACAATATTTATGATACCTTTATTTCTCCCTTTACTATACAGGCTGAATTTAAAACAAATATTTGTCAAATGGTTTTATTATTGAGCTTTCATACATATTATTTAGTTTTATTATTAAGTACTTTTGTGTGATGGAAGCTTATATGCTCTTTTGTTCTTTTCATAGTTTAGAAGTAAATTTTCTCAATACCTTCTTTCAGTACATAGGAAATTTGACTGCTTACACATCTACTAGTAACAAAAGAAAACCAAATGTGAAGGAGACAGGAATAATCAGTGAAGAAAAAAAAAAGATAGCATCTATGAAGTTTGCCTGAGGAAGTCTAGGATCTATTCCAGGTTTAAAAGCCCAGAAAGGAGTCTGAATGAAAGCTTTGTATATTTCAGAGGTCAGTTTCTAAACAGTGTGCTCTGTAAAAGCTCTAGTTGACTCCAGCTTGTTCAGTTAACTATTGTCAACCTTTATTAGGTACTCATGAGATCAGTGGATTGGTCTTTTTTAGGCCACCTATTTTGGCTTGTTTGGTAGCCATAACCTATGCCTTGAATTTCTCTCTTAGATATCTTGCTTCTCATCTTGAAAGGGACACACACACAGAGAAAAGGAAGGCTGTTTACTTAACAGAGAAAGATAATATAAAGGGACTGATAAAAGCTGAACAGTTGAAATTTTATCAGTCACAAATATGCTATTTATGGGGAGTCATGTAGATACATTACATATCTGTTATATATCTGCAATATAGATGTATTCAGAATCATTCTGCCTGTGAATAAAGTAGATTACATTTATGTGCTAGATATTGGGCTGGAGATTTTCAGTATATTTCTTGTTTGATCCTTACAACAGCTTTTTTGAGATAAATATAACTACTATCTCTATCTTTTATAGAAGATGTACAGAAATTTTGAGAAAGTGCTTCAATTATTTCCTACTGCATAATGAATTACCCCAAACTTAAGACAGCAGACTTATGTCATCCCAGAGTTTCTGTGAGTTAGGATTTCTGGCACTGGCTTGGCTATGTGGTACATGCTCAAGATCTTTTGTGAAATTGAAATCAAGATGTCTTCTGAGAGCTCACCAACTAGAGAACACACCTGATCATGTGTCAAGTCCTGAGTTTGAGCACCAGCTCAAACATCATAATTGAACATTCAAACAGCATCTGGAGAGCTTGGTGGACAGTAGAGCAGCATGACATTTCTCTTCTCTTTTCTCTGTGTTGCCCACTTCTCCTGCCCCTTTTCAAAAAAAAAAACTTATCTTAAAGCTTAACTGAGTCTGGAGGATCCACTTGGGAGCTGCACTGCTTTTGATCAACTAGCTTTAGAATTATTGCACTGGGAGTCGGGTGGTAGCACACAGATTAAACGCACGTGGCTCGAAGTGCAAGGACCAGAGTAAGGATCTGGTTTGAGCCCCTGAACCCCCAACCTGCAGGGGAGTCACTTCACAAGAAGCAGGTCTGCAGGTGTCTATCTTTCTCTCCCCCTCTCTGTCTTCCCCTCTTCTCTCCATTTCTCTGTGTCCTATCTAACAACAATGACATCAACAACAACAACAATAATAACTACAACAATAAAACAATAAGGGCAACAAAGGGGAAATAAATAAATATAAAAAATAACCATTGTACCATCACTATTTTCTATTATTCCATACTGACTGACCCTAGTCCTTTGTGAGAGAGCATTATGACAGGTAAAGGTACTGTGGTACTGGGTGTCATCTTAGAGGCCGGCTACCAAAGAAGTTTTAAGAACTGGCTTGAAGTCTTATAGAGCTGGGAATCACACACTGGCAGTGTGACTCTAGAGCTAATGCTCTTATTCCATCCAAATCATCCTGTTAGCTTTTGATCAAATATAAAATTGTGTCCTTATTAGAATAAATGTTACAGCTTCTCATTGATGTACTTTTATTGTAATTTCATAACTTTTACCCCTGCATTATATTTGTTCTGAGGAAAACCTCTGCTTCTGATGCCTCTTTTCCTATATATACTAAGCTTCAGCTATATATGCAACAATTTCTAGACCTCGATTGACACCCCACACTTTAGTCTGACTCAATAAGACTGTAAAGGTTAAGTGCATAATCGACTGAGATATATCCCATTTCCTCAGTCCACTCTGGGCTAGTTTTATTTGTGTTTTCAGTAGTAATAGATTCTTATGAACATTTGCACTGAATTATATTTATTTTTTTCCAATGTACACTATTTTATTTTATTGAGTCTCACCAGAGTTATTGCTGAGACTCAATACCAGCATGATGACTACATTACACCCACTGACCATATTCCTTTTCCTTTTTTTAATGATAGAGAGTGAGAAGGGAGGGAAGAGAGAGAGAGACACCTGCATTCTGTTCCACCACTCATCTAGCTTTCCCCTGTGCAGGTGGGGATCGGGGACTTGAATCTTGGTCTTTAAGCATGTAACGTGTGCAGTTCACTAGGTCTGACACTACCTGTTCTCTACATTATAGTATGTCATTTAATCTTCACAGAACAACCTATATCAGAAAGCTGATAATATGCTGACTTTTTTTTTACACTGAAGAATCTGAGCAATGGAAGTATAAGACTGTAATTAAGTATTAGAACTTGAGAAGGCATATTTTTTTACTTTTAGTTTTCCCAGTGTGTGTTATTTCTTCAAAATAACTATTTTCAAGAAGTGCTTTGGTAGGAGATTCTTGTAAGTTAATGATTACTCATTGCTTTATGGTTTCATTGTTGTAAATCACTATCTTCTTCTTTTTTTTTTACCTTTAGTCTTCACAGTTCAATTATGACCTTCTAAAGAGGGTGTGTCTCTCTCACTGAGAATCAGCTGAAACCACAAAATTGAAACAACTGAGTTAGTGTTTTCAGTTTTTCCAAGTACTATATTTGCAGTTTTGTATTGTATTTTAGAACTGTAACTTGTTTGACAGCTTTTCTTTCTAACTCAATGACAAATCATTTGCTTTAGTTAACTGTGCACATTAAAGTGCACATTTGTTCATTTTTTTGGTTCACTGGGAAAGCAAAGAAACCCACGAGTTTCAGTCACATCTCAATAACTAGAGCCCAAGAATCAGAGGTAATTTAAGGCAGAGTCAAATATTAGCAGGAACTTTGTCCTGGCACTTGGAGGATTCCAGTTGCTCAAGATGTATAATAGAGGAAGACAGGGTTAGACAAGTACAATGTGGGTCTTACCACTACTCCTTCCTTGACCTAACACAAGAGACTCACATAGACTTAGCATTACCTTTATGGGGTACTGACCTCTCTCTTTTTGACTCTCCTCTTTACTCTAAGCATGAATGTGACATGTTCTTATTTCATTTTAAAAAAAATATTTATTAATGAGAAAGACAGGAAGAGAGAAGGAACCAGACATCACTCTGGTACATTTGCTGCCAGGGATTGAACTCAGAACTCAATGCTTGAGAGTTCAGAGCTTTAGCCACTGTGACACCTCCTGGACTACCTTATTTCCATTTTTTAAAATATCAATTGTACTCCTATATAGATGATGGAGAGTAGGAGCTAGATATTTGTCTAGACAAGAAATTATGGCAGTTTAATCAAATATATACATATATATATATATATATATATATATATATATATATATATATGAAACAGGACACTTTTTGAGCTAATACTTAATGTATAAGGGGGACAGGAAGAGTGAGGGAGTGGACACATGGACACCTTAAACATCAAGCTGGACAGCCAACGGAGAGGATTTTTTTCTTTCCCTCCTGACTATATTATTCACACAAGAGCTAATCTTTAGCTTTATTCTGACTCTCCTCTCACTGGATGTCTGCTTGCCCTTCCCAAGGCAGTACTCAGGAGGCCTTTCATTCTGAATCTGGCATGCACTTTTCAACAAATGTTAGTTTCCATTCAGCAAATATTTATTGAGCATTTTCCATATATCACATACTTATTGGTCACTGGAGATATAAAAATGAAATGATAGATATGACCTTTGTCTTCAAATAATTCAAAATATTAAAGTACTACAAACATTAACTATAATAGAAAGGGCTAAGTGCCATTCTAGTAGATGATCAAAGTGCTTTGGAAGTGCTACAGAACACAGGATAAATGCTGTCGGGGATATCTGTATATAGAAACCAAGCAAGCATAAAGGGTTAATCATTAAGAGACCTGAAAAAGAATCCTGGTGTCATCAGAAAGACTTCTAGTCTAGCACTTTTAGTTCCCAACAATTTAAAGTCTCCTGATTTTGCTGGAGATTATATTACATAGAATGTTTTTGACTGGACTGAGTAAACAGCGTAATGGTTAAAAGACTTTCAAGCCTGGGGCTCCAAGGTGCCAGGTTCAATCCCTAGCACCACCCTAAGCCAGGATTGAACAGTACTCTGCTCTTTCTCTGTGTCTTTCTCTCATTGAAATAAAATAAAATATATTTTTAGAATTTTTATTTAATTATTGGCTATATATAGATAGAGAAATTGAGAGGGGAGGGGAAATGGGAAGGGAAAGAGACAGAGAGACACCCACAGGTCTGCTTCACCACTTGTGAAGCTTTCCTCCTGCAGGTGGGGGCAAGGGGCTTGAACCTGGATCCTTGTGCACTATAATGTGTGCACTTAACCAGGGGTGTCACTGCCTAGCCCCCAATAAAATATTTTTTAAAAGGATGTTTTTGGCTATAAGTAGTAGAAAGCCAGGCCAAGTGGTAATAAAAGGAAGGTAGGGAGGAAGGAAGGAAGGCAGGGAGGAAGGAAGGGAAGAAGGAAGGCAGGAAGGAAAGAAGGGAAGAAAGGAGGAAGGAAGGAAGGAAAGAAAGAAGGGAAGGAGGGAGGGAGGAAGGGAGGAAGGTGGGTGGAAAGGTGGTGGAGATTGCATAATGTGTATGCAAAGAGACTTTCAAGCCAGAGGCTCCAAAGTTCCAGGTTCAATTCTCTGCACCACCTAAGCCAGAGCTGAGGCACATTTTGATCAAAAAAAAGAAAAAAGTGACACATCTTTCTGAGATAAAAAAGTAGCTCCTTCCATCACACATAGAAGGAGAAGGGGAATTAAATTGGGAATTCTAAAAGAAGGAGATGGGGAGTCTATAGAAACATCATATATAGGTGCCCCTGTTTTTCAAGTGTGAGTTTAGTCACTTCACTTTCATGAAGGGCCTATCTAAGCATTTCCCCTTTCTCTTCCCCTTCCCCCTCTTCCTTTCTCTCTTTTTAATTTTATTTATTGAATATAGACAAATCAAGAGGAAAGGGGCAGGTGGGATTGAGAAAGAGAAATACCTCTAGCACCACTTCACTGCTCATCATGCAGATGACTGGGGGTTTGAACAAGAGCCCTAGCACATTATAAAATGTACACTCTATAGGAGTGCTACTGTCCAGCCCCATCACATGTTTTTTTATAACCAAAAGAAATCTGAAGAGGCCTTTCACTCTTTTTAAAAAATATTTAATTATTTATTCCCTTTTGTTGCTCTTGTTGTCTTATTGTTGTAGTTATTATTGTTGTTATTGTTGTTGGATAGGACAGAGAGAAATGGAGAGAGGCGGGGAAGACGGGGAGAGAAAGACAGACACCTGAAGACCTGCTTCACCACCTGTGAAGCGACTCCCCTGGGAGCTTGAACCGGGATCCTTATGCTGGTCCTTATGCTTTGTGCCACCTGCACTTAACCCGCTGCACTACTGCCTGACTCCCCTTTCACTCTTTAAAAAAAATTTTTTATATTTATTTATTTTCCCTTTTGTTGCCCTTGTTGTTTTTTATTGTTGTTGTTGTTATTGATGTCGTTGTTGGATAGGACATGGAGAAATGGAAAGAGGAGGGAAAGACAGAGAGGGGGAGAAAAAGATACCTGCAGACCTGCTTTACCGCCTGTGAAGCGACTCCCCTGCAGGTGGGGAGCTGTGAGCTCCAACCAGTATTCTCACGCCCGCCCTTGTGGTTGGCGTGGCCACCTGCGCTTAACCTGCTACACTACCACCAGACTCCTGAGGCCTTTCACTTTTAAGACGAAAGGCACAAAGTGAAAACAGGGTTCACTGTTCCAAAGGAAAGGCACACCCAAGCAGCAGAATTATACCACTAAGCTTCTCCAGGAACTAGTTTACACAGGTCTGTATTCATCATATTACTGCGTTTACTATATGTTGGTATTGTCTTAGTTTTTCTGTATTACTTGGTATGGTTTAGTAAGTTATTTTGAGATCTAGAACTGCTCAAGATCCCCCCCCCATATAAATTAATGGTAATTGCTTCTTCACAGAAGTGAGGAACTTCCAGTCTGTAGGTCAGATATAATCTACCAAATCATTTCGTCTGGCTATATAAATCTTGAAATAAATTTAGGAGCTTTTTATCTTTTTTTTTAAATTTATTTAGTCCCTTGCTGTTTTATTGTTGTAGTTAGTATTGTTAGTTATTGATGTTGTCATTGTTGGATAGGACAGAGGAAATGGAGAGAGGAGGGGACTACAGAAGAGAGGAGAGAAATATAGACACCTGAAGACCTGCTTCACCTCCTGTGAAGCGACTCTCCTGCAGGTGGGGAGCCGGGGCTCCAACCTGGATCCTTACTCTGGTCCTTGTGCTTTGCGCCACGTGCGCTTAACCCGCTGCGCTACTGCCCAACTCCCAATTTCTCTCTCTCTCTCTTTTTTTTTTTTTGCTTCTTCTCTTAAAAAATATTTTAAGGGGCCAGGTGGTGGCACACCTGGTTGATGTACATGGTACAGTGCTCAAGGACCTAGGTTGGAGTCCTCAAGCCCCAACCTGCAAGGGGAAAGCTTCACAAGAAGTGAAGCAGGGCTGCAAGTGTCTCTCTGTCTCTCTCCCTCTCTATAACCCCCTTCCCTCTCAATTTCTGACTGTGTCTAACCAATAAATAAATAAAGATTAAAAAATATTTTCATGAGAGAGAAAGATCAGAGAGAAAGACAGAAAAGGAAAGGGAAGAGAAATGGAGGGAAGGGATGGGAGGGGGAGGAAGACAGGGGAGAGAAGGACAGGCCATAGTACTGCTCAGCTCTGGCTTGTGGTGTGGGGGTTTGGGCCTGGAATTTTAGTCTCAGGCATAAAGTAGGAACTTTTCTCATAACAACTCTAAAAGCTAACTTTTAAGTTGATTTTTTTTAAGGCTTGTGAATAATGTTATAAATACCCAAATGGCCCTTGGCAGAAAAAAAGATTTCTCACTACAACTTTACAACATAACCACTTAAAAATTTCATAGGAATTCTCTTCATGTTTTATAGTAGGGAAAATCTGTATTTTGTTATTGGTATTTTCACTACTTTTGCAAGATTTTATTTGCTAGCAAGAGAAAATAGTTATCAAATCAGCTCCAGTCTCCAAAGACTCCATTCATTCTCATTCCTTCTCTTGCCACTTTCTTTTCTTTTCTTTTTTTAATATTTATTTATTTATTTATTTATTTATTTATTTATTTACTTATTCCCTTTTGTTGTCCTTTTTATTGTTGGATAGGACAGAGAGAAATGGAGAGAGGAAGGGAAGACAGAGAGGGGGGATGATAGACACCTGCAGACCTGCTTCACCACTTGTGAAGCTACTCCCCTGCAGGTGAGGGGCCGGGGGCTTGAACCAGGATCCTTACTCCTGTCCTTGAGCTTTGAGCCACATGCTCTTAACCTGCGGTGCTACCGCCAGACTCCCACCACTTTCTTTTTTAACTCCCTATGTCTACTGCAAAGCAGGGCATATTGATGCTGTGTCTTGAGTTGAGTGGTTTCATTCTCTTGGCATACAAGATATTTCAAAAGGAAGAAAATTACTTTGCAATACTTCAGATATATCTCTGACACAATAGAGAAGTTGAGAAACATATCAGGGGTAACGTGCCCATTTTTTCATAAAAAGCACTTACAGTGTATCACATTTTATCCCTGGGGCTCAAACTGGGATCCTTACTCCTGTCCTTGAGCTTTGAGCCACATGCTCTTAACCTGCGGTGCTACCGCCGGATTCCCACCACTTTCTTTTTTAACTACCTATGTCTACTGCAAAGCAGAGCATATTGATGCTGTGCCTTGAATTCAGTAGTTTCTTTCTCTTGGCATACCAGATATTTCAAAAGGAAGAAAATTACTTTGCAATACTTCAGATATATCTCTGACACAATAGAGAAGTTGAGAAACATATGAGGGGTAACTGTTGCCTATTGTTTCATAAAAAGCACTTACAGTGTATCACATTTTACCCCACTCAGAGTAGAAAAACATGATGGAAACAGTCACTATAAAATGGACAGTCTAAAACAACATTAAAAAAAATAGGCCTGCAAAAGTTGAACCAGGATAGTAGAATTTGAAATAATGGCCATGAAAACAACACAAGTAAAGAAGAGCAAAATAACCTCAAAATATGTAGAAGCTGCCATATGTTTAGTTTGACATGGACAAAAAAAATCTAATTGGGGGCCTTCTGGTGGTAGCACACTAGGTTGAGCACAGGGAATCAGGTTCTGGTGGTAGCACACTAGGTTGAGCACAGGGAATCAGGTTCAAGCCCCTTGTTTCTACCTGTGGGCAGAAAATTTCATAAGTGATGAAGTTGTGCTGTATCTATCTATCTATCTATCTATCTATCTATCTATCTATCTAATCTCCCATTTCTCTCAGTTTCTGTCTCCATACAATAAGTAAAATACTACTAAATAAATAAATGACATACTAAAAAAAAGAGAAAGAGAAGTAAAAGAAAGAAGGGAAAGAAGAAAGGAAAGGAAGAAAGAAAGAAAGAGGAAGAGAATCTAACTGATGACTTAAATTTCCAGGGAAGAAAATTTAAGCTTTGTGGTACTGATGATGATGATGATAATTGGGCTATCAGAAAAGTTATGGTGTGTTTTTCTATTTTTTTATGCAAAAGTATGTATAGTTTGGTAGCACTCCACTGTAAAGCATGTCCAGAACCAAACATCAAATATGCCTTTCATGTATTTGACAATTCTCTCATGTTCTTTACCTGCTCACTACTACTTCTCTGGGGAATTGTTTTCTTTTAACTCAATTAATTAATTAAATAAGACAGAGGGAAATTGAGAGGGGGAAGAGGAGATAAAGAGGGAAAGAGAAAAAGAGACAACTGCAGCACTGCTTCACCACTTCTGCACTGCAGATGGGGACTGAGGACTTGAACCTTAGTCCTTGTACATGGTAATGTGTTTTCAGCGGGATGTTCCACTGTGAATTGTATTACACACCTTCTCTCCCTGAGCTGCTAGGATCCTTTCCCTGTGCTCATTCTTCTCAAACTGAGGGACTTTGAATTTCATTTTAATAAGAAAATGGAACCTTTTAGAAGAGAAGTTCCTCAATTTTCTCCAGTCCTTTTAGCACTCACCTGCCTCTGCCACTTCCTGGGCAATAAATGAACAAACTCTCCCTGCACAGGGTTAGGGCCAGACCCTCTGTGAATTATGCCCATCCGCTGTTACTCAGGCACATGGCTCCAGTTACTTCCCTGCCTATTTCATTGTTAACTTTGCCTCTTTCTTTATAAACATGTTATACTCTCTCATATTTTTCACCGCATTACTTAGTTAAAAAAAATACCAAGTAACACTGTATCATAGCATTTATTCAAGTTTCAGGTGTACATTATTAAAATCTCACTGTATATATGTTTATCACTAAAAGCCCAGTTCTATCCTTGGCCATACAATTAAAACCTTAGCCTGGAGTGAACCAATCCACGTTTTTAAAACTAAAGAGAGAAAATTGTCCTTGGACATCACATTCTTGCCAAACTTTCACTCCCTCTCTCTTCTTTCCTTACTGCAAAATTCTTTTTTTTATTAAAAAAAACATTTTTATTATCTTTATTTATTGGATAGTGACAGACAAATTGAGAGAGTAGAGGGAGGTAAAGAGGGGGAGAGACAGAGACACCTGCAGCACTGCCTCACCACTTACCAAGCTTTCCCCCTGCAGGTGGGAACCAGGGTCTAGAACCTTAGTCCTTGTTCATTATAATATGTATGCTTAACCAGGTGCGCCACCACCTGGCCCCTACTACGAATTTTTTTCTTTGTTTTTTTCCCCTCTTGCTTCCAGGGTTACTGATGGGGCTCACTACGAATCCACTGCTCCTGGAAGCCATTTTTTCCCATTTTGTTGCCCTTGTTGTTGTCATTATTGTTATTGTTGTCATTGATATTGTTGTTGGGTAGGAACAGAAATCGAGAGAGAAATCGAGAGAAGTGGGGAAGACAGAGAGGGGGAGAGAAAGATTGACACCTGCAGACCTGCTTCACTGCTTAAGTGACCCCCTGCAGGTGGGGAGGCGGGGCTGGAACTGGGATCCTGATACTGGTCCTTGAGCTTTGCACCACGTGCATTTAGCCCGCTAAAGTACCGCCTGACCCCACAAATTTCTTTAGTGCATTTTCTGTTATCTGTGTGCAACTTTTCATTTTCTGTTAAACCCACTGAAATTAGGCTTATACTGCTTTTAAGTGGTTTTGTCTTGTTGAAGTCCCTGATCTCTGTGCTGTTGAAGTCAGAATTCACTTCTCTGAGTTTCATGTGCCCTGTCAGTTGATTTTTTTTCTTCTCTACCTCTCTCTGGGTTTCCCTTTTCTTCTTAGTCTTCTTTCTACTTTCTACTCCTTCCATTATACTTAGGAAATTCAGTTTATGTCTGATTTCTAACTAATGCATCTATTATCAGAGATGTTCCTTGGTAGAACATCTCTCTTGCCGCTAGATGAACTCACATGCCCACAAATATTGTGTGTGTGTGTGTATGTGTGTGTGTGTGACCATGAGGAACTGCATTCTGCAAATAACCTGCATGAATTGAAAGCATGTTTTTTTCCCCCAACGTTTCCAGTTAAGTTTTTAACCTGATTTCAGTCTTGTGGTGCCACAAGCAGGGAACTAACCTCTGAGCTAATATATAGATATTATATTAAATAACTGTAGTTGTGGCCATTTGTAATGCAACAAAATTAAACTGAATATATATATATATTATAGGCTATATATATTATATATATATATTATAGGCTATATATATATATATATATATATATATATATATATATAGCCTCCAGGGTTATTGCTGAGGCTTGGCGCCTGCACCACAAATCCACTGCTCTTGGAGGCTAGTTTTTCCCCTTTTGTTGCCCTTGTTCTCTTATCGTTGTTGTGATTATTATTATTCTTGTCATTGATGTCATTGTTGTTGGATAGGACAGAAAGAAATCGAGAACCTGCAGACTTGCTTCACCGCCTATGAAGCGAATCCCCTGCATGTGGGGTTCTGGGGGCTCGAACTGGGATCCTTATGCCTGTCCTTGCACTTCGTGTGCTGTGCGCTTAAACCACTGTGCTACCACGTGACCCTAAGACAATTTTAATTACAAGTCACAGGCCTGCAAAATAGTTCACCTGAATAGTGCATTGCTTTGCTCTTTGTACTTATGACCCAGGTTTGAGCCTGACCCCCTACTGCATTGAAGGATGTTTCAGTGCTGTGGTCTCTTTCATTCTCTCTGCTTCTCTATAAAAATTAAAATATAATAATAAATAATAAATCCATAAATAAAGATGAAGTTAGAAGGATTAAAAAGAAACAAGTCACATCAACAGCTTAGAAGATCTATGTAATCTGAGCTCTGCTACTTCTCTGATTTCTTCTTCTCTTAACTCCCTATCACTTGTTCATCCTCCCTATCACTTGTTCCCTATCACTTGTTCATCATCACTTGTTCATCCTCCCTATCACTTGTTCATCACTCCCTATCACTTGTTCATCCTGCCTTAGAGACTTTTCACTTGCTCATTTCCCTTCACGAAATCTCTTCCCCGTGGTTGTACATTTCTCACCTCCTCATCTCCTTGAGATCTCTGTTAAAATATCTTCTAACCCTTAGGACTTTCCTTCGCCAAACTATTGTGGACAGTAGCATCCTCCAAGTTTGTAGTTCTTTCTCTCCATCCTGCTTTATTTGCTCTGTGGCACTTATCACCACCTAACACTGGCATTATTTACTGTTTGAACCTATGTCTTATTTGAGTAGATTGTCAGCTACATAAAGGTACTTTTTTTTTCTTCAAGTTTTGTTCACTCATATCTCTATTGGTGTCCAGAACATCAAGAAACACAGTGAAGGCTTGTAGCACACTAAGTATTTATAAACAATTATCACAAATTTGGTGGTTTTAAATGACATGGATTTATCCTTATAAAGTTATAAAAGCTAGAAATCCAACCCCCCCCCCCAAAAAAAGAACTCTTCCTAGCATTTGATGGTTACTAGTAATGTTTATTGTTCCTTGGAATGCAGTTACATCCCTTCAATTTATTTATTTTTTAAATTTTTTATTAGTGATTAAATATTGATTTACAAAATTACATGTCAACAGGGGTATAATTCCACATCATTCTCACTACCAGAGTCCTGAATCCCAAGTCCCTTCATTGCAAACCACTATGGTTTGCCCAAGGTAGCAGGCATGGCTTAACTGTCATCTCTATAACTATCTGTCTACATCTGTACGTATTTGCCCCTATTTTCTTCCAGGTCCAATCCTCTCTCCCCCTTCTAGGCACATATCACTCTATTACTACATCCAAGTATCTCTCCCCTTTTCATCCTCTCTCTGGGACCTAGTGGAGCTGGAGTTCAGAGCCTTCTTATCCTCTTCCTCCTATCACTTTTCCCTCACTGGGAGTATGGATCAAAGTTGTTTTTGGGGTGCAGAAGGTAGGAGTTCTAGCTTCTGTAATTGCTTCTCTGCTGTATTTGGGTGCTGGCCATACCTCCAGCCTATCTCTGTCTTTCCCTAGTGGGGTAGGGCTCTGGAGAGTATCACCAAAAAATATTTTAAAATGTTGCTTACATTCTGATTAAAATGGTTATATTCATAAGTATGACATCCAGTGGTCCAGTTCTATACAATGTATACCTCCTATTAATAGACCACACTGCTACCAACTGTTGATAAAGACAAATTTCAGAATACTTGGAGTCTAGTGAAGATTGTTTAGGTTAAATGCTTACATACTTAGGAAGATGTGTGGTATAGAAAATAAACCTTAAAGAAGATGAGAAAGTTAAAAGTGAATGTGGTGTAGTTAGTAAGGAATAGAAAAATAAGTGTGAGAAAGGTTGATGAGAAAACTGAGGACCATTTGGATTAGTTATTTGAGGACTTGGTTAATAAATGTAAGAAGAGAAATAAACAGATAACTTGAAGAGGCAATAAGGTTCTGGTGAGTTATTTTTAAGGTAGATTTACCCAATGCATGTTTAATGACAGGTCAAAAGTAAGCAGTGGGAGTTGGGCTGTAGCGCAGCAGGTTAAGCGCAGGTGGCGCAAAGCACAAGGACCGGCATAAGGATCCCGGTTCGAACCCCGGCTCCCCACCTGCAGGGGAGTCGCTTCACAGGCGGTGAAGCAGGTCTGCAGGTGTCTATCTTTCTCTTCTCCTCTCTGTCTTCCCCTCCTCTCTCCATTTCTCTCTGTCCTATCTAACAACGACAACAACAATAATAACTACAACAATAAAACAACAAGGGCAACAAAAGGGAATAAATAAAATAAATATAAAAAAAGATTTTAAAAAAAGTAAGCAGTGAAAATAAATAGGGGGATGTTGGGGAGAAGAGACTAAAAACAAAATCCCTTAGAAATCAAGAAGTGAAGGACCTGGGGTACTGGTTAGGTTCACCACATCTGAGTGTTATGGGAAGGGTTAGATGGTGGCTGGAGGAACAGAGACTACAGAAATAGAAAACATACAACATCCCCTTTATGGTGGCTTTTGCTAAAGAAAAGGAATCTGAAACTTTTCAGTAGGTAACTTCATGTTCTTTTTTAAAAAGAATAATATTTCTTAATATTTATTTACTTATTATTTGAGAGAGAGAAAGAGAGAGAGAGACCTGTAGCCCTTGATTCACCACTCATGAAGCTTTCCCCCTGCAGGTGGGGACCAAAGGCTTGAACCTGGGTCCTTGTGCAATACAAGGTGTGCACTTAACCAGGTATGCCACCACCTGGTCGCCAACTTCATACTCTTTTAAAAATGTGTGCTTCAGAACCTGAGTTATTCAGGATTGTGTTATGTTTAAAATACTGAACACATAAAAATAATAAAGGGAAAAGAAAAGCCCATGATAAAGCCAATATGACTATGTTTTATGAGTTTAGAGAAATAATAATGAAAGTCACTAGATATACCATGACAGAATGAGGGTGGTATGATTTCCTTCCCAAGAAAATTAGAGTTGACATTTTTATTTATTATTATTTTATTTGTTTATTTATTTACTTATTTTATCAGAGCATTGCTCAGCTCTGGTTTATAATAGTACTGGGGATTGAAACTGATACCTTAGAATTTCAGGCTTGAAATTGTTTTTCCATAACCATTATGCTATCTCCTGATTCCTACACTTGACATATTTATTTATTTATTTTAAATTTATTTTTCTTACTAGAGCACTTAATGCTCAGCTGTGTTTTATGGTTGTGCCAAGGATTAAATTTGGGAGCTCCAAGCATGAGAGTCTGTTCATATTACCATTATGTTATCTCTCCAGCCCCAGCTGACATTTTTAATAACAGTTCACAGAGAAAATTCTTTTGTTTTCAGAAAGAACTGATACCCTTTTAAACTTTGTAGCTCTAGAACAAATTCTTTTCTTTTTTTAAATTTTTTAAAATCTTTATTTATTTATTGGATAGAGACAGCCAGAAATCAAGAGGGAAGGGAGTAAAAGGGAGAGAGACAGAGAGACACCTGCAGCACTGCTTCACCACTTGCGAAGCTTTTCCTCTGCAGGTGGGAACTGGGGGCTCGAACCTGGGTTCTTGCACATTGTAACAATGTGCGCTCAACCAGGTGCGCCACCACCTGGGCCCAAACAAATTATTTTATTTTATTTATTTTATTTTTTTTTTGTTTTTTATTTTTTTAATTTTTTATTTAAGAAAGGATTAACGAACAAAAACGTAAGGTAGGAGGGGTACAACTCCACACAATTCCCACCACCCAATCTCCATAACCCACCCCCTCCCATGATAGCTTTCCCATTCTCTAGCCCTCTGGGAGCATGGACCCAGGGTTGTTGAAGGTTGCAGAAGGTAGAAGGTCTGGCCTCTGCAACTGCCTCCCCGCTGAACATGAGCGTTGACTGGTCTGTCCATACTCCCAGTCTGCCTCTCTCTTTCCCTAGTTAAGTTGTGTCTCTGGGGAAGCTGAGCTCCAGGACACATTGGTGAGGTCTTCAATCCAGGGAAGCCTGGCATCCTGGTGGCATCTGGAACCTGGTGATTGAAAAGAGAGTTAACATACGAAGCCAAACAATTTGTTGAGCAATCATGGATCCCAAGCTTGGAATAGTGGAGAGGAAGTGTCAGGGAGGTACTCACTGCAAACTCTAGTGTACTTCTGCTTTCAGGTATATATTTTGCAGTAGTTTATGGATACGTGTGAACATAAGCTCTCTCTCACAGAAACTGGTGTATATCTAGGTTATGGGACTTTGTTAGAAAGTGAACTACCTGGGAGCCGGGCAGTAGCGCAGCGGATTAAGCGCAGGTGGCGCTAAGCGCAAGGACCGGCATGAGGATCCCGGTTCAAGTCCCCAGCTCCCCACCTGCAGGGGAGTCGCTTCACAGGCGGTGAAGCAGATCTGCAGGTGTCTGTCTTTCTCTCCTCTTCTCTGTCTTCCCCTCCTCTCTCCATTTCTCTCTGTCCTATCCAACGACGACGACATCAACTACAACAACAATAAAAAGACAACAAGGGCAACAACAACAAAAAAAAGGAAGATAAATAAATAAAATTACAAAAAAAAAATCTTTAAAAAAAAAAAAGAAAAAGAAAGTGAACTACCTGAGATGAAATTAGAGTGTACTATAAAAGGAAAGGTCTCACCTGAGTAATGAAGCTGAAGGGTTGTCATTCCACACGTGAAGTCTCTGGACACAGTCTGAGGTGAAGCATGTTGAGGTGGCAATCACATGCATTGGTTAGGTTGTGATCGGTGGATGCAATATTATTTGGTTTGGATTGGGAGATGCATACGGGAAAGTGGGCCCTATCCAAGGGTTCCAGGACTGGGGGAAGTAGGGGCTCTATAGTGGAGATGTGAGGTTTCTGCTGTCTTAGGGTTCAAAAAGACAATCGATAGTTAGTTATCATCACATTATTTGTTAATTGGGTCAACTTTGAAAACAAATTATTTTCTAACGAAGCCTACCCTACTACCTCAATCTAAATGGTATTTTAAATCTAGATATTAAGTTAGTTGCAAACATTGAATTCAAACTCTTGTATGCAATCTAATTTATCTATACACAAACCTAGTTCAGTTGACTTAAACTGCCATTATTCATTTAAAATCCGCCATCATAATCCCAAATACAAAGATTGCTTATGAGTGTTTATAACAGTCTTTAGTACCATATTTCCTGGTTCATATGTGTGTCTGGGGTTTACTAGTCATAGGACTAGTACAGTTACAGTCTGCACCTCAGTTTCCTTAACTGCAAAATGGGAGTGAAAATAAGTTAATAAACTGGCAATGTGAAGAATAGCCCAATACACTGGAAGGCCTCTATTAGTATATGTGTAATTATTATATTCGACATAGTATTTTATATACGATATATAATTCAATTATATGTGTTAATGTTTTTGTGGATTAGTCATGTTGGGGTACACAGACATATTTAATTAGTACGTGAATATAAATTCATAAAGTATCTTTTATGATCATGAGGGTATGAAGTTGGATATCAATCACAGGAAGAAAAAAACATACTCTCCAAATATGGAACAAAACAACATTCTTCTGGATAACTCCAGGGTCACCAATAAAATAAAGAATAGTGAAAATAAAGAGTCAGCTACCAGGACATGTGGGATTTTGTGGATGTAGTCCTAAGAGGAAGGGTTTTATTTATTTATTTATTTATTTATTTATTTATTTAATAAGACCATAGGATAAGAGGGGTATAATTCTACTCTGTTCCTACCACTAGATTTCCAGAACCCATCCTCTCCATTGAAAACTCTCCTATTCTTTATCCCTCTGGAAGCATAGATCCAGGATCACTATGGGGTACAGAGGTGAAAGGCCTGCCTTTAATGTTTTTATCTTGTAATATTGGTCCCAAAATCAGAAACTTTAATAACACCCACCTGACACTCTTGAGTTTTGCCTTCTGAATGCTAGAAAGAGAAATTTCTATGATAATCTTTTCTCCGTCTCTCTCTCTCTCTCTCTCTCTGTCTCTCCCTCTCTATCTGTTGCCTCCAGGGTTATTGCTGGGGCTTGGTGCCTGCACTGCGAATCCACTGCTCCCGGAGGTTATTTTCCCCTTTTGTTGCCCTTGTTGTTTATTGTTATTATTATTCTTGTTGTTGCTGTTTGTTGGATAAGACAGAGAAATTGAGAGAGGAGGGGAAGACAGAGAGAGGGAGAGAAAGACACCTGAGGACCTGCTTCGAGCCAGCGGCTTGAACCGGAATCCTTACTGCGGGTTCTTGAGCTTCTCGCCCTGTGCGCTTAACCCACTGTACTACCACCCAGTTCCCATTTCTCTCTCTCTCACTCTCTCACACTCTCTCTCTCTCTCTCCCTCTCTCTCTCTCTATATATATATGTTTTCCCTTTTGTTGCCCTTGTTGGTTTTTTATTGTTCTTATAGTTATTGTTGTTATTGATGTTTTCGTTGTTGGACATGACAGAGAGAAATGGAGAGAGGAGGGGCATACAGAGAGGGAGAGAGAAAGAGAGACACCTGCAGACCTGCTTCACTGCTTGTGAAGCGACTCCCCTGCAGGTGGGGAGCCTGGGCCCAAACCAAGATCCTTAAGCTGGTCGTTGTGCGTTTCGTGGCCACGTGCTCTTAACCCGCTGCACTACCGCCTGACTCCCACTTTTTTAAAAAAATTATTATTTTATAGGACAGAGAGAAGTTGGGGTTGAGGGGAGACAGAAAAAGAGAGAGAAAGATTCCTGATGCATTGCTTCACCATTAGTAAAGTTACCCCCTGCAGGTGGGAAGTAGGAACTTGATCCTGGGTCCTTGTGCATGCTAATCTATGAGTTCAGCTGGTACAGCACCACCCAGCCCCTCAGTTATCTTTTTTTTTTTATGGTATCCTGGAAGAAATGAAACACCAGAACACTTGTTATAGAGAGTAACTGTACTAATCATGCCTTTTCCTTTTTTTTTTTTGTGCCTCCAGGGTTATTGCTGGGTCTCGCTGCCTGCACTATGAATCCACTGCTGCAGGAGGTTATTTTCCCCCTTTTGTTGCCCTGTTGTTTATCGTTGTTGTTTTTACTATTATCGCTGTTGTTGTCATTGGATAGGACAGAGAGAAATTGAGAAAGGAGGGGAGGGGAAGACAGAGGGGGAAAGAAAGATAGACATCTGCAGACCTGCTTCACCACTTGTGAAGCAACCTGCCCCCTGCAGGTGGAATCTTTCAAGGATATCCTTCAATAATTCAGTATTACGACTGTCAGTTTCCCAAATGCTGATTGTCTCAAATTAGTTTTCTTTCTAAACTAAATCAGTCTTTCATAGAATACATTGTAATACCTTCCACTTATATTTCACTATGTCAGGCTTCAGGTCCCAACACTGACCTGAAGTGAAAGAAAAACGCAAGGCACTGTGAATACTGTGAGTGAACATGCATAGGAATGATATCAGGAAAGTTCCCCACAGGCAAGGAAGTCCCAAATGCAGCAAAACCAAGTCTCTTTTTATTGGTGCTTAATATAGATACTTCAGAGAAAGCAGAGTTCAAGGCAAGTTAGCTAAGCATAAACAATTCAAGGGAAGTGTATGATCTACGTGACTTGCACCCCATACCAGGATTCAACTGTGCAGACATTATGTCATTAATCCTACATATCCTAGCACTTTTACCATCCACTCAGTTATGCAGTTATGACCAGTTGCTTTTGCTTCAGACTCTCCTTTCCATGACAAAAAAATATACACCTGTTTATATTTTTAGTTTGCCTGGGACACAGCAAACTAGAGTGGAGTTAACATTCCACATCTTTCCTTTCCAGAGCACTGATCAGTTCTGGCATATCATGGTGCTAGATAGAACCTAGGGCCTTTGTTGCCTCAGGCATGAAAGACTCTTTAACCATTGTTTTGTCTTCTCAGTCCCGTATTCAATATCTTTTCATAACTGCATATACGCAATTCAGTATTCTTCTAGCTTTTATCTATGTAGGTTAATTATCAATCTTCTGTACTATTATATTCATACATGTGTTCCCAACAGCTCACTATATATATATATCCTTTTGTTGCCCTTGGTTTTTTATTGTTCTTGTAGTTATTACTGTTATTGATGTCATCATTGTTAGATAGGACAGAGAGAAATGGAGAGAGGAGAGGAAGACAGAGAGGGGGATAGAAAGATAGACACCTGCAGACCTGTTTCCCCTCCTGTGAAGTGACCCCCTGCAGGTGGGGAGCCAGTGGCTCGAACCGGGATCCTTGAGCTGGTCCTTGCACTTTGTGCCACGTGCGCTTAACCCGCTGTGCTACCGCCCGACTCTCAAACAGTTGTGTGTTTCACAGGCCTGTATATCATTTATACACATAAATGTAGAAATTTTTCCACCTTTCCGCTTTTTCTAATAACCTTGGATTGCACTAGCTTAATGTCAATCAATGCAATGAGACATAAAAGCTCAGTAAACATTAATTCTGGTCATTACTGTGTAGTATTACTGATTCCCAGCAAAGCCCTAACCAGGGGACAGATAATGACTACTCAGGAAAATAAATAAATAAGTAAATAAGACTATTTCTGTTTCACAAAGGGATAAAGCAGTTCCACTGCCCTGCTGACTGCAGGCTTCATGTATATGGCCTTTCTTAGCTCCTAACTGAGGTGAAGGCAGAGGAGTCAGGAATTACACATTCAGGTAGTACTATCTGATTTGCATTTCTTCCTCTATACATATTTTCATCTGATTTAAATTTTGAGACATGAATATTCTGTCCACTTTCACTTTTCTGCTGTATGTTGTTATTGTTTCAAGACCAGAGTTTCAATTTCAACATCTGTCTCTTAAAAACAAACCTTGGTTGCAATTTATTTTTTATGTTACTCACAATTCTATAGAATGTGTTGATAGGGTCTTCAATCTATAGCTAGGGCTGGCCACCTGTTTCTGTAAATAAAGTTTTATTGGAATACAGCCAAGTCCATTCATTTACATATTGTCTGTGGCTGCTTTCAGACTACAATAGCTGACTTACTTAGATGCAATAGAGACATATGGCCTGCAAAATCCAAAATATTTGCCATCTGGCCCTTTAAGTAAAAGTTGCCAAACCCAGGTCTAGACACTGTATTTTTAAAGCTGAAAGAGACTTTATTTTATAGGTATGATGTATAAGTCCTTGTACAGTGATATGACAGTATAGAAATGCATTTTAGCAGAAGGATTTAATGTAGACATTGGTTAACATAGATTAAAAAGCAAAAGAGAAATTCTGAAACAACCCAGAGACAATGGAGTAACTGTAGCAACATGCTACCTTTAACAGATGAGAAGAAAGGAAGAAAGAAGACACAGCAGAGTTGTACTCAAAACACCCCTGGGGGTGTGAGATACCCAGATGCTTCCCAGGCATGATGAAGCAGGACTGTGGGTTCTAAAAGAAGCCAAAGATGGGGACAGGTGCTACTTCTGGTCTTATGCTGATAGAATCATTAAGAAGAAGGAAGTTTTTCTCTCTTCTTCTATTGACTCTAATACTCCTCTGTTTTCTCTAGTGGTAGGGTGAAAAGAAAACCAAAGGGATCTAAGAAATAGAATTATACGTTCTCCAGCATTACTGAAGAAAGAAGAGAAGCATGCATTTTGCATGGAACAATCCTAAGTGAATGACTACTGCAGCTTAGTGATGGAAGAGGGTCTAGTAGTTGGCTTGATCCTGAGCGGATGCAGAACCTCCTGTTTGAGTGCACCGCTTTTCTTACTAGTGGAATCGATCACTTGAAGTTCATAATTATGGTATTTGGAACTCTGTTCTTATATTTGTGTTCTTGTGCTTGTGTTCCTGTGTGCTCACATTACATTGACAACAAATATTTGAAACCTAATGTGTGCCAGACATTGTTCTGGGTTGTAGTGATATAACAAAGCAGAATGAACCACAACGAAAATAGTGTCCTCTTTACACTGAGACCTTATTCAGTCAAGGAAGGCAGACAGTAAGATAAGTAAAATATTTGGTAAGTTTAGTAGTATCACTGCTGAGGAAATAATAATAAAGCTATTAAGGGCAATATGAAAAGACTGTCAAGAGTAGAAGATGATATTTAATTAAAGACCTGGAAGAGCCAATGAAGTAAACCTTGGGCATTATAAGAGGAAGAACGTTCTAGGTGTGGTGTACAGAAAATGCGAAGTTCCTCAAGCAAGGGTGGGTTCTGGGGTACAGTTGGTGGTAGTTGGTGTCAGTGCAGATGGAATGGAGTGTTGAGAAGAGAAAGAAGGAATGAGACTAGAGTCATGAAAGATGGCCTCCCCAACCAGTTTTCTCCTTTTTGTTTCAAAACAGCTGCTATTCTGGAAATACACCTTGTGCCTTTCAAAAAGGTTAGCCTTCAGAGTAGGTCTTTGAAAATTTTGTGATTGCACATCTAATAAAATCCTGGCCACTCAACACTTTGGTCTTAGGTAAATAATATTTCCCAGCCCTACTCCTAGTCCTACAGACTCCAAATCACTGCAATGAAATTATCAGGTGGCATGTGATATACCCAGATATTCTCCTTTAAAAAAAGATAAATCTGGTTACTAAGATTATTATTATTACTATTATTATTACCAGAGAACTTCTCAGCTCTGGTTTATGGTGGTGCTGGGGATTGAACCTGGGACTTTAGAGCCTCAGGCATGAGTCTTTTTTGCATAAACATGCTATCTACTCCACCTCTAATTTTTTATTTGATAGGATAGAAAGAAACTGAGAGGGGGAAGGGAGATAGAATAGAAGAGAAAGAGAGACCTGAAGCTGTATTACACTGCTCATGAAGTTCTCCCTTCAGGTGGGCACTGGGAGCTTGAACCGGTTCTTGCATTTTGTAATATATGAGCTCAACTGGGTGCACCACCTCCTGCCCCTGTGTCATTTATATTCTAATATATAATATTCTTGTAGCAAGTAGTAAGGAAGCTATCACTCTTCACAAATCCTCCAGTTTCACTAAGTTCAATGTTTTTCTCTTATACTGCTGACTTTCACTATGGATGCTGGTAAAGGGAAGAGTGACGTTCATTAGCACTGAGCCAAGGAGTAAATTGTGCATGTCCTAGATGTTTACTCAGTGTGATACTTTTATGTGCATTGTTAGGAATAATTGGCATATGAACTTAGAGAAGCTAACAAGCTTGCAGTGACCTTCCTAATCTTAGTACCATTGCTAGGTATCCAAGGGGAGAGTCTCTTCAATTCATTTCTGTACCTGATTTCCTAGCGCATCTCTGAAACAAAAAAAAAATAGTGTAACTGTCTGGAGGACTTCCTAAATTCCAAGTTGTAAGCTGGACATTTTGTATACATTATCTCATTTATTTACTAATATTTTATGTATTTTTATTAATTTATTTATTGCATAGAGACAGAAATTCAGATGTAAGGAGGAGATAGAATGAGAAAAAATAAACACCTGTAGCACTGTTTCACCGTTCATGAAGCTTCCCCCCTATAGATGGGGGACTGGGGTCTTGAACATGGGACCTTGTGCTGTGGATTTTGGGAGGTGATTAGCATATGGCTGACACCAGCCTACTACCATAGTATGAACTGATGCAAGCCTACAAGGGATTGTGGGTGTGTTGTACCTGGTTTATAGGCTGGAAGTTGTGCTCTCTCTTTCTTTTCCTGCGCTCTGCACTTCTGGCTCCCAGCTTTCCTGCATACTCACAGTACCCTCCATGGTCCAGGACTTGTACATGTATAACTGAAATCTGGTAACTAATTTATGGATTCAGGGTCTTGCTTAGTCTTACCCCTTACCTATCTTGCTATCCCTAAAATACACCATTCTGTACTGCTGTACCCCCATATAATAAACCTTGATTGTTTTAAGCCTGCACCAAGCAACCATGCCCCTGTGAAATCTTTATGTTATTATTACAATAACTTTGCAATAACTTGATAACATGTTCATCCAACCAAGTACACCACCACCCAGCTCTGTAAATTATCTAATTTAATCATAGAGTTCTTATGGATAATATAATATTGTTTCTATTTATGAACTATAAATGTTTTGCAAGATTCAGGGATAGGAGAGATAGCATAAAGAATATGTAAAATACTTTCATGCCTGAGACTCTGAAGTCCCAGGTTTAATTCCTCATACTACCATATGCCAGAGATCTAAGAAATGCTCTGGTAAAGTAAATATTAATTCAACAAATTTACCATTGTCCTAGTATAAGCCCCTAAACCTGGGATCAAATCCAGGCTCTCTGATTTCAAAGGCACTAGTGACTCAATCCCTGGTTGGTATTTATTAAATCAAATACCAATGAAGGGCGGTAACTTGTATTAGCTGCTGGGTTAGGCAGGGTGTGAAGTGTTTTGTGGTCAAGTTCATCTTTTGCTTTCTTAAATTTGCTTCTTCTGTCCCTCTGTCAAAGACGTTATTTTGCTACAGCAAATTCAAAATTAACACTTACTTTTTCTTTAGCATCGATACAAAATGTTACCTGGTTACCATATGGAACACAAGAACTCTATAACCAGCTATCTTTTTCTACTGTTTAACAACTTTGAGTTTATGAACTGTAAAGAGCACATTTCTTTTTAGTTACATTTCATTAGCCTTTTATTTACCAAAACAGTTTATCTGTGTGACATGGAAATACTATGTATCATGTCTTATTACTGAAAGATCTTTATTGTTAATGGTCATTAAAATACTCAAAATCCACCCCCTCCCTTAGATAGAGACAGAGGCAGAGAGAGTGAAAGAGACCAAAGCTTCTTTCAATGTAGTGGTGGCCAGTCTCAAATCTGGGTTTTGTACAGGGCAAAGCAGTACACTATCCCAAGAGGGCTATTCCACCTACCTTCAAAATATCTTGTAACTACAAAATAACAATTGGGCTACACAAAACTCTTTAATGGAGCTGCACTATCCCTTAAATTTATCTTACCATTCTGAAATTATTTTTATTCCGAAATTGTTTTTATCTTATTGCAAGGATTAAAGTTATTTTGGAAAAATATACCATGAGATTGAACCATTTTCCAAGCTATTACTCCTCATTTTTAACTGGTAAAAATTTTATCTTCATATGTCTTGCTCTAATAGTTGCTTTAACCAAAGAAATAAGAATGTTAACTTATTTTTTTTTTAATTTTTAAATTAAAGAAGACATGAATCTAAGAGTTTCTGTATAAGCTGATGGGTAACATATGACTAACTGCCTCCTTGGCTAGCACAATGCTTTGAACTGATAAGTCAAATGAACGACATGTCCCAGGCCCACCAAGATACCCACACAAGCAGCCAAAGACCTTCATCTGTTGCTACAGCAGTGCCCTGACAGTGAACAAGTAGAGAAGAAAGAAGAAATATGAGTGTGTCCTCTAAGTGTTTGACAGAATAGGTTGTAACTTGGCAGCAAACTATGAACCTGCTAAAGGTCAAAACCTGGATTTGGCACTCACATCCCACAAAACTCACTTATCTAGATGTTTCAAAAGTATCTCCCAATGTGCACTGCTTATCAAATGGCAAGGCATAAAAACAAGGAACATTTGTTGCTTTATTTGCTCCAATTTAGCAGAGCTGTTCTGTGACTAGGTAGCCAGGACATGGAAACAGGTTTGTCGGATCATTTTCAAGGAGCTGACTGAGCCCAGTACAAGTCAAGGATCATCTTGGCCTTCGCTGATGTCCTGGGCCATAGCAAGAATGTGGCATCATTGGTATCTGAAACATTAGCAGATGAATTGAAGTCATACAAGGAAACCTGGGTGTGTTAAAGATTATGAGTTTAGAAAAGCTGTGGTCTGATAAGACAACAAATTTGGCAATCTCTAAGGCAGACTCAGAGAAGTGCTAAGTACAGAATACATCATGAATATAAAAAACACTGTCCTGGACAGCACATAGTGGCACAGGAAATTTTGCCACAATTATTTTAACATTCCAGATTTAAGTGTGTCATCCCGAAAAACCTGGAGAACAACCCTTATGTGATATAGTATCTGGATGAGCTCACATTGTATGTGATCTACTATAGGTATTCAGTTCCTTTTCTTCTACATAATTTATTAAGCCAATGATAGAAATTTTACCTACTGAGGCTGCTACAACAGAAATATAATAAGCTGGGTGACTTAAACAAGAAACATTTCTCAGTTTTGGAGACTGAAAGTCTAAATTCAAGTGACAGCACATTCAGTTTCTGGCACCCAGTGAGTTTCTGTTTTCTGTGTCTCACATGTTAGGAGTGAGAGAGTTCTATGGCGTAATTTTTATAAGGCAACTAATCCCTTTCAGAAAGGATTTAGCCTTATGATTTCCTTACCACCCAAAGATTCCAGGAATTCAGCATATGAAATTAGTGGAGAACATAAACATTCAGTGCAGGGCTAACTGGTAGCAAACCCTGCGGAGTCTACACATAACTGGACAGGATCTGAGTTCAAACCCCTGGTCCCTACCTGCAGGGGTGTGGACTTTCATGAGTAGTGGAGCTGTGTTGTAGGTGTCTCTTTTTATTCCCCTCCCTTTATATTTCTCAGTCACTATTGAAAAATAAAATGGCCTCTTGGAGCTGTAGATTCCTCTTGTAGGCATTGAGTTGCAGCAAAATCTATGGTGGCAAAATGGGGGGGGGGTCCATTGCAATCTACATGCATGTATGTGTGTACATGTGTAAATTGTTCTACCATTATCTATAGGTCTACTAGACATGAATATCAGCAAATAATATTAGGAATGTGAATACCTATAACCATTTATTCCTTGAATCATACTCATTTGGGAGTACATTTTATGTACACTTTAGTAGGATCTTAATAACGGCATATATCTTCAACAATATTTTGTAAATGGTACTTACTTTATAGCAATTTAACATATGAAAAAACGTATGAATACAAATAATTGAGCAATTAGTGAACACATCTATGCTTGTAATCCTATTATTTATTTACTGGACAGAGACAGAAACTAAGAGGGAAGGTGGAGATAGAGAAGGAGAGGTAGAGAGACACCTGGAACACTGCTTCACCACTCCTTGCAAGTAGGAACCAGGGGCTTGAGCTTGGGTTCTTGTGTCTTATAACAAGTGTGCTCAACTAGTGCACCACTGCCTGACCTTATACTTGTAGGCCCTATACTTGTATGAGCTTCAAATATTTTGAGTAGCATAAGACTTTATTCGATGTTATAAGCCTGAGATTGAATTTACCCTCATCCTATATTTATGCTAATAAGCACAAACATTTAAAAATATTTATTTATCCAGATAGGGCAGAGAGAAATTGAGAGAGGATGAGGAGATAGGAAGAAAGCAAAAGAGACACCTATAGCTTTGCTTCACTACTCATGAGACTTTCTGCTTACAGGTGGGGATCAAGGCCTTGAACCTGGGCTCTTATGCATGGTAATGTGTGCACTCATTGGGGTGTGCCACTACCCAGCCTCCAAACATAAATATTCAAATATTTGAATATAAAGGTGAAATACCAAGGCATTTTTGGGAAAAATGTTATTTTTATACAATCTCTTTGCCTTAGCAAACTAGGCTTAAACAAAATCAACAAGACAATCAAGCTATAGCAATTGTCTATTGTAGTTGAAACTTTTATAGGTAGAAATAAAAATATTGTATTATCAGATAAGATTAAAAGAAATAACTTCTCCTGAAAGAACATTTTGTGCAAAGAATTTCCTCCCCACATGCTGTAAAAAAAATTTTTTAACAAGATAAAATGCTGCTAACTATGATACCCAAAGGAACTGCAGTTATAGGAATGTTATGATGATTGCTAATTTTGTGAGTGCATAAAAACATCTTTTAGGTTGTTTGTCATCAACAGTATTTCTGAGATTGTGCTAAGAGGCTGACTTGATTAGCTTTCTAGGATGATATTCTAAGTCAATAGACAGCACTTTTCTGTATGCCTCCTATGGCTCCAGTTAACAATAACAACAACAAAAACTCCTTTTGTTAAGTCGAGCACAAAGACAGGCATGAACAATTAGTTATCAGTAAAGTTGTTAAATCACAAGAGTCTAATAAGTAATGTGGTGTCAGAGGATGCAGAATGGTCTTCATGAAAGAGGTGGCAGTTGGAGGGTGATAGCCAGGGAAGCATTTGAAGACACTGAAAATATCTTACCTACAATAAGGAACAGAGGACGTAAATCCGAAGTCACTGGAATCCGTAGGCAAATCAATATAATTAGTTGAGAAATTTCATTCAGAGAGAACGTTGGAATGAACTTGGAATTTCATATCTGATTATGGGGCCTCTGAGTGCCAGACTAAGGAGTTTGGCTTATATAGGATATGGAAACCACTGGAAGCTTTTTTTTGTTTGTTTTCCCCTTCCAGGATTATCGCTGGAACTTGGTGCCTGCACTATGAATCCACTTCTGGTGGTCATGTTTGTTGTTGGATAGGACAGAGAGAAATTGAGAGAGGAAGGGGAGATAGAGAGGGCGAGAGAAAGACACCTGCAGGGCTGCAGACCTGCTTCACTGCTTATGAAGCAACCCACTCCTGCAGGTGGGGAGCCAGGGGTTCAAACGTGGATCCTTGCATGAGTCCAAACACTTGACGCTATGTCCGCTTAATTTGGTGCACTACCGCCCATCCCCCACCCCCACTGGACGTTTTTAAGGGCGAGATTATCCAACATAAAAGTGGTCCTTTAGAAAAATCATTGTCTGGGGTTGGGTAGTAGCTCAGCGAGTTTAGCGCAAGTGGCGCAAAGTGCAAGGACCGCAAGGGCGGGCTTAAGGAACGCGGTTAGAGCCCTCAGCTCCCCACCTGCTGGGAAGTCGCTTCACAAGTGGTGAAGCAGGTCTGCAGGTGTCTATCTTTCTCTTCCCCTCTCTGTCTTCTCCTCCTCTCTCCATTTCTCTCTGTCCTATCCAACAACGACTACATCAATAGCAATAACAACAACAATGACAATAATAGCTACAACAACAATGACAATAATAGCTACAACAATAATAAAAAAACAGGAAGAGTAACAACAGGGGAAAAAGCAAATTAAAAAAATTATTGTGTAAGTACAGTGGGGATATTGAAATAGGAAAACCTAGTGATAAGAATTGCAGAAAACAAGATTTCATAGAAAGATTTCAGGGGGATGGGTAGTGAGTGCATATGTTACAGTGCACAAGGACTCAGGTTCAAGGCCCCAGTCCCCACCTGCAGAAGGAAAGTTTTACAAGTGCTGAAGCAGTGCTGCAGGTGTCTCTCTTCCACTCTATCTCATCCTTACCTCTCAATTTCTGCCTGTCTCTATCCAATAAATAAATAAAGATATATATATATATATTAAATATTCATTTATTTCCTTTTTGTTGCCCTTGTATTTATTGTTGTTGTAGTTATTATTGTTGTTGGAGTCGTTGTTGTTAGATAGGACAGAGAGAAATGGAGAGAGGAGGGGAAGACAGAGAGAGGGAGAGAAAGATAGACACCTGCAGACCTGCTTTACCGCTTGCGAAGCGACTCCCCTGCAGTTGGGGAGCCAGGGACTCTAACCCGGATCCTTACACTGGTCCTTGCGCTTTGCGCCACGTGCGCTTAACCCGATGCACTCCTGCCCGACTCCCATAAAGATATATATTAAAAGATTAAAGAAAGAGAAAGATTTCAAACAGAGTTGATTGGATAGGAATGATGGTTAAAGAGAATGAGACATCAAAAATAGCAAGATAGTTCATTTGGTTAGTATACTTGATTTGTCATGGACATGACCCAGGTTGCAACCCTGGCCCCACTGCATTGAAGGACATTTCTGTGCTCTGGTTTCTTTCTATCTGCCTCTCTATCTCTGTTTCTATCCTACCTAAAAAAGCTGCCCTGTGAGGTCTTGTGTCTTGAGCTCCATCCCTGGAATCACATATGGCAGAGTGATGCTTTGGTGTGTTCTCTCTCTCTCTCTCTTTCTCTCTCTCTCTCCCTCTCCCCCTCCCTCTCCCCCTCCCTCTCCCCCTCCCTCTCCCCCTCCCTCTCCCCCTCCCTCTCCCCCTCCCTCTCCCCCTCCCTCTCCCCCTCCCCCTCCCTCTCCCTCTCCCTCTCCTTTTCCCTCCCCCACTCTCACTGGTAATCATCTTTATTTATTGGGTAGAGACAGCCAAAACTAGAGAGGGAAGGGGGAGATAGAGAGGAAAAGAGACAGAGAAACACCTGCAGCCCTGCTTCACCACTTGTGAAATTTTTCCCCTGAAGGTGGGGACCAGGAGCTTGACTCTGCATCCTTGTACTCTGTAATGTGAATGCTTAACCAGGTGTGCCACTGCCTGGACCCTACATTTTTTTAAAGGGCCAGACTATGAAGCCTTAGTGACAAAAAAAAAAAAAATTGTATCACTAGTAGCATACTGTAAACACATACAAATTCCTGAGGGAAAACTAATTTTGAAAGCAAGACAATTGTTTAAATTAAGTATAGTGTTATTTAACTAGTAATGTCCAGCACATCCCTGGAAATGTGAATTTAGAGTGAGGAAGGTTAAGATAATGGGTACACTCACATGGTGCTAAGCACAAGGACAGGTGCAAGGATCTGGGTCAGAACCCCTGGTTCCCACCTGCAGGGGGGTGGCTTCACAAGTGGTGAAGCAGGACTGCAGGTGTCAATCCTCCTTCTCTGTTTTCCTGTCCTCTCTCGATTTCTCCCTGTCCTATCCAACAATAATGACAACAATAATAAGAACAACAACAATAAACAACAAGGGTAACAAAAAAGGGGGGGGAAATAGCTTCTAGGAGTAGTGGATTTATAGTGCAGGCACTGAGTCCCAGCAATAACCCTGGAGGCAAAAGAAAAAAAAAGAAAATGATAATGAGTACAAATTTTATTCAAATGGAAAATATGCCTCATGTATAAGAAGTCACATTTTCTGGAGTTCTCTAGGAGTACATAGAGAAGAGCAAAAATGCTGAGGGCTGAACATCAGGCATTCTGCCTTAGATGCCAATGAAGAAAAACACAACTGAGGTAGGGAATGGAAAAATAAAAGAATCTTGATGACAACTGTGGTGTTCCATAATCCAAAGTTTCACAACAGTTCATCACAAGTTCAAGTAATGGTAAAAACACAAGTTACTAAATGGCGTGACTAGTACGCCTGGAGGGTCCGTGCTAAAGAGCACTTCACAGTGAATCTCATGACATCAAAAATAGGATGTTTTAGTGAGCTGGGGGATGGTTTAATGGATAAAGTGTTAGACTTTCAAATATGAGGCTATGAGTTTGATCCCAGACAGCACATGTGCCAGAGTGGTGCTCTGATTCTTTCTCCTTCAAAAAAAAAAAAGTTAGTCTTAAAAAATAATATGTTTTATTATTTGCCTTGCACTTCACTATAGGATTATATAAAACAACTGATTAGGAATGTGCTAATCCAATTGGGATATGGTGTAATTATAAACTACTTAACAAATTATAAAGTCATTGTATGAAAAAAAAGTGAAGGGACAGTGAAAGAATTTACTTGGATAGCATGCTACTCTGACATGTGTGTAACTCATAGGTTTGAACCCCACCCCCACCAATGGAAGCTTCAGTACTAATGTCTCTTTCACTTTCTCCTTCTCTCTGCTTCTGTCTTTAAAAAAAAAAAAAAGAAAAGAAAAGAAAAAAGAAACTGAAAGATATTTGATAATTAGATATTGGTTTTATGCTGAAATGACAATATCTTAAATAAATTTGATGAAATAAAACATACCATTGGAATTAATTTCTGGAAGAAAAAAATGAAAAGTACTAAGTGATTTCACCCATGTGAACAATATAAAGGTACAAACTAGATGAATGAAAATGAAATTAAAATAAACTAGTGAGGATTAACAGAACTAAGGTTTTCTGGAAAGGCAAGAGAGAAATGATCAAGGGTGTGTAAAGATTTTTTAAAAAATGAATACCTTTAAGAATGTTCTAAATATACTGGAAAATGTATTCCCATTTCTCCCATCCAAGTACTAACCAGGCCCGACCCTGCTTAGCTTCCGAGATCAGACTAGATCGGGTGTATTCAGGTGGTATGGCCTTAGACTGTGTTCCCATTTCTATTGAGCACTACTGATCTAGCCCTGTTCTCACCAGGTGAACATGTATTCATACACTCAAACAACTAAATGCATTTATACTCTTTCTCTTGATTGGAAATCTTTCAAAATGTGTTTCTGTGCTTTGCATTTTGTGAGTGTGTTTCATTTTGTGGCCGGTATATACAGTGTAGAGATTCATTTGATTATTTCATCTAAAGTCCAGGATATTCCATCTGAATTGAAAGTTGGCTTTTTTTTTTTCAACCAACAGATGATGCTGCTAATGACAGTCGAAGAACTTATACTCTAAGTGACTATTTAAAAAACACTTTTAGACTGAAGGGCTACTCCTTGCAATGGGTTTCAGGTAAGGATTTTGGAAGGGGACAGATTTTTATGCTTATGTTCAACTTAGAAATGTTTATTTAGTGCTTGTGTGAACTTAAAGTTTTGTTGCCTAATATTATTTTATGGAGATATTTAATAGCCACTTGAAGTACTTATTAAGATGTTTTCTCTCTTTAGATCACGAATACCTCTACAATCAAGAAAACAATATCTTGTTATTCAATGCTGAAAATGGAAACAGCTCCATGTTCTTGGAGAACAGTACATTTGTATGCTTAATCATATAATTAATTCATGCTTTAAGGAAATTCTGGGGATTTTTTCCATAACCTTTCAAATCATGAATACTATCGTTTCTCATCCTGTTGGACTCTCTCTGCAGCATATGGCACAATGGATTTTTCTCTCCTTGAATGCTCCCTGCCTTGCCTACTCTTTAATCTCCTTTGATGAGTCTTCCTCTTCTGCTCACACTCCTAAGTGTAAGTGCTCCTTGGGAGCTCTGTCTTCACTTGCTGTCTTCCCTCCCCACTTTGCATGCACTGTAGTAAATTTCATGTCCTTTCACAACACCAGTGCTTTTCATCTTGGCCTTGATTCTCAAATACACACCTTTAACACTAACCTCCTCGTCTCAAGATCTAAACTTAATCTTTATGATAGCATGCTGGCTCCTGTAGGCATTTTAAATGCAGTATCCCAAGATGTCCACATTATTTCCCTTTCAGTCTTTAGCAAACTGTAAACATCCTGTTCCTCTTCCTGTCTCCTATCTCCTCAGCCTTAGTAAATAGTGCTTTTCTCTAAATCACTGAAGCTAGAAACTTCAGAATCCTCCTTGATTCCTGTCATTCACTATATTTAGCTACCCCAGAAGCCCTATCAGAATTTCCTGTGCAATTTTAAGTGTTTCTCAGATATCCATTTCCGTATAGAATTCTACATAAAACCTTATTTAATTTTGTGTTAGTGGTTCCTCCAGCTGTGTTTCTGTCTCACCACATTGTGCAAATTCAGATCTAATACATCCACATTCATGTTACCTCAACAAGTTTTCCACCAGAATTTCTGTAGGGGACAGAAGACTCCATCACATTTTTGTGCAAAATGTAGTTCATAGTTTCTCTTTGCATATCTGAGTCCCCACAGCTTTTTAAAATTTTTATGGTCCTTCACTTTCTTTCTTTTTTTTTTAAGATTTTATTTATGTATTCATGAGAAATCATAGGAGAGAGAGAGAGAGATAAAGAACCAGTCATCCCTCTGGTATATGTGCTGCTGGGGTTTGAACTAAGGACCTCATGCTTGAGAGTCCAGTGCACCATCCACTGTGCCACCACCTGGACTACTAGTCTTTCACTGTCTTCTTTGACACATCCTACACTGTACTCAGAGTATGCATAACCTTAAAATATTATTTAAACACATCCACCCTTCCCCATACCTACATTATTACTCCTGCTTTCCTGCTCTCTATTTTTGATCTCCACTCTTAAAAATCATCTTTCCTTGCTTAGATTAACAATCGGCTATTTAGTTATCTAACCCTGATAACTACCTACTATGCTTCGTGTTTGCCAACCACATGTCTAAAATCATATTCTAGAAAATGCAAATGCTCAGTATTCAGTTATTTCTTTTTTTAATTTTATTTTTTTCTACTTGATTGGCAGGATGAACTTGACTATTCTGTAAATGATTATTTCGTGTCTCCCGATCGACAGTTTATCCTCTTTGAGTACAACTATGTGAAGGTAAACAAACAAGCAAACAAACAGAAGAATCCAGAAAGGGGGCCAGGCAGTGGAGCACTTGGTTGATACATCAGAACGCTCAAGGACCAGGATCCAAGGCCCCCCCTCCACCTGCAGGGGGAAAGCTTTGCAAGCGGTGAAGCAGGGCTACGGGTATCTCTCTGTCTTTCTCCCTCTCTAGGCCCCCTTCCCTCTGGATTTCTGGCTGTCTCTACCAAATTAATAAACTAATAATCATAATAATGCTAACCCAGAAAGCATGTTGTTTTATAACTCATTTCACCTCTATGGTTATTTAAGACTAACATCAAAGTAATATAATGAACACTAAAACATTAATTCAACAGGTCATTCTCATTCATAAAATCCAGATCATTTAAAGCAAACTTACTTTCATGTTTTCAAATATTAAGAAGTGTGAGAAGAATTGTAAATACTAATGACATAAGGCTTGCATGTGTGAGGTCTCAGATTATATCCCTAGCACCTCACTGCTCTGGTGTCTCTGTTGCTCTCTCAGAAATGAATCTTTTAAAAAGACATTAATAAAATATAATTTTAACAGACATTTTAAATTTAAAAATACTTTTGCTATATATGAATTATATATCATCAGTATGACTCCTTATTTCCTTTATCTCAGCTGTACAAATATAGTATGACTCTAAGTATTTTCTTTAAAAAATGCTAATCTGCTCATTCTTCAGTAGAGAATACACAGTGACCCAGAGAGTCTCCTAGCTTTCAGATGCTGTCATACACAATCTAAAAGGAAGACCTCAACTCTGATCCTCAACATGGTGCAGCAAACACTCAGCTTCTTCCAATCACCCAGCCCAAATAATATTGTCACACATTCAGGAAAGATTACAGCCTGAAAACATACCCTTCTCAAATGGTATATAGATGGTTATTTGTTGATATGACAACAATTGTTGTGTAGAATAGGTGAAAAATCTACAGATTAAGATTGAAGAGTTAAAAAAAATTCCTGTGTCCTAGGATTCAATCCTTGATCAATAAATTGAAATCTCTAGGATGAAACTGGCATCAGTATTTTTAGTACATATATTACATCGCAAGCAGCTGAACTGAGAACCACTGAATGATAATTGCCCATGCTAAAGACAAACATAAAGACAATGAGATAGAAACAGAAAGACAAATACCTGCTCTGTCTTATATTTTGCCAAGTTCAACAAGTGTCATTTGATATATAGCTCAAGGGTGTATTTTACTAGTACACCTAGCTGGATAGGCATCACTGGTCACTTTTTACTTGCTGTGTCCTATAGAGATAATTTGTGCATGTGCTTTTGTTTTACTTTTTCTCTTCTCACTCTCCCTCCTTCTTCCTATTATCCATGTTTGTCAAACAGTGTTCAAAGTGCTTCTTTAAACCAAAGTTAGATTATATCATACTATATCAAAATCCTTGTGGTCAGCAGTTTCCCATCAAACTCTTTCCCATGGCATTCTCAGAAGGTTGTGTGACTGACCCCTCGTCTGTCTCTCTAAATACATCATCTATTACCTACATTAATCATCAGTTGTAAAAGGAAACCCACTATTTCTTATAGTCACTGTGTTTGGTCAGAGTTTCTCCCCACTGCCTACACCTTAAAATCATCTGGCAGAATTTTAAAAATTCAGATCCAGCAAAGCACAGGTGGAACCTATGTCTGGGTAGGTTTCTAAATGATTCAGTGGTTTCAAGTTTAAACCTTTGCATACCTAGTTCTTTATTTTTTTTTTTTTTCTATTTGAATTCCCATCTTATGGACAAAACATTTGCTACTGCTTGGACCAAACTTCCTCGCCATTGCATGGTTCCCCTCTTTTAGTAATTCAGTTTCAGAATTCTTTGGATTACTTTATCTAACCTTGTCTCCTACAATTCTCATTTCTCACACTCTGCCATTTATTCTACTGCCCTGGTCATACCCTTGAGGTATGGTTGGTTGTCCTCTGATGCCGAAACTCATTCCAAAAGCTTCTCCCTAAGGCTTGATTTATCATTCCCACTTCTACTGACCCACTTCTATTTTTTCACATGCATTTTCTTTTTCTTGTAGTTTATTTCTCCAAGTCCGCCATTCCTCAAGGAAAGGGGCCAAGCATTATACACTAATTCTATATAAAAAATAACTACCAGTGTTACAGCCTTAGTAGATTGACAAGTCTGTTTCAAAAGATAAAATAAATATACCAAGCATATTGGGTTTCCTTTTACAATTGATGATTAATCTGTCATCATGAAATGATTTTCAACTTCAGACTAATTTTAGTTTAGAACATATCTTTTGGCTCTAGAAAGTTATAATTAGAGGTTACCCAGAAACAAGCATGGGGTCTGTCAAAAATAATCCAGGAATCAAAAAAAGAATGTATGACATGCAAAAGAAAGTGGGGCTTTAAAATCTATTTGTTGTAACGAGTGGGTAAAGAGCAATAAATGATAAAGGGGGATATTCTTCCAGACTTGGGAGCACTCACTTGTGCCTCAGCTCTCTCATTAAACTTTATGTGGTAGCTTCAGGCTTCTCAGTTTATCTACTTAATCCTCAGGCGAATTTTGCTTTGCATTAGATGTGAGACCTCAAATATGTGTGATTTCACAGATCCAGACCACTTTGTTTCAGAGAGAGAGAGAGAGAGAGAAATATAGGGAGGGGACAGTGAGAGATACCTTAGAACAGAATCGCCCTATTGTTTTATCTCCTGCCATTGGTGCTGGGGCTTGAATTCGCATCATATACACGGGCAATGCTGGTTCCTTACCAAGTGAATTATGTCCCCAGCCTCAGACTTACAGGTAAAACTTTATTTTTAGTTTTAGTTTACTTTAATTCTTAAACATATACTATGTGGGTTGCACTAGACCAAATGCCAGGTATTTAAAGAGAGTAAGACACAGTTCTTAAATTTAGAAATATGGTAGGGGAGACAGACATATAGAAAAATATTTTGGGTTATGGGGAGACAGTATAGTGGTTATGCAAAAGACTTTCATACCTGAAGCTCCAAAGTCCCAGGTTCAATTCCCAACACCGCCATAAGCTTGAGCTAAGGAGTTCTATGGTCTTTCTCACTGTGTGTCTCATTCTCATGAAAAGATTGGGTGCAAATATATTTCTTTAAAAAAGAGGAAAAAAAGAAAATAAAAGAGGAGAAAATGAAAGAAAAGAAAAAAGTAATTTTGGGGCTGGGTGGTGATGCATCTTACATTGCACGTTACGATGTGCAAGGACCTGGGTTTGAGTCCCTGAGTCCCACCTGCAGGGGGAAAGCTTTGCAAGTGGTGAAGCAGTGCTCTAGGTGTCTCTCTTTCTCCCTCTCTATCTCTCACTGCCCTCTCAATTTCTGGCTGTCTCTATCCAATAAATAAAGATAATATTTAAAAAAAAAAGAAAAAAGTAATTTCTTTTTAAATAATTTTAATTTAGGGAGTCAGGCGGTAGCACACTGGGTTAAGTGCATATGGTGCAAAGCTCAGGGACCAGCGTAAGGATCCTGGTTCAAGCCCCCAGCTCCCCACCTGCAGGGGAGTTGCTTCACAATTGGTGAAGCAGGTCTACAGGTGTCTATCTTTCTCTCCCCCTCTGTGTCTTCCCCTCCTCTCTCCATTTCTCTCTGTCCTATCCAACAACAATGTATCCAACAAAAAGGACACCAATAATAACTACAACAATAAAACAACAAGGGCTATAAAAGGAAATAAATAAATATTAAAAATTAATTTTAAGTTATATAAGGGTTCACAAATAAACATATTTTTATAATTAAAAATCTGTTATCTGTTATCATGTATTATTTATCTTACATGTTCCTATTCTTATTTGACTCCCATTTTTACTTGATTCCCTGTCTTTTCCCCAAGTATTTTACATTAAGAATTGAATGTATTTTTCTTCTTCCTACTTCTTATCTGATAGAGACAGAAAAACTGAGAGGGCTGGGATAGGTAGAGAGGGAGGAAGAAAGAGAGACAACTTCAGATCTGCTTCACTGCTCATGAAGTGTCTCCCACACCCCACACCCCTGCGGGTGGAGACCAGAGGTTCAAACCTGGGGCTTCGAGCACAGTAACGTGTGTTTTTAACTGGGTGTGCCACCATCCAGCCCTTATTCCTCCATATTTTATATTCTTGTTTATGTAATTCTATGAAGACAGATATACTCTTTTTAGTTATTGCTTATTCTGTAAAAATTTAATCCCATTTGCCATACTTTTCTGTAAATTGCATTTCTCACTCAATGATACCATGTGGAACTTCTTTGAAGTCATCTGGTATAGCTCTAACTCATTTATTTTTAAGTTAAATAAGTTTTATTTTCTAGAGCAGATTTAGGTTTTCAGAAAGTGAGTGGAAAGTACAGGGTGTTCTCATAGTCATCCTGCACTGCTACTACTTCCCTGCTTCCCCTCAGCTTCCCCTATTATTACATTTTTGTATTAATGTACTACATTTGTTATAATTAATGAGTCAATATTAATAACTACTATTCAATAATACCCATAGTTTAAAATAGTGTTTATTTTGTAGTCTACATACCATGAGGCTTGGCAATTCCATAATATAAAGTCACATTTATGTATCATTACAGAGGCACATAAAATATTTCCCACTCTAAAACTCCCTTACTATAAATTCCTAGCAATCACTGATCTTTTTAACCACTTTTACATGATTACTGCCTTAATTTTGACTTCCCCAGAATCTTATATGATTGGAACCATGCAATATATAATCTCTTTGGATTAGTTTCTCTCACTTGGCAATATGTATTTAACGTTCTTTCAAGTCTTTCTGTAACTTGAATGTTCACTTCCTTTAAATGTTGAATAATATCCCACTGTCTGGATAGACCCACTGTCTAGATAGAGTTTGATTACCCATTTACGCATTGAAGGATGTCTTGTTTACTTCCAGGTTTGGTCAGTGACCACAGGTGCTGTAAAAATATGTACATAGAGTTATTTATTTATTTGTGGCAAGGGGTCTACTTTTTTCCCCCCACTTGGATAAATAACAAAGCACTTAATGGTAAATAAAATAGCAAAGCATTTAATAGTAAAGTATTTGGGTATGGAGTTTTCTTTTTGTAAAAGTTTTATTTATAGACCAATACATTTTAGATGTGAGACTATACAGATTTTCTGTTTTCCTTGTTTACTTTTGATAACTCATTTTTCAATGAATTCATTTTTCTGACTTTCAAATTTTACTGGCATGAAATAATTATAAGGGGTCTTATTATCTGTTAATGTCTATAGAGATTGTTGTGGTATTACATTCAAAGAACCAGTTGTTGGCTTGCTAACTTTTCTATATTTTAAATTTTCTTTTTAAAAAATTATCTTTATTTATTTATTGGATAGAAACAGCCAGACATTAAGAGGGAATGGGGTGACAGAGAGGTAGAGAGACAAAGAGACACCTGTAGTACTACTTCATCACTTTTGAAGTTTTCTCTCCCTACAGGTGGGGGCCGGGGACTCAAACCTGGGTCCCTGTGCATTGTAGCATGTGCACTCAACCAGGTGTGCCACCACCCTGAAGAAAAATAAATTTTATTTTCTTATTTGCATAAAAAGTCCAGTCTCATCATCTCAAACCAGTGCAAATTCACCATTCTAGGATGGTGGGGTTTTTTTTTGTTTTTGTTTGTTTGTTTTGTTTTTTGTTTTCTTTACTGGAGCACTGCTAAGCTCTGGCTTATGATGGGGAGATTGAACATGGGACTTCAAAGCTTTAGGTATTAGAGTCTCTTTGCAGAACCATTATGCTATCTCCCCAGGGTGGTTTTTCATTGAAGGAAAGGAGAAACACATCAGTGAAATAAATATTTCTCCTTATATAAATATTTCTCTGTGTAATTCTACCAACAGTAGAATTACAAACCTTTTATACATCATGCCACTAAGATGGTTGAAGACTAAAAATTTACATTTACCTTAGTATGTAAATGTAACTAACTATGGTAAAATCTAGGAATAATGTGTGCACAGAAAGTAATACTTCAGCCTACTATTGTCCTGGGGAGACTTTTTGGCAGAGTAGCCAGAGCTAAGTTATAGGTGAAGTTCAGAGAAGTTTATGTTATCTGGTCTCTAAGATGCTTTAGGAATCTAGACAGAGAATTATAAAATGACAAAATTAGAATTAGAAAGTCACAGTGTTAAACTGCTTCATCTCTCAACTTGAGCTCATAGTGGCCAAACACCAAGAATCATAGATATCTGAAATATTTATTTATTTATTTATTTTACAGCAATGGAGACATTCTTACACAGCTTCTTATGACATTTATGATGTAAATAAGAGGTTAGTGACTTCATAATATCTGTTATATTTTTCATCCTAGTAAAAATTAAAAAGAAAGAAATTGCACTGTAATTTACTCCCTAGTCATTTCTTTTCACTTTTTTTGTTTGTTTGTTTGTTTTAGGCAGCTGATTACAGAAGAGAAAATTCCAAGCAAAATACAGTGGGTCACATGGTCACCAGCGGGTCATAAATTGGTTAGTGAGTTTCTCTTACTTTCAAAAAAATAATAGCTTAAAATTTTCATATATATCAGCGAAGGGTGGGTAACATTTTTATTGTCAAAGGCCATTTGGATATCTGTAACATCATTCATGGACCATACATATTTATAGTAAATAAATAAACTTAAAGGCTAGCTAGCACTCACTGTTGCTCAAAAACTGTTGTTACCTTGGCAGGGCCCATCAGATGACTTTGGATAGTCCCCACTCCTGGTGTAAACTGAAACCCTGTCAAAGAGAAGACAATTAAGGAGTGACTATTCCATTATTAAATATAATGTTGTTGCTTAAAAAAATATTTCATAAGCCTAGCAGGGTAAATACAATTCCTGACAGTTTCTGCCTTAATACTAGGGATTGTTTATTTCCAAGGAAAATGCCATTAAACTCTGAAATTCTAATTTCTGTTGTGCTTACATGTTTGTTAGAGACGTACCTACATTCTGCTGATTCCTGACTTCTCTACATGTCACTTTGAATATGCCATGTTCTATAGTGTCAGAAAAGTTTCAGTGGGCTGGGTGGTGGCACTTAGTGTTACTAAGTGCGAGGACCTAAGCAAGGGTCCTGGTTTGACCCCCCCCACCCCCAAACTACAGGGGATTCACTTCACTAACAGTGAAGCAAGTCTGCAGGTGTCTATCTTCCTTCTCCCCATTTCCCCTCCCTTCTCAATTTCTCTCTGTTCTGTCCAATCAAATGGGGGTGGGGTGGGGGAGATGGCTGCCAGGAAAGAGGAGAGCAAAGAAAAATTTCAGAAGTCCAAATAAGGAAGGCAGCTATAGCTGAACATCTCTCTCCAGGAATGCAACTATACTCCCTACATTCCTTAGTTATAACAAGAAATGCTAAGCACTACTCTATAGAACTAATTCTGCCTCCTAATTCTTCATGTGTACCTTAGGACTTACATAGTGATGTTTGTTAACTCCTCTTTTTTTTTAACATATTAAGAATGCCTGGAGGATTTTTTTTATTTATTTTTTATTATCTTTATTTATTTATTGTATAGAGACAGTCAGAAATCTAGAGGAAGGGGCAGACAGAGAGGAAAAGAGATAGAAAGATACCTGCAACACTGCTTCACCACTTGCAAAGATTCCTCCTGCAAGTGGAAACCAGAGCCTCCAGCCAGGGTTCTTGGGCATTGCAACATGTGAGCTCAACCAGGTGTGCCACACCCCCACCCCAGAGGATTATTTAGGATTTTTTTTTACTTTGTAAACCTATAATTTAAAAGTATGGAGGAGGCAGCCAGAGAGGTGGCTCAGCTGGCAGAACACATTCTTTGCACATAGGAGTCTCAGGATCTGATTTTTCTCTCTCTCCATCTCTGTGTGTGTGTGTGTGTGTGTGTGTGTGTGTGTGTGTGTGTGTGTGTGCCTCAATAAGTAAATAAATCTACTTTTAAATTAAAAAGTATGGGGGGGGGGAGTCTGGCGGTATCTCAGTGGGTTAAGCACATGTGGCGCAAAGCGCAAGGACCAGCATAAGGATCCCAGTTCCAGCCCCTGGCTCCCCATCTGCAGGGGAGTCGATTCACAGGCGGTGAAGCAGGTCTTCAGGTGTCTTTCTCTTCCCCATTCTGTCTTCCCCTCCTCTCTCCATTTCTCTCTGTCCTATCCAACAACAACGACATCAACAACAACAACAATATTAACTACAACAATAAAAAAAAAACAAGGGCAACAAAAAAAAAAAAGGAAAATCAAAAACAAAAGAAAAAATGTATGAGAGGGAGTAAGTGATTTTTCATCTTAATTTGAATAACCTAAGCTAATCACTACACTTGTATGAAAATTTTTAGAAATAAAATTTGATAAAATTATTGATAGATTCCCCCCTCAAACTCCAGGATAAAATATAGTACAAAGAATTATTATTCATCAGTGTATTTTTCTCTATCTGTTTTAGGCATATGTGTGGAACAATGATGTATATGTTAAAAATGAACCGAATTTGCCCAGTCAGAGGATCACATGGATTGGTAAAGAAAATGAAATATATAATGGAATAACTGACTGGGTCTATGAAGGTAAAGATTTTGAACATATTTCTTTTTTCAAGTCAGATTTTTTTTTTACCTTTTAAACAAGGGGTAATCCAGTGCTATTTAGCATAAGTCACTTTTTATTTATTTATTTTTTTAATGTCAAATCTCTTCAAAGCTCTCACACCAGCAGGTAGCTAGCAAACCAAGCATTTCCTTAGCAGTAGCTGGGACTGCTTGTGTTCTCATTGTATTTCAATGCTTCTATTGTCTTCCCTCTTCCCCTACAAAGAGCTTTTCTGTGTAGGCAGATTTTTTCTGCTTTACTGGAGCATAAATACCTCCAGATTAACATCAGATCTTTTTCTAACCAGGTCTACCTATACCAGAAAGGACTAAGGAGAGCTGTATACTCCCACAACATTCCAAAGTTGATATAATTATCTGGAGGTTGGAAAGTAGCATCAAGGAAAATGTCTATTTTATAAAGGACTGTGTTCATTTGATCTTAGATCATAAATTCATATTTTTTAAAAAAGAGAAAATTAACTAGAAAGGCTTAGGAAAAAGAGACGAAGAAACAATGAAAATATTACAAAATGTTACCTCTCTCATCTAGGATAAAGGGTTTTAGAAAGATTTGAAAAACAATTTAGAAACTTAAAAAACAAATGTAGAACTGGGGAAATAGCATAGGGGTTATGCAAAAGATCCTCATGCCTGAGTCTCTGAGGTCCCAGGTTCAATTCTCAGCCCCACCATAAGCCAGAGCTGAGCAGTGTTCTGGTCTGTCTCTCTCTGTATCTTTCCCTCTATATCTCTTTCTCATTAAAATAAAATAAAAATATATTTTTAAAAATATAGACAGATAGTTGTAGAGATGATAGCCCATGTCTGCAATCTTAGGAGAACTATGGTGGCTTGCAATAGAGGAATTGGTGATTCAGAACCCTAGTGGTAGGAATGGTGTGGAATTATACCCTTGTTGACATGTAATTTTGTAAAATTTTTGTAAATAAATATTATCACTAATAAAATTTTAAAAAAGAAACTTTAAAAACATCAGAAAAACAATTCATGTATATAGTTGCCAAAGTAAAAGGAATTTCAGGGGGCAGGGTAGCGCAGTGGTTTAAGCGCACATGGTGCAAAGTGCAAGGACCAGCTTAAGGATCCTAGTTTGAGCCCCAGTTCCCCAGCTGCAGGGGGTTCACCTCACAAGTGGTGAAGCAGGTCTGCAGGTGTCTATCTTTCTCTCCCCCTCTGTCTTCCCCTCCTCTCTCGATCTCTCTCTGTCCTATCCAATAACGACGACATCAACAACAATGACAGAAGTAACAAAAATGATATACAACAAGGGAAAAAAACGGCCTCCAGGAGCAGTGGATTAGTAGTGCAGGCACCAAGCCCCAGTAATAGCTCTAGTGGTGGTGGTGGTGGGGAGGAATTTTGAGAGTCGTAAGGTAGTGCAGCTGACTAAGCACAGGTGGCACGAATCATAAGGACCAGCTTAAGGATCTGGGTTGAGCCCCAGGCTCCCCACCTGCAGGGGAGTCGCTTCACAAGCGGTGAAGCAGGTCTGGAGGTATCTTTCTCTCCCCCTCTCTGTCTTCCCCTTCTTTCTCCATTTCTCTCTCCATTTCGACAATGACGACATCAATAACAACAATAATAACTACAACAACAATAAAACAATAAGGGCAACAAAAGGGAATACATACATAAATAAAAATTTTAAAAAAGGAATTTTAAGAGAGCTCTAACCATTTACAAGATTTTTTCATGTTTATTAAAGAAGCATCTTTACTTGAATCCTATTCCTTCATCAATCTTTTAAATGTTTTCCTTCATGATTTAATTTGGTTCTTGCTCAGTTCAATTAAAGGCATAACATTAGAACAACAACCAAAAGTCACATTGAAAGTCCAGGAGATAGCTCACCTGGGGAAGCATTTGGTTTACTGTAGCTTTAGCATGACATAAGAGTAGTGTGGAAAGCACTTCAGGAGTTTTATGGATGGTGTAGTGATGCTGAAATGTCACTATCCGCTAAATAAAAAAAAAAAAAAAAAATTGGTTCCAGGAGGCCATTCCATGATATTGTATGTGTGAAGCCCTGAGTTCATTGCCCAGCAAAATCACAGTAAAAGAAAGATAAATTTCCATGGGCCAGAAATAAGTATTTGATTAAAACTCATAATGAAATTCATTATCAGTAGCCACTTAGAGATTGAAAAACCTTTTAATAAAAAATATTTGTTATGAATAAATAAGCACTGGATGATCATAGTTCTAGCAAAGCAAGGCATAAAAGAACCCAGGCAAATTCACATATTTAAATATATTTAATTCATTTATGACATTCTTTAATATTGGGTTGTCAGAAAAGTCATGACACATTTTTGAAGTATATGTCATGATTTTCTGACAATTCAATAATACAACATTGCCCCTAGGATCCCTTTAGTGAGTCAGGTTAAGCTTTATGCCAAAGCCATGACACTCTTCTTTTCTCTCCCTGGCAAGAACACAGCTAACATTGAAAGTAAATAATAGCAGAAGGCTCTTCCAAAAGCAGGTTTTATTTCTTACAGGAAATTCTCTACAAATGTATTTGTACGTTTAAGGAATGGTCCCTACTGAGGAAAACAAAAAAACACTGCTGTTTCTCTCTGTATGAAATCCTTGCTCTCAATAGATGATCCTGATTCAGCAATAGAGACTTACTGGGATCAGACAAGCATGCTTGACAGTCTGTAAATGCATAAGTAAAAAAAAAAAAAAAAAGCTACAAAGTTCTGATGTGGCCATGAGCTATCTTGTGAAGTTCACAGAGGAACCCATACTCTGGGATGTATGCCCTGATCCTATCTCATGTTCTCAAGTAGCTTTCTCTCTTACTTGATCTGTTTTCACTATGTATTGTGTCATTATATTCTAATTGAGGGTAATTTTATTTTATAAAGCCATTTACATGGCATTTACTTAGCATGAATGCAGTTTATATACTCCAGAGCAGATACTGAGAATTTTGGTTTGAGTAAGGATGAGAAGGAATAGAGGAATAATTTTGGAAGACAGAGCACTTCCAAGTACATTTGACACCTTATACATTCATAAGTAAAAGAACAAAGATGCAAGGTTTGTTCTTTTACCATCACCACCACCCCTGAAATAGCAGTGTTGACTTTGGTGATGTAGGAAAATTTCATGCCAACCACCTGTGAGCTGCAGTGGCAGGGACACAGAGATAAATGCCACCCACCTACTGCTCTTGAGGAATTCAGCCCAGAGATGAAGACAAAGATGACAAAAAATGGCAGCTATTGAGCTCAAATTTTGTGCTCTACCTGAAGGACACTAGGGCTAAAGGATGTTTCAGGAAGGTATGGGGAAAGGGCACCATAAGATTGTGGGTAGTTAAGATTTAGGGATACAGAGGGATAGAGAATGGGAAAGCTATCAGGGGAGGGGGTGGGATATGGAGATTGGGTGGTGGGAATTGTGTGGAGTTGTACCCCTCCTACCCTATGGTTTTTTTAATTAATCCTTTCTTGAATAAAAAAAAAAAGAATTAGGGATACGAGAGCCGTAGACACCTGGGCTCATAACCAGTATTCTACCAGGAAGACCTGAAAGTCTTGTTCAGTTCTTTTTAGTTCTCTGCTCTCCCTACCCATAGTTTCTTCATTATCAGGACATTTGATCTTAATCAGATACAGTTTTATAATGACGTTAATACTTTCGTTTCCTTTCTTTTCTTTCCTCCACCAGACCACTGTTCAGCTCTAGCTTATGATCCTATGGGGGACTGAATTTGGGACTTTGGAACCTCAGGCATGAGAGTCTCTTTGAATAAACATTATGCTATCACTCCCACCCACTTTAGCGCTTTTTTTTTTTTTGTTATTGATGTCATTGTTGTTGATGTCATTGTTGTTGGATAGGACAGAGAGAAATGAAGAGAGGAGGGTAAGACAGAGAGGGGGGAGAGAAAGATAGACACTTGCAAACCTGCTTCACTGCTTGTGAATCGACTCCCCTGCAGGTGGGGAGCCGGGGGGGGGGGGGCTCCAACCAAGATCCTTATGCCAGTTCTTAAGCTTTGCACATGTGTGCTTAACCCGCTGTGCTCCTGCCCAACTCCCACCCCCTTTAGCACTTCTATATTTCAAAACATGGAATAATTTTTACTACCCATACTTTAAATAAAATAAAAATTTGCTTGCTAAAGTATAGATGTGATGATATTTTGGTCTTACGCTAGAGTCAGTGAGTAGAAGTAATAAGGAGTGAGACACATGTGGTCTTGGAGGTGGCAGAGTGGATAAAGTACTGGATTCTCAACCATGCAGTCCTGTGTTCAATCCCCAGCAGCACATGTATCAGAGTAATGTCTAGTTCTTTCTCTCTCTCCTCCTTTCTCATGAATAAATTATGAAAAAAAAAGGAATAAGACATTATCACTCATTCTGTAGAGAACTTCTTAGTGAGAAATTAATGTTATGTGGAATCAAAAGACCCATGTCATACTATTTATCTCATGCAATTCATTCTGTCATTTGAGTCCACAGTATCTTTTCAAAAATGAACTCAGAATAGACTGACCCAGAAATTTTTGTGGAAATTTAGATTGTTTTTTTTTTTTCCAAATTCTAGAGTGATACATAAATGTAACTAAATACAGGTATAAAACAGTAGTTGGCTTTAGAAATAGAGTGCCTTCTATTACTAGTAGTTCTGAAACAGAAAAGGAATAGGTCAAGGGAAAGAAAAACATGGCTTCAAGGTAGACAAATGTGATTATTCTCGAGTCTATCAATTATTGGCACTGTATCCCTGTGCAAATTAATTATTTTCTTTAGGTCAACCTGCCTCACTTTTCTCATCTGTGCAATGAGTTATTGTGAAGATTATCCTTGATAGTAGATGCCAATTGCTTATCAATCTCTGGCACATAGTTAGCATTCAGTAACTATCAGCTGTTCATCATGATGATAGCAATGCATTTATTCAATATTTTTGTTACTACTGATTCTATTACTATTACTGTAGCTATTGAAAAACATTTGGAAGAAACTTGTAAAGAGCTCTTAAGCATCAGAAAAGTGATTGAGATAGAAGGCTTTCTAAAACTGAAAATTCGAGCTGCTATGCTCTTGCTTTTATCTTTACACTCATAGTAAAAAATGAGATTTGTAGGCTAGATTTGCATTAAAAAAAAAAAACACCAAATGGGAATATAAGGGACCAAGTGGTTGCACACTGGTTAGCACATGGTTGGGCACACATTACAGTGCGGAAAAGCCCAGGTTCAAGGTCCCAGTCCCCACATGTTGGGGGAAGACACTTCACAAATGGTGAAGCAATGTTACAGGTTTCTGTCTTTCTCTTTTGCTCTCTATCTCCCCTTCTCTTCTTAATTTCTCTCTGTCTTATGAAAAAAAAATCTAAATAAATAAGTATTCATTTAAAATAGTCACCTGGGAAGGTGCCTGAATGTGACCCAGGCTCAAGTCCAATCCCAGCCATACTGGAGGGAGCTTACCATCTCATCTATTTGAACACTGCTTCCACAACTGATAAAGGATTTTGCTACTTTAAAAGCAAGAGACTTGATATCCTTGCAAAGACTCCATAATAAATATAGGATGGAGAATGCATCTGACAGTGTTTGAGAAAGCAAGATCTTTTCTTTCATTTGCTTCCCTCCCTGACCTTCTTCCCAAACACATCAGTTTATATACCAGTGGAGGGTGTTAATCCAAAGTAGTCTTCAGTTTCTGAGCTAGGCAAAAGAAATGTTTCTCAGTAGGGGTCTCATGGAACTTCTTGCCATCCTAAATCCATCCTTCCCACACCTTGTTTGTGCCAAGAGTAGTAAACTCTGGGCACCATATTGATTTGATAGCCTGGAGCTACACACCACCCACCAGGACCCTGTGGGCTCAGTACAAAATGAGCCCAGTTGGAGAGAGTATTCTGGCATGTTGACTGTTTGAAAATTAGAAAGGAGAATCAGTCCCTTGTGTGAAATTTACTTTTAGTATGTTTTGCAGCATAAATTTAGAGGATTATAAGATAAAGGAAAAAATGTAGAGTTTATATTAAAAATTGTGTGTTAAAATATTCTAAAATGTCCAACAGGTTACTTATTTTTACAATCCAGATCTATCCTTGAAGATTTTATTTTTATTCATTTGTATTACTCTGATTTTGGAATCCCAGCAAATGCAAAGTGGTTCATTAGTTGAACTCTACTATAATTACTAAAGCTAATGAGAACAATATTTTGAATGTTAAAGCCAATGTATCTGCTATTTCTTCTAACAACAATTTATGTCTTTCTTTTTTCTTTTTCTTTTTTTTCAGAGGAAATCTTTGGTTCTTACTCTGCTCTGTGGTGGTCTCCAAATGGCAGTTTTTTAGCATATGCCCAATTTAACGACACCGGTGTCCCACTTATTGAATACTCCTTTTACTATAATGAGTCACTACAGTACCCAAAGACTATTCGGGTTCCATATCCAAAGGTCTGTGCTCTAATTCACATAGTGATTCCGTGATTTGATGGGAAGAGAATGGTTTCATTTAATCCTTTCCTGCTAATGAAAATATTGTCAGTCTCTCTTCAACAGCTTGCTGTGATTACTCTTGCTGAAGTCAACAGCATCTGGCAATTTTAAAGTATTTTTATTATCCCAGGAAAGAGTGTGATTTAAGGTTTTGTAATTTCTCCAAAAACTTTGAGGAATGACAAGCTGAAAAAGATGGGGAAAATGCTTTTGAAAGAGGTAGGGGGAATGAAAATGTTTGAATGGCAGAAAAGAGAGACTGTAATTGAATCAGAAACTCTTCTCATTTATGGAAGTTGGAATGTGCCCTAGATGAAGTTGAAAAGCATAGTTATATATCAGATTGTATTACTAATTAACAGGATACGTGACTTGTGTTCGTGGTGCTATTGTAGACTTGGCACTAATATAAATTTTTTTAAATATTTATTTTATTTATTTCCTTTTGTTGCCCTTGTTGTTTTATTGTTGTAATTATTATTGTTGTTGTCGTTGTTGGATAGGACAGAGAGAAATGGAGAGAGGAGGGGAAGACAGGGAGGAGGAGAGAAAGATAGACACCTGCAGACCTGCTTCATCGCCTGTGAAGGGACTCCCCTGCAGGTGGGGAGCCAGAGTTCGAACCGGGATCCTTATGCCGGTCCTTGTGCTTTGCGCCACCTGCGCTTAACCCGCTGCGCTACAGCCCGACTCCCGGCACTAATATAAATTTTACAAGTCTTACATGTGGAATAATAATGTCATAGGTTTTCAAGACTATTCTTGAAATAGTCTTGTATGTTTATGAAAGTTGAAACAAAGGGATTTATAAAGAATGAATTTAGAAAGAAATATTTTAGAAAATTATTACAATAATTACAGCTATAGTATTTCATGAAGGAAAATATAATAGCAAAACATTTTTGCTGTAAGTAATTTGAGAAGGGTATGCTTATCTTTATCAATTCATTCAGTTTGCTTTGTTGAAGGGCTGCATTTAAGAAGACTGGGAAAGTTATTATTATTTTTTCTCTATGGGGGGGTTAATGAATTATAGTGCAGTTATTGACACATGGGTACAATATTTCATCTCCCTGTGATAGATGTCTGAGATTTTTTTTCCTTTTTAATGATCAGATACTAAATATGGAAATGTATTCTCAGTGAAAGAGTTATTGGAGTGAATCTAGGAAAACCATAAAATATTCTCACTAAAGTATTTCTAATTTATTTGTCAGTCAAAGATCTGTGTATATACTTAAAAAGTTTTCATAGATTTCTGTCATAATATTGATTGTAGAACACAAAAATGGCCAACCTGGACTTGGAGGGAAAATTCTGGCTTCCTAACTACTAGGTTCATTGGGTCCAGGGTTAAGTAAACTAATTTTCCTAGTGAATTGTGTCTGACTGAACCTAAGGTACTCTTCCTAGTGGCTAGTTAATAAAAACTCCTTATCGTACAGAGCCAGAGAACACCTCTACAATAATAGTTGATTTTTCAGAAGTTTATCTTTGTATGTAGTAGGTATATCACTATTTAAATAGGAGTTCTTTGCTTTTTCAAATCATATACTATACACATAAAATGCTTCTGGCTGAATATGAAAAGTTTGCATTTCATGATATTCCCTTAGGCTCATATTATCTGTATAAAGTTGTCAAATGTGTTAGTCATAGTTTTATGATCACCAAGCAAATATTTTATACTGTTTTAAGCATACATAACAATGTAATTTTTTTCAATACCAATTTTTTGATTTTCTTCCATAGGCTGGAGCTACGAATCCAACTGTAAAGTTGTTTGTTGTAAATACTGATACCGCTAGCCCAGACAACAATTTGACTTCTGTACAAATCACTGCTCCTGCTTCGGTTTCGAATGGGTAAATTTCCTCTCTCTTTCTTTCTTTCTTTCTTTCTTTCTTTCTTTCTTTCTTTCTTTCTTTCTTCCATTCTTTCTTTTCTTTATTGGGAGATTAATGGATTACAGGAGACAGTAAATTATAGTAGTTTGTATATGTGTTACATTTTCCAGTTTTCCACATAATAGTTCAGCTCCCACTAGGTCCTCTCTGGGGTAAATTTCTTAACTCAGTTACTTGGTTTGTAAACTATTCCACACCCTCTAGGGACAACATTAAAAAATGAATGTTCCTTGGGCTGGGGAGATAGTATAATAGTTAACATAAGACTCTTCAGCCCTCTGAGCTTCAGTGGTCTCAAGTTTAGTCCCTAGCACCACCATCAAGTACAAAACATCAAGTGCAAAAACCCTTTAGAGTTAAATGTCTATTAGACACATAAGACAAAGCCTTAGAGGTTAAGAAAAAGACCAAGCAGGAGTCAGTATTTAATCCTGTGTAGCAGAATAGGAAAAAAGAGCTGATGAACATCCTTCTAGGTGCCTCCCTCATTATGGATTCTGCTAATGCCTTCAGATTCACAATATTGTTACAGAGCAGTGGATTAGCATCCTCTTTATCTGACTTGTATTCTTTGCCTCTCTCTCTCTTTATTTACTTATTCGTGAGAAAGATAGGAGGAGAGAAGGAAGGAACCAGACACCACTTGGTACATGTGCTGTTGGGGATTGAACTTGGGACCTCATGCTTGAGAGTTGAATGTTTTATCCACTGCACTTCTTCCAGACCACTGACTTGCATTTTCACCATCAATCATGCTGGACACTTTGCTCTGTGGTTGCTCACTCATTGTCTTGTTTAGAACTATCTGTAGTAGCCTCTCCTTCCTAGGGAAATCTTTATTTCCCCCCTGAGTTTATTCAAGGACACAGAAATTTAAGTCTAAAATCTGTTATTTAGTGCTTTCCAACTATCTCCTCAATTAACATTAATGGAATATTTCACAAACAACTTAGTGCTAAGCTTCTGCTACTCTAGCACTTAAAATATAAATATAATATAAAATATTCCAATAAATGACATCAAAACCAAACAGGACAGAGGCATAAACATAGCGGCAGTCATTTATAGGATGTCAGAATGTGTTTTTTTTTTTCATGACGGGGGGCTCAAAGAAAACATCCTTAAGGATGGAGATATGATTCCAATAGGCATATTGAGGAAGAAAAGCACTGAGGTTTAAGGAATACAGAGAGTGGAAAGCTTAAGGTGTTCAGGACAAGAGCCTTGGTGTTGGGGATGACCTTTTGATCACAGGAAATGAGCCATGCGTTTCTGCTCTGAAAAATACTAAATCTAGATATGAATGGATTCAGCTCTTTCTTCCTTCTCTCCCTTTTTCCCTTCCTCCCTCTTTTCCTTCCTTCTCCTTCTCCTGCCCCTCCTAGTACTCTCTCCTCCTCTTTCTCCTCCCATTATTCTTCTCCCTCTTTCTTATTTCCTTTTTCTGCTTCTTTCCCTGCTACTGCTTCTGCTGCTTCTGCTGCTTCTGCTGCCTCTCCTTCTCCCTCCTCTCCTCTTTCTTTACCGTAAGAGTTTTTGCTGGCACTTGCACTATAAATCCACTGCTCCTGGCAGCCACTTTTTCCTTTTTCTCAAGTTGATAGAACAGAAAAATTGAAGGGGAAAAGGTGATAAAGAAGGGGAGAGACAGAGAGAGAGAGAGAGAGAGAGATCTGAACACTGTTTCACTGCTCATGAACTCATGAAGCCCCTTGCCCACCCTAATATTTACCCACTGGGTCTTGTGTACTCAACCAAGTGTCCCACTGCCTCACCCTTTTTCCCTCCCACTTTCCATAGCACTGCACAGCTCTGGCTTATTGGTGCTGGGGATTGGACCTGGAATTTGGGAGCTTCAGGCATGAAAATCTTTCTGTATAACCCTTCTGCTATTTCCTACTAATCTTTTTTTCTTTTTAAATTTTTTTTTAATTATTTATTTTTGCTCCAGTGTTAATGCTGGGGCTCCGTGCCTACACCACAAATCCACAGCTCCTGGAGGCCATCTTTTTTCCACTGTTGTTGTTGCTGCTGGATAGGAAAGAATGAATTTAAGAGAAGATGGGAAGATAGAGAGGGGGAAGAAAGACAATTGCAGTTCCATCATCTGTGGAACTCTCCTGGTTCCAGAATGTCCCAGGCTTGAACCGCTTGTGAAAAAAAAACCTGCAGGTGGGGAGCCAGGGGCTTGAACCAGGATCCTTGTGTGGGTCCTTGTGCATCACACTATGTGCTCGCACCCACTGTGCTACCACCTGACCCCCTTTCCTATTAATTTTTAAGTGCATTGGGGTTCCACATATATTGTATACTACTAGTCTTGGACAAGTCTATTCATTCTTTTTGTTTTAGAATTAGTAAAAGCAGAGAAAGGTGACATCACAGCACAGTTCCATCATCTGTGGAACTCTACTGGTTCCATAATGTCCCCACATGGTCCCAGGCTTGAACCCAGGGCCTCATCCATGGGAAGTTGTGTGCTCTTCTGAGTTATCACCAGCCCCCTGGAAATGGCTGTCAGCTTACAAACCAGTGGCTTACAAACCATTTTAAGAACCTGAAAACTCTATTTGAGTGAGATGAAACACAAAATCCAGTGCAGAAAACAAATAGATAACTACTCAGGTAGTAGGCCCAGTTCTTTTCTCTTTTATCCCCTCAGCATTCTCAGGAGTTTAGACAGAGCCTATACAGGTTCTTCACACAGCTTGGCACATGTACACTTTGAGGCACAGGTGAGAGAACTGAAGTGTAGAGAAGTGAATTCATCTGCTTAATACCACACAGCACATGTGTGGGATTCGGGACGTTGTTGGAAACCTCCACTTGACAGACAGGAGGTTTTTGTTATCAAATTTAAGTGCACTTAGTACGTCCTGTGGCTAGGGGCCTCTGTACCACACTACTCACTCTTCTCAGGTTGTCTTATTGTTCCCCCATATGTCCTCCAAATTGCCACTTCCATCGACATTTACAGAAAAGAGGAGTCTTCCCCACTTAGAAATCCCTTTATAAGTTATAGTTCTGAATTGACTCAGAAAACAGTTGATTTGTTATTTTTCTTCCTATGGATATTAAGCACTAAGTCCTTATTTTTTATCTGCTGGGGATTGAGCCCAGAGCCTTATAAATGCAAAGCATGCACCCTATCACTGAGCAACTATCCTTGTTATCACAAAACTTAAAACTACACTCTAGTTCAGACTTCTCTCACCACTCACCAGCTCAGCTCTCTGTGGATATTTTATATGGAGCTTAATTTATGAACAAATGCTTTTTAGATGTGCCAAGGGAATGTGTGGTGTAGGAAATTTCTAATCCGGCTCTGGTATCTGTTATTGCCAGTAAGACCCCAGGTTTTCTACAACCAGGCTTGAGATCTTCCTTAGGGAAAAAATATTCTAACTTATGTGCTGCTGTTTCATGGTTCATTCAAAGTTCCAGAAGGGTGAAGCTAATCTAGGCAAGTTAAACTGCTTAGCACTCTCTGCTGTGCTCCCTTATAATTCCCTAGTTCCAGAGACCCTGCTGCTTCAGCTCTGCAAAGCCATCACAGGGCCTGTGCTAATATCCATGGTAGTCTTGAGGGCTGCACTTTCTATTGTGTACATTGCTTTTTTATTTTTGGCCTTTCCTGTATAGCCAGTAATGTAAAAGTGCTGTTGAGAGCATTTTAGAGTAAATGCTCTGTTATGTAGTGTGAAAGGGTTGTGCTGATTAAATAAACAATTTATCCTCCACTATCTTTGTCATTCTCTATAGCCCAAGATGTACTCTGAACCCAGTGAGTGCTCAATAAAGCTGTTCACCAGCACCAAGCAACTAGCTATAAGTTCTCTAATAAACATATTTTGGGGGAGTCAAGCAGTGGTGTACCTGGTTAAGTGCACACATTACAGTGAACAAGAATGCAGATTCAAGCCCCTGGCCCCCACCTGCAGAGGGAAAGCTTTACAAGTGGTGAAGCAAGGCTGCAGGTGTCTCCCTGTCTCTCTCCCTCTCTATCTCCCTCTTCCCCCTCAATTTCTTTCTATCTATATCCAATAATAAACTAAACTGTTTGAAAAATATATTTTCCATTTTATAATATTTTTATAATAGGCTTCCCTCATTATGAATGAAAAGAGTATCCAGGTTAGTCTTCCAACAGCCTGCCCCTCAAACTGCATCAGAAACAGCCTCCATCAGTGCCCAAATTAGAGACCAAATTGATCAGATTTGTTAGCTCAAAAATGTGAGAGAAAACAACATACAATGTGAGAGAAAACAACATATAAAATCAAGTCTCTTAATAGCTTTACTTAGAGCAGTGTACCCTCTTGATGGGCTGAAGCAAATTAGTTTTATAGATTGGGGTCAGACTTACAATAATATCTCCAGTGAGTGGCAGAGTACCTGGAATACATACATACAGAACATGTAGAAAAATAAATGGGTGATGCATTGATGGATGAGTGAATGGATGAATGAGATGTTATATCTGTGACTTTGTGTGAAATCCTTTACATAGTCATTTACATAGTCATCTCAAAGATGACTTTATTAAAATTATCATGTATAGTAATTGCTCCTTATTGTCTTGCAGTCATTTGCAAATTCTGTGGCCTAAAATTAGATAATTGGGTAGGACACATTCTAAGGAGTAACTCCACCCAACATCTGCTGAATATCCTGAGAGGCCATCACACACAATTTTGACCTACCCCGCCCTCCAGTTCTTACACACCCACTCCTATTCTTAGTCTAAATCCTGAAATTAAGAATTTTCATAATCTCCTCTGAAATATTAGTAATTTTTGTTTATAAAGTAGGGACATCAGAGTCTGGTATTTTCTTGTAGGAGATAAATTAACTGACCAAAATACCCTGGATACTAGTAACACCTGCAAGAAGGAAAGTAGATTAAGAGTTCCCATGGTATGGGAACCCACCCCTCAGATCTGCTCCATTTCACTGTGCCCATCCCTCTCCTCAACGATCTGTCAGCGGCCCCAGGAGGGTTGGCATGCCTATCAGAGCAGAGGGTGGCATGGAGCCCAAGGCCAGCACTGGCAGAACGCCTGCTTCCTTGGGTGATTCACTGAATTAATCACTCACCGTCTGCAGTTGCTCTTGGTAGCATTTTTCTCTCCAATATTCTTTCTAGTTAGTAGTATGTACCTTATTTTAAATATCCTTAAGGTATCAAAGAGGCATATTTACACAAGTTTGGAGAATTAAAGTCACTCAACAGATATTAAATGTCTACTTCATGGTATTGTGATAATAAGACAGGCAGGTACTTTACAGGGATTCCCTATGGCTTGTTTTTTCAAAATTTTGTCTTTCTCAGTGCATTTGAATATGGTTTGCTTTATAAAATTCAGTTATTCTGTTTATACAGTTCTCTAGGAATACATAGATTTCATCTAGTGAAAGTGTTATTCTGAAAAGAAACTAGAGGGTAAAGTTCACTAAATGTTTCCCAAAGGGATGGGTGGAGGATCTACTCAGGGACAGCTGAGAGCAGGAAATCTGAAGCCAGCAACTTGGTCCTGCCTTCAGCAGTTCCCAGTTGTGGGACACTGAGCAAATTACTTAAGTACTCAGCACGTCATTATTTCCTTATCTTCAAAACATGCTTTTATTTGGCTTACATTTCATGGAGAGGTGGGAGCTTGTGTTAAACAGTTAGAACAGTTCCTGGCACATGTGGATTCCCCCATGGGTGTAGACTCCCATTATTATATCCAGAAACTATTCTATCACTTTATATTAAAATCACCCATATTCCCCATGGAAGAATTCTATTCCAGATGGGTGTACTGAATTCCTGTATCTAACCTAGGGACACAAGGCAGGCTCCCTGACCCATGCCATTACATAAGCATATCCTACCCAATATCTGAAGAATAAAACCAGCATGCCATGCATGCATCAGGCCATGCACTGATAGCCTTGCTTGTTGTATTCCACCCCCTCCCAGTCTTTTATGTACATAAACTCTTTAGGATGAAAAATTTAAGAGTTTATCTTATACAAAGAACTCAGTGATTTTGGTTTATACACCCTCTTCTTCTTATTCCTTAATTCTAAGTCCTAAAGAAAAACTGATCAAAATATGTTCTTTATCTTTACATTTTTTTGTTTACACCTGGCTGAGCTCATATGTTACAGTGCACAAGGACTCAGGTTCAAGCCCCTGGTCCCCACCTGCAGAGGGAAAGCTTCACAAGTGGTGAAGCAGGGCTGCAGATGTTTCTCTGTCTCTCTTCCTCTCTTCCTAACCCATTCCTCTCAATTTCTGGTTGTCTCTATGCAATAAACAAATAAAGATTATACAAAGAAAAATATATTTTTGTTTATTATTGGATAAAGATAAAAAAGAAGTTCAGAGGGAAGAGGGAGATAGAGAGGGAGAGAGACAGGGAGACACCTGCAGCCTTGCTTCACCACTTGTAAAGCTTTCCCTCTGCAGGTGGGGACCAGGGGTTTAAATCTGCATCCTTGTTCACTGTAATGTGTGCACTTAACCAGGTACACCACTGCCTGACTCCCCCAAAATATGTTTATTAGAGAACTTATAGCTAGCTGCCCGGTGCTAGTAAACAGCTTTATTGAGCACTCACTGGGTTCAGAGTACATCTTGGGCTATAGAGAATGACAAAGATAGTGGACAATAAACATTTATGAACTTTGATTTAGAAAAGACCAGAAAAGATGTGAGATGCATGTCAGAGTGCCCTGGTATATGTGCTAATGTCATTACTCAATGTTTTCAAATGTTGGAAGGTTACTTTTTTATTGCTGATCTCTGAACCACAAATATAATTTATGACTTGAACTAGATAAATCTACTTAGTAGCAGGTAAGTCAGGCATGTTAATAATTATATTAAAGAGCTCTCTTCCTCTCCTAGTAGGTCACAGTAGAAAAGGATAAATGCACACAGATTCTAGGAAGTGTTTGGAGAAGCTATGTTTTCTTCTCAAAAGTCATAGAATTTTCATTAGATTTATAAAGGGTTTTGATGTAAAAGCCTAAGTCCTGATGTAGATTTAGGGACCAGCACAGGAGGGTCTATCAAGCAGATCATCCCCATTTTTATATGTCCACAATTAGAATAGTTTTTACATTTTGAATGGTTGGGAAGGAAAAAGAAACAATGAATCACACTTCATGACATGTGGAAAGTAAATGAATTTCGTGTCTCAGAGTTTCAAAGGCAATGATGCCCTTTCTTCCCCTTCAGATATAGAGACAGAACAAAACACAGAGAGGGAGACACCACAACATCACTCTTATATGACCCTAAGCCAAGTACATGGCAAACACGTACTGTATCCAGTGACACACTGATTCATTTTTTATCCATTGTCTTTTGCTGCCTTTTTTTTAACTTGCCCTTAACAAGATTTTTTTAAACTGCGTTCTGCAAAGATTAGTTTCAAAAGGTTTCAGTTTCATCTTGTGTTTCATTATTCCTTGTCCTTTGCCTAGAAATATTTATTTACCTATTCCTTTTTATACTCAGCTCCTCTGCATTAAGTACAATGCAGAAGGATTAGGCTATTTGCTGTTTGTGTCCCTGTATACCAGAGATACATTCACTCTCCAAGTCCCTGCAGCCTGGCAGTTCATGGAAGTGCCAAAAGATTCTACACCAAAAGAGGTGTAGAAGGAGGGGTTCCCAAGAAAGTCTCATTAAACAGGAGACATATAGTAAAACTGAAGGAAGTTAAAAGGTGGCATTTATTTTTTAACAAAAGGAGGCAATTGGGGAAACCCTAAGTACTCTTAACCAAATGTTGGATATACCAGAGATAATATAGGTTCTTAAAAAGCAGAATAAAGAACTGAAGTGGAGAATTTATCCATGTGACACTTTGAAGTGGCTGAGAGGATTGGGTTTTCTTTTATTTTTATATTTATTGGATTGAGACAGAGAAATCAAGAGGGAAGAGGAGACAGAGAGGGAGAGACACCATCACTGCCACACCTCTTAAGAAGCTTAGCACGGGGCCAGGCAGTGGCGCACCTGGTTAAGCGCTTACATTACAGTGCCCAAGGCCCCAGGTTCAAGCCCCTGGTCCCCACCTGCAGGGGGAAAGCTTCAAAAGTGGTGAAGTAGGGCTGTAGGTGTCTCTCTTTGTCTTTATCCCTCTCTATCTCCCTATCCCCTCTCAATTTCTCCCTGTCTCTATCCAATAATAAACAAATAAAATATTTAAAAGAGGGGCCAGATGGTGGTGCACCTGGTTGAGTGCACACATTACAGTGAGCAAGGACCCGTGTTTGAGCCCCTAGTCCCCACCTGCAGGGGGAAATCTTTGCAAGTGGTGAAGCAAGGCTGCAGGTGTCTCTCTGCCTCTATCCCTTTCTATCACCTCTTTCCTTCTTGATTTCTGGCTGTCTCTATCAAATAAAGATAATAAAAAAATTTTAAAAAATATTAAAAAGAAAGAAAGAAAAGGGCCTGAGCTGGAAGTGAGAGTGAGAAGAAGAAGAAGGAGAAGGAGGAGAAGAAGAAGAAGAAGAAGAAGAAGAAGAAGAAGAAGAAGGAGGAGGAGGAGGAGGAGGAGGAGGAGGAGGAGGAGGAGGAGGGGAAGGGGTGGGGAAGGGGAAGGGGAAGGGGAAGGGGAAGGGGAAGGAGAAGGAGGAGAGGAAGAGGAAGAAGAAGAAGAGGAAGAGGAAGAAGAAGAAAAAGCAGCTTACCCTATGTAGGTGGGAACCTTGGGCTTGAACCCATGTGCACTCTAATGTGCACTCAACTGGATACACCACTGCCTGGGCTGATAGGCATTTCTTTAAAGAAAAAAAAAATTGTTAATGAGAGAGAGAACTCTGCCAGATGTGATTCCTATGGTCAAATTCAGGACTTCATGCTTTTTTAAGTCAAGCCACATCCTTGGCCTCAGGTTTTCTGTGGAGACCAGATATTATTAAGAATAGGTCTTCTCAACCTTAAAAGGAGGATTCCGAAGTGCCTGCAGAGGGGCTACCAAATGCTCAATAAATGTTTATTGTATGATTTCTTGTTTTTTAAGAGAGTGTAGACTGAAAGTGACCTGTGAATTCTAAGGACAGAGCTATTGAGATCACAAAAAGAGGCCAAAAATCTGTGCTGCATATCACAAACTTTTCATGAGTTTCTGATTTATATCAAGTGCTCTACTAGAGATTCATGTGTGCTAAGCCAGTGCTTGATATTCACAGTTTTTGCTGTTGGTTGATTTCCATTTACAATAAAATTATAAATTGTAAGCATTAACAAAAGGTAAATTACTATTATTTATATATTTATGTCCATTTAACTTCTTATAGCTCATTAAAGATTGATATTACTGAGTAAACTGTTTTCTGCCATGATCTGGAGATATTGTCTCTCTCACTCTCCTTCCTTTTTTACTTCTTTCTAACTCAACTTCATTCCATCTTCCTTCTCTAGGGATCACTACTTGTGTGGTGTGACGTGGGTGACAAAAGAAAGGATTTCATTGCAGTGGCTTCGGAGGATTCAGAACTATTCGATCATGGATATTTGTGACTATGATCAACCCAATGGACTGTGGAATTGCTTAGTGGTAAAGCTGAACGGGAACACTTCTTTAAAGATATATATGACTGTAAAGTTCTATGAAAAAAGACATAGTGAATATTTGGGAATCAGGAAATGAAATTTGTATTTGTATTATTTCTAACTCTGTGTCTGACACCCCCAGTCTGTCACCCCAAAGTGGATGAGTCTTGATTAACTTTTAGACTACCTGATGTTTCTATTTCATTTTCCCTCTTTCGTCATAGTATTTTAGTCATTTACACTGTTATTTGAGAAGGAAGTGGGAGTGACTGGACAACCAGAATATGGACTTACTTTCCATAATTTAGAAAAGGGGGAAGGGAGATGCCTCACCTGGTAGGACATTTCCAATTAGAGCCCTGGCAACAACTGGGAATTAAAGCTTTAAAGCTCTCCCCCCACCCCCTTTCCCTTTCTCTCTCTCTCTCCAAATGGAAAAAGAACGTCAGGGAGTAGTGAAGTCACACATACACAAGGTCTTGTCTTTGAAAATAAAGGGGAAAAAAAAAAAAAAGAAAAGAAAGGGGGTAGGCTGCTGGGTCAGAAACTATGAGTTCAGTGAAGTATATTTCAACAGAGAAAATACAGGTAATAATGGCAAATGACTGGCTAAGTAAGTAAGAAACAAAGCAGGTATAAGAAGCTAAAAATCTATTTCTATACTGTGACTATCTTTAGACAGAAAAATACTTTTGACCTTAAGTGATAGTTAGCAGACCGAGAGGGTGGCAACATTGAAATCAACACTAGTGCAAATCCTTGAACTGCTGGGGATTTCCAATAAGGAGACCATATCTTCATACAAATTGATAGATAAGAACTAATAACTGCCTCAAGAGAGTAAAATCTGGGGAAGGTTTGTTGGCATATATTTGTAAGCTGCTTTTTCTTTTAAAGAATCATACATGCATACATATGTACATACATTCCCTAGGGACAGGTTATGCCTCCCTCTCCACTCCCATCCTGGCTGAACAGGGACAGATTCTTTCACAATCTTGAGCACAGAGTATGTCGATTCTCTATTTATTTATGGAGCAGATTTTAAATAGCTACTACATTCCAATCTCTGTATTAAACCCTGGACCATGAGAAAAACAAACAAACAAACAAAACGGATAGCATGTCTGTCCTCAAAATGTCTATGTTATAATGGGAAATACACTTTAAAAAGGCAATATTAAGGAGCCAAGCATTGGCATACCTGGTTGAGAGCACATGTTACAATGCTGAGTGACCCAGGTTTGAGCTCCGAGTCCCAACTTGCAGGAAGAAAGCTTCACAAGTGGTGAAGCAGGACTGCAAGTCTTTCTCTCTCTCTCTCTCTCTCTCTCCATATATATATATATATATATATATATATATATATCCCTCTCAACTTTTGGCTGTCTCTAGCAAATAAATAAAGATAATTTTTTTTTCTGAAGTCTTTTTTTTTTTTCTAAACCAGAGCACTGCTCAGCTCTGATTTATGGTGGTATGGGGGATTTAACCTGGGACATCTGGAGCCTCAGGCATGAGAGTCTCTTTGCATAACCATTATGCTATCTACCCCCACCCATAGCTACCATTTCTTAAACAGACTAGAAGCAGGCTCAGTAGGAAAGACCTGAAACAATCTTGTATAAAATGCCATATATGGGGCCAGGTGGTGGCACACCTGGTTGAGCACACCTGTTACAATGCTCAAGGACCCAGGTTCGAGTCCCCGGTCCCCAACAGGAGGAAAGCTTCACAAGTGGTGAAGCAGGGCTTCAGATGTCTCTCTCCCTCTCTATCTCCCACTTCCCTCTCAATTCCTGGCTCTCTATCCAATAAACAAAGATTAAAAAATTAGAAAAAAGAAAAAACAAACAAATAAAATAAAATGTCATATATGGGATAGGTAAGAGCATGAAGAACCTAAAAGCAGAGGCTGTGCCATGGTATCCACTATGAATTGCTTAGGAAATATAGGAACTAGGTTGAGAGGACATAGAAATAAGGCTTGGTGGAAAGAATCAATGGTGAAAACTGAGTTAGAGGTTAAGGCTCAGCCTATGACATGTTGAGATTTACCAGGTAAAACAGGAAAGTTCTTTCAAAGTTTTAAGTAGAAGAGGATCATCAGGAGATAGATCTATTGGTTTCAAATCAAGCCAGCTGGGGGTTAAGTATGTTGAAGACTGAAAGGAAAAGCATCACATGATCTCCAAACAGGAGATCCAGGCAATAGATCAAGTGAAACCTAACCAGGCATGAGCAAAGCCACTAATAATGGAGATGGGAGAAGTCAAAAAGGTAGATGACAGGTTGAGACAGATGGCTGAGAAGTGTAGGAGTCTAGAAAGTTTCTCAGGCTTCCAGTTTGGGTGTATGGAAGCTACTAAGTAGGAGAAGAATGAAAGAGGAAGAACAAGTTGGTGGAAATAGAGGGAAAGTAAAATTGCGTTATCTTCAGTTGTGTACATGATGAATTGAAAATACCAGTGATGCTTCCAGGGCATATACTCTGGAGAGAGCTCTAGGCAAGAGAGGTAATAATAGAAAATTATCTAAGGTAGTAATAGATCTAAGGTAATCACAGAAAGCATATGAGGGCCAGAGTGTGGCACACCTAGTAGAGAGCACATGTTACAATGAGCAAGGATCAAGGTCCAAGATCCCAGTCCCCACCTGCAGGCGGAAATCTTCAAGAGTGGTGAAGCAGGGCTGCAGGTGTTTCTTTGTTTCTTTCTCTCTCTCTCTCTCTCCCTCCTCTCCCTCCCTCTCCGCACCCCTCCCCTCTCTCTTTCCCCCCAGCTCAATTTCTGGCTATTTCTATCCAATGAACAGATATTTTTTAAAAGAGAACATATGAATTAAAAATACATGAATGGAGATAGTTTTTAATTATTTTATAACAAGTGAAGTTTGCTTCTACTGCCCCAAATTGCACTTAAGCAATGCAATTAGTCATTTCACCTGTCTTTTAAATTTCTTAGGGACGGCAGCGCACTGAAGAGAGCACCACTGGCTGGGTTGGAAGAGTAAGTGCTTAAGATTTAGTTTTTTCTGTCATATACAACAGATGCTCTGAGCTACTTAACATGTAGATATACCAAAGGAAGGTCTTATGCTATTTCTAATTAATAGAGATATTAGCTGCCCTATTTCTCAATATTTTGAGTGCTTCCTTTGGAGAGTTTTTTTCTTACTGGAGATTTTATAATATACTCAACTAGAGAAAAAAAAAGACAAGTGAAATCAAGATAACAAAACAAAATACAAATTCAAGGCACATTTAACTCCTGGTAATTATAAACGCAACCATTGTTGACAGGAGGGAACATGTCAAATGCACTGGTTGACTTTACATTCAGAGTTATGTGCATCAGAGACCAAAAAGCACAGCTTATGCCCAGAGGCTGTAGGAAATATGACTACACCCTGCAGAAACTCAGTGGCACACATACCACGCTCCTTTAGAGGAATGCAGAGCCCTGGGGTTTCACACATTATGAGGGCCCCAAAATGCAGAGTACAGTGACTCTCAGAAACTAGTGCTTCTCACTACCTGCGACCAGCCACTTTTTGTCACAAGATCATGAAAGAAAGCAAGTTGATAAAAGGACTTGTGCCATCTTGGCATTTATTACAAGAGATGAATATATTTCACCTTTTTTTAAAAATAACCAGTTCTATTAAGCCCCCTTTCATAGAGAGAGTGACACCAAAAATATGTAAAGATTTCACATAACTTAGGACATAGAGGTGGGAACCCCCATGTCCAGGATCACAGCCCCCTCCAGCTGGGCTTGGAGCTTCGATAGCATTCACACGTCCTTTTTCTTTAGGCATTGATTGGGCAGAGGGGAGAGGTTTGCCAACATGAAAAGTGGTTTCCTCCATGGCAAGAGACACGCTACACTTCCTCACGACTCTTCGGAAAAAATATGTTTTTTCCTCTCTGTATTTAACCAGACAGATGCCACTTTTCACACATTTCTACTAGGCATAACTCCATCCAGGGGAAACAGGGAAATGTATTAAAAAGATAAGGCTGTGAACACAGGTCTAGAGAGGGGAATGTGTTTCAGAGCTCTGTAATGAGAACACCAAGTGTACTGCACGCCCCAGCTTGCTCCGTAAATGAATTCACTTTGAATCACTAAATAAAAAAGGGAAGAATTTTTTTTCCTTCCCCAAATTGGAGCTGATGAGAGAGGAAACATTGAGGTTGAAGTGAACCAGCAATTTTAAAAGACCATCTCCTTCCTACCTGCTCTCAATGTAGTAAGGAAATCAGAGTCATAAAGCAACATATTCTTTCAGACTGAGATAGATCCGCTTCTGCTTAAACCACATTATGCTCTGAACTATCTTTTATCTAACCGTAAAAATAGAAATTGTGTTCTGTATTTCCACAATTTCTCCTAAATTGTTGATCCTATTGAACAAAACATAAAGCCTTGGAACAAAAATAATTATGTGAATATTTCCATAGGAAATATACAACAGACATTCCTTCTGGTGTCTAGTCCAGAAATGGTTAAAGATATCCTATCTCTGACTTTGAAAGGAAAATGTGTAGGAAATACAAGTGAAAAATCCTTCAAATCAAAGCACCTCTAACCTGAAATAGTAAAAAAAAAAAAAAAATGTTTCAAAAAAGGACATTGGTGACATTGAAACTTTTTCTTGAAACTGGGAGGTTAATGGTAAATTTTGCATACTTATAGCCAGAAGTCATAGTTACCCAATATAGAAAGATGATCCCCAAGAATAACAGTAATCATTTCTGTGTGTTGTATATTCACTCCTGTGTGAGCCTCTTCATGTGCATTTTCTTACATACCACACACACACACACACACACACACACACAGACACACACAATTACCAATGAGCTAGATCTTTTTGTCTGCATTTTTCTAGAAGGAAAATGTCCTTTTGAGACATTATATTTTTATTTGGTAAATAAGTGAAGTGAAGTTTGGATTTTGAGCGTAATTGTTGGGAGCGTTTTCTGAAACTAAAGTTGGTATTGAAATGACACTAATGTGCTCTGGTGTGTGTGTGTGTGTGTGTGTGTGTGTGTGTGTGTGTGTGTGTGTGTGTGTGTGTGTGTTTCTCTCACATCTTTCTTTTTCCCTCTAGTTTAGGCCTGAAGAACCTCATTTTACTTCTGATGGTAACAGTTTCTATAAGGTTATCAGCAATGAAGATGGTTACAAGCACATTTGTTATTTTCAAATAGATACGAAAGTGAGTATTTTTAAATAATTAATTTCAGATTGGTCTCTCTTCTAAACTAACTCAAAGTGGAAATTATGTGATAAAATTGGTAAATGTATACTATAATCACATTAGGTCGACTGGGGTGAAGAGAGCCAAAATAATATTAGAGACTATCTGAATTCTTGATATAAGTGACTTATTACTTTACTTCATTTTGATTAGAAAGAGAGTCTAATAAATCTTCTTTTTTAAAATTCCATCAGAATTGCACATTTATAACCAAAGGGCCCTGGGAAGTTATTGCAATAGAAGCTCTTACCAATGATTACCTGTGAGTATTCTAATAATCAGTAGCATATAGATATATTCATATCCGTCTTAATCGTACCCTTTTTGCTCAGAAATAGAGGAGAATCTACAAATAAGGAGTAGTCTATTTGGAATGTGTTCAGAACATTTTTTTTCTCTTTAACATACGGAAGCCTTAATGATTTTCACATATGCTCAGCAGATTTGATATCATGCCACCAAACAGCTCTACCTCTTGCTCTTACCTGCTTTACATAAGAAGAGCTATAGCCTCTTTTTCTTGCAAAGCTTCTAACATTGAACTAACATGCATTAGTGTTTTGTTAAATTTCAGGTGGCAATAAAGTTTTGGAACATTTGGGCAGGCTATTATACCTGTCCACATTTTGGTCTTACTCTTTAGAAAATAGAAAGCTTCACATAAGCTGTCAGCTACCACACATGAATTGATGGAAAAGGAAGGGATTGTTTTTAATTAGAACCTTAGACACTTTTATGAATCTTAACACTTTCACAGGGAGGTAGTTTGTTACTGTTCAAAGTGGTTTTTGAAGGTCCTCTGTAGAAGTGAGCTTTAACATTTTCAGGAAGATGAGCCTCCTGCCATCTGGTAATTTTTGATACAAAACAAAATTTGAATATCTATATAGATGAATACAGTCTCAATTTCAGATGAGTTGTCTAGCTGCATTTTTAAATGACTTCTTTTTTCTGACATTTTAATCAAGGCAGAAATGCCTATATTCAGGTATTTTGGTCTATTAGAAAAATGTCCTATTTAGAGAAATTAGAGAAAAATTACTTTGGGAATGAGTGGGCCTAGAGATGATGACAAAAGAACCCAAATACTAGCATACCTGCATTTTAGATGTACTACTGCTGGAATTTGCATAAAATAGACTGTGCTTCACATTTCTTAAAATGATAATTATCATATACTTCATTTGTTTTCTTCTCAGATTCTACATTAGTAATGAATATAAAGGAATGCCAGGAGGAAGAAATCTTTATAAGTAAGAGTTCTATCAAGTTATCAAAACTTTTTAACTGATGAGCAGTTGCTGGGTTTTTAATTTTCCTTATCTCTCTCTCTATATTTTTTCCTTTTTGTTGCCCTTGTTTTATTGTTGTTGTGGTTATTATTATTATTATTGTCACTGATGTCATTGTTGTTGGATAGAACAGAGAGAAATGGAGAGAGGAGGGGAAGACAGAGAAAGATAAGAGATAAGAGAAAGGGAGAAAAAGATAAGACACCTGCAGACCTGCTTCACCACCTATGAAGCAACCCCCCTGCAGGTGGGGAGTCGGGGGCTCAAACTGGAATTCTTACGCTGGTTCTTGAGTTTCAGGCCTTGTGCGATTGACCCACTGAGCTACTGCCCTTATCTCTAATATTAAACTGGAATTACTTTTATCCCTTTATGAATCAACCTACATGTCAACATAAAATGACTTTACACTTAATGTTTTATGATATTTATTTCTTTCTTTTAATTTTTAAATCTTTGTTTATTTATTGGATAGAGGCAGCCAGAAATTGAGAACAGGGGGGAAACAGAGAGAGAGACAGAGATACCTGTAGCACTGCTTCACCACTTGTGAAGCTTTCCCTCTGTAGGTGGATACTATAATATTTCTAAACAATGGAAGACTTAAGGTTATTTTACATTATTTGTGTATTTATTTCCTATTTTAAAAATGTTTTTTAAAATTGATTTGGCATGTTTATTTTTTAAGAGTAAATACTAGAATATGGTGTTCCTGCTTTCTTCCCATCATTTGTCCTTTCACTAAGCACTCAATTTCCATTGTTTTTTTTAGAATACAACTTACTGACTATACAAAAGTGACATGCCTTAGTTGTGACTTGAATCCAGAAAGGTGTCAATACTATTCTGTATCATTCAGTGATGAAGCAAAATACTATCAACTGAGATGTTCTGGTAAGTTTGAACTGGTAAGTGGGAGGAACAGCAGTAGTTGCTACTGCAGCTTTCTCTGTTCCCAGTGTTTGTTACTTTCTTCCTTCCCATGCCCCAGGCAATACCCTCTCCTCTCTCAGTACAGTCTTCTTACCCCCTCCTGCCTCTTTCATCCCATCCTTAAAGTTTCTATTTCTGTGTCCAGTTTCTGGGTTTTTAAAAAATTTTTCTTATGCTTTTTTAAAAATTATTATTGGATAGAAACAGCTAGATGTCAAGAGAGAAGGGGGTGATAGAGAGGGAGAGAGGCAGAGAGACACTTGTAGCCCTGCTTTATCACTCGCAGAGCTTTCCCCCTGCAGACAGGGACCAAGGGCTGGAACCCAGGTCCTTGTGCACTGTAACATGTGCACTCAACCAGGTATACCACCATCTGTGTCCTGTTTCTGTACTGCTCAGTTTTTCCTTGGAACCTGAACTCTTGAAATCATGTAAATCCCCTTCTTTTGACTCTCTTTTAAATGGAGAATAAATCGCCTTTATTTATCTCCAGTCAAGAGGCTTGGCTTGTGTCAGACTTAACATTACACACACATACACACATACACACACCACCTAGAATTTATAATTTATCCTTTTTTTTTTTTGCCTCCAGGTTTATCGCTGGGGCTTGGTGCCAGCACTATGAATCCACTGCTCCTGGAGGCTATTTTTTTCCAATTTTGTTGCCCTTGTTGTTGCCCTTGTGGTTGTTATAGCTGTTGTTGTTGTTGGATAGGACAGAGAGAAATGGAGAGAGGAAGGGAAGACAGAGATGGGGAAAGATAGACACAAGCAGACCTTGTGAAGGGACCCCTCTGCATGTGGGGAGCCGGGGACTGGAACCAGGCTCCTTATTCTGGTGCTTGCACTTTGTGCCATGTATGCTTAACCTGCTGTGCTACCGCCCAACCCCTTATCCTTTTTTTTTTTTTTTTTTGCCTCCAGGGTTATTGCTGGGACTTGGTGCCTGCACTACAATCCACTGCTCCTGGAGGCTATTTTTTTCCCTTTTGTTGCCCTTTCTGTTTATCGTTGTTGTTGTTATTGTCATTGTTATTGCTATAGTTGGACAGGACAGAGAGAAATTGAGAAAGGAGGATAGTACAGAGAGGGGGGAAGAGAAAGATAGACACTTAAAGACCTGCTTCAACACCTGTGAAGCGATCCCCCTGCAGGTGGGGAGCCAGAAGCTTGAACTCGGATCCTTATGCCTGTCCTTGCGCTTTGCGCCATGTGCACTTAACCTCTGCGTCACTGCCCAGCCCCCATTTATCCTTTTGTATGCATGTATTGTGGTTTCTTAAATTGCTTTACGCACTTAGTCCCTCTAAGTGAGTAAATTTTATGGGTAGAGGCTGTCACCCAAAGGCTCACTGTACCATCTTTTGCTGCTATTGTGTTTTTTTTCCTTTGTTATAACTTATGAAATCTTGGCAAGGAGGGGCAACATGTTGTCCATAGATCACTCAGCTAGTAAGATCCTAGTGGCATGACATGTGTCTCTGCCTCCCCACCACTCCTTGAAGCACTATGCTAGGTTACTTCTCAAGATGAGAGAAAGACTCTATCTAGAAAGTGTGAGAAGAACTGTAGCCAAAAGAAGCTCTCCAAACCTGGATATTTTTTCTCTTTCTAGCTATTTTATTTTTCTTAACATTCTATACTGTGGCTGTCCTTAGCCCTCACTTCATGGCTGTGTGTGCCAAGTACTAGGCACAGTGCTAAAGTTTCAGTCATGATCCTGTTATATCCTTGAGAAAACCCTCTAATTTTATATATATTTACATATTAAATATATCATGATAAACAAATAATAAATAAAATGACATAAGTAAAAAAACAAATATAATATAAGTTAATAAATAAATTAAATATAATTTATATTTCATTTTACATTTCAAAGGAGTGAAGCATGGATATATTGTCCTAAATCACCCAACAGATAAGCCAGGATTCAAAACCAAGTTATATCCTTCACTGTGGTTTTGATTCAGTCTAAAATTATTATTATTATCTAAATGCATTAAAATGAGCTTATAAAATAAGTTTTTCTATAAATGTCCTTCCTTTCAGCAGCTACTCCAGCTAGAATAAATAGTAACACTTTTGCATGACAGAAAGGAATCACATATCCACCTCAGGCACCGTGCAGAGGTGGCCCTGCACTCCTCAGGACCCTGAGGTGGAGGTTCTGTGGAAGGGAGCAAGCAGTCTGACTGCAGGAGGGTTATCTGCTTTCCCCAAAGGTTGGCAGCAGAGCTGGCCCACCTTGGGCCAGCTTATGTGTAGTTATCTCTAGTGCAGAGGTCAAAGTTATATCCAGGAAAGATAGATCATCCCTGTAGCTTCGGTGAATTTTTGATAAATTTATATAGAACCATCCACCCACCTAAGTTCAAGCTACCAGTCCCCACCTGCAAAGGGGAAGATCATGATTGGTGAAACAGTCGCAGGTGTCTCTTTTTCTCTCTCCATCTCTATTTCTCCTTAATTTCTCTCTGTCCTATCAACTAAAAATAAATGAATTAATTTAGTGGCTGGATGGTGATACGCCTGGTTAATCACACTTGTCACCATACACAAGGACCTATGTTTGAGTCCCCACTCCCCACCAGCAGGGGGGAAACTTCATGAGCAGTGAAGCAAGTACCACAGGTGTGTTTCTCCCTCTCTATCACCCCCTCCTCTCTTAACTTCTCTCTGCTTTATCAAATTAAAAAAAAAATGGCTGCCAGACCGTGTGGATTTGTCATGCAAGCACTGAGCCTCAGCAATTACCCTAGTGGCTAAATAAATGCATAAATTAATTTTTTAAGAAGAAAAAAAATATTCTATTTTTGTTTGTATTTTACTTATCTAAAACATATTTCCTTGATTGTGCTAATAGGTCCTGAACTGCCCCTTTATACGCTGCATAGCAGTAAGAATGTTGAAGGTATGTGAAAATATTCTTCTTATTTCACCCTTCCTTAATGTTTTAGGAAAGTATACATGAATACAATAAACATATTTTTAGGCGAGATTGAGCATTGGTATAGCCATAGACCCAACATGTTTTTAATATAGTGTGACTTTCTTTGGCTTTAATGTGTCTTAACTTACTACCTGAAGGAAGTATTGTCCTGTTAGCATTGCCTCTGTGGTCACTATTGTCTTGCACAACAAAAATTTTCATATTCTAACACCTTTCTGATCTCTTTTATCTACTTAGTGCTGAGAGTCTTAGAAGATAATTCTGCTTTGAAGAAAATGCTTCAGGACATTCAGATGCCCTCAAAAAAACTGGACTTCATTACTTTGAATGGGACAAGTAAGTTGTGTATCTCTTGGAATAGAGCTTTTCAGAGAAACATCAATAAATGTAACTAAGTGTGATCATGTGATCTGAACATACACATTTTCTATTAAAACATAAATCTAGTTTAAGGCTATTTAAAAATATCTATTCCTGCTTATTACAGATGAGTGAGAGAGAAACCAGAGTATCACTGCAGTATATGCAACATAGTAGATCAAATTTCCAGAGGCTTGGCATGTAAGTTCTACTATTTCAGCTATGTCCTAGGTCACTAACATTAATTTTGCACAAAGTGTTCCATCACAGGAACTACCATTTTAATACTTTTTGCCTTAAAATATAATACCATTTTTTTAACAGTCATGGCTGAGAGGAAAGGTTTTTTTTTTTTTTTTTTTTTTTTTTTTGAGAAATTGCCCTATTGTTAAGATAGTTTCATCTCACTAGTAACTCTAACCTATTAAGAACTGTGTATGGTCTTGCGTCAGGCTTGAATGTTAAACACTTGGAGTTTTAGAGTGCTATCTGAATAGTCTGTGTATTAGGATCAGGGAAGTCTCCTGACTGAATGGATAATCCCCAGGATGGGATGGAACCGTTAGAATGGTAGGAATAGTTAGAAGGCAGTCATGCTATAACCTCAGGAAAGGCATGTCTAAGGAGGCTGGAGGAAAGAAAGGAGCAAGAAAGTATTAGAGGAACTCATATGAGAAAGAAGCTACTAAAGATGACACTACATCTTCATAATGCTATAATTAAAACACTTATAATGAACTAGCAATGAACCAAACAAAGGAAAGCTCAAATGCTAATTTTGACTTTTTCATTGAAAACATCCCAATTGAGTGATACTCTGACCTTCTGTTGAGATAAATATTTGCTCTCCTAGGCTTATTTAATTAGAATGCATAATATAATCAACAAATGTAAACTGCAAATTTATCTCTATAAAGATTTAATTCTTCAACCTTTTCTTCTCAATTGAAATAATTTTGACAAACAAAAAATATAAAAAGAAAGAAAAATAAATAGAAACCAGTAGCTTTAGAGATAGGGATATCCCCTACAGACTGAGTCTACTAAAGTTGGAAAGAATATTTTAATATCAATAATATTATTAAATATGCAAAATATTGTTAAATTACATATTGTTAAATATGCAACCCCCCTTTTTTAGATTTGTTAGTCTGACTCATCATCCTGAATTTGGGGGCAAACGGAACTGATTCATTATTTAGTAACAATTTTTGTTAAACTGTTGTTAAATTAATTAATCTAAAAAAATTAAATATATCTATAGAAGATTATACCGAGTGTCCATAATAGTTTGCTAGATATGAACCTGATTTCATTCTGTGCAACACAGAGATAAAAATAGGAACTCCACTTTTGAGTAGTAGGATGGCAATAAAAGTTACAAAACTGTTTAAAGAGAACAGAGAACTTTAAGAGAGATGAAACCAACTAAAAATTCTAAACATTTTTAAAGAAACTCAAAAAGGGAATAACATTTTGGTGGACAATTTAGATCATAAGTCATAAGCTCTGTAAGTAGATCAGATGACAAAGAGCAGAGTAATAAGAATAAAACATTAGCAATTCTAAGATGAACTTTTACTTTACAAGGCACTAGAGTATTGATTACAGGAAGAATAACTTAATCAGATTAAACTTAATATTTTAACCCACAAGATAATTTCTATATTTAATAAGCTTGCTAATTCCTAGCTATGTCTTATTTTTGTCCATCTTAATTTAACAAATTGTTGAATTCTATATATGACTTATAGCTGATGGAGATAGGAACTAAAATCATGTGCTAATAATTGTTCCTAACATAATAATTAATCTTTCTATTTGTTTAGAATTTTGGTATCAGATGATCTTGCCTCCTCATTTTGATAAAACCAAGAAATATCCTCTACTAATAGATGTGTAAGTATTCAGGAGGAGGGAATAATTTAGAAGTTAACCTTCATAAAAATGTTCCCAGTACTAAAGAAATAGATTCAAGTACATATTTTGTCCATGAATCATTATGAATTAATTTTACCATTTTTGCCTTCCATTTTGCAATCACGCCCTAAAACTATGCTTTCTGTCACCTCTATAATAGAATATCTTTCATCATAACAGCATATGAATTTTGTTTTCCTGAACTTCAAGGAAATAGGAAAAGAATTTTCATCCCTATTTTCATCATTACTTCACCAATGTTTTAGGAAACAAGCGATTGCTATTAATAACCTTCAGTTTCCTTCCAAACTTGCCTAAATTTCTCCCATTATTTGCTTTACATTCATTAAAATAGTAAGTAGGTTTCTTCTCTTTTAATTCCTGAAATTTACTTATATACTATTTATTTATTTTTATTAATTTATTTAAAATATTTATTTATTCATTTATTTATTATTGGATAGAGAAAAATTGAGAGAATAGGGGAGTTAGAGAAGGAGACAGAGAGACACCTTCAGCCATATTTTACCACTTGTGAAGCTGTTACCCTCGGAGCAGGAGGGGACGAGGAGCTTGAACCTGGTTCCTTATGTACTTTAATGTGTGTGCTTAACCAGGTGTGCCATTGTCTGGCCACTTGTCTACTGTTTTACACTTCAGGTTTTTTTTAGTAAAATTAAGATGTAATATAGAGTATTCATCATAGTCAAACTCCTTTTTTAAGTCTTAGAGAAAGTTCTAGAGTCACAAGTTTTTGAACAAGTGAAATCTGTCAGTTTCATAAAAAATGCTTTTGATAGTTATTAGTAATACATTTTCTTTGGGAAGGAGAGAAAGCTCACCTGCCTTGTAGGGCACGTGCCTTGCCATGCGTGTGGCCCATGTTTGAGCCTGGAGCCACATGTGGGAGCCATGAAATCATGGGAAATCTGATGTAGTGTTTCCCCTACTTCTCCATCATCTCTCTGTCTCACTATCTAAATGAGAAAATTGAGCCCATGACCAATGAGACTGCAAGGCCCTGGTTTTGAATAAACAACAACAAAAATTTCTTTATTTCTCCTAAAATTGCTAAAACATGTGCATAAAGCCACAGTGTTACTCATTGCTACTCTTTTGCCCCTGCTTGCCTCATTTCTTTTCTTATGTACAAACCAGATGTCCTGGAAGACCACTGCATCATAAATAATTTGCCTTATTTGTCTATAAATCAAATGACTATGGAGAGAACTGTTGAGTCCATTATATAAAATAGAAAACTTGTTCATTCCATCACTTTTTTTCCAAGCTAGAAGCAAAAAAAGGGGGGGTATTTATAAACAGTAGCATCAGTCTTGCTCCATTTTATAGTTCCCAATACACAGAAAAAAAAGGGTTATGACTTTCTAAATTTAGTATGTACTTTTTCACTAGACTTAATTTGACTATAGTAACACTAATTTGCTTAAAGCTTTAGCCCCATACTAAAGAAGCATCCTTTAGAAAAGAAAGCGATTTTTATTTCTAAGCTGCTAGGGTCTCACACATTCATAATGACATGACTCCTAGCAGGCTTATTTTCTCTCTCTTTTTTTTTTTTCCTTTCTGGGGAGAGGGAAAGACAGACCAAGACCACACCACTGCTCCATCATTCACAAAGTTTCCCCTGGTACCTTGTATTGTTTGTCTGTATGGTGCTAGGGGCTTATGCTTTGGTCTTCAGGCATAGCAAAATGTACATACTACTGGGTGAGCTACCTCCCAGCCTTTATATTTGTCTTCATTACCAATAGGTAGTGATTAGACTACTCCTTAATTATGAAAGTTTAAAAATAAGGTATCTTTTTGTCCTTAATGTCTTTTTCTATTTAAAAAGTCATTTATTGTAAACTTCTAAGAAATTGGCACATAATCAATATTAAGGGAAGCTATTATTCTATCAAACTGAATATCACTGAAAAGACCAACTTATTTCATATGTTGTTAGAAAGTGTTTGTTTGCCCAAGAAATACATGAATCCTGTCTTCTTTGTAAAAGTAGAATGTTGGAACATTGAGTTTAAAAGTAAGTGATACAATATTTTATTTATGTCTAAGTTTTCTTTGACTGTGATTCCTAAGGCGGCAGAGGAAGATGTCAACAAAAACATGTGGTCTTATCCAGTCCTGTGAGGGGTAGGGGGAGAAACAGTGGGCAGATGAGTAGAAGGAATGGGTTTGAAACTGAAGAAACTATGGAATATTTGAGGGTAGATGGTACAAAAGAATATATTTATATGATTTACAAAAGACTATAGGAAGTATTTATATTAACGCATGGAAATGAAGGATTCTCTGTAAAGGTTATGTGCATAGCTGTGTAGAGAGTAGGTTGCAACCTATGGGAAATGCAGACTAAAGGAAGCTAAGCATACTAGTAAACAGAATACCTTAGAGCAGACCCATTTTTCAATACATTATATGTCATTCTCCTTTGAAGTTTTAAAGAATAGTGTGCATTTGTACTTTGGCCCATTCCACAATGATCTGTGAAACCTTGGGGTACAGAACTTTGTTGGGTAGAAGGAAAAATGTAATGCATACTTTAAGACCATTCTCAATCCCAAAGATTTCAAAGATATATGCAGTTTATAAAACATTGGCCTATGAAGTCTGTGTTTGATAACAACCTTCAAAGATAAAGCTGATGGAAAATTATAGGGAACACACAGCTATTATAGTGATGTTGCCAAGTTTTATAAGACCCATTGTGGACACCCTAGTGACTGGCACAATTTCAGGCTCATTGATCAAGAAAGAAGTATAATTCTTGTCCACAGGAGACAGAAATACAAGTAATCAGCATTTGATTCAGAAAGACCACAAAGACTAATAATTTGGGATTTTTCACAGATATGCAGGCCCCTGTAGTCAAAAAGCAGACGCTGTCTTCAGACTCAACTGGGCTACTTACCTTGCAAGCACGGAAAACATTATAGTAGCTAGCTTTGATGGCAGAGGAAGTGGTTACCAAGGAGATAAGATCATGCACCAGATTTACAAAAGACTGGGAACATTTGAAGTTGAAGATCAAATTGAAGCAGCCAGGTGAGTGACTGGAAGATGAATTTAAAGATCATTTGATCTTTCTCCATCAGTTAAAATTTTAAAGTTGTAAAAAATAAAAGATTTAGGGTGTTCTGAATTTATAATTTTTCATTTTTGAGCTGGATTTTAATGAAGATTATATAGATTAAAATATTGATCCTTATAGGTTTATATAAAGTTAAATAAAAAGATATTTCCCAGATCCCTGTCAGCATGTTACTCTAGAATGGAGTTGACATATTTTAACAGAGCTTCATCTCTCCAGGGTAACTTTTTTTGATAGAAAGAATCAGAGACAAAGGGAGGGAAAGAAACCACAGTACCAAAACTTTCCATACTGCTGAAGGTTATGCACAAACCTGGGTCGCATATAGTGAAGTGAGCATCTTGTCAGGTCAACTAGCTTGCCAGCCTTGAAACATTAGTTTGGGAACTAAAAAGAGTGATAGAAAGATCAGACTTTTCCAGACTTGACTTTTTAAAAGAGAAACTGAGTGAAGAGAGTCAGGTACATAAAATATTTTTTTTAATTTATTTACTGGGGGATTAATGTTTTACAGTTGATAGTAAATACAATAGTTTGTATATGAATAACATTTCTTAGTTTTCCACATAACAATACAACCCCCACTAGGTCCTCTATCATCCTTTTCCAGGACCAGTCCTCCCCCCGCCCCCATCCACCTCAGAGTCTTTTACTTTGGTGCAATACACCAACTCCAGTTCAGGTTCTACTTGTGTTTTCTCTTCTGATCTTGTTTTTAAACTTCTACCCGAGAGTGAGATCATCCCATATTCATCCTTATGTTTCTGACTTGTTTCACTTAACATGGTTTCTTCAAGCTCTATCCAAGATGGGCTGAAAATGATGAAATCACTATTTTTAATAGCTGAGTAGTATTCCATTGTGTATATATACCACAACTTGCTAAGCCACTCATCTGTTGTTGGACATCAGGGTTGCTTCCAGGTTTTGGCTATTACAAATTGTGCTACTATGAACATAGGTATACACAAATATTTTTGGATGGGTGTGTTGGATTCCTTAGGATATATCCCCAGGAGAGGAATTGCAGGATCATAGGATAGGTCCATTTCTAGCCTTTTGAGGGTTCTCCAGACTTTTCTCCTCAGAGGCTGGACCAATTTACATTCCCACCAGCAGTGCAGGAGGGTTCCTCTGTCCCCACAACCTCTACAGCATTTGTTGCTGCTATCTTTTCTGATGTAGGACATTCTCATAAAATAATTCCTAGTAGGAATAAATTTAGTTGAGTTTTTTTAAAATAGAATTCAATAAAATGACATCATTCCAATTTTCTCCTTTCAGAGATGAAGAATATGACCCAGACACTTTTGAGTGATAGTAATACCTGGGCTCAAGATTATACTTGTTTAATAAAGATTTATCAACTTGTATACTGATTCACTCTTCTGTATAAATGTATTCTAAGTTTTAAAAGTGTTTTATGGAGAAACAAATACATTGAAAACTACTTACTTTAAGTGTTTTCTAATACTGCTTAACTCAGGGAAGTCATATCATCACATAGTTTCAGTTGCAACCACGAACATTCTCAAAGACATGTACGTCAATGCAAGAGCACCTCACTCTACTCAGTGCTAAAAACTGATGCTCCAATTTGCTTGCTTTTTTTTTTTTAAGTAAGTAAAGTGTCTGGTGTAAGATTAAGAAGTAGGTGAGTAAATGACTTTTTTCTCTTTTTTAAATTCCAATACTCAACACAACTGAGCATCAAAAAGATTTCTTAATTCATCAAGGAAACATTGCTTCCTATTTAAATGGATCTGAACTAAGTAATCAACACCCAGCATAAGAAGGGATTTATTTAGAGAATGGTGTTTAAGTTCTCAGGTAGGGAGCCCAGAGACTTTTCTAAGCCATACCCAGATGTTCTTTATACCCCTATAGTTCTCCATTGCAGGGGCACCCTCTCTAAAACTGAAAAACATCTGGAAAGATTTAAATTCAATTATGTAAAGAAAAGTGCATCTGGGCTGTAAATTTTTATATAAAACTGTGAAAAAAACTGCCAGGATTTGTTTTTTCTGTGAAATACACACACACACACTCACACACTCACACACTCACACACACACACACACACACACACACACTTTTTAAAAAATTTTTTTATTTAAGAAAGGATTAACGAACAAAACCATAAGGTAGGAGGGGTACAACTCCACACAATTCCCACCACCCAATCTCCTTAACCCACCCCCTCCCATGATAGCTTTCCCATTCTCTAGCCCTCTGGGAGCATGGACCCAGGGTCATTGAGGGTTGCAGAAGGTAGAAGGTCTGGCTTCTGTAATTGCTTCCCTGCTGTTAAGTGAACTAAGTCAGAAAGATAAAGATGAGTATGAGATGATCCCACTCATCAACAGAAGTTGAGTAAGAAGATCTGAAAGGGAAACTAAAAGCAGGACCTGATCAAATTGTAAGTAGGGCACCCTGTGGTGAGGGGCAGCTTCCTGGGACAGTGGGGGGTGGGAGTGGGTGGGAGGGATGGGTCACAGTCTTTTGGTGGTGGGAATGGTGTTTATGTACACTCCTAGCAAAACGTAGACATATAAATCAGTAGTTAATTAATATGAGAGGGGGAAAATCAGTTGTACGCCTCAAAGTTTCTCAAAACACTAACTGAATCTTTTTAATATATAGGCTGTGTATTTGATATGCAGACTCTCTCAAAAGCCTAGACCAAGTAGATTAGAAGCATCCAATAGCACAGCTATATACAAGATACTGGATACTGTACAGGAAACCATAACAAAAGGACTTTTCAAAGTTAACCCAATCACCAAATAATGTGATGATACCATTAACTATCGATTGTCTTTTTGAACCCTAAGACAGCAGGAACCTTACATCTCCACTATAGAGCCCCTACTTCCCCCAGTCCTGGAACACACACACTTTTTTACAGACTCCCATAAAAGTAAACTTTGTCAATCAAGCTAAGTCTTAAGCTTAAAAACTATATATTGTTATCTCAGGTGTTTTACTACTTACAATAATTAGCTCAGTTTCTAATACTAAATAGAATGAAATACAGGACAAATGGTAAGACTTCTCATTTAGAAAAGTCAAAGTTTTCTAGATGTAGTGCAATAATAATGGATTTCTTTTATTTTAGACAATTTACAAAGATGGGATTTGTGGATAGCAAACGGATTGCAATTTGGGGCTGGGTGAGTAGTTGTTTGACTGGTGAATTTCACTTATTTTTTTTCATTCAGATAGAGAAACAGAGAGGGAGAGACAGCACAGCACTGGAGCTTCTTCTGGTGCCATTATACCTCTCATATTGTGCTGAGGCTCTATATATGGCAAGGCATGCACCCTTCTTGGTGAGCTACCATTCTTGACCACCTTCATATGAATATTTTAGTGAATATAATATAGGGTGAGATAATTTCTCTTCTGTGTGTAAATATTTGAAAATGAAAATCATGCCTGTCATGTTAAACTAAGAAAACCTAAATAAAATATCTCAGGTCTCAGAGCATATGCCCTTCCTTACTTTATTAGTATGAGGAAACTTGATGAGGAAGATTAAAGAAGAGGAAAGTTTGGGCAGGGGTAGTTGGCATCATGATTATACAAAGAGACACTAATGCCTTAGGCTCCAAAGTCCCAGGTTCAGTCCCTCTCACCAGAGCTAAGCAGTGCTCTGGTTAAAAAAAAAAAAAAAAAAGGAAAGTTTAGAAACAATGAGAAGGAGAGAAAGTTTAGAAACAAGGAGAGAAGAAAATAAAGGGGGGAGGAGGAGCGCTTTCTATCATACACCAAAGTTAGCAAAGAATTAGCATTTATTTATTCTTTTTCTCTTACTAGTAATGCCCAATACATTTTCAATGCTGTCCTTCCTACACCTCCCATGGAAAAAGGCTAGAAATCTCAGTGTACCCTTTATATATTGTCCAATTAAGGCCAATTTAAGCCTCCTCTATCATGCTTTCTCTAAAGAGGCTCAGTATATAAAGATGTGAGAAATTTGATTCGCTTACCATATGTTCTTAATTCCTCTCTCTCCATAAAAATAACTGTTTCCATTTCTTAGTCATATGGAGGATATGTAACCTCAATGGTCCTGGGAGCAGGAAGTGGCGTGTTCAAGTGTGGAATAGCTGTGGCACCTGTATCACGGTGGGAATACTATGGTATGTACTTCCTAGCAGGTACAAAAGGATACTAAGTATTGACCCTAAAGTTTCAATGACAAAAGAAAAAAAAAAAGGAAAGAAAGAAAGAAAAGAAAAAAATTCCTTTTTGAGTTTCAGTGTTTCTATAGTAAGTAAATGGATTCATCTTAGAGTTACTTTATGGAGCACTATTATAAAACGATCTTGTTATTGTGAATGTCTGGGTGGCTTCATGTGTTTGTTATATATTTAGTTATCAACAAATTTGAAAACATCTCAATGCTGTATTTCTACATATAATACCTTCTTTATCTCTACTTCCAAATTGCCTTTGGGGCTTCATACTTAGCAGACTAAAAGAAGCATGTATCTTTCTTTTACTTCAGGTAAAAGACTTTAGGTATAAAGAGGAGAATAATAATACAATAATAAGAAAAATAATAAAGAGGTATAAAGTTGTTTGCTTCACTGTCTCTAAGTGAGAACCACTGTAAAATATCTTATTCATCAGTGAGAAAACATTGCTGCATTATATAGACTTAAGAGTTGGAATTTCCATGGGAGTGGTGGGGAATGAGTAATGGAACATTATACAGGAGAAAAGGGGACAAAGTGGTGATATCAGTTAGCTTTCTTTGCCACTTCTAACCACACTTTAAGTCCTTTAAGAATAGAATTGCTGATAATGAATATGACAATCAAATATTTAATGTCCTAATAACTAGTGGTACCAATTCCGTGGAAAGCCTTTTGTTTTTCTTTTTTCCTTTTCCTTTTAATTTTGCCTTTTCATTTTTCCACCTCTCTCCATCAGAGTATTACTCAGCTCTGACTTGGGGTTGTTATAGGGACTCAACCTGGGACCTTAAAGCCTATGGCATGAAAATCTTTTGGGTAACCACTATGCTATCTGTCTAATCCAGAAAAAACACAGTTAAAGTCTCTACAAGTCAAGGGAAGTCAATGAAAATACATTGCTTTCTTTCCACTACCAAAAAAAAAAAAAAATCCATCAAGCAGTTCAGATTTGATTCTCACACAATGGATTATTTTCATATAGTATTTTTCTGTTTATTGATAATCGTTCTGTTGGATGACTTCTTGGAGATCTGGCAGTCACTAAAATAGAACAAAGTGTGTGTGAGTTTATAAACAATAAAAAGAGAACTTTACTAAATGTTTATGAATTAGGCTAATACATACTAACTCTCTAGAATTCCTTTTTTTTTAATCTTTATTTCATATTGGGTAGAGACAGTCAGAAATTGAGAGGGAAGGGGAATATAGGGAGAGAAACAGAGAGACACCTGCAGTCCTGCTTTACCACTCACGAAGCTTCCCCTTGCAAGTGGGGGCTTGGGGCTCCAACCTGGGTCCTTGCACACTGTAACACATGTGCTCAACTAGGTATGCCACTACCTGGTCCCTGGAATTCTTATGTATAAATTTTAACAGTATTACTCAAAGATCAGATAATAGGAATGCATAAGTAGTATTTCCAGGCATAGTTCTAAAAGTGTAGAACAGTTTTGTTATGCATTTTAAATGCTATTTAAAAAATTTAGATCTTCTTATATAAACTCTGTTAGCATAATATGAAATGAGTATTCTGTTCAAGGATAAAAAGAATTAAAATCTGCAGTAGGTTGAGATTTTTTATTTTGCTTTAAAAACACTTCATAAGATCAAATGTACAGTCCAAGTTATTATTTATTTAAAAGAAATTTTATTTTATTTATTTTTTAATTTAATAGAGACAGTCAGAAATTAAGAGAGAAGGGGGAGATAGACAGGGAGAGAGACAGAAAAACACAGCACTGCTTCACCACTGACAAAGCTTTCTCCCTACAGGTAGGGACTGGGTGCTTGAACCCAGGTCCTTCTACATTGTAACATGTGTGCTCAACCTGGTGTGCAACCATCCAGCTTTCAGCCCAAGTTATTCATGTTAAATGATATTAAGATTTTATGAAGATCTTATTTTTACATATATATATGTATATATATATATATATATATATATATATATATATATATATATATATATGAAAGAGCAGAGTAGAAGTCTACCATTAGACTCCTGTTGCTCTGTTTTTGTCTTTTATGTGGTGCCAGGGTCAAGCCCAGGGCCTTATTCATACAAGACATGTGCTCTACCACTGGGCCACCTCTTCAACTTAAAAAATATATCTTAATTTTTTTATTGCGTTAAAGTACCTTTTTAATAAAATAGTGAATTTTATGCATAAGTATCCTCTTAATGTATTAAGTTACATATAGTCTGTATTCACTATAAACAAATGATAAAATATTGCTCTTATACATTTTAAAGTAAAATATTTTGATTTCTGTAGAAATTGTATGAAAAATACACATGGGAATGTGGGGACTCTCAGGTCTTGGTGCATGATGTTGGAGGAGGACCTAGGCTGTGGGTGAGAGTTTTTTAGAAAACTGATAAATTTTACACATGTATCAACAGCTGTATTTTCATACTTACTTTAAGCCATTAATCCCCCATTTAAAAAAACAAAAAAGAGGAAAACTCATATGGAGCAACTAATATTATCAATGTAGTTTTTAAACTATGTTAGTCATTGGTGATTCAAAGGGCTAGAATTTGCACTAAGTAGTTACTTGGTGTGTAGTTGCATTTAAAGAAATTAAATGTGAACTGGGAGATGGCACAGTGGATAAAGCACTGGAGTCAACTCGCAAGCATGAGGTCTCAAGTTCAATCCTTAGCAGCACATGTACCAGAGTGATATTTGTTTTTGTCTCTCTCTTCCAATCTTTCTCATAAATAAAGTCAACAAGTAAAATCTTTATTATAATCAGTATTGTAATGCTTGTACAATTACAGTGAGATTCAAATCACTAGTTTATATAGCACAATGTTAAGTAATTATAATTTACTATAATCTGGTCACTTAAAGACTTTCATGCATGAGGCTATGATATCCCTGGTTCAATCCCCCTATACCACCATAAGCCAGAGCTGAGAAATGCTCTGGTTTAAAAAAAAAAAAAACATACGGAAAAAATAAGCCTAATTATACAAAATAAAGCAGTTACGCAACCTTTCTTTCTAACATTTATAGATAAAAGAGCTTATGCGATTCCAATAGATAGGTATTAATATTTCAAAGTACTCAACTATTACAAGACCAAATCGAGATCTCCTTACAAAAAGGGTGAAAATAAATGTTAAGTCTTCATAACAATGGGGTAGCTGAGGCGGAAATAAAAAACAACTATATTATTTCATTGTAGCAACTGAAATTCCTTGATAAGTTTACATGATAATGCAAAGAGCCTTCAGCTCTTAGTACTTCACATTTGATTTTGCTGCAGATACTCGATTATTGATTGAGATTTTCCTCTGTTCTCCTTGTAAAGGCTAAGTAGGAATAGAATAGGGCCAAAGATGAAAGGCATGTCTGAGAAGTGTCTAGTTGCATTAGCTAATAATAATTATCATCATCATCATCATCTAGATATTTCTGAAAGTAACAACATAAATCTATGTTATGTATAAGACATATCTTAGAAGATAAAGTACTCCAATAAAAGGAAGATAATTTTTTTATTATTGAACTGTTTCGCTTTTTTTTTCTCCATCACAGACTCAGTATACACAGAACGTTATATGAACCTTCCAACTCCAGAAGACAACCTTGACCATTACAGGGTAAGATGAAGAAACCATTTATAAGTGAAACCTATTTATAAGTGCTTTGAGAAGATTTTCAGTTTATCTATTCTGGAATATATATATTTCCAACAAATTCTTGTTAAAAAGAAATAACACAGGTGGTTTAGAGATACTCCACTAGCTTCCCCTAGTATATTCTGTATAATTACAGCCTTGTCATATGCTATATAGGTCACAATATGTATTCATTCGGAAATACAAAGAAACACCAGATAATTACTTTAATTATAAAATTTCAGTTTAGAAAACACGTCAAATTTAACATATTTCCCTAGAGCCCAAAAAACTTAACTTTTACTAAATTTTTGTGGTATTCTCATAGCTTAAGATATATGTACAGGTACATGCTTTTCTTATTCATAGCCAAATACGTATGGGCTTTCCCACAAGATATGAGTAAAGAAAGTGAGGAGTAGCTACATGTATGCAGTACCATGAAGAGTCCTTGAAGCTGAATTACTGAATAGCATCCAACAGTTTGTTGTCTAGTGGAAGAAGCAGTGGGCTGGTTGCTTTCAAAATAGGTTATTACAGTTGAAGTGTGGTCTAAGTGCAGCCATTGTTCACAGCCCCAGTGCTAGCAAATGCAGTCACAAGGCCAAACGCTCTTAGGTGCCACACTTAAGCAACTAGAAAATACTAACTAATGCTAGGGACTCTCCCACTACTTTGGACTGTCCCAAACTTTCCTGATTTTGTCATTGTTAGTTGAAAATCCTAATACTTATGAATGATAAATTAAATCACCTACTGTTCACTTTTTTCCAAAGATAGTTCAAAAGCTCTCCTAGGACAGTGAATTAAAAAGAAAGAAAATCAAAACTAATAATAATTTAAGAATATCATTTATCTCAATTTGAGCTATAACTCTTCAGTATGTGGACTTTATGCTGATACTTTATTGAGGTTTTTTGTTTGCTTGTTTACATTTTCATAAGATTACACTGCATTCTATAACCATTTGATCAAAAACAATTAAATTCAAAGAACATTTCAGGTTTTGCAACATAAGTATAGACAATTTAGTTTTACCCCCTCTCTTTTAGGCAGGTCTTGTTGGGGAAGACTTCAGATAATTGTCTATGTTTGTGTCTGTTTGCCCTTTTATCTCTTTTTTTTATCAAGATAGAAAAGTTCAAGGACTGGTTCAAGGATCCTGGTTCAAGCCCCTGGCTCCCCACCTGCAGGGGAGTCGTTTCACAAGAGGTGAAGCAGGTCTGCAGGTGTCTCTCTTCCCCTCCCCCCTTCCTCCCTCTGAATTTCTCTCTGTCCTATTCAGTAACAACAGCAATAACAACAACATCCATAATAACAACAAGGGCAACAAAAATGGGTAAAATGGCTTCCAGGAGCAATGGATTCATAGTGCAGGCACTGAGACTCAGCAATAACCCTGGAGGCAAAAAAAAAGAAAAAAATATATAAAAGATCATTTACTCTTTCTTGATTTATTAAACTGAAACTGCTTGCCCAGTAGAGTAATATTCCTTTCAACTCCCATGACATATTCTTTGTATGTCTCTTAATCCTCATTTATCCATAAGATAAGTTTTTCATGCCAGAGGCACTCAGGTTCATCCCCAGCACCACCATAAACCAGAGCTGAGCAGTCCTCTGGTAAAATAAATAAAAGAAAAGAAAAGAAAAGAAAAGAAAAGAAAAGAAATAATAGTAAGACGAAGAAGTACTAAAATTTTCTGAAACATCAGAACCCAGAGCCCTAATCCTGACTCTAGATAATGGTGGATGAGAGTGAAAGTTTATTTTTAAAATCTTATTCTGAAGTCTTTGGACATAGAAACAGAATTAAGTTCAAACTCTGACACTTTTTGTTTATGTATTACACAGTTTCCCAAGATGAACAATAGCCCCAAGATCTCAAGGTGCTTTTCTCTTCAGCGAACTCTCAGGACAGTTGTTATTTATTTATTTATTTATTTATTTATTTATTTATTTATTTATTTTAACAGAAATAATCAAAATTTATTAGAAATTAATTCTACTGTGCAAATGATACATAAAATGGATACTTGGATTTTTATTTTTATTTATTTTGTGGAGGTTAATCATTGATTGCTTGATTGATTGATTGATTGATTTAAGAAAGGAGACATTAACAAAACCTTAGGATAAGAGGGGTTCAACTCCACACAATTCCCACCACCCAGTCTCCATATCCCATCCCCTCCTCTGATAGCTTTCCCATTCTCTGTCCCTCTGGCAGTATGGACCCAGGGTCGTTGTGAGTTGCAGAAGGTGGAAGGTCTGGCTTCTATAACTGCTCATCTCTGGCTTATGGAGGTGGTAGGGATTGAACCTGGGACCTTTGCTAACTCAGGCATGAAAGTCTTTTTGCATAATCATTATACTATCTCCCTAGATATTTAATCTGCCTTTATCTCTTCCTTGTTGTCTTTTTTTGTTGTTGTTGTAGTTATTATTGTTGTAGTTATTATTGCTGTCAGTGTTGTTGGATAGGACAGAGAGAAATGGAGAGAGGAGGGAAGACAGAGATGGGGAGAGAGAAAGATAGACACCTGCAGACCTGCTTCACTGCTTGTGGAGAGACGCCCCTCAGGTGGGAAAGCAGGGAAAGAACCAGGATCCTTAGGCTTTGCGCCACGTGCGCTTAACCTGCTGCGGTTACTGTCCGACTCCCTATCTCTTCCCATAGGCTTCTTCTTCTCACACCAATTCCCCTTCCTCCTAAGCTACCTGCCACTGCAGTGGCCATTTTAATCTCTCCCCTTAGGTGTTCACTGCGTGAGGTAGTCATGTAAATATAAGTCATTTCCTACTGCCAATGGCAACACACACACATTGAGTGCACAAAGTCACTCTTTCTCTTCACTGCACAGATGGCTTAGGAGGACTGTTTAATCCTTCCACGCCAGGAGTCGGGTTTTCTTGGCACAAAATTCATTGCTGGCAATGGACACATTAAAACTGCCAGTACCAGGGAGCTAAAGGTTCCCAGTGTGTTACTCAGAGGAATTATTTGGGCGGGTGATAGTTAAGGTGGCTAGGAGAAAGTAAAGCAAAAGCATTAACTGAATTGTTTTCACTGTGGTAAGTTGCTTCCTCCAAATGTGGAGGAATTGAATCTAAGTACCTATATTTGGTGCACAGCAGGTTTTAGAATAAAGCTGCCCTCCTTTGTTTTTTAAATGAGCCTGTGCTTTTGTCTCTGGCAAGAATACATTCAAAGATTCTATTTTCCTCAAAGGCCCCAGCTGCCCCTCTGGACCCCATCTTCATTCACTTTTCTTCCCCAGGTGGAATTCATTCTCTCTTTTTTTCTCCTTCTCTCCCTCCCTCTTCTACTCTCTGTGAGAAGACAAAGATAATACCTTAGAGGTTTTCATCTCCCTGTTCATATCCAGGGGTCCACAGGGAATATTTTGAAAATAATTAACATGTTATCTGACTGACTGACACTCCTTAGCACAATCAGAATAGAAATGCCCTGTGTATAGTACCCTAGGCCTGATCTTTGTCCATGTTTGCAGCTTAAGAAACATAGGAGTCAGCATTGTAGCCTTTAGAACAGAACAAGATTTTTAATAAAACTCAAATGAGAAAAGAATTCAGAATTAGTCACTGATAACTTACATTTGAAAAAAGACAAACCTATATCACCAATGGAAGAACGTCTTTATTATTATTATTATTAAAAATGTTTCATTTCAAAAAAAGAAAGAAATTAAGAGGGAGGTCTGAGAGTGAAGGAGAGGAACACAGAGAAATGGAGGGAGAGGGAGAGAGAGGTATGGAGCCAGAAGGAGAGAGACAGAGAGAGAGGGAGAGGTAGAGAGTGTGAGAGAAGGAGAGGGAGAGAGACAGGGAGAGAGGGAGGAATGACTGAGAGAGAGCTGTAGCACTGCTTCACCATTTTTTAAAAAATGGAAGCAATTCCTGAAGCCAGACCTTCCACCTTCTGCAACCCACAATGACCCTGGGTCCATGCTCCCAGAGGGATAGAGAATGGGAAAGCTAGTGGGGAGGGGACGGGATATAGAGATTGGGTGGTGGGAATTGTGTGGAGTTGTACCCCCCCATCCTATGATTTTGTTAATGTCTCCTTTCTTAAATAAAAAAAGGGAAAAAATAAAAATAATGTAAATAAATAAATATTATAAAAAATTTGATGCTTCAGGCATGAAAACCATTTGCATAATCATTATACTATCTCCTTTGCCCAACAAGTATACTTTCAAATGATCAGTCACAGGTCTATATTAACATAAAAACTTTCACTGGCCTGGTGCCTATTTTGTTTGTTTCTTTTTTATTAGAAGTTTATTACTGTGTTAGTGAGACAAAACATGTATACAAAATTTGGGGGAAGAAATAAGGGAATGAGGAATAAAGTGTGAACTAAAGTATGATGAGGTATCCAATACATATGGTAAAGACTAGTGGTTTCCAGATTGTGACTTTAGAGTCTCAGAAACTCCTTATCTTCTGAACATTTAAAGAGGGAAAATCAAGTGTCTGCAAGTTAAGATTCACCTTTAGCCCAAGGATGGATCCAGTTTCATCTACTTCATTCACTGATTGTTTGTGCCTATGCTCAAATACCTACTAGTTCTTTACATGGATTATTAGGCTCAATTAAATTCTCTGAGAAATGCTCTAATTATTAGTATTTTACTGACACATAAATTAAAAAGAATTATTAGAGAGAGAGAGAAACAAAGCTTCACTCTAGCATATGTGGTATTGGGGAGCAAACACAGAACTCATGCTTTAGAGTCCAGTACTTTATCCATTGTACCGCCTCCCAGGCCAGGGTAATAGCTCAGCATTAGAGCACAGGACATGCATGCCTGACATCCCAAAGGCTCAAGGTTCAATTTTAGACCATATGACATAGCTGACCAGTCTCTAATCCTCCCACCCCACCCCTCTCATAAAAAGTATAAAATACATCTTTAAAATATTATTAACAAACCACAGGGGTTAGGGACTTTGTAAGAGACAGGGTACTAATCTGAAGCCAGTGAAGAAAGATTGATTGGTCCAGGAAGTAGTGCACCTGATTAAGAGCATACATCACAGTGTGCAAAGATGCAGGTTCAAGCCCCTGGTCCTGACCTTCACAAGTGGTGAAGCAGGGCTGCAGGTGTTTCTCTCCCTTTCTGTATCTCCTCCTCTTTCAATTTCTCTGTCTCTATCCAATAATAAATAAAAATATTAAATAAAAAAACAGAGATTTTAAAAAAAGAAAGAAAGATTAAGGACAATGGAAAAGAGGAGCATAAAGATTCTCTGTAGGTTACATGAAGGGACAAGACAGTAGATACATGAATAACAGGAAGAACTGGTTTTCTGGGATTTTCTAAAGCAGTTCAGATGAACCCAGAGATAACATGGAAGAAGGACTGTAAGAAGAGCAGACCAAAATGTGACCAATAAGGTAGGGCATAAGACTGGGGAGAGAATGACTTATGAATATACACACAGAGAAGTATAAGATCAAGGGCAAGAAAAATGGAACCCAAGTCCTAAGCCTTGTTGCCAAGAGAAGAGGGCAGCCTGGAACACACAGAAGGGACTGATTTAACTTGTAGAGGAGATTTATTTTGCATTTTGCTCAAAATTTGATAGGCTTTTGGCAAGTGTATGAAACAGTCATAGATTTGGCAGTCTTCTACTAGCAGATTTGAAATGTTCAATCCTTAAGAACTGCTGCATCGTTAGGTTATGCAAAACAGGGTGCAATTTTGTAAATATGCCATCTTGTACTGATTTGACATTTGTTCTATTATCCCAGAATATGCCAAAGGGAGAGAGACCTTCAGATTTAAGCCAAACCTTAACTTGTTTGTTGAGTGCTGATAAAATGTTGACTGCTGTGTGATCTTTAAAGAAGCCAGTGTTGCTTGCTGAGGCCTGAGGTAGAGCCCCCTGTCGGGTTGATGGGAGATTTTCCTTGGCACCTTATGGGTACAGTTGTTTGATAGATATAAACAAGAAAAACATCTGATATAGCTGCTTAATTTTATTTTTTCTTAAATATTTTCTGTGGCCTCTGTTGTGGAATTAATGGTGCTTCACCATATAACATAATTCAGTATTATTTATGAGACTTTGGTCCTATGAATGAAAATGCACAGAGTAGGTTGGTACATCCAAGGCAGTATTACATTGAAACACTTGGATTGACCATTGGACCAGTGACTATTTACTCTTTCTGTTTGAGTTTGGAGAAGGCCATGCATTGTCTGGCTGAGATATAAATATAGTGACTATAAAGAGGTTACACTTTAGAGTTAGACAGATAAGCACACCAGTTATTTCTGCATGAGACTGGGAAGTTTGGTTAGTCTCTGTGAACCTCAGTTTCTTCAATTAGTTGGGAGTAATTAGAATCACCTCACAGGGTTTTTGAATGCATTAAATGAAACACCTATGCTTGCCATGAAGTAAGCTTTCAAAACACGGCAGCTACTGTCACCATCCTCAGGAAACAAAGAGTCTTTATGGTCTGTAGATGGCATTAGGTGTAGCTTAAAATTTGTTAAGCCTTCTGTTTCTTACTCTTATCAGCTCTCTTTTATTTCAAAAATACAAAGATTTGTTTGTTGGAAGGTAACTGAGGAACCAGCATGATTCAACAAGCAGCTACAGATGGTTCTTCTTGGGGCTTGAAGGAAAAGCTCCTTGCAGAGATGCTGTAGAATCGGCACTGCCACTGGACCAATCCTTCCCACTTGTCTTTGCCAGACTGTTGCTGGCAGCGGGGCTCTCCGGAAGTTTCTAGCCCCAGGAGAGTGCCAACGGCACCGCCATTGCATCCTTGCCCACTTATCACTGTGAGCTTCCTTTTTAGTAGTTGGTGATAGACTATTCAGCTTCTAACTTAGTCATCCATTTCCTTTTTTTATTTCTGTTTCCATCGATAGGCAAATGGGGACTATCTATATTTTGGTGGTTTCAAATACCCCAATAAAATTAGTTCGTGTTATTAAGCATTCCTCACATTAGTGCACACAGCTCTTTCACTGGCTGTAGATGCTGATTTTCATTCGTTAAAGTGGGCCACACGATGGCTGGTCAAGAGTTTTGACTGAGAAATCCTAATTCTCACTCTGAAAGGGAATGAAGGAATGATCAGAGGTTCTAGAGGGAAGATGCCCCAGCTGCCATGCTTGCGGGGTGTGGGGTGTGGGATATGGCCTGCAAGCCTGCAAGTGGCTGTGTGCCTCCATGCTACCCTTCTTCATGGAGTAGTCCCTACTGAAGCTTCTCCCAGTAAGCTGGGGGGAATGTATATTAGAAATGGCACATAGATTTTACAGTTGCAAGGGAAGCTTTTGTTTTATTTTTCCCTTGCTGCATTAAAGTATTTGTCTTTCTTTCTTTGTAGTGTAATATTGTTAATGTAAAACAATTTGCATCATGACACTTTTATCACAGTTTTCGTCTTTTTCTCAGTATGTTGCATTTCTCACCATGTCTAGTTCATCACAGCTACAGTGTGTACATCACAACATTTATCTTAGGCTCAGGGTTTTACTTGTTTATAAAAATTGTCTTCTTTCAGCCTGTATTCACTCCATTTAAGGAGGGAAAAAAAAAAAAAAAAAAAGGCAGCCAGAAACTGTTTTGGTCCAAACTCCAGTAGTTATCACATTCCTTGCTAACTGTCCTGCGTATTTATATGTCTCCTAACTATTACTCTACGTTTCAATGACATTTCTCAGTTGTATGATTTAGGGAGGTTGTAGGAGCAGACTTTGCTGTTCAAGTTGCCAAGCATGGAAGGCCTATGAGGCTTTTGGAGGGAAGGGGAGGGGAGGTGACACAGCTGTATATTTGGGTCATGCTAAAGTGTCAAATTAACTATTTTCTGCACACAAAGAGCTAGATTTTGTGTAGGGAGAAACAAGGTGGGAGAGCACAGCGTGTGATCAATGACACTGTGAGCAGAGCAAGGCCAAGTAAAAGAATTGTTATGGAACACTGACGCTGCACCTGGACCTGGGGTTTGAGCTATCAATGCTTACACTCAGTGTTTCAGTCCCAGTCTCTCCAGTTTCCTGTTCTGAATCCAACACTCGTTTTAGAGATGACTTGCTGCTGCCTTTTCTTGTCTGGGGGGCTAAAAATTGCTCAGTACACTAATGCTGCAACAAGGTTTTGCATCATCTGCACAGTCAGAACACATGTCTCCCAGTCCTCATGGGGCTGTGCAGATTACTTCCATGTGAGAAAGCCTGGAAAGGCAGAAGCCAAAGGGTGCACATCAGAGCTGTGTTCTAAGTTCCAGGGCAGTTGATTTCTACTGTACCATTGATGTACCATGTGTGTAGCACAGGAGGTGAAGAGGGGTTCTGCCATCAGACTTTGTGATTGGGTCTGATGCTTTCTATGATAAAGTGGACTGCAAGTTACCAAATCCCAGTTTCAGTGTGTCATGTGGAAAGCAAGATTGGTGATTAATCAATCTCACAAGAATGCTATGAGGATTAAATGGAACAGTGATTTTTTTTAAATTAACTCTTTGATGATTAGTATGGTGACTGGCATGGAATAAACATTCAATAAACGTTAGTCATTATTGTCAATGCTATCATTCAGTGGTTGAAAGTAGGCAAAACCATATCTCAGTAGAAAGATATGAAAGAGAATATTTTATTCCATTAGTTTCCACTTGTCCCTATGAAGCTAAGACTATAGTAAATATCACAATTTGAGAACGTTTGTTTTCTTAATTGGCATTTAAATGTATTAGGTGCTAAAGATAATGAATGATATGTGTATGCTTCATCATAGATATACAGGTATTTAGCATGGGTCTGATTGTTTTGTATACTATATATCAATATATTGGGAGGCCAGGCAGTGGCACACCTGACTGAGCATTTGTCACCATGTGTAATCTGGATTTGAATCCCCACTCCCCACCTGCAATGGGGGGGGGCAGTGAACAGGTCTGTAGGTGTCTCTCTTTGCTTTACTTCTCTGTTCTCTATCTTCTCCTCCCCTCTGAATTTCTCTCTATTCTTTCCCCTTACATCCCCCAAGAGATAAAAGGTCATTGGTATCAGTGAATTTGTTGTGTCCCAGCAATAACCCTTGTGACAATTGAAACAAAGAAAATGTATTTATATTAAATAGATGTAAAAAAAATTGGATGGAAGAATAAATTCTGGGATTGGTGGGTTCATAATAACCAGATTAGAATATCACTAGATCAAAGATTAGAATATCTCTAGAGAAAACATTCCTTAAAATAATGTAAAAGTATGGCTTGTATTAAGTTTGGAATGATTATTCTGAGAGTTCACAGGTAAATTGTCAGTTTGGGTCATAAATACAAAACGGTCAAAACATGTAGAAACTAGCTTGCATATGAGTAGGAATGCATTTACACTAAGTTTTCAAGGACAAGATGTCCTTGAGGTCATCCCTTAACTAAAACTTGTTGGGTGACTCTGTCCTAAAAGCTGTGGGTGGTCAGATGGTGGTGTACCTGGTTAAGCGCACTTACAGTGTATAAGGACCTGGGTTCAAGTCCCTGGTCCCCACCTGTAGGAGGAAAGCTTCACAAATAATAAAGTAGGGTTATAGTTGTCTCTCTGTCTCTTTCCTTCTCTATCTCCCTTTTCCTTCTCAGTTTCTCTCTGTATCAAATAAATAAATAAATAAAATTTAAAAAAATTGTAGACAGAGAACTTTTTTCAGAAATGCTAATTTATATCATTCTCACATCAACAGCAGTAATTTAAATTTAAATGAAAAAAGCACAAAGAAGAAAAAATCATGGCTCTTGATTCCTATTTCTGTGAGAAAGTGTAGTTATTCTTATTCCCACTTTACAGAAAAATAGGCTCAGAGAAAAGCTTGTCTCCAGCCTCCGAGCTCACTGATATTGAAGCTTGGGACTAGAACGTAAGCACTCTGGCATTAACTCAGTTCTGTTCCTTGTAGACCGTAAGAGTTCACATAAAAAATGTTAAACTGTAAATCATCTTTCCATCACTAACATGTTACTGAAAATGAAAAATAAGTCAAATAATGGGAAAAATCAAGCTACTGTGATCCACATTACAGATAGCCATAAAATACAAACCTTAGCTCTCATAAAGTAGGGTTTGAGATATTAAGATGCTTCATGACTGGCTTCTTTAAAGCCCATAGAGAAGACCAGGGAGGTAGCTCAAGATGCCAGAGCAAAGGATTTGCATGTCTGAGGGCCCAGAGGCCCCAGGCTTAATACTTGGCACCACCATACACCAGAGCTGAACAAGCATGTGCATATCTCACAGAAATAAATATTAAAATAAGCTTCCCTGTAGGTTTTACCAATTAACTTAATTTCTGTTATCTTTCTTCTATTATCTTGCCAATTCCATAGCAAGATAATAGACGTTGACTTGGTCCAGAGGCATTACAATGTTATATGTTGTTATTTTATTTATTATTTTTATTAATCAGTGCATAGAGACTGTCAGAAATTAAGAGAGGAGAGATAGAGAGGGAGAGAGACAGAGAGATACCTGCAGAACTGCTTCACCATTTGCAAAGCTTTCCCCCTGCAGGTGGGGTTATGACGTTATTTTATTTCAGCTTGGTGAATATCTCAAAATTCAGACGTTCTGTTCCAGTATTTTGAAGGTTTTGCTATCTGTATTCTAGAAGTCCTGTCAGACAGAGACCACTATTCAGCCTTCAAAAAGCCTAGCTCTCTGTTTTTCAACCCACTTCTGCGATTTGGGAATGATTTAATTAATAGACACATTTTCTCCAATAAAAATCAAGATTGATTTAGAAGTATTTTCTAACAATCTACGTATTTTTCTAAGGCCACTCTTGATCTTTTCCATCCCTTCCCCCTCAGGTATGTTATGTTTGCTTAGGTTTTAAACATCTGTTCCAAAAAGAGGTAATACTGGTTTATCATTCAGATCCTAGCAATGTGAACCAAAGTTTACATGACATATTGCAGAGTATGTTTAGTTGCAAATGCTATGTACAGACTCTTTGAAATGTAGCATGTATGGCACCATGTGACACATGGTTGCCATGGCAATACACTTTTTGGCTGAACTACAACATAAGCTCATGGAACATACATTGCTAATATGAGACTCTGCCCTGTGCTAATGCATAGGACACAGCCAATCTGGGATCTGGGAATCAAGGGGTTTTGCACGCAGTCTGGGAGGCAGGTGCCCTCTTCCTGCATATGCAGGGAAGATGTGGCATTCTCCCTTTCCAGCTCTGCTTCCCAGGCATAGGGCATGCTGTGCATTCTGCCATGCATGGAGACAGCATTTGCTTGAATATCGGTTTGCTATATTTTGTATCAAAGGGGGCCCCAGCTGAAAACATTTTATTTTGTAAACTGAAGTGAAAAATCAGTTTATGGCAGATCTTTTTTTGAATAATGACATTCTTTTTCCCAATTCCAGAATTCAACAGTCATGAACAGAGCTGAAAATTTTAAACAAGTTGAGTACCTCCTTATTCATGGAACAGCAGATGGTGAGTTTCAGTTAATTAGACTTTTTAGTATCACAGACAGGTTTGCAATTTCACTACTGACAAAACAAAAGCATGAGGGGCAAGACTGTTACATTTACTTCAATAAAACAGTGTTGCTTTCCACAACTCACTTGTCTTAGGCTAAGTGGGATGCTGAGTCCTAGAACTTCAAACAAGTCCCTTTCTTCTTGTACCTTTTTCATCCTTTAGTATCAGACCACTTGTGTTGCTGTTAGTTACTTTATGTTTCATATCTCTCCACAGATAACGTGCACTTTCAACAGTCAGCTCAGATCTCCAAAGCCCTGGTAGATGCTGGCGTGGATTTCCAGGCAATGGTATCACACATAAAACTTTTTGTAAGGGGGGGAAACTTGGGGGACAGGGTGGGGAGGATGAGGAGCAGGATAATGATTTCCACTCTCCTAGGTACTTCTCACAGAGCCCCAAGAGACAGAGAAGGAATCAAAAGGGTTTTTATTTTTCAATGCAAAATTGGAGAAGTGCTATCCTTGAGCCTCACACAAAGTGAAGTTCAATAATGTTAGAGACTTAAGGGCTGCAAAATACATTATTGTACTTCCTACAAATGAAAATGCACTCTCTCCTGTTCATATGATTGTTTGATCTTCCCTATTTTCATTCAAAAGTAATCACTTACCCAGTAATTGTGTAGCAGAGTAATTCTAAAGTGAAACCAGCTTGATAATAACTCAGTTCAGATATGAAAATTCATTTCTGTTTAGTGTGTAGTATTATAACCATTTTAACAGTGGCATATTAACAATCAGTATGCCTCAATTTTTTTATTTGATTTTTTACTTATAAAAAGGAAAAATTGACTAAGCCATGGGCTAAGAGGGGTAAAATTACACACAATTCCCACCACCAGAACTCTATACCCCATCCCCTGCCTCAGTTTTTGCTAACTGCCATGCTTTTCTTAAACAACCACAGACAATAAACAATTAAGCTTATTTTATAAAGTCAGAAATGGCTATAGCTATTGCTACCTATACAGAAAAATGTTTCTAGTTATTAAATCAAATTCATGTTCTGAGCACAAAAATCTGCCTTTTCGGATCAAGAAGAAAAATGAATGTTTATAGGTCTATATATATTTGAATGTTTATTTATGTGTACATTGTGAGTGTTGCACTAAAAAGCTTGCCTTTCTTTACCCTCACCACTCATGCTTTGCTCTGTGCTCAGTTCAAATGGTGTGCACTAAATGTCAGCTGGTGAACCATTTGTTGCCATAAAGAAATAAGTAAATAATCAACAAATCAGTCCTTTAGATCATATTCTTACAAAGAGTTGAGATTCATTTTTTCACTACTCAAAGGAAAATACAGAATGGTACCTCAGTTATGCAATTTTTAAGTTAATTTCTGTCTTCATAATATATGTTTCCACTTGTTTAGTGTGGTAAGAGTTAATAAAGTTTTGCCTAACATCATCATCTCTGACTATATAAGTGTCAGACATACAGATAAAAAAGTATCAGCAGAAAATTATGTTTACTAATAATACATTTGACTTTTGACTTCACTTATGTTAAACACATATATGTGTATATAGATAAATATAGGTTTATATTTTGAGGTACTTTAGTAACATATTTAGAAAAACTGCTTTCAAAATACTTTTATTTTTATACCATTTATTTTACAGCAATATATGAGAAATTTAACACTTAAAGAGTTAACATTAGGGGGCCAGGTGGTGATGCACCTGGTTGAATGCACATGTTATCATACTCAAAAACCCAGCTTGAAGCCCTCAGTTCACACCTGCAGGGGGAAGCTTTGCAAGTAGTGAAACAGTGTTGCAGGTGTCTCTCTTTCTCTCTCCCTCTCTCTGCATGTCCTCTTACCCTCTCAATTTCTGGCTGTCTCTAGCTAATAAATAAAGATAATAAAAATAATTTTAAAAGGAGTTGAAATTAGTAGGGCTTAATGGAATTAATATTTCTTCCTGTGTATGACATATTTATCCTTTGAGACAAATCTGAAAATTGATTTGAATGCTTTAATTGGAATACACATGTCCTCAAAGCAAATGTATATCTATTTTAATGCAGGAAAGCCTAATTCACTGTGTTATACAAATACTTGCAAAGGATGGTCCACGACTTCTGTAGGACAGAGTAAGCCCAGGATTAGCTCTGTGGGCAAAATAGGTATGCTTTGTCACCACATTTCAATTTTTAAATAGACTCAGGAATTAAAACTTCCTGTTTATACCAAGGATGTGTCTGAGAGTTCATCTGAATTGATTAAGTTAAAATAAGAATATAAATAACTTCCTAATTTTGAGCCTTCTCTCTTTCTCTCTCCAGTGGTACACGGACGAAGACCATGGGATTGCCAGCAGCACAGCACATCAGCACATATACACTCACATGAGCCACTTCATCAAGCAGTGCTTCTCTTTACCTTAGCGCCTCAAAACAGCATCTCATGTACAACATTAAAAACCACTTTTGTTCTCTTACTCAGAACTTAACTGCTAAGATGATGTATTAAAAAAAATACCACTCAATCAAGACATTTAAAATTACCTTTATTCTCAAATTTCATCCCAATAGCCACAAGTCAGGTTTTTTATCTTCAGAATGGATTATTACCTCACATAAACTTGAATTATTCCTTCCGTTAGTATTTAAGATAATTTCCACTTCAGTTGCTGAAACAACGTATGCGAACTGTTTTTTTTTTTTTTTTTTTTTTTCTTTTTTTTTTTGTGGGAACTTTACATAGGTTCCCAAGTAGCATTTATTATTTTTTTTTCTAACTGGGCTAGTCCAAATCTTGTTCTTTTAAAAGAAAGGCAAAATACGGGCAGTGACGTCACTGATACAGTGGTAAGCAGAGAGGAGATAGGGTGAGACGCAGCAGGGCATAGCTCCTAACCCATGTCCAAGAATGCCAACCTGATCAGCCTGCTGTCAGCATCTTCAAAGAAGAGCTGTTCACAGCCATACTGGCAGTTTTCTAAGAAAGACGATTCAGTCTCAGGAAATCATATATGCAAAGCACTGACTTCTGAGTAAAACCACAGCAGTTGAATAGGCTCCAAGGTAATGAGGGAAGCTGTCAACAATGCAAGGCCCCCAGGTGTCAGTTCTGGCTATAGGTGCTACAAAAACATAGCAAGGGTGAGGGGAAAGAACTGTAAATTTGCTTTTAAAAAGCACTGATGTTTCCCAGTGAAAGAGGCAGCTTGGAACTGAGATGTGAACACATCAGCTTGCCCTGTTAAATGATGAAAATATTTGCATTACAAATCCTAACTTGAAGGCATCCTTGCATCAATTTTTCTTATTTCATTTTTGAGAGTTTTAATTGTAATAATGTTTTAACTTCATTGGACTTGTTTTTTAAAGTTGAAAGTAAACTAGAATTGTATGCATTACTTTTTCTATTCTATTTACTGGAGAATTTCTTCTGGTCATTTAATAAATGCACCTTCATTTTTTTTCAGAGATAAGTTTTATATCTTGAATCAAACCTAAACTACATTGGCATATGGACACATTTATCCAGAAAATTTCTTGTTTATTTTCTTCGTTATCCCAAATTGTCTTGTAAACATGGAAAGAGTCCAGCTTTTGTAAGATATTAAACGCACATGGGGATAGGGCAGTAGAGCAGCGGGTTAAGCGCATGTGACGCAAAGCGTAAGGATCCTGGTTGGAGCCCCCGGCTCCCCACCTGCAGGGGAGTCGCTTCACAGGCAGTGAAGGTGTTTGTCTTTCTCTCACCCTCTCTGTCTTCCCCTTCTCTCTCCATTTCTCTCTGTCCTATCCAACAATGAATGACATCAACAATAACAGTAATAACCACAACAAGGCTACAACAACAAGGGCAAGAAAAGGGGGAAAAAATGGTCTCCAGGAACAGTGGATTCATGGTGCAGGGCTCAATAACCCTAGAGGCAAAAAAAAAAAAAAAAGAAAGAAAGAAAGAAAGAAAAGAAAAGTAATTAATCCTTTCTTAAATAAAAAAAATTTAAAAAAAAGAAAAGAAATAAGACACACAGGAACGTTTAAATCAAGCAATTCATAGTTTTTTTGTTTTGTTTTTTTTTGGTTGTTGTTGTTTGTCTGTTTAATACATCTACAATTTCTACCATGGATATAGCTTTTGAGAAATTAGTTTATGCTATATGGCTAATACATAATTTATATTTTATTCTGGGGAACTTTGATAAGTCTCATTTAAAAAAAATATCAACAGTATCCTTTTGGAAACTGATGGCTCAGAGGAAGTAAACAAGTCAATCACAACTGTTTGACATTTTTGGTTGACTTAACTATAATAATGAATAATACTCATTCATTTTGATGCTGAATATAGATTAGCAAAGTAATGTCTAGATAGCTGGAGAAACACGATTTTTGTTTAGTTATTTGTAAATTGTCTTATTCTAAAAAATAATTGATTTTTATTAAATTTTTAGTTAAAACCAAATATTGTACACTATTTGGTACTTTATAGATACTAAGACCTTTGTATAATACTTGATGCTGTACAATGTCTGAATTATTAAGAATTCTAGCATTTTTTTGTATAATGAGAGTTACAAATAGTAATGATATGACTATCATCAAAGTAGATATTATTTGACTATCACAGGATGAGTATTACACTTCTATAAGTTATTAGAATTAATTTACTGGAAAAGGAAGGTAAAGAAGTTGGTGAATTTGAAATAAATTATCCAAGGGTGAGTTTGAAATGAAATCATACTACTGAGATGGGGGAGCTGATTACCATGAAAAACTATGGCCTCAGCAGAAAGAGGAAGGATAAAATGCCTTCTCTCAGTAGCCTTTTAGGAGTACACTAATGCCCAAGAGCATATATAGAGGAAGATGTTCATATCACTGCGACCGATAAAGAATTCATCTCTTAAGTCTTTATTAAGATTTTTAGAAATTCACTTTAGTTTTTGTTGTATTGGTAGAACTGGTTACTCATGCAATATGATTTCACTGCACTGGCCCACAGACACCACAGACCCAGAGCTACTTGTAGTGCCATAGAACTTCCCCTGTGGTGTCAAGACTTGCAACAGCATGTATGGCAGTGCAGGTATCCTACATAGTGAGCCATCGCTCCAATCCTTTTGTTGGGGAACTTTGATTAAAATGATTGCATAATTTCATGCTCTCTTAAAAATCAGACACACAACATAATTAAAAACATTCTGGGGGAGTTGGGTGGTAGCGCAGCGGGTTAAGCGCAAGTAGCACAAAGCACAAGGGCCGGCATAAGGATCCCTGTTTGAGCCCCCAGCTCCCCACCTGCAGGGGAGTCGCTTCACAGGTGGTGAAGCAGCTCTGCAAGTGTCTATCTTTCTCTCCCCCTCTCTGTCTTCCCCTCCTCTCTCCATTTCTCTCTGTCCTATCCAACAATGACGACATAAACAATAATAATAACTACAACAACAATGGAAACAACAAGGGCAACAAAAAGGAAATAAAAAACAAAACATTCTGGATGATTCATGGCTACCATCATAAAGATCAATTACCATATCAGGCTTTTTGTCATTTTGGGTATTTCCTTCTTCACAGTTGCTCACTGAGCTTACCAATTCTACCTCTTGCCATTTGCTGCTTTTGCTCTAAATTGGTGTGAATATGTCAACTTATAAAACCACTAGACCTGTTCAATACTTAAGATTCAGTCAGCTTTATATGGAAGTTCTGCTAAAACAAAGACTAGCTTCATATATATATATATACACTAAAGTAAAAGAGTGTGCTGTTCTGCTAGCTTTGTTACAGTTCTTTAAGCAATGTCTATGAACCAGAAGCTTTTTGCAAACCCTCAAATGGCCTGGATATGCATTCAAGATTTTTGAGGGAGATAGAGTGGTGAGAATGAGAGTCAAATATGGTTAACAAAGCATAAGATCATTACTCAATATGAATATCTCAAAGTATGGCATCAAAATAAGACCAGTGCTGGACCAGACAGATATGTCACAAGGATACCCTATTAGAGGTGCTATGGTACTGAGAGAAGCTCCCATGCTATAGTAACTTACCCTTTCTCTGTCTCCCTATCTATTGGGTTGTCAGAAAAGTCTTTTTTTTTTTGTCAGAAAAGACTTTTTGGGACATATTTTCTCTATGTTTTTCTATGCAAAAAAATTTTATGACTTTTCCAACAACCCAATATGATAAAAAATAGCTCAGAGCAGTGAAATCACACATGACCAAGGTCTAGGCTCTGAAAATCAATGTTACATTCAGTAGAAATATAGTATTTTGTGTAGTGTTCTTTGCCATGTGTAAGTAAGGCTCTTGTTAAAGCTTCTCCCCAACTGCATTGAAGGAAGTTTTAGTGCTGTAGTTTCTTTCACTCTCTCTGCCTCTGAAGAAGAATTTATTATCTTTCTGCATACACTTTTCTGTGACACTATTAACATTTAAGCTTAAGAAAGATAATTTCTCATTGAGAGGGCTCCTTTTTCTGGTGCTGAACTTTAAACTTCAGATAAACTTTAGTCTACATAGTCTTTCATCCAAATTATCAACCCGAGTTTTTCAGATTATTTAGAATATATGAATGACGAGAAGTCTGAGTCAAACAGCCAAAGCTCTAGTTAGCCTTTAACTTTTTTTTTACCCCAAATCATGATATTGGTGACTTATGAATGGATGTATATGTATCTGTTCATTCATTGAACAGCAGTGGTTCCTAATGTTAATCCCAGGAAGACTGTTACCAAGAAAATCTAACATTGAGAAGTGTTATTTATCACAACCAAGAACCAGACTGATTATCTTCAAAAGAAGAAGGCTATCATACCTTGCCTCCTGCTGGACATAAAATGAACTGCAGCAGAGGTTATGCTAGGTCAGACATGGCTTAGAATATCAACACCATTACTCACAATGAGAAACACTTTGAAACTGAGTTTCTTAATTTGAAACATGTGCAAAAATATCTATTTCACATAACTTGTGTATTTGTATGAAGATTTATATATAAACAATGCCTGGCACCTTCCTTTCCTTCTTTGCCTCCTCTCATTCACAACTCATTCACAACCTTTCTCCTAACTAGATGACTTCATAGTTTGCACAGGTTCACCCTGTGTTTCTGGGCCTCCAAGACATGGGGACATGAAGGTGCTCAATAAGCATCTGCTCTTTTCCCAATGCCAGTACTCAGAATCCTTTTTGGATCTTTGGTCAAATTTTTAAATTTAATTAGTTTTATTTTATAGGACAGAAGAAATTGAGAGGAGAGGGAGAGATAGAAAGATACCTACTGCCCTGCTTCATCACACACTAAACTTGCTCCCTGGAGGTAGGGACCAGGGGCTAGAACCCAGGTCCTTCTACACTGTTATGTGTACTTTCAACTGGGCGTGCCACTGCCTGACATGGCTCTCTTTATTCTCTTGCTTTTGTTTTTTTTTTTCTTTTTTCTTTCTCTTTTCTTTTTCCTTTTCTCTTTTTTCTTTTTCTTTCCTTTTTCTTTCTCTTTATTAGCTAGGGGGACACCTGCAGCACTGCCTCACTGCTTATGAAACTTCCCTTCTGCAGGTAGGGATTTGGGGCTCAAACCTGTGTCCTTGAGCATGGTAGCATGTACACTCAGTAAAGTGTGAGGAGCCCAGCCCCTCCCACTTAATTACTTTTAATAAACAGAAAAGTATCTTTTGATATATTTTACCTTGATCCTATCCACAGTCTTTGCTGGCTGAAGAAGGAAAACACAGACCTGAGCTTCTGAGTTACATAGTTATAGTGGAATACTATTCATTAGTTCCTTCAGTGAACTTATAAACAAATGGAAGAACCAAGTTGCATGGCAGAAATCTAATACTCTCCACACACCAAAAAATCAAGAATGCCTAAACAGAAAACTAAGTTTATGGTAAGAATGTTCGAAAGGGTTAAGATGTGAAGGTGGGCAAGAAGTTCTGGTCTTAAATAATGTACTACATATATTTCTGGTGGAATGGCATGCTACAGGTCAATTACAGACGGTAAAACAGACACACTGCCCAGGTAATCTATTACATTCTGCCAGTCTCCCTCAAATTTAATGAATAAATCCAAGTACTTTATCATATCACTTTTTATACATTTAGCATCATTTCATTGTTTACACCAAAATTTTCTTCCTTTTTTTTTAACAAGTCTCCAATAATATCCTAGTACAACAACATTTTAGGCTGTTTACTGAGTTCAAAATACATCATGTATCAAATATTTTCAGTTCTAGTTACACCATATGTCTTCACTTCCTAACTTCTTTTAATGTCAGCACAGGTCCTCATGCACTGTAATATTTGAGACTCTTTGCACTTGTAGGTGTATCTTTCACCATCTCTTTCCTTATACATGTGCTACCTCTTATATTGTTCTCAAAGCTTTACCCTGTTCATAGTTACATCCTTGAGCTTTTTCACTACTTTAATTGCACCACTAACTCAATAAACATCAAGTTATGTTATACCTTGCACCACTAACTCAATAAACATCAAGTTATGTTATACCTATCAACCATGCTCTTAGAAACAAGGAAAAACAGTCATACTTTTAAAGTTCCATGGCAAAGGTAACTAAAGTGGACAACAGTTGTACCAGTGATATGCATCTTTCTAAAGAACAACTCCCCCTTCACCCTCCCCCAAGGATCTTTAAGGTATTACCAGGACTGGTTGGTGGCAGAGTGCACATGTTACAATATGCAAGGACCAGCATTCAAGCCTCCCCCTTCCCCACCTGCAAGGGAAAAGATTCATGAGCTGTGAAGTGCTGCTACAGGTGACTCTCCCTCTATGTCTTCCCTATCCCTTTCAATTTCTATTTGCCTCTACCCAAAATATATAAATAAATAAATAAACAAATAAATAAATTTAATATTAAAAAGTGTACACTAAAAAAACAAAGTATTACCAAGGCTAGCAAGATAGCTCACTGGGGAAGATGCATGCTGGGTTTAGCCTGATTCCCACTGCTCTGGAGGCTTCAGTGCGGTGGTGTCTTTTGCTCTCTCCATCTTTTGTACTCTCTCTCTACCTTGTTTTGTATCTGAAAATGTCAGTCTCAGTGGGTAAGGCCTGTGAATAACAAATTAATTAACTAGTTAATCAGAGCAATACAGGGAACTGATTACAAGAATCATTTCACAGTAAAAATGTAGGGAATGAATATCCAAATTCCTACCAAATGCTCTCATTAACTCTTTATTATTCATTCATTTATCCATTCATTTTTACCAGAGCACTGATCAATTTTGGTTTATTGATACTGTGGAGTTTAATCTAGGAACTTTGGTGCCTCAAGCATGAATCTTTTTTTTTTGCGTAACCATTATTCTATCTCCTCAGCCCTCTCACAAACCCCTTAAGTAGTTGTAATCTCATTTCATTTTGTTTCATGAATATATGAGTTAGATATATGGGAGATTCTGGAGAATAATCTTACAATGATAGTAAAACAGTTAAATTCTCAGGAGCAAACAGACTAGAAGTTAAACAGAAACAAGTAGACTAGTGCAAATAGGAAAAGGAGGCGGAGGAGAAGAAGAGAGGAGGACGAAAGAGAGGAGGTGGTGGTAAGGGTGATGAAGAAGAAGAAGAAGTAAAAAAAAAAAAAAAAAGAAGAAGAAAAGAAAAAAAGGGGCCCTGGTGATGGCACACATGTTAAAATGTTCAAGGACCTGGGCTCAAGCCCTTGGTCCCCATCTGCAGGGGAAAAGCTTCACAAATAGTGAAGCTGGGTTACAGGTATCTTTCTGTCTCTTTCCCTTATCTATATACCCCTTCTTCTTGATTTCTGGCTGTTTCTTCAAATAAATAAAGTCAATAAAAATTTTAAAGAGAAGAAATGGAAACCACACTTTTAGAACTAAGGAAATCCTAAAAGGCCTAGAGATCACACTGAAATACAAGTGCACTGGATTCTCAAGCATGAGGTCCTGAGTTCAATCCCCAGTTGCACATGTAGAGTGATGTCTGGTTCGTTCTCTCTCTCCTCCTATCTTTCTTATTAATAAATAAAATCTTAAAAAAAGAAAAATACCAGTAATTTTGAGTTCTGAATGCAATTATCTCACACTGTATTATCAAAGGGCTAGGAAAATGACTCCATTTGACCAACTGTAATCTGCAGGAAGGAAACAAATTCAAGGGAGTGCTTTTCTCATTCAGTGGCTTATTAATGAGAGACTAAGGAGTCTTCTAATAGGGAGATCCTAGTGCTTGGGAGGCTGGTTTTAGAACCAAATGGTGACTTAAGTCACCATTCCCTGAAAAAAGATACATCCTAATATAGATCTCCTAAGTTTCTGTTCATAAAATGCAAATTGACTATTCCTGTAATACCTGTATCACCAGGTTTTCTTAACATCAGGGGTATCTAAATTTAAGTGGTATGCTTAACCAAAAAAGTTAATAGACAGACTCACTAATTAACACTGGAAAAAAAAGACAAGACACTTTGCATCACTATTTAAAATGTGCAAGGAAATTAGGATAAATATTTATTTCCACATAATATTCTTTAGTTGTGAAAAACACAATACCCTAGTCACATTTACACATTACTTAAATTTTGCAATAAGTTACATTCAAAATATTCAGTAATTTCGACCAGGTATCTGAAACTGGGAAGAAATATATAATACTACAATTTTCCTTACATTATATATGATTTCAAAATACTAGGATTAATATAGGGATTGCAGTAAAATTCACACAAGAACAAAATGACTATAAAAATACTCAGAAATACAGAATTTCATTGCAAATGATTGCTTATTCAAATAGATGACCATGTGAAGGTTTTAATTCACTATGATCATTTTTAAAAGAACAGTTATTAATATATTAAAACATTTGAAGACTGCTTTTGGGACTCACTGGCATGTACAGCTAGTCTAAATCATAGAACAATGAAAAATTTTACAATGTACTCTGCATAATTAAAATACACAAAGGCAACACATTTGTAATGGAAAGTTTATGCATTTATAAACACAAACTATTAATTGCAAATTCATTTCATGTTTTAACATATATATATATATATATATATATATAATAAAAGAAATTGTTCTTTAGAAGATTGTGAGAGAATCTTTTCAGAAGACATCAAAATGTTGAGCTAATGAATGCTTTGTTGGTTTTTGATCCCTCATAAGATTAATTACAGAGGATTTACTTTTTTTTTAACTTTTCATGTGCACTTATTATCTTGGAAAAGTGACAGGGCTCTGAATGATTGTAAAGTTGACTACTGGTCATTCTTAGGATTCAAGAGCCTTATAAAACGTACTCTTTATTTACTTCTTATTTATAGTGAAAAGAAATAACTGTATTTTTAGTAATACTAAAAAATTTTAAACTTTCCTTTCTGTAAAGCTTAATAAAGGTGGATTATTTCAACTGAACTTTAATATCCACAGAAGCTTTTCAAACAGAACCTGAAATTTTCATTTAAAAGATTATTTTTCTACAACATGCATTTAATTAAAAAATGGAAAAGAGCTTGAAGAAAAAAATCCAATTGTAGAACTGTCAGTCTAACATTAGAATATGAATCAGAAGCAGCATTAAGCAGTACATTGACCTTTAGCAGTGAAACAACTATACAGCAGTGGAATTTCATGTACAGTGATTCACCATGCGGTGTTCCATAATTGTGTATATAATAAGTTTATTTGGAAAACATCTGTTGTCAGTGAGAGAAATTTAGCAGCATATTCCTGATAAAGGCTTAGACTGAAAGTCTCACAAATCTTATAAAGTTTTTCTAAAGCATTTCATACAAGTATTTGATTATATAATCGCAATATGAGTTTTAAGCAAATACTACTTGATTCTGTACTAGTGTCTGATTCTTTCAAACAAGTTGTGGACAGGTTTTCATATATTTTTCCAAATGATTTAATTTCTAGTTATGTATAAATTCTTAAGTATTAAATTATCATATTAAATCAAGTAAATGCATAAATACAATTATTAAAATGCTTGCAAGCTAACTTTTTTTGATTTGGGTCTTTTGAAATAGATCAATAAAGCTAAGCTATAAAAATAAAAAGAAGACTACCTTTCAAAATTCTTCAGAGTGAAATTATCAGGTATCTTCAGATCATTAAAATAGGAAAATACAAACTAGATATATATGACTTATCATTTTAAGAAAGCTATTGCTCTCATAAAACTGACAATGAGAATCCAGTGTTTATAAATGTCTAACAGAGCAAGGGATGTACAGATCCTTGCATTAGCTACTTTATATGCTCACAAGGGTCTTACTGTTCAGAAGTTTAAACACAGAAATTAAACAAGTATTGCACTACTTACAGTATGAAGGTGGATTTGGGATGAGAGACAGAATTTACAATACATGATCAAAGCAGTTTTATTAGTAATTGTGGCACACTTCTCATATATATGTAAAAAACAAATTGAAGATCAAGTCATAGACAAGTCTCCCTGTCAACACCTTTCCCTGAATCAGCTTTCTTCTCTTTTCGGCTTTCAATGCTACAGGGAAAAATAAGGAGAAATGTATTACTGCAATCCAGCATGGTTACTGTAAGATCTACTTGCTTAGTATAAAAACCATCAACCCCAAAGTGCTACAAAGGCCCTTTAAGGTATTCTTCTTACATAGTACAAAGCATAGATAGATAGCAATAATTAAAATCCTCTGTGCTTAGAGAGAGAAACCAAGAACTGCAGAGAGGGAGAAGTCCATAAATAGAAACTGAAAAACAAAGACCACACATTTTTAAAACAGTTCTAAGAGCATGCAAGATTAATACCATGGTCCTCATTTGGGCAAATGATTCACTGATGGTTGCTGAAAATGTCAGTCATGCCCTCTCCTAAGATAGCATCCAGACTATAAATGACACAGACAAGATGTCATAGTAGATTTTTCTAGATTCTAGTGCAAGTGGCTTGTCCATTGTGCATGTACTGGATCCTGAACTTTAATGAGAACTGTGCTGTGATCAGGGGACAGAAGCATCTGTTCTCATCAGTAGGTCACTCTGCACACTGTACTTCAGACACCTGTGTAGTCCCTACAAAAACAAACTCTCACCCTCAAACAATGCTTCTTCATCTCACTCCTACTCATTCTCAGGTGGCATCTACTATCTCATTCTCTAACTTTATCAATGAACAAGCTGGTGTTACTACTCCACCATCTTTCTCTACTGTTCAGCAATATTTTTCTGATATACGCTTTTCCTACACTCACAATGACAGTTTTCATGGGAAATCCAAATAATGTACCCACATACCCAGAATTCACACATGATTACATTACTTCCAGGAGGGCAAAATTTCTTACTCCTGGATGACTTCCAGTATTTGGCAGAAGTGGAGGCCTCTCTATAACCATTCCATTATAGAATCATGGGCTACCTGTAGCAGACTTGAAGTCCCTGAGTTTTTTATAGTTAACATTAGCCTTTACTATATATTTGTGAAATGTTCAATAGTTGATGGTGGGGAAACCCTAGACTTTATCACTCTTCTCTAAGTAACAAAGTGACACTTAAATCTCCCTTTTCTTTAAGGAACTCTTATGCAACTTTCTTAATGGTCAATAACTTAGACACATTCTAAGAATGTGTTTTTTAAATTGTTTTTCCTCCAATTCAACTAGAAACAGCCCTTCTCAGTTGTCACCACCACCCGGCACCATCAGGTAAGAAGTGCCGGAGCTTCTGCCATCTGTGGCACACTGCCAGCACTGAGAGCTGGTGTGAGCGAGTGTCTGTGGCACTCGGGTTTGTGCCTGCCACACTTCTCAGCACACACTACTTACAGGTCAGAACAAAGCAACTTTTTTCCCTTTTCTTTTCTACTTTCATGAGAAGAGATGACAGTGTGCACATGATGTGTTGAGAGTCTTAACTCTGTATTTTTAACTTCTCTATCTATATGACTCACTCTCTTTTACTTTAAGTTCCTTTCATATGACAAAACTCTGCTATCCTACTTTCCAAATTAACTTTTCCTTACCCTCTACCTGGCTCCCAGTCTCATCTGTCAACCAGAGCCATTGAAACAGGGACACATATGGCAATGGAGGAAGCCATAGACTTGAAGTTAAAAAATCATGTTCATTTCCTAGAAGCTAAGAATGAGCTGTATGACCTTGGGCTAGTTATTTAATCTTTCCAGAACTTGATTTTAACACGTTTAATTTATTTTCCCCCCTAGGCAGTCTCCCAGTACTCATAGTTCAAATGTAAGAATCCTAAACCTGATTTTCCCAATTTCAATACACTCGACCTTTTGAAAAACAAAATGTATCACGTAACAAGAGGGATATGTTTTGAGAAATGTGTTACTAGGCAATTTTGTTGCTGTGTGAATGCCATAGATATTATACATGTCTATATGATAGAGACTACTACATACATATTTTATATATAAGAACCACCATCATATATGTGACTGAAACATTATTAAGAAGTATATGTCTATAACAGATCCTGTCTGTAGGAAATTGTAAAAACAGAAACATACTGGTCTCTATGAATAAAAAATTCACATGTGAACAATTCTCTTTTGTATAATTCTTTGATAAATGACCAAAATCCCACTGGCACAATCAGTCACCAGGAAGTGAAAAAAATTCAGAATGCCAGCTTAATTTATTTAGATGTATCTTCTCCTGATGACATACTTAGAACACATTCGTTGGTTACAGAATTATAAAGCAAGTACATTTGGTATAAAATTATATTTCAACTTACTATGAAGGTAAAATTTTATAACTAGCTCAAAACTATGAAAGTATTACCAACTTAGATCTTCCTACTGTGTGTCAACTGTCCTCTTTATTACTTACTGCATTCATTTTTCTGGATACCATTCAATTTAATTAAAAGCTTTAGTTTCAAAACATTAAATATTATGCCTAATGTGTGCTATTGTAATAAACCTCGATTATATGCCAGGTACTCTGCAAAGACTTAGGGATACAAGATGGATAGGACAAGTATCCTTGCCTTTGAGGGGATATAATTTAACACATAATAAAGCAATATTGCAAACATGGAGTAAATAATAACCCACAATCTTTAAACTGTTAAATGATATATGAAATTTGCTTTTCAATGACACCCAAATAGTTGTTATAACATTTACCAAGCACTCATGAGAAGTCTAGGCCTAGAGAAAATTAAAGCAAAGTAGGAGAATCCTGGGTGATGTTGGTGATATAGAGGGAACATATGCGGCAAAATGAAAGCTCTTTCCCAGCATCACCAGCCACTTTCTCAAGAAACAACAACGTAGGGTGTCAGCTTTATAAAGCAGAGCATTTGAATATTTATTTTGATGCGATGTGCTTTTTATGTGACCTATTTCTACCAATCAACTCAATATGCTGCAAATGAACTAAGATAGAGAGAAAAATATCCCATCTTACAGATATGGCAGAATTTATAGTAAATTCTTAGTTAATCCTCAGTTATGCTGAACTAAATGTTTCTTACAATGAAAAGTGAATGAAATCACTGATACAATATAAGAATCCTTACCCCACTAGGAAAAAGTATACAAGATTTCTCTGATAAGCATATAAACAGCAACAATAAAAGATAAAATGTAAAACAGCAAGGACTGGAGTGTCAAAGACTGCAAGGAAGATTTTAAATTTCAAGGGGTACAGATTCTGTTAACCTGGCCTGCAGGGCTTTTTGGCCTCTAACAGCTACACAATTTTTTTTTTTCTTTCACAATTCCTAGTCATACTTCAAAGCCAGTAACTGATAGCAAAGCCAGTAACTGATAGCAAGAGAAAGCAAGGGCTTTGAGAAGGAATTGCTATTACTAGTGTTGGTGATTTTAAGCTTTCTAAAAATCATACCCCTTATGCCACTTTCCACTGTTATGAAGATGAAAGGAGCTACTCACCAAGCAAGAGAATATTTTAATACAGTATGTTACAGACTTTATCACATCAAAAGGTAAAAAAACAAAACAGCAACAACAAAAACTGGGTTAACCTATACTCCACAATAGTTTGAACTTTATGATAATGGGAACATATGTTAAAAGAAACAAATGGTTATGTCAAAACATAAAATGGCTTATTTAAAATTACATATGCTTAAAACATCTTACATTGTCCATGGGAGTTAATTCACTGTCTGATACAATCCGGAATATTCCTTAAAACTAAGTTTTAATGGTAAAAAGTATCCTTAATTTAGCTATTTACTTTAAAATGTCAAGTTATAAATATTTGTTTTGCTTGAACCCAAGAAGAACAGAGGGAGAATTTTGATTATGGATGCATGCAGAATAGGAAGAAAACAAATTAACTGCTTTAGTGATCTCAGATTCCCCATATATTTCCTATGACACATGTTTCATTTTGTATCCATAAATCTGAAATTCATATTTAAAAAATCGGGGATAGGTGTCACACTGAGTGAGATAAGCCAGAAAAAGAAGGACCAATACCAAACTATCTCATTCTTAGGTGGGATTTAAGAAAAAAGAATAGCAAGGGAAATATATAAGGTGAAACTTGAACTGGGTGTGGTGTATTGAACAGAAGCAAAGGACTTTGGGCAAGGACAGAAAGGAAAAGGATGAAGGGATATTGGGGTCCTGGTATATGATGGGTGAGGGGGCTCTAGGTTGGAGGATCAAGTATCTCCTAGATACCTAGATATCTACTGTGGGGAGATGAGTTGTGCTTATGTGGCAAAACTGTAGTGTAAATCATTAACCCCCAAATGAAATATTTAAAAATCATAGATATGCCATATTTTTATATTAAAGGGTCTATAAGCACATATTTCAATGGATTTGAGAAATTATCCTAATGGAAAGAAAGAAAAAGCATACTTTAGAATAAATACATATTTTTGTTTGGGTCAAGCAGAGAAATAGGTGAAGATTTTGAAGCTTTATTACAAGGTAGAAAATATCAACCAGGTCTCTGAGAGAGACTACTAGCTTATATTAATCTCCTTTGGGTTAAACAAATGTTGGAAGTGGCTGAGAGACAGAGACAAATTAATTGCCAACTCTTTTAGAGTAGATGCTGTACATTCACTGCTTGTTTGGGAGAGATGACACTTAAACAGCATGCCATTTTGGGGTGACAAAAATTACAACAAGGAGATCTAAGTCTACAATTCCTTTTTCTTCAGTCCATGTTTCCAAATATTTCTCATGAAGACAAATGATACCTGTCAATTGGGAAGCTTATAAATGGTAGCTCCCACTTTGTAATTTCTTAATTAAAGAGATACATTTTCTTTCTTATATTGAAGTGTAATACTATTAATAAATACAGATTTAGTGATCTGTTGACTTAAATATGATACATATGTATAGGTCATGTGAGAAAAAAAAGTTTGAGCTTCATAGCATCTTTAATATTTGTGTGGCTATGGCAATACCATAAACACTAAGTCTGATACTTAATCTGAGTATAAGATTCTCCATGTCTTTTGCCTCCCCAAAACTCACACAGAAAACATGGCTAACCAGGTTTCTAGAAGACATTTAACAAAGGGAAATGCAACCAAGGAACAAGTTTGAGGGAGAGGGTCTTACCTTTGGGACATCGGCTTCTAGAGTGATTAGGAAGGGGAGCTTATGACAAAAATGTAATATAAAAATTAAGTAGAAAAAGTTAATTTAAGGTCAAGAAAATAAAGAAACTTAATAGTTAAACACTGTCCCAAATCCCTCAATCACTCTTTAATAAGAAGATATATTAGCGTAACAGATTTTTCTTCACATCATAATCTAAGAAGACTGGATGGTTTGATTTTATATATAAATTCAGAAAAAATTAGTTAGTCTTGAGTTTTCAAAAATTAAGCTACTACTAATGGTGACATGATATTTAGAAATACCTTCTGTGGTATCTACAATACTAACCACAACCATAGGAGTTGCTTGTAATGTTTGCATACTGTGAGGTAAGAAGAATGGATAGAACTTTTTGGAGCTGAAAGTCTCAGAATATGGTGGGTTTAAAAAGATTTTTCAAAGACTTAGAAGAGGGAACTTGAAATACGCTAAGTGCAAAATCACCATTGCCTGTGGAAAAATGGAAAATGTAGTCAAACATCTAAGAGGATTCTGTGAAACAAAGAGTAATAAAATCCTATTGCAAAACAACAGGCAAAATTTAAGGTTCAAAATGATCATGCATTGGGACACACTTAAAGTGCACCTTTAATTTCTTCCCATTATTATACTTTTGGAGTGTATTTATAATTCTTGATTTGAAAGATGTTGAAAACATGCCAATGAATGTGATAATTATGGTTATATACCTACTTTCAAAAAGTATTATTTGAATCACGTCTAAATTTGAGGGAACTAATATTATTCTTTTGCTAATTGATTTATGTCATAAAATGACTGGAATTAGTATAGATTTATATTATTTTAGAATTCAAACCTTTTAGAAGGAAAGCTTGACTCCTTATCTTTTGAGTTATCGGCAGTAATCAGAAGGTTCCTCCACAAGGCAGTCTTTGACATTTCATCAGAAATATTGATCACAGATGGATCATCTCTAGATAGAGTTTACCCAAAATGAGATAATTAATATCAAATAATTATCTGGTGATAGATACTATACATAGCCTTATGTCTTTGTACAGTATTTTTTTTATAATTAAAAAAGACTGCCTAGTTCCCTCAATGATAATAAAAAAGTATGTGGAAAAAAACATTCAAATGAAAGTTTCTGGTTATAGAGAAATTAGTTTGCACTATGGTTGTCCTAATTCATTTCAGTTATGGAAATTAGATTCTACATGTTCATTGTCTAGTCTTTTATCCCTAACATTCACAGCACAGTTTCCACAGTAGCTCTCACTCAGAGAAAAAGTTAAGGAGATGCCTTATAATAAGGCTCTGTCCCTGCATTCACCTTCCAAAGTCATGTGTTGCTATTATACCCCTATTCAGCTCTAGCTACAATGTAATGCTTTTAGGAAACTATAAGACTTCTACTTTCTCTTCCCTCTGCCTTCTAGGGTACATTCCTTTCCCTCCTTTGTCTGAATGTCACCTTCTCAGAGCTTCATTAATTATTTAGATTTTATCTTTATATCCCATCATAATCTCTCTCTCTCTCTCTCTCTCTCTCTCTCTCTCTCTCCCTCTCTCTCTCTCCCTATCTCCCTTCTTTCCTTCTCTTCTTCTCTCCCTCCTTCCCCTCCATCTCACTTCCCCTTCCTTTACCTGGTTTTGTTATTTATTGCACTGCATTATATTATTTGATCATGTACTTTATTTTCTGTCTCTTCTTACCTCCATTTTACCTGAACATAATCTACACCTGTTTCCCCAAGACTTAGACAGAGTCTGGCAACCAGTATCCTACTCAATAAATATTTCTTAAACAAATGAATGCACCCCGAGTATTTGGCAGAGGTCTTCCCCCAAATAGCTGAGCAAACTGTAGTATAAGGATGGTGGGTGTATTTTTTACATTTTAAAATGGTATTAATTATAGGTGGCATTTAGAACCCTCTAAAACATTTCCAGGGCTAGAAATGCAATCAGATGGTGATAGAGATAAATCACAGACCAAGTCAAGGAAAGTTCCAGTGAGTGAGAAAACAGTACTCTTCTATGGAAGACACTCTGCCACAAAGGAGATTATGTTCTACATCTTAGGCCAATTCACAGGCTAATCTCCTTGTCCACTAGAAGATAAGTTCAACTTTTGAGAGAAACATTAAAATACTGGAGAAAAGTCCTGAGTGTCAAGGGCACTTCTGTCTAATTGGGGTATATGTTGGTCAGTTCTACAAATCTGTTCAGCCTTAGGTAAATCAAAGCATGAGATCAACTAGTATCCAAACAAGTGTCATATAGAATACACGTTTTTTTTTTCATGATACTTTCTAACAAAGAGTCTTGTGAGCAAAATAGTTTAGAAAATGCTGATTAAACAAAGGCAAGCTTTCCCTTCCTTCCTTCCTTCCTTCCTTCCTTCCTTCCTTCCTTCCTTCCTTCCTTCCTTTCTTTCTTTCTTCCTTTCTAACAGTATTGGATTCTTCAATATACCAGTGTACATCATGACTCCCCAAACTGGAATGCAGTAAGGAACATTTTCTAAATTTATTTTACCATAAAATCCTTATGAGAGGGAGTCAGGCTGTAGCACAGCAGGTTAAGCGCAGGTGGCGCAAAGCACAAGACCTGCATGAGGATCCCGATTTGAGCCCCCAGCTCCCCACCTGCAGGGGAGTCGCTTCACAAGCAGTGAAGCAGGTCTGCAGGTGTCTATCTTTCTCTCCCCCTCTCTGTCTTCCCCACTTCTCTCCATTTCTCTCTGTCCTATCCAACAATTACGACAACAATAATAACTACAACAATAAAACAACAAGGGCAACAAAAGGGAATAAATAAATAAAATTAATATTAAAAAAATCCTTATGAGAAGGGCAAACATAAGACTAAATTTCTACAAAATACACACAGGAATAAACAGATTTAATTATACAATCGACAGATTTCAAAATTTACATATTATATATAAAAAAGATAAAAACACCTATACTTGTGCCTACCCTTAAATGGTAGCCAGTGATACTTGAAAAAAATTTAGGAAATGCAATTTTACAGTCAAACTCATAGATGCAAAAATTTCTCTTTTTGTTTTTTAACGTAATGACAAATTCCTTCTTTAGAGAATAATATTCACTATCTTTCTTTTTACTGTAAACATTGAAATAATGCATATAATTTAAAAAATATTTTATTTAACATTATATTTATTTACTTTGGATAGACAGAGACAATTTGACAGGAGAGGGAGAGATAGGGAGGGAGAGAGATACCTGCAGCACTGCTTCACCACTCGTAAAATTTCCCACCTATAGGTGGGCACCTAGAACTTGAGCCTTGGTTCTTGTGCACTGGAATGTGTGTGCTCTACCAGGTGCACCACAACCTGGCTCCTAATACAAAGAATTTGATGTCAAACACTGTCAAATTTTTTATTTTAACATAAGAATTCTTTTATGTTATATAAAATCATGTACACAAGGAAAAATTGGATATGTGGGAATTATAAAAATCTTTTTTTTAATTACTAGTATAATGAAATCATTTAATTCAAGAACTAGATTAATATTTTTGTAGTGCCTTTTTATTTTATTTTATTTTTTAAAATTTTATGTATTTCCTTTTGTTGCCCTTGTTTTTATTGTTGTAGTTATTATTTTTATTGATTTCATTGTTGTTGGATAGGACAGAGAGAAATAGAGAAAGGAGGGGAAGACAGAGAGGGAGAGAGAAAGACACCTGAAGACCTGCTTCACCACCTGTGAAGCGACTCCCCTGCAGGTGGGGATCTGGGGGCTGGAACCGGGATCCTTCGGTCCTTGCGCTTTGTAGTGCCTTTTTAATGATAAATATCCCCAAACATTTATTTGTTATTAATTAACAAATACCTAGTTCATTTATCCTATAATCTAATCTTGACCTGTCTTCACATGCTACTTCTAAAAGACATGAGAGAGTTGCCATATTCATTATAAAATATGAGAAAATACTTCAGGCAATAGCTCTCTGTCTCATTCATTTTGAGTGATTTTGTATAGTAAGACATTATCAGTAAAAAGAGTTAGTATAGGAATAAATCAATCTAATTTCTTGTCTCAATTCTTCCTATTCTAATGCAACTTCAATAGACCTATAGAGGAATCAAGATAGAATAAAATTCTTAAGAGAGTAGATAGCAATACATTGCATTGTTTTAATTGGTGTGTTTTTATAATCGTATCTCACCTATAGTGCCCTTCCAATGGGAGTTGTACTATACCCTCCTCTTCCATAGCAAGCATACTTTGTTCTTCCTGGAAAGGCAAAAATATGTATAAAATGAATATTAATTTTATATTAAATAAAAATAAAGGTTAACATTTCACTATCTCATTAACCCTAGGACCTTCCACTTTATTTGCATTTATTAGTGTTAACATAGGTCCTTTAAATAAATCATCAGCTACCAAGAACATAAGTAATTAATGAGAGTCTCACACCACAAAGTAATTTAAATGCTAGTAACAATCTTCTTAATGTCATTCAATGTAAACCACGGTTGATTTCCAAGCCAATATTTCAAAACTTAGTTTAATTTTTACAAAGACAAAATTACTAGGTAATGCAGTTGATTTTATTGTTATAAAGTTGAGATTACATACCCAGAATGTTCTATTAGGAAAGTCTGCAGGAATATTCAGATGAATAGTTCTTAAACTTTATTTATATCAGTAATACCTGGAGGGATTGTTAAGACTGTATATAGTTGAGTCCCACCTCCAGAGTAGCTAATATAGTAAGGCCTGGAGTTGGGCCCCCTAACTAACATTTCTAACAAGTTTCAAGGTGATGTAAATTGTGCTGGTTTGTGAAGCATGGACTGATTGATTGATTGACTAACTGATACTAAGGCATTGCTCAGTTCTGGCTTATGGTGCTTCTAGAGATTGAATCTGGAACCTTGGAGTTTCAGGCATAAAAATCTTTTGCATAACCACTGTGCTCTCTTCCCAGCCCATGTGGACTACACTTTGTATACTACTGGTCTAACTAAAGGAGTGAAGGACAGAAGATAAGATTCCGGAGTCAAACAAAAACACAGGTGTATCATTTTATTTAGATATATTATTGGCTTTGTTTTATGCCTCAGATGTCTTTCTATGATGGCAAAATCCTACCCTTCTTCAAAAGATGGAAATTTTTATATATTGAATTTCTTTTCTTTTTTTTTTTTTTTTTAGTGAAAGGGAGAGAGAAAGAAAGACACCGACCATAGGTTATTTTGGCACATGCATTCCAAGTATCAAACTCAGAAACTTGTACTTGCAAGTCTTTAACTTTCCCACTGGATATATCTCTGGTCACACAACTTTTCATATATTATATTTTAATATGTTTGAGGTGAACATAATCTTTATTTTGTCATAATAAAAGGCTGGCTTAGTTTTCAATAATATTGAATTTTTAAATAAATTTCAAAATATTTATCTACAAATTATTGCTCATATTTAATTTCCTTGCTTTAAAACAGGTCTATTGCATTACTCATTTTCAGAAGATTATTTATTTATTTATTTTCCTTTTTTGTTTCCCTTGTTGTTTTTATCATTATGTGGTTATTATTATTGTTATTGATGTTGTTGTTGCCAGATAGGACAGAGAGAAATGGAGAAAGGAGGGGAAGACATAGATGGAGAGAGAAAGATAAACACCTGCAGACCTGCTTCACTGCTTGTCAAGTGACACCACCCCCGCAGGTGGGGATCCGGGGCCTCTAACCGGGATCCTTACTTTGGTCCTTGAGTTTTGCGCCATGTGTGCTTAATCTGCTGTGCTACAGCCTGACCCCCTCATTTTCAGATTATTTGGGACCATTTAAAATGTTATCACTATGGGTTCTACCTCCAGAAATGAAATTTAAAGTTGTACAGGGATGATGAACTAGCTAACACCCTAAATGGAACCTAAAAAAAGAAAACAAGGATGATTCTGGAGTTCCATTTATTTCCTCTTTCAATAGCTTGGCAAAGAGTTAACTTGGCTGGTCTGAATAAGCTCCCAGGTGTTGGGAATACTGTTTTACCCACTGTGAGCAAAAGGAATTATGGGACATGAACATAATAAGCTGATGTCAAGAGCATAGGACAAACATAAAGTACTATGGTTCCTGTCATATGTCTAGCTAGCCTTTTGCTCCTGACTATTTTCCCATCATGATTGTTATGTACCTAATAAAACTGCATTTTGATAAACCCTGAGCAAAAATCCAACAAAGGTTTTTATTTTTTACTATACTCAGGAAGACATTTTCTTTGGTTAAGTCACTATATGTGACATGTATGACTGTTCCTAGAGTTCTTGGTATGCAGAGCATGGCCCTCAACTGTCCTACAGTATGGTCTCAACTGCTGCCCCATCTGGAAAGTCCTTAGCATATTTCTTTCTACTTAAATAGATAAATGATTTTTTTCAGGGCTTCTTCAGCTAACCTTGAATATAATATGCATTGTAGGGACATGTCTCATTTTCACCCTTAGTGTGACTTCTGTATGCATCCAACTTTCTTGAAAGCTCTGTTCTACTGAGACCTTGGCCATACAACATAAAGAATATCCTCAGTCTGTGCTGTGGAATAATAAAGAGACCTAGGAACTGTAGGATCTCTACTACTGATACTGTTATGTCTCTGCTTGTAAGTCCATCTCCTCACAAACTCTATGATAGAAGTACATACATACTGTGTGCTACCATGGCATGTGGCTACCATTCATCTTATATTTCATGCACTTTATCTTGTTCTTTTTTTCTGTTTTCAAGGGTAAAATGAAAACCTACTAGACCTACTTTATTAGTTGTGCTTTATACCTAGTCTTCCTGTCATCTGACACAGTGCTAGGATGGATTAAAGATGAGCAGACACTACAACTGATTAGAAAGTAAACTGTTAAGAATTTGAGCAGAGATAATCTACAGCATAGTGAAGTATGCTTTCCTTGTGGGTTCATCACTACATATGAAAATATATATATATACATATATATATATATATATATATATATATATATATATATATATATGTCAAATTACCATAACTGCACACGATTGAGGCCATAGCCAGACAAACATCTTTTCTAGGCTACTTTTTACATGAAAACAACTAGATCCCTCCCCCTCTATTGGGAGAGGGGTTAATGGTTTAGAACATAGTTGTTGATGCATAAGTATAACATTTTACCTCCCCATAATAGGTGTCTGTAAGAAACGGTCTCCCCCAACCTAGGTCCTTTTCTACCATTATGCACCTGGACCCCAGGGTCCCTCCATCCCATCCCTCTCCCTCCTTCCCTGGAGTCCTTTGCTTTGCTACAATACACTACCGTCAGTCCAATTTTTGTGTTTTCCCTTACTGTCCTTGCTACTTAAGTTCCACCTATGAATGAGATCAATCAGTATTAGTCTTTCTCTTTCTGGCTTATCTCACTAAACACAGGATCTTCAAGAAAACAACAACTTTGATACCCAATGAAGGAAATTAAGTGAAGGTGATCCACAACAGTATTTAAATAAAACTAACACACATGAAAAATGCAATTGTTTCTAGGCTGTCCACTGAAAGGTAAACAATATATATATATAATATGTTTTTAGGTAAACTGAGAATGAAAAGTCAAGAACTCAGATAGAAAGTTCTAATGAAAAATAAAATTTTAAAAATGGTGGAGTGCCATCGACACTTAAATTACCTGACTGCAGAAATTAAAGACCAAGATTCAATCTACCGGTAAAGAAAAAAAAAATTGAACAAAATTTGGGGGAACAATTTTGTTTTTCCCTCAGATGATTTTCTACTTTTCTTCCAAATTGCTTTCAATAATTATTTTGCACTCTGTGGTTTGTTAGCATGTGTGGGCTTTATACTAGTCATAATTCTATCCAAAACAAAAACTCATCACTTCTAAAGATAGTATTCCCAAGCCATGCTTATCTGAAAAGAATGGTGGCAGAGCAGCTGCTTCCTTCAGTGCCAGAAGGAAGTTGGGTGGGCCCCAGAGTTTTGGGATAGAAGGCCGGCTGCATCCCTGGCAGGATTGTTAGGAAGCCAAAAATTGGGACTTTCTGGCAAAGAGCAGTCAAATCAGGCTCTGGCCATCACGAGAGTCATAACCTTATTAGCTCAATCTCATTTTAAAGTACTTTAGATTTACAAAGTGATAGATACCCAATCAGAGGTACCTTAAAATGAGTGACATACACAAGGTGTATCAAAAATACACAGAGTTCTACAGTGTAATAAAGAAGTCAGAGGATGATGAGCAAAGTTTGGCTAAGAACATTTGAGGGATTTTGCCAATTTGACTGGAGGAATATTCACACTGTGATTTTTAAAACAATCTTTTCAATTTAGATAGTCAAAACATGTTTTAGATACTAAAGAATGGAAAGACAGTTAATTCTCTAAACAGTAAAAGCCAGAAAATGACCTTAAAATTATTCTACTCAACAGAACTCAAACATTTACTAAGCATATGTAACTTGGTAGGTACAGAGTTAACAAGAATTACCCTGAAGCTATTCAAGATATAGCTAACAGATAACCTGCTAGGTCATATGGATACAACAATAGAAAGATATAAGCTCTACTCTCAGAGAATGATAAAGATTACAGTAAAACATACAAGAGCAGTGATAAAATTTAAATAATTCTTGTTTGATTATAGAAAGGAAGAAACCCAAGATGGGAAGAAACAGTATACCTAAAATAGACCTACTAGCTTTTTCCAAAATAGAGACTCCAATTCTCATCTGCAATATTCTTGCCTTTAGGTTCTTAATTATTAAACAATTTGTTCTGATTTATATCTCTGTCTCTTTCTCTCTCATATATAAAATTTAAAAATAGGATATTTGATCCAGTGTCTGTAAGCAACTATTACAAAATATAAAATTCTGATAGAATGATCTTGAATTTAGAACATTATACTTTGAAGGTACAGGCTCTTATATAAGTGTCCTGTGTCAAATTTAAAACACATCAGATTCACCTGGAAGTCTTGTTAACACAGCTTTATGGCCCTTTCTCCAGAGTTTTAATAGGTCTTGAGAAGGGTTAAAAATTTATATCTCTAACAATTTTCCAGGTGTTTACTAAGATTGCACTTTGAAATCCAGTAATTGAAGAAAAAAGGCTTGTTTGCTTCACTCTAAAGATTGATGAGAAACGTCACTTGCTTGTGTAATAGTAAGACTTTTTTTTTTTTCTAAATCCAGTTGATTCTGATCTTTCTGAACAATGGGATATAATTTATAATTTGCTTATTATATTTGTTGTCAGGTTGCTTTTGCATCTTCTTGACAGGTCTTGTAATTCTACATCACACAGATCACAAGTCCCACTTGCCCCCTTTCTCTTTATTCTTATAGCATGTATGTTGAACAAACCACTGTGAACCAAGAGGTCTCAATATCATGATCACTGCTTGCAGTTAAATTTCCAGGATTATTCTAACATTAGCTGTCTTCTTCCCAAGCCAGGAGCAAACATTCTTCTGGGACTTTCTGCTTTTAACAGCAGTCCTTTTGTCAAATATGTACAATGTCCTCAAGAATATTTAAGTAGGAAGCAAAGCATGTTGGTACTCTGAGCACATTTGGACATCCAGAATTTGATTCTGCAGTCTTCCCTTTACACAGAGCAATGTGCAAAATGTCAGGGTTCCAATATTCATTTCTATCTGATTATAATCCTTTCTTTCTAAAAACTGAGGCATATGCATATGCATATGCATGAAGTACATGAAAATTTGGAACAGAAGCTCTGCGACCTTGGACTGGCCTGTGTAGCTATTTATTCTGCTTAACTCATTATTGAATTTTAAGGTCAAACTAATGTTTTCTCAATGCCATAAGACCAGAGTGGGCTACCGATAGGAAAACCCTAGAGGATAAAGATACAAGCTTGTAACTATCATCAAAAGGACAAGAGGTGAGCCTACTTTAAATTCAAGTCTCAGAGAGCTGAGACATTTCTGCTATTTACTGTCTTTCCAGATCACAAAGTTACTCAATTAATTTGAACAATGTATAATTTCTAGAGACCCTGTCCACGTAACATTTTAATGTACAATCTCTGAAGGCTGGGACTTGATATAGAAGATGTTATGGTAAGATCAGTTCCTTCAGTGACCCTATATCCTCAAGAAAGCAAAATACTGACCTCTGGGATATAAAAAATGAACAAGAATTTAAGTTTTGTTATAATCCTTCATAAATCTTTCAGCTGTCCATACTAATCATACTAATTCCAAGTTCCATCTTTGATTCCAAGTTAACATTTCTAAACTACCTTCTCACTCTCTCTCCAGTTGTCAGATAAAATATTGGCCATAACTATATTTTAATATTCAATTAAGAATTTTTTATTCACAGTATTATTGGTTCTTTTGCTTTGCTACAAGTACTGAGGTTCACATAAAACTATCATCATATTGAAGTAATAGTCATCATGTTAATCTATTTAAGAATTTAATGGTTATAAATCTGCCTGATTAATATATGCAAGGCATTTGCTTCACTTTTTCTCATGCTCAGAATGCAGCTGTAATGCTTACCTCAAAAAATCTTTATCTGCAGAACACTCTCACCCCAACACTTATCGTAGGGAATGAGAAATTATACTGAATTAGTATTTGTACTACAAACTGTAAACCATTATTCTCACCCGTCAATGAAATGACTTTTAAAAAGAAATCTTTATCTATTGTTTTATCCTTTCAGAAATATAAATTCTAGGAGAATTAGTGATATTTACTATTCTTGAAATATTTTCTTTCATAATCAGCAAACACTAGACATCCATTACAGTATACTGAGTCTAGTATAAAATGGCTAGAAGTTACATATTATGGTATCTTTCCCTATTTGAGATTAATAAGCTTCAAAATAGCCATGTAGCACACACATTAAGTACCATACATATATAGTTATGTGAGTGGTTCTGGGCAGTGGAAATGACAAATGTTAATACATCAGTGATTACTATCAACATTGTTTTCATTATCAGAATGATTGAGAAGTTCATGTCTAATGAGTTTTGTGTTTAAAATTCTTTTCTTTGGAATTTACAACTTCTTGTAAATTTTTTCAACCTGAATAACTTTAAATACATTATTAAGTATGGGATTTTAAGTCTTAGATTTTTCTATATCCTAATGTCCATGTTATTTACATTTAATTTATACTCAATTCTGCCATATTTTTCTTAAATAGTGTCTGAGGATGAGTAAATTTTAACTAAAAACCCTAGAAGATACACCAGCAAAAAGTTAACTTTGATTGTGGAACTGGGGAGATAGTATAGTGGCTATGGAAAAAAAAAAACTTCTATCCCTGTGTTTCTGAAGTCCCAAGTTCCGTCCCTAGCATTGCCATAGACCAAAGATGAATAGTGCTTTGATGGCAAAAACAAATAAGTAGGATACTTTAAAAAATGAATTTATTATAAAAAATCTTATTCTTTGTATCAAACTTGGAGAAATAATATGATATTTTAAAAGTATATCAATATTACTAAAATGTGAGTCTAAACTATCTACTATATTACATTTAGGTAAATTGAAATATTTATATAGAAATAAGAGATAATATCAGTCTCTATCTGTTGGAATCTACTGCCAGTTATGGAGCACCATGGAAAAGTGAAGGACTGCCAAACAGTCACACATTATGTTGCCATGTTTGTCAAAACATCTGAGCAGAAAATCATCAGATATTTTGGTGTAATCTGGTTTCACCTAGACATGAGTAAAATTTAAGACTACTGAAATGTTTACAAACAAATTCCCAAAGGAGAGAAGAATATATCATAGTTTGAGAAAATATTCTGTAAATAGGAAACTGAATATATTTACAAACCACCTGTAGAAAAAGAAAAAGTGGAAAGACTAATGTACAATTCTCCCCAAATATTATCTTTCATCTTCATGCAGAAATATTATGTTTTACAGTCTATGAGCTCATACTGCCAAATATTATAGGGGTCTTTTTAAAAAAATGTACATGCTGTAATTGTTAGATACTTTTAAAAGTATTGTGATTAGAGAGCCATACAGTGGAGCACCCCATACAGCACACACTTTACAGTGTGTAGGGACCTGAGTTTAACCCTTCAGACCCCACTGGGGGGAAGTTTCCTAAGCTGTGAAACAATGCTACAGGTCTCTAACTCACCCTTTCAATCTCCCTCTTTTTTCTCAATTTATCTCTATAGCAGTCAAAAAGAGAGAAAGAAAAGAAAGAGAAATGAAATGACTTCCAGGAATGATGGATTTGTAGTACAGGCACAGAGCCCCAGGATTAATGTTAGTGACCAAAAAAAATAATAATAAATAAAACAAAACAAAACAAAATACTGTCATAAATAGATTTACAGACCCAGATTTACACATATTAAAATATTAAATGAATTGTTTTAACTTGTAAAACAAAATTAATTAGTGATCTGTTAACGTAATTAAATTTCAAAAGTTTCTTAAACATTTACCCATTCTTTTAAATTAATTAATTAATTAATTAACTTTTTAACCAGAGCACTCACTATTTACCTTTGGCTTATGGTGGTGAAAGGAATTGAACTTGGGACCTTGAAGCTTCAGGCATGAAAGGTTTTTGCATAACCACTATGCTATCTCCCCTGCCATATATAATTTCCCCCACCAGGGGTATCACTTCTAAGACAAATAAATTCACTGCCACCAGCTGCCATTTTTTTCTTTCTCTTTCTCCTCTTTCCCCCTCTCCCTCCTTCTCTGCCTTTCCTGTCTTTTATTTGATAGAGAAAAGTTAAGAGGAGGGATAGAGTTAGAGATAAGAGAGATACCAACAATATGGCCTCATCACTTATGAGGCTTCCCCTCTGCAAGTGGGTAGACGAGGGGTTTGAACCCAAGTTCAAATGTATGTGCTCAACAGGATGCACTATTGTCACACTTCATTTTCCCATTCTTAAATCATTTTGAAAACAACTTTGATCAATGTGTTTCCCTATTAAGTATTTCATGTTTATCAAGACTAATTTCCTTTTTATTAGAGTAAGACTTGTTTAAGACTTTATTTCACAGAAAAACAACTATAGTAATAAGATCTATTATTTACTTTACATATATTCAAAACCAAAAAGCAACCAATCCATGACCATAACTTGAAATAGTTAAGTTTGAGTTAAGTTTCTACCATCCACAGAGGAGAAATTAGAAAAATAAACCTTATAGTCAGAGGAATAATGAAGTACAAAATATTATGTTTCATGACACTCTGGTTTCCTTACATAAATGTACGTTCTCTCTATTCAAAATCCAAATTAAAAATTTTAAACCATCAAAATTTTAAGCTAGTCTGCCCATGGTTATTAATAATCACTAACTATCCCAATGCTCTTTTTTTATTTTCTCTGTAAAATGTTGATTGTACTCAGACTTACTTCTTTTTCAGCATCTTCTAGTTTCTTTTTCTTGCTTTCAGGCATTAAATCATCCAACCAGCTGAGTTCCCTTTTGGTAAATAGAAAGTCCATCAACTTTCTAACAAATACCAGAGCTAACACCTGCAATAGATAATTAAAAAAATGTTTTAAATAAGATGAAAGTAGAAATGGGAATGTAGATGTACTTATTTTCAAATAGAAACAAGTCAATATCAGTTAAGGCTAAATTAAATTTAAATTTGAAGATATATGTGTATACCTACAAACATATATACATTTCACCCATTATAACATCCACATAAATAATCTATTTAAAAAGCTATAAAATAAATTTGACTATTCTACAAGTAGATTGAACTATTTTATTTTTAAACCATTTCTATTTATTTTTATTTGACAGGACAGAGAGAAATTGAGAAAGGAGAAGGTAAAGAAGGAGAAACAGGAAAGAAAGACACTTGGGGGACCAGATGGTGGAGCACCTTGTTGAGTGCACATGTGGCAATGCACAAGGACCCGGGTTGGGGTCCCCAGTCCCCACCTGCAGGGGGCAATCCAGTGGTGAAATAATGTTGCAGGTGTCTCTCTATCTCTCCCTCTCTATCACCCTCTTCCCTCTAGATCTCTGGCTGTCTCTATCCAATAAATAAAATAAAGATAATAAAAAAATTTTTTTTAAAGAAAGATATTTGGAGCACTGCTTATGAAGCTTCCCCACTACAGGTGGTGACTGGGGACTTGAGCCCTGAGCATGGTAGCATGTGCATTCAACCAGGTACACAACCATTCAGACACCGCACTATTTTAAATATATATGTCATTCTTATCTATGCTGATAATAGATATAAGTTACTTATAGTCATTCAAAGTCACCATATTTTTAGAATTGTTTGAATATTGACTGAAATACTTAGTGAAATTCAATTTTTAAAATACCCCTAACTTTTCACATATTCTAGTATCATTGATATTAAATTTTGAATGCCTAAATTTTTATTCAAATTAGTTCAGACTACTATCAATATTAAAGTGATAGAAGGGCCAGGTGGTGGCACACCTCACTGAGTGCACATGTTACAATGCACAAGGACCCAGGCTCAACGAACCCCCCCTCCCTGTGTCCACCTGCATGGGGAAAGCCTGCATGGTGAAGTAGAGCTGCAGGTGTCTCTCTGTCTTTCTCCCTATAAACCCCTTCCCTCTCAATTTCTGGCTGTCTCTATCCAGTAAATAAATAAACATTTTTTAAAAAGTGACAGAGAGGGAATCGGTCGGTAGTGCAGCGGGATAAGCACACGTGGCACAAAGCACAAATACCATAGGATCCTGGTTCGAGCCCCCAGCTCCCCACCTGCAGGAGTCGCTTCACAGGCAGTGAAGGAAGACTTCAGGTGTCTATCTTTCTCTTCCCCTCTGTCTTCCCTTTCTCTCTCCATTTCTCTCTGTCCTAACAACGACATCAATAACAACAACAATAATAGCTACAACAACAAGAGCAACAAAAGGGAAAATAAATATTAAAAAAAAGTGATAGAGATAAAATTAATGAGTCACTGAAATACAGTTATCTCAAATTCTATCATAGTTTCTAGTTTTAGTGGCTAACATGTATGCCAAAGTTTCCTGTAATTACTCGAAATTATTATATTGCCCCAAATTCAATTCATATGTTTTCCAAAATAAAGCAAAAAGTCAGAGAAATAGACAAAATGTTGTTTCATAAGTTTCATACCATCATAGGAAAGACAATAGCAGCTCTGGAAACTTTTATTATCCATAAAAGACCAAGACAACTCATCTGAATAATTGTGAAGAGATGGACTTTTCGAAGTGGTACATGCCTTAGATATATAAAATCTGGCTGATGTTTGGCAGGCATCCAGAAGAGCTTTATTCTATCAAATAACTAAAAGATAAACAGATTAAATTGCTTTTTATGACCACAATGAAAGTAGAACAAATAGGTGTTTAAGTGACTCAAAATATGCTCAATCTGGTTCACACATAGGTTGACATCTGGACATCAGGACAAGAGGGTTATAATATACTCTGAAATGCTGCAATTTTTGTTATATAATATCCTAATTTTCTCAAAAATGGAGACAATTTCTAATTTTGTTGTTGTTGTTGTCACCTAGATATCACCATCATCACTCTGGGACTTTTTTTTAGATATAAAGAGAGGAGGGGAAAAAAAACACTATTGCATTGAAACTCACTCCAGTGTGGTGGGGTGGGATGAGGTGGGAATTGAACCTGGTTATGCACATGAAAAGTGGCACACTATTCAGGTGAGTTCTTTTGCCATCCCAAATAGGCTATAATTCAGAAAAGTTTAATAATATTATTCATATATTTGCTTAAGCTTCTCAGGCATGAACCTTTATTTTCTTCCCTTGAGCTCTGTTGTTGAATAGTATGTTTTAACTTTATTTTGACATGATTTCTTTGGTCTTTCCCCCCAAAAGTCTGGGTGCTGTTTTTACAAACAAAAACATCTTACCTTTAAAAATTTAATTTTTATCAATTATCATCAAAGGCCTACAGGGTATTTTTGTTAACTCAATTTAATTTCTTGACCATTTCCTACACCACATGGATATGTTTATACAGTGTATATCAGTATGTTTTGTTAAGATAATTTTCATCTAGATTAATGCCATTTCTTTTTAAATTATAGAATAAAATTTTTAACACCAAGCATAATTATTTGGTTACTAACAATATCTACTGCATGCTGGTTTCATTTTATGTGATATATTATGTTTAATTTCTCTTAGGTAAGTTTTCATAGTTGTTAATATTTAAAACAAAAAGTGTTTATTCAGAAAATGATAGTCACTATCATTTCTTTTTCATGTCATTTTTACAGTGAGATCTGAGAGCATTTTATGAGTATTATTAGGTATTTTAGTTAATTTACTAGAAAAATGTAAATAATTCTCACCAAATATTCCAAGAGTACTATAATATTTGTCCATAAAAATAAAATATTTGGGAGTCGGGCTGTAGTGCAGCGGGTTAAGTGCAGGTGGCGCAAAGCACAAGGACCGGCATAAGGATTCCGGTTCGAACCCCGGTTCCCCACCTGCAGGGGAGTTGCTTCACAGGCGGTGAAGCTGGTCTGCAGGTGTCTATCTTTCTCTCCTCTTTGTCTTCCCCTCCTCTCTCCATTTCTCTCTGTCCTATCCAACAACGACAACAACAATAATAACTACAACAATAAAACAACAAGGGCAACAAAAGGGAATAAATAAATATTTTAAAAACTTTTAAATAAATAAAAATAAAAAATAAAATATTTGACTCAAAATTGTCGATTTCACTAAAACCTATTCATATATAAATAGGAATCCCAAATACAGTGGAAATGCAGTGACATTTTACTATATATTTTTTTCCAGCACCAGGGCTCAGAACATACTCTATTTTACCACTACTGGGCTGAGTTTTTTGTTTTCATTCCTTTAACTTCAGAGAAAGAAATAGAAATGTGTGGAAAAGGAGAGACATTGCTTTGGAGCCATTCATGTGTTTTCCCCTGGTGTTCCCATGAGAAGCTAGGGTTCAAACCCAAGGATTTATAATAGTAATGTGAATAATCTACCAGATGAACTATTTCCCAGTCCTGCAATGATACTTGATTTAAAATATATATATATATATCACAAGTGGTGAAGCAGGTCTGCAGGTGTCTATCTTTCTCTCCTGCTCTCTGTCTTCCCCTCCTCTATTTCTCTCTGTACAGTTTAACAAAGACGACATCAATAACAGCAACAATAATAACTACAACAATAAAAAACAAGGATATATATATATATATAATGGTCTTTCTTCTCTCAGTCGCCTTATTCAGAATTATGGAGGTTAATAATACTTATTCACAGTCATTCATAGCTTCCAGAAGAGCATTTATTGAAAGTCTTCTAGTAAGAGTATTAAATGTTCTCCTGCCTCAAAGAAAACTATGAAAAATAGAAAAACAGAGTATTAAAATCTGGGTTTACTTACAGTTTAGCAACCAATGTGCAAGCTTTAACTGTGCATGAGGCCCTGGTTTTGATCTCTGGCACCACATGGACAGCACCAAGGAAATTCCATCTATAGTTGAATGGTTCTTTGTTATCTTTCTCTCTTCTTTTACTGCATCTGTTTTTCCCTCCTTCCTCTGTCTCCCTCTCTCCCTTTCTAAGGATAAAAAAATAAAAATACTTTGGTGCCCTACTTAGAATTTGATCAGGTCCTGCTTTTAGTTTTCCTTTCTTCTTAGAAAGTTTTCCTTTCTTCTTAGAAAGTTTTCCTTTCTTCTTAGATCTTCTTAGTCAGCTTCTGTTGATGAGTGGGATCATCCCATACTCATCTTTATCTTTCTGACTTAGTTCACTTAACATAATTCCTTCTAGCTCTGTCCAAGATGGGTCAGAGAAGGTGGGTTCATTGTTCTTGATAGCTGCATAGTATTCCATTGTGTATATATACCACAGCTTTCTCAGCCACTCATCTGGTGTTGGGCACCTGGGTTGCTTCCAGGTTTTAGCTATTATGAATTGTGCTGCTATGAACATAGGAGTACACACCTGATCAAATTGTAAGTAGGGCACCAAAGTAAAAACCCAGTGGTGAGGGGTAGGCATGTAGCTTCCTGGGCCAGTGGGGGGTGGGAGTGGGCGGGAGGGATGGGTCACATTCCTTTGGTGGTGGGAATGGTGTTTATATACACTCCTAGCAAAATGTAGACATATAAATCAGTAGCTAATTAATATGAGAGGGGGAAATCAATTGTATGTCTTAAAGTTTCTCAAAAGACAAACTGAATCTTTTTAATATATAGGCTATGTATTTGATATGCGGACTCTCTCAAAAGCCTAGACCAAGTAGATTAGAAGCTTCCAATAGCACAGCTATATACAAGATACTGGGTACTGTCCAGCAAACCATAACAAAGGGACTTTTCAAAGTTAACCCAATTAACAAATAATGTGATGATAATATTAACTATTGATTGTCTTTTTGAACCCTAAGACAGCAGGAACCTCACATCTTCACTATAGAGCCCCTACTTCCCCCAGTCCTGGAACCCTTGGATAGGGCCCACTTTCCCGTATGCATCTCCCAATCCAAACCAAATAACATTGCATCTGCCGATCACAACCTAACCAAAGCAACGATTGCTACCTCAACATGCTTCACCTCAGAATGTATCCAGAGACTTCACGTGTGGAATGACAACCCTTCAGCTTCATTACTCGGGTGAGACCTTTCCTTTAATAGTACACTCTAATTTCATCTCAGGTAGTTCACTTTCTAACAAAGTCCCATAACCTAGATATACACCAGTTTCTGTGAGAGAGAGCTTATGTGCACACGTATCCATAAACTACTGCAAAATATATACCTGAAAGCAGGACTACACTAGAGTTTACAGTGAGTACCTCCCTAACACTTCCTCTCCACTATTCCAAGCTTGGGATCCATGATTGCTCAACAAATTGTTTGGCTTCATATGTTAACTCTCTTTTCAATCACCAGGTTCCAGATGCCACCAGGATGCTGGCTAGGCTTCCCTGGATTGAAGACCCCACCAATGTGTCCTGGAGCTCAGCTTCCCCAGAGTCACACCCTACTAGGGAAAGAGAGAGGCAGACTGGGGGTATGGACCGACCAGTCAACGCCCATGTTCAGCGGGGAAGCAATTACAGAAGCCAGACCTTCTACCTTCTGCAACCCTCAACGACCCTGGGTCCATGCTCCCAGAGGGATAGAGAATGGGAAAGCTATCAGGGGAGGGGGTGGGTTATGGGGATTGGGTGTTGGGAATTGTGTGGAGTTGTACCCCTCCTACCTTATGCTTTTGTACACTAATCCTTTCTTAAATAAAAAATTTAAAAAAAAATAAAAATAAATAAATAAAAATATTGGGCTATGGTCTTCACTTGCAGGGGAAAACCTTCACAAGTGGAGAGGCAGTGCTGCAGCTCTCTCTCTTTCTCTCTCTCTCTCTCTCTCTCTCTCTCTCTCTCTCCCATCTCGATTTCTGTCTGTCTCTATCCAAATAAATAAAGACAATAAAAATAATTTTAAAAAATAATGGGCTAGATATGCTGCTCAATATTATCAGGCCTTTACTCACCCTATCAAAGCCCATGTCTAGCGGAGAAGGAGTTACAGAAGCCATACCTCCCACCTTCTGCACCCCATAAAGATGTTTGTCCATACTCCCAGAGGGGTAAACCTTTCAATGGGGGGGAGGGGATATGGAACTCCAGTAGTAGGAATTGTATAGAATTGTACCCCTCTTATATGACAGTCTTGTCTATCATTATTAAATTACTAATAAAAATTATTTTTTAAAAAGTATCAGGCCTTTTGTTCATTCCTGAGAGTAACACTGGTAAAAAAGAAAGGAAGAAAGGAAGGGAAAAAGGAAGGAAGAAAGAAAAAAGAAAGAAAGAGAGAAAGAAAGAAAGAAAGAAAGAAAGAAAGAAAGAAAGGGACCAGGTGGTGGCACACCTGGTTAAGCACACACACTACAGTGCACAAGGACTGGGGTTCAAGCCCCTGGCCCCCACCTGCAAAGGAAAGCTTCACGATTGGTGAAGCAGGGCTGCAGGTATCTCTGTGTCTCTCTCCATCTCTATTTTCCCTTTCCCTCAATTTCTCTTTCTCTATCCAATAATAAATAAATAAAGTTTTAAAAAATAGAATAAAAGAAAGAAAGAGAGAAAGAAAGAAAGAAAGAAAGAAAGAAAGAAAGAAAGAAGAAAGAAAGAAAGAGAATACCTAGTGTTGAATTCTTTCCAGGTTAACCTCTCCCTATAGACTCTAAATATTTCACTATGGGTGTTTATTTCTATTTCCTAAATTTCTCTTAAAATTATATCATTAAACAAATAAAACTTGATGAGGACTTTAGGTGGAGTAGAGGGAAATAAAGTAAATCCTCTGGCTTATTACTGAATGTTTCAGTTTCTATAGAACTAATTTTTCATAGTCACCATTTTTTTCCATTTGTGAAACAGTTATTGCATAAGTATACTTTAGTGTGGGGGCGCTTCAGTTGTTATTGTTTAAATGACATGTTTAGATTCCTGAAGTGTCGCAATGAATATAGAAGTGGTTATATATCTTAGTACAGAATCAGCATTCATGAGAATACTGTGACCTGATTTTTTTGCCATGTTTCACAGTGAAAAATTCTAGATGATGCATTTGTTAATATTGCCTATAAGGTAACATATAAATTCTTCCATATAGAAGACAGAAAATTAACATGGTCTTTGATCTGTTGGTATTTATAACTTTTTAATTATTACTGCCCAACTAATGATGCTTGTGATAAATGTATTCTAAATTTTGCATTTGGCTTTTATCTTGTCTTTACAGCACCCCATTGCAAAACCCCGATTACTGTTTCATTTGTGTTATTTAAAACTTATTATACTTTCCTCATAAGGTTTTAATAATTTTTCTAAATTAAAAAATATTTATTTATGCCGTTTTGTTGCCCTTGTTGTTGTAGTTAATATTGTTGTTGTTATTGATGTCTTCCTTGTTGGATAGGACAGAGAAATGGAGAGAGGAAGGGAAGATGGAGAAGGGGAGAGAAAGATAGACACCTGCAGGCCTTCTTCACTGCTTGTGAAGTGACTCCCCTGCAGTTGGGGAGCCGGGGGCTCGAACCGGGATCTTTACGCCGGTCCCTGCGCTTTGTGCCACCTGCACGTAATCCTCTTTGCTATCGCCCAACTCCCTGTTCCCTAAAATTTTATTTGAAAGATTCACACTCCAATAATTCCAAAATTTGACATTCTTGTTTAATTCTAAACCTCATGGGTATAAAATCATGTGAGTAGAATTAAGGGGAAAATCTGCTGAAACCTATCAAAATGATTTTACTTTGTTTCTTAAATTTCTGCTGCTGTATTTATATGAGCCTGGGGCCTAATAATAAATACTTTTCACATACAGATGAAATTAGTACTAGTGGATCTTTTGCCAAAGGCAAAGAAAGAAAGCAGCAAAACAAATAAGCAGAACTTCTTTAGTATTCTATCTGCCTTACCAAATCAGCTCATGGAAAATATCAGTTTTATACATGAAATTATAAATGATGAAATTACATATAATTTGAGTAAAACTTAAAAGTGTAATATGTAACAGTTCTCAACCATCTCTCTTTTTCAACTGATACCAGTGTCAAGATGAAGAGTCACCCTACATCTTTGGACTCTCAGTATTCTTCAGTGACTTTCTCCTTACGTTTTTGCCTCAGTCCTGTACCAACATCTAGTACTGTCTTAAGGCTAAGTGTTTTCTTTTCTCCCAAAATAGGAGATTGGTTAGCTGTACATTCAGCTAAAAAGGAGTTTCTCTACTTCCTGTCCCTCACTGTTAAGGGTTTAGCTAAGCCACTCCATAATATTGTTACATAGCACATTTCATTTGACTGAGCTGCCTACAGGTACATTGCATTAACATTAGCTCTTCATATAAGTAAATACCCTAGAGAGTAGCCTGTAGAGTGAGTGAGTAAGTTCCTTATATGTCTTGCAAAATCTTTTCTGAATAACAGACTTTCCTATATTCTGGTATATTCCCTTTGTGTATCCTTTAGAAAAGACCCTCATGGGATTTAGCAAAACCTGCTCTTTCAGTTTGAATTGACCAATCTGGAGTTCCAAAGTACTCCATTCTCAGGTGTTAATAAGAGCATGTGCCCTATTTTTCTTTTGTCTGTCTTTTTTCTCTTTCTGTGCTATGTCTTAACCTACCCATGAGACCCTCAAGGCATGCTAAGTATTTTTCCAGGACCTGTGAGCAATAAACATCTCTCTCTGTTTCAATTTCACTTGTGATCTTTATTGAGCACAGCTCACTATTAAGTACCCTATACTCTATTTATTAATTTTACAAGTTCATAATAATTGAATGGCTTTTCATTTATGAATCTTTGAACAGTAATGAGTTTAATGCCATAAAAAGCAACAATTTAAATGTTTGCTTTAATAAAAACTCTATATAGTAAATAATCCTAAAATATTAATCTCCTCTTCAAGAATATTTAAATGCTTTGAATCAGAAATGTAAACTTACAAAACAAGACCTCTCAAAAGAGAAATTTAGGTAGAAGTCTGTATGAGCTTCTTAGTGCTTCTATAATATATTACCACAGTATGATGGCTTAAAATAATAGAAATTTATTCTCTGGAATTTGTGGAAGTGAGAAGTCTGAAATAAAGGTGTTAGAAGGGTCATTATCACTCTAAAATTTCTAAAGGAGAGGGGCTTGGGTGGTGGTTTATCCAGTTAAGCACACATAGCACTAAGCACAAAGACCCATGCAAACATCTAAGCTCAAGCCCACAATTCCCCACCTGCAGAGGGGATGCTCCCTCCCTGTCTCACCCTTCTCTCTCAATTTCTCTCTGTACTATAAAAGAAAAAAATGGTTACCAGAAGCAGTGGATTTGTGCAGGCACAGAGCCCCACCAGCAATAACCCTGGAGGCAAAAGAAAAAAAAAAGATTCTAAAGGAGCTTCCTTTGTTGACATTCCTTGACTTGTGGTAGTAAAGTCCAACCTCTGTCTCCAATCTTCCTCCCTGTGTCTCTTTCCTCTAATAAGTACACTACTCTCTGGACTTAGGATTCATATGAGATTCAAGATAAGCTCATCTTTAGATAGCTTGTTACAGCTGCATGGGCTGTATTTCCAAAGAAACATTCTGAGAATCAAGGCAGACATGAGTTTTGGGGAAGACTATTTAACCCATTCTAGTTTCATAAGCAGAAATAATTTGTTAACCATTTCTGTAGAGAGTTAGAATACATTTGTGGTGTTTCTAAAAATGTGACCACAAATTATTTGATACTTTTTTTTTTTGAGAGATGGAGCCTAATTTCCATTCCCTAGTGTGAGAGTTGTTGGATAGTCACTCATCTCTAACAGATAAGAATGGAAGTCGCCATCAGTGACATTGGGGAGGGAACATCAAGAGACGTAGTTAACTTTATCCTACTTACTCTCATATTACCCTGATTAAAGCTAGCTTCCATTTTATGAGGATATTTCAGTGACCTGTGGAAAAACCCGGTAGCAAAAAACTGAGCCCTCCTTCCAGTAGTCAGCAAGGAACTTATGTTTCTCACCCATAGCTGCATGATAACAATTTTGCTCATGCATCTTCCAATCCTCCTGAAGCCTTCAAGGTTCTGCAGTCCTTGATCACATCCCTACCACAACTATATGAGATACCTTGATCCAGAATCACCTGGTTAATTTGTCACCAAATTCATACCCACTGAAACTGAAAGATTATAAATGCTTATTGTGTCATGTTATTATGTTTTATAGTCATTTTATGTAACAATAATTAACTGTTTTTTTTCAAAGATGTAGTTATTTACTTGTGAGAGAAGGAGGGAACCAGAGCATCACTCTGGCATATCTGATGTTGAAGACCAAGTCTCATTAACTTAATCCTAGTTTAATAAATTAATGCTTCCATATACTTTGAAACAATCATAGTCTATACTTTTTGTTTACTTATTTTGATAATAGCACAGCTCAGCTCTGTATTGGTAGTGACAGGGATTGAAACCGGTATTTTTTTGGCATGTATGGCCTATGTGCCACTGCTATACTATCTCCCTGACACATTTATTTTTATAAGTAATTCCATAATACATTTATATTAACAACAGAAAAATAAACATAGAAGAAAAAATCACAGCAAATACAGAAGTAATCACAGATAGATCTTTGTCACTCTAAATAATTTACCTGAATTCCTTTTAGAGATGAAGCACCCATATAAAGAAATACTCCATATAGCACTGGCATGGGAATAAACTGTAATGGAACAATTGGAGAGAAGACATGATTTATTTTCTAGTAAAATATGCATGGACTATTTTGAATTTACCAAAGAATAAATTTTAAAAATCCTATAAATATTGTAGTATCAGTATGTAGCAGACACAGATGATATGAATTCAACTTACATCTCTAGAGTTTTTTAGCTATGTAGCCATAGGTAAGTTGCTTACATTTTCTTGTGTCTTAATTTACTAGTATCTAAATTTGGACTGTAATACTAAGTTGTTCTGAGTACTTAATGGGTCAAAAAGTATGAGTACAAATACAACCTATAAAGTGACACATATAAACAAAATATTAACAATTATGCTTCTTTAAGGAGAAATTTGAATTTTGATTTACAATGGTGAGTTGTTTGGATTCAAAGTAAAGAGTAAAGTTCACATTTAGGTGGTCCTATATTATAAAAGATATTATATGTGATTTGCTCAGTGTTTCTCTTCTTATTGGGAAAGCTCAGTTCTATCCTATCTATATAACTTATATAGCATAAAATTAACTCTTACAAATTCACTACATAAATAACAAATATAAGTAAACATGTATAAATGTTTGTTATTCAATTAAAAATTTTAAATTAAAGAAAACTAAAATGAGTTATAATTCAAACTATAATTGAAGGGCTGGGGAGATGGCTTATTGGTAATGCAAATAAACTCTCATGCCTGAGGCTCTGAGGTTCCAGGTTCAATCCCCAGCCCCAACTATAAGCCAGAGCTGAGCAGTGCTCTGGTCTTTCTCTCTGTGTCTTTCTCTGTATCGGTCTCGCTACATAAAATTATATATTTGGGGGCCAGGTGGTGGCGCACTAAGTCAAGCACACGTTTGATGTGCAAGGATGCAGGTTCAAGTCCAGCTGGCAGGGAGGATGCTTTATGAGTGGTGAAGCAGGTCTGTAGGTGTCTTTCTCTCTCCCTGCCTATCTCCCCTCGCTTCACAATTTCTTATTTTATTTTACTTTTTAAATTCTTTTTAAAAAATATTTTGTTTATTTTATTTTTGAGAGAGATGGAGAGAGAGAGAGAGAGAAACACCAGAGCACTGCTCCGCTCTGGCTTATGGTGGTACAGGGGATTGAACCTGGGACTTCGGAGCCTCAGCCATCAAAGTCTTTTTGGATAATCATTATCATTATGCTACCTACCCCTGCCTGCTTCACAATTTCTCTTTGTCCTGTCAAAAAAAAAAAAAGAAGAAGAAGAAGAAGAAGAAGAAAGAAAAAAATAGCTGCCAGGAGCTATGGATTCCTAGTGCTGACACAGAGCCCCAGTAATAACACTAGTGGAAATAAAAAATAATAAAATAAAAATTGATACACCTTGGAAATATCTTCTGAAATTTACATGACAAAATAATTATTTGGGCCAGAAGGTGGCTCTCCCAGTACAGCACATGTCATCATGGTCAAAGTTCTGGGTTCAAACCTGTGTTCCCACCTGTGGAGGGAAGCTTCATGAGGGGTGAAGCAGTACCACAGGGGCCACTTTTTCTTTCCTTCTCTATTACAGAGAAAGGAGGAAAGAAAGAGAAATGCCTGCTGGGAGTGGTGGAGTCCTATAGGTACAGAATTATAGTGATAACCTCAGTGGGGAAAAAAATTACTGAGATTTCTGGGCAGTATGGTTTACGGAATAGCCATCATCAGATTGGTGCTCTCCCCAAAACAACAAATAAATACAATAAGAGACCAAATTGGACACATAATCTATAGCTGAAAGATCTACAGCCTCAGACATCAAGTTGCTGATGCTACCATGATTCCATCCTGGCTTCTCTGGGCAGATGACCTCACCAGTGTGCCTGGAACCTTGCCTCTACAGAGCTCTGGCCCATTAGGGAAGGGTAGGAAAAGGCTGGAAGTATGGGTCAGCATGCCAATACTCACGTCCAGCAGAGAAGCAATTACAGAAGCTAGAACTTCTACCTTCTGTACCCCCAAAACGACCTTGATCCATATTCCCAACAGGGGAGAAGTGATAGGAGGAAGAAGAAGGCTTTGAACTCCAGCTCCCATCAGCACCCAGAGAGGAGGTAAAGGAGAGGGACATGTGGAGGTAGTAATATTGTCATGAATGTCTTGAAGGGGAAGAGAGGATTGGATCAGGAAGAAAAATGGGCCAATTATGTATAAATGTAGACAGATAGTTGTAGAGATAATGGTTGGCCCATGTCTACAAACTTAGGGGAAATGCAGTGGCTTGCAGTGGGGCAACTGAAGATTCAGAACCCTGGTGGTGGGAATGGAGTGGATTTTTACCCCTGTTGATGTGTAATTTTGTAAATCAATATTAAATCATTAATAAAATTAAAAAGAAAAAAGTTATTTAAAACACTTCCTAGTTAAGGTTGGGGGAAACAGGGTGTGAAGGGGAAGTCCAGGAAAATTATTACTCTTTAATGCTCTTCAAACAGATTTAATTGAAATGTGAAGAAAGTATATCCAGCAATGATATCCATGTAGCAATTTTTTAGAGTGTTTAAAATATAAACTGCAAAAGTGGCCATAACCATGTTGCTGCTCATCTACGTACATCTATCTTATACAAGGTAACATTAATATCGGACATATGTGTCCACTGATAAGTAAGTAGGACCTTTACTTTGTGTGATGATTTCAGCACTCAAATCAATGAGAAATAAGTTTTTCCATATAACTTCACCATTTCAAAATTAAGACAATAATTTATACATTTTAGCTTGTCAGACTAAATATTTACATATGTGAGTTCTAAAGTATAGTACATATTTTCTCCCCAGTTACAAGTTATATAATGACAAGGAAATTCACTTTTGTTACATGCTATACATTTTTTGCAAGCTGTTAGCTTAGTTCAAATAGCTTACAAGTGATTTCTTAAATACTAATATATTTTTATATGTATCTTATCTCAAATCCATAAAGGCAGATTTCATTACCTTTAGAATACTGGTCATGAAGACTGAGGAACCCATAAGAATAAAAATCATAAGCCCAGTAACCCTTTGCTCCCGAATGCCAAGAAATTTGGGTTGTTCTCCTGGAGCTGAACACTCTGATTCCAGTTTTAGGCTGTTGACATGAGTGATGGAGAGCACCGTGGCAGCTACAAACCATGGTAGGCCCATGATAGAGCACACCCCAAGCATGACAGCCACCATCAGTAGATCCAGATGATATCCACAACCTTTCTGTTAAAAGAATGAGAGATTTTCACAGAATCTGAATTTACTATAGGTGTTAAATGACACCACCACCACACAAAAGTAAGACTAGAAAAGATAAACTATTTTAGTCTTATCAACTGATACTAAAATGCAAAATAAAGCTGAAAATTTGTAAGCCACTCAAAGACAAGTTGCAAATGTTTCTATTGCAATCATGACATTGTGGTTTTTATATACTTCAGCAGGTTTAATAATCTCTAAGTTTATATTATATTTGTTTCCACTCTATATTTCTACTGGATGCCTATGTTCAGTGGGGGAAGCAATTACAGAAGTCAGACTTTCTACTTTCAGCACCCATAATGATCCTGGGTCCCTACGCCCAGAGACAGAAAGAACAGGAAAGCTTCCAGTGGAGGGGATGGGATATGGTGCTCTGGTGGTGGGAAATGTGTGGAATTTTACTCCTCTTATCCTATGGTTTTTGTCAATATTTTCTATTTTTTAATTTTATAAATAAGTTAAATTAAAAAGAAAGGAAATTATCAAAATACAGTCACTTATCATAGTTTCCTTATGGAGCAAGTTAATTTGTAATTTATGTATTTATTACATCATTATTAATCCATACAAAAATTATTGAGCATTGGCCATATGCCAGTTATCAAGATGGGAAAACAAGCAAGAACTGTAACAATAAGAGAGTTAAGGATGGCTTGACTTTGAATAAAAACACTTTCTAACAAGAAATCATTCATACCTGATTGTCTAAAGATAAGTTCTACTTAAATACCTAGTTTCTGAATGTCCTTTTATGTCTCAGTGGATGACTTACATATTTTTTTTCATTTTTACCCTCATATACTATTATGTTCTCATCATTTTAATTCTAGCGTTAGAAAATTGAAAATGATGACTTTTGTGTTTTCTATCTTCCCTGTGATCCTGCTCCACTATTAATGACTACATGGTGAAGGAAGCTGAGCACTTTCTAGATGAGGCAGGAAATGTAAATAAGGTAAAATGGAGCATGGTATAGGTGGAGAAAGTGCTGGGGGGGGGCTATTGGAGGGGTACTCCTTTGGTGAAGGTGAGTAGCTCTCTGAGGAGAGAAACTGAAGATACAGATGAGAATTTTTTTTTCTTTTAACCCTTTTTTTTAATCTGAAGGAAATTATCAACCTCAGAGGTAGCAAATGGCTTGGTCTTTTTTGTTTGTTTGTTTTGTTTTTTGTTTTCCTTTTTCTTTCTTCTTTTATGCCTTTTTTTAAAGCTTCATTATTTTGTGTGAGAAAGATCAAGAACACCACTCAAGCATATGTAGTGCCAGGGACTAAACCTGGGGCATTATGTTGGACAAGTCTGGTACTCTATCCATTTCACAATCTTCAGGACTACAGCTAGACCTCTTTTACCTTCCAACTTTTAGTGACTTATTGAGAGGTAATATAATGACATGGGTAAGGGCTTAGATCCTGAAAGCAGTTGGTTGGGAATCAAAGGCTGTCTCAAGCAAGGACCTTGGGAAATCCTTGAAACTTTTGTTCTTCTATTTCCCTATCTTAAAAAAAAATGGTGAAAATAACAGAAAGCATCTTGATAAGTTATTGTAAGAATTAAATAGTTTAAAATTTTAATCATTTAGAACAAAGTCTGGTGTATAGTAAATACTTGGTAAACATTAGGAAAATAGAGGCCAAGTGCCCTAACACCTGAACAGTAAGGTTTTCTTCTGTACTCCTTTATTTCTTTTTTTCTCTTTTAATATTTTATTTATTTAATTAATAGAGACATAAATCAAGGGGAAGGGAAAATAGAGAAGGAAGGAGGGTAAGAGGGAGAGAGACCTGCAGCACCGCTTCACCACTTAAAAAAATCCCCTCCCCCCTGCAAGTGGAGACTGGGGACTTGAACCAGGGTCCTTGCCCACTGTAACATGTACACTCAACCAGGTGTGCCACCACTAGCCAATCACTCTTTTTATTATTTTTTTATAAAAATACATTTCTAAAGAACAGGTCAGGTAGAAATAAGATTTTTCTGTGTTTCCCAGTTTTCAACACAATAATTGGCTCATAGTAGTATTCAGTAAGTTACAGATTTTAAAGGAACATCAATCACTGAAACATTTTAGAAACAAATTTCATAATTTTAATTTTAATGTTTAAAACAAGGCCAGAGAATGAACCCAGAGTCTTACTTTACCACTAAGCCACCTTCACTGCCCATATTTTTACTTTATTTTTCATGTGCGGTTGGAAGATGAAACATTGCTCCACCATTCATAGAGTTCTTGCTTTGTCTGTGCTACTTTGTCATGGTGACAGGGACTGTCATACATACAAGGTATGCACTTTACCATTACCTCCCCATCTCCAAGTATACTTGAGCTACCTCCCCATCTCCAAGTATACTTTTAAATAAGTACAACTATAAAAGTTGTAATTATGTTCATAATTATACATTACTGATCCTTCTAGAATAATAATTTTGACTTTCTTTTAAAGGTGGTTTTACCAAGCTGCAAGAAGTTTCTGTTAATATGAAAATTTGAATAACCTGGAATTTGAGATATGCTGAGTATTTTTGGTGCATTTTTATGCATTTTATGGTATTGCTTTCCCTCTGTTACTTTTTATTGTTGATTGTTTTAATAAGGATATAACACTTAAAGTCAGCTACATTGTCTTTCCTTTCTTCTTTGTCTGCTTAATTAATAAAGTTGTAGGAGTTGTGAAGAGAAAAATGGAAGATGTCCTCAAGAACCTTTTCCTCCTATATAGTCACTAGTTCAAGTAGTATTCTTCCTTGGGTTGACTTAGTACAGATGATGCTAAATTGGTTCACTAAAATACCTTAATCAGATTTCCCACAAGAATATGACTAAGACTTTTCTTTGCAAGCAAATTAGGACAGCTGTTCATTAATAAATCTGGAAAATGGGAAGCAAAAAGGCACAGTTAAAAAAGGGGGGAGACATAATGTTGTTTCTTGACTCTTTCATAGAACATTTTGGAAGATATAGTTGCACAGAAAAGAATTAATATTTTATTATCTCTAAAGGACAATGTCTTAACCAGAAGAGTGTTCTGTTCTGGGGATTCTGGAGTGATTCTGGAGAAAGATATAGCATAATGTGAGAACTTAATTAGCCTCAGCAAGAATATGATGTGAATGGTGCCCCCTGGATTATTTCAAAACTACTGATAGAAGAGATAACAAGACGGAACAGGCATCAGTGGCTAGAACTGAACTCCAGACCAGGACCAGGACAGGGGCCCTTGAGATTTACCTTTATGTTTTAAATAAACTTTAGAATATCCTAGAGTACATGATCACTATAGTTCGATCAGTGAAAAAGGCTTTTTTTTTTTCCCCTGATAGTGATTTCCTTTCTTACTTATTGCTAAAAAAAAAAAAAAAAAAAAAAAAAAAAAAAAAAAAAGGATACAAATGCAAATAGAAAGATGTGCTACTACAAAAAGACAAAATAACACTTTAGGAGGAAACAGTTTCCTTTTAAATTAGAAAGTTAGCTTTGTAAAGTACAAGTACACAATAAAAACAAAATTACAATTTCACCCTAGTTTTATTGTGTATCAGTGAAAGTATCTTAATTTAATAAGAGTCAAAAAAAATAAACCACTTCTGGCACTTTCACTAATTAATCACCATCCTTCATTTTCCTTTCATTTAAAATGTCTTTAAAAATTTGGTCTTTGTAACCAAATTATTATCTGATAGGCATGCTAGCCAAAGGGAAGTGTCCCTTTGTCAGAGAGAGAACTCTGTACCTGCTAACATATTTCTGTGGATTTTTTTTCCAGAAATAAAAACAGAACCAGAGATTTTATTCTCACATTCATACATGAATCATGGGAAATGGACATATGGGCGAAAAAGGGAGCATAGCAACAGGTGATGCTATACCAGACCCCACTAAAACCAACATGCAGCAAGACAAGAGGCCAGCCAAGAGGACCATCTGATACCCAGATGCCACTGCTGAAAAAATTCATTTCAAAGCTTGGCAGCAATTTCCTGCATCTGTCAAGTTAACCACATAAAAGACTATAGATTGACATGAAGAACCAGGCTGACAAAGAGGGCAAAAAAGAACATATCAAATGCCATAATCATCAAGAGAATGTGGTGCCAAATGAATGTTGCAAATGCATTCATTTACCCAAGTGATCTGGGATTGTATTGCTGTTTATTAAAAATGATGTCAAAAGAAGTCTGAACTGTCTACAGAAACATGCAGAAAAGCCGGCAGTTGTATCTGAAAGAAACTTTTCTTTCTGTGAGATAACTCTATACTTTTAGAGAATGCACTTGAAAAAAAAAGTGGATAGTTTTAGTGCTTTTTAGTTAATTTATACCTACTCTACTTTTTATAAAAAAAATTTTCATATTTATTTATTTATTCATTCCCTTTTGTTGCCCTTGTTGTTTTATTGTTGTTGTTGTTGTTGTTTTATTGATGTTGTTGTTATTGGACAGGACAGAGAGAAATGGAGAAAGGATAGGAAGACAGAGAGGCAGACCTGCTTCACCACTTGTGAAGTGACCCTCCCCCACCCCCGCAGGTGGGGAGCCAGGGGCTTGAACCAGGATCCTTACACTGGTCTTTGTGCCACCTACGCTTAACCTGCTGTGCTACCGCCCGACTCCCCTTACTTTACTTTTGTAGGAAACAAACTAACTGACAAACAATTCCATAAAGAGTATAGATTTATATCTATACTTAACATTCACAATAGTTTTCATACTCAAAGTTTTATATTTGTCACTGGTAACACTAGTAAGTGACCCAAATGATTCTGTAGGATAGTGAATTGGAGTTTCAATATGTTTGAGCTTCTTCACTATGAGTGAGGAGTATGTTACAGTCAATAGTGTGCTAGACCTGCCTCTGCAGCTCAACATTACTTAGCTGTGTATATAGTAACACTCACAAAATGTTAAAAAAGAAAACAGCAAATAAATTCTCTGTACTAGAATGAAAGATGTTTTCTAAAATAAAATCAGCTACTAGTTCTGATAATAGGTGAATAAAAATTGAAAAATATCCAAAAATATAAGTTTGAGGACAAAAGAGATATCTCATTGGATTGGGCACTGACTCACTACATAGGTGGCCTAGATTCAAGTCCCAGCATCACATGAGATGTACTATGGCAGCAAGGGGCTTGCTAGTACTGTGATGACCCTCCCTCTCTGTCTCTCTTTTTCTTTATTGGAATGAAAAGACAGACCAGAGTGATAAAATAATACATGGACAAGGCCCCAGCTCCACAATAAATAAAACTATTTGAAATATTAAGTTAAATATAAATTTGGGAAAAAACAGAAACTTTGAAAAAAAAAAAAAGGAAAGGGAAAAAAAGGGGTATTCAGTGTAACTAGAATATGTCTACACAGGAAGGAGCTTGTTTTGCAAGCAAACGTTTATATCCAAGACAGAATTTTCAGTATTACAAAGACAAAGACTGACTACCTATGGTAATAGAACATTCCTATGATAAAATCAGATCCATTATTTTGCATCCTAACTCTAGGTTATTAAATGGTAGAAATACTGATCTTTTGAATATATAGTTATTTCTTTGTATAGTAGAAGTAATTCATATATAATTTAATTCAGTAGCAAAGCTTCATTTTGGTAACGAAAAATATTAAATGCAGTGGTTGCACTTTATTCTAGAGATGTAAAGTACTTGAAAGGTTTACGTATGAAATGTTTTATTTTAGTTTAGTTGGTTTACATGGTATGAGAGGGTAAAATATAATTACTGATTTGGAATTTTGGAAGTATTCTAACAGTCAAAGGTTTACCACAGCTCATGAAAATCAAGGATCAAGTGCTATGTGATTTTATAAGGTTGAGAGACTAGTAAAGAACAAGGATTTTAAAAAATGGTCACAGTCCCTGTGCTGACCCAGGCCCCAGATCAGATCAATGGGGTTTACAGTTAACTATACTAACATACTTTTCTCATATTTAGGAGCTACTCTCTTCTTGATCCAGCTTTCTGGACCTTTTTCCAACCATGACAACATTCTCCCAGACAAAACCTTAAGTCACCTTCATATTAGATATCAGGTGCAAGCAAAAACTAGTTGGGTCATGGATCCCCTGGAATATACCCAAAATAGACCTACTAGCTTTTTCTAAAATGGAGACCCTAAATCTCCATCTGCAACATTCTTGCCTTTAGGTTCATAATTAGTCAACAATTTGCTCGGTTTTCTATCTTAATTCTTTTTCAGTCATCAGGTTCCAGATGCCAACATGATGCCAAACTGACTTCCCAGGGCAGATGATTGCACCATGCATCCTGGAGTTTCACCTCCCCAGATCTCAGCCCCACTAGGGAAAGAGAGACAGGCTGGGAGTATAGATCAACCTTCAATGCCCATGTTCAGCGGGGAAGAAATTACAGAAGCCAGACCTTCCAACTTCTGCACCCCATAATGACCCTGGCTGGGTCCATACTCTCAGAGGGCTAAAGAATGGAAAAGCTATCAGGAAAGGGAATGGGATATGGAGTTCCAGTGGCAGGAATTGTTTGGAATTGTACCCCTCTTATCCTATGGTCTTGTCAGTGTTTCCATTTTATAAATAAAAACTTTTTTAAATGGTCACATGATCTCATTAATAATCAGAAAAATACTGCCTGTGTTAATTTAAATGAAAGCCTCAGGAAGGACAAATTTTCAATGAAATCAGTGGAATTTCTGCCTAATTGTAAGCCTAAATTAGTCTATTGAAAGAAAACAATGATTATACAGTTTATTTGTCAAGCATACAAGTTGTTTACTTCATTTTAAATCACACACCATGAATTGATGAAACAGCTCAACCTATTTGAGCACCAACTTGCATGCCTGAGGCTCCAGAAGCTACAGGTGGCTACAGATTTAATCCTTACCACCAATTTATGATAGAATTGAACTGTACTCTGGTTCTTTCTTTCTATGTCTCCTTTCTCATGCTCTCTCAAATTATAAATAAATAAATCTTTAAATATTGTGTCATATGACACACATCATATAATATATATAGTCTTTAAAACAATCATGCAAACCAATTGATAACATGGGATGATTACCTTTATATTTTATGTGAAGAAGACAAACAGCATATGCAGCATGAAAATACTCATTTGGGTATATATCAAAATATTAACAATGCCATCTAGGAAATAAAATTATACTGTTTTCTACTTTGTCTTTTAAGTTTTTATATTGTTCAGTTTATAAAACCAAGATCATTAATTAGTTATAATAAGAAAAATAAAGATGCTTTGAGTTTAGAAAATAAACTTATCTATGAAAAATGCTTTCCTACTTCTTAGGCAGTAATAGAAAGCCAATATTCAACATTAAAAAAACTAGATTTATAAACTCCTTACCAATCATTTACACCTATACTACTTTAACAATGAAATTATAGTAATATTTACTTTTGTAGAAAGTTGATATTTTAAAAATAAATACTATTTTTAATCAGTAGTACTAAGTAATCAGGTTGTTAAGCTGGAAAATTTGAATTTCCTATTTTGAAGATTGTAATGATTCAGCATTCCTAGTATTGAATGGTGTATGTAATTCAACAGCGTTTGGAAGGCAGTTTGTATAACAGCCAATTGTTAAATTTTGAAGCTTTTTTTTCATTCTTTAAACTCACAATTGATGTCAAATTGGTAGCTTGATGGGCTATGTTAGCAGTCTTAACAACATGAAATTTGGCAAACATTATAAATCAGGGTCACCTTTATATGTGGAAAAACTTGTTATTAAATTGGTGTGAGCATTGGTGTGGTCTAGTTTTTGAGACTGTGAGTTAGATTTATGAATTCTATTTGATATAGAGTGATTCTCTCTACTATAGACACAAAATATCTTTTAGTGAGATTTACTACAAATTATGCTTTCTTACATTTATACTATTTCTATATCCTATCACATAAACCTTTCAGAGGCATTTAAATTTTTCTACTCAGCAGACTGATAGAATCCTCTAAAGCATAATTTCTGTTGCCCTGACAATGAATCTTTTTCTAGAGTTTAAAAATATGTGATGATAGCTGGCATGATCTCACAATATTAGAACAAGATTTTGCATGTTCTGTTTTTATAAGGTTTAGTTCAGATTATTTTTAATCATTTAATAATTTTGCTAATTTTATTTTACACATTCTTGTGAGTGAGGTTTCTCACATTACATATCTCAGAAGAATTGAGAACCAGTGAACAGTTTTGATTATACACAGTTGCAAAATAGCAGGGTTGGAATATAATAAATTATATATAGACCTATATTTATTTCTTTTGAAAAAGTCATAGAAATTTGCAGTAAAACTCAAAAAGGTGCCACAGAATATTACATTTATGACTAGGTTTTGCTGTTTTATGTATTAAAGACAAAAGATCACCTAAAAATAAAGACAATGTACTTATTAGTTCCAACAATGAATGCAATCTAGTAGATAGCTTTAGAATCAAGAACACCACTAGGTACAGGGCAAATGGAGAAAGATGCAACTCACCAGAATGGACTGATACTTCATTTAAATATTTTAAATGTAGTAAAGTAAATTAGAAGCTTCAAAGTTTTTCTTAAGCCCTATAGATAAGAGTTAAGAGGTCTGCCAAGTGTTAGAAATAAAATGTAATTGATTTCAATTTATTGTCAGATAAATATCATGACTATGGACAATAAAATTATAAATCTGCAAATACTGCTTTAACATTCCACTATACAAGTAATTACAGAATACAGACAAGATACAATGAACATTAATTGATATTATCTAATTCACAATGATTTACAGTAAAGTGGATATTCAAATATACCTTTAACTTATGCTCCTTCCTGTTAATGATGACAGCTGTAATTTGCTGGTCCATAAAAATTAGAATAGTACAAAGCAAAGCTGGAATAACAGCAGCTAATACTGTCCACCATGGATTTGGACCTAAAGGTGTAACAAACCAACCACGATCATCTCTGGTTGGCTGTGAGAAATAAAAATATATACATAGTTATTAACTGGTTAACCAAATGCCTTATCAAATTAACTCTTACAGAGGCTACCAGTAAAACCATTACTAGAAACTGATATGTCAAATGAACTATAACTAACAGTAATGCAAAGCACTGATAGGATACAAGGCACTCATAGAATTCATAATATTTTAAAGAAAATGCAGATAATGAAATTGAGAACTAGTGAGGTCTAATAAATTGTTCAGGGTACAAAAGGTAACAAGTGGTGGGAAATAATTTGAACCATGATGGGCAAGCACAAAAATCTGTGTTCTTAATCTAACACACATATTACATAAAACAATACTAATATTACTGTTAGTAAATTTGTATTACATTTATAAATGATATTTTAACAAGTCAGTGCAAGTCTTATCTTAAATGCATGCATAGTCATTACATTAAAAAAACAATAATAACAAAAACCACTTGGTCATATCAGGAATTCAGGGAATAGTTCTAAACATGATTCATACTTAAGATGAGGCTGAAAGAATTCATTCTGACAATTCTAGGAGGATGTCCCTATCTCCATTTGACAGATGAGAAAGCTGAGGCTCAAAGATGTTAAGTTTCTGTCTCAATGTGTTATATGCTTACTTAGAAGGAGAACCATGGTTTTATTCCAGACCTATTATTGGTCCCCCAAATCCTGTCTATTATGATTCCACATTCAAAATACCTACTTCTCTCTTAGGGGTATCAGATACAGAGATTCCAAATGGAAAATTATTTATTAAGCAGCTTGTAGACTCCTTCATTGTTTTTCTTTCTTTCTTTCTTTCTTTCTTTCTTTCTTTCTTTTTTGCTTTCTTGAAGATTTATTTATTTGTTTATGAAAGAGACCAAATCATTGCTCTGACATCTCAAGGATCAAACTCTGGACCGCATGCTTGTGAGACCAATGCTTAATTCTTTTCTTTTTTATTTTATCATTTTATTGGGAGTTTAGTGATCTACAGGACAGTTGACACATGGGTACAAATTCTCATCTCCCCATGATAAATGTTTGCAAAGCATTCGCACTAGCTTTATGCTTTTTATTTTTTATTCACAGGGTCACACTCCCACCAATTTTTTTTCAGGCTCAGGAACTCAAGCCCAATTCCACTACTTCTGGACTACTTTTTAGTTCATAGATGCAGACAGATGGAGAAACATGGCAGCACTGGACCTTCTCCCATGTGAACCTCCTATGTGACACTGGGACTTAAGCCTGCACTGTGCTCACGGCAAGGCACATGCCCTACTGGACAACTCATATCCTGGCCCCATAAATGTTTCTATTTCTGTAATATTCTCCCTCTCTCTTGTCAAAATTTTAGTTGTTCCAGGGACATTTTATTTTCTACTCTAATAATCTATATGTTTTATGTGTTTATGAACATTTCAAGTATAAAAGTTATAACCATCAACTAAATGAAGATAAAACAAACCTACAAAGGTGGAGAGATGTGTAAATGCTATGATAACTTCACCTTAAAAACACTTGGCACTTGTAGTTTTGGAGATGGGATCCCAATGGCATAGTCAATTAAAACCATACACAGAATTGTAAGAAAGACAGCAAAGTCACTCACTATGGATCGAACCTAGAAATAATGAAAATACATATCACCTGAAGGAACTACAGAGTGAGGAATACTCAGGAACATAAGAATAATAATACTCATAAACATAAAAATAATACTCAGGAATATAATACCCAGTAAAAATCTCTGGGTGGAGGTTGAGGGTAGATGTTCAGCTTCACTGGTGTGGGGGGGATGGGGTAAGGTGGGAGGGCCACAGACCTTTGGTGGTGGGAATGGTGTTAATATGCACTCCTATTAACTTACAGTCTCACAAATAACTATTTAGTTAATATAAGGGGGGGGGAATGGATTTAAATATTTTAAAAAATAAGACTCTGGAATATAATAATAATAGTCATACTTTATAAATACTTTATGACATAAAATCATAATATTATATTTTATACATACTATAACATTACCATCAACTCTGTCAGAACCTAAATATATATTTATGTGTCACTGTCATTAAATTGGATACACATGCAACCCTTCCAGATTGAGGCATGTTATACTCACAGTGGTGATAGTGTGGTTGTCAATATTTATCTAAAATATAAATTTATTATGAACTGAAGTGTATGAATATTTGTAACAGAATAAGTCAGTGTGGCCAATATTTACCTGAAATTTAGGTCCCATTTTCATATACGGAACATATTAATATGATAAATCTGAGCACTACAAAATACAACGATAAGATTTTTTTTTTTTGCCTCCAGGGTTATCACAGGGGCTCAGTACCTAAACTACGAATCCATTGTTCCTGGCAGCCATTTTTTCCCATTTTGTTGTTATTATTATTTTACGGTTGTTATTATTGCTATATAGGACAGAGAGAAATCGAGAAAGCAAGGGAAGACAGAGGGGGAGAGAAAGACAGACACCTGCAGACTTGCTTCACCCCTTGTGAGGTGACCCCCCTCCTGCAGGTGGGGAGCTGAGGAATCGAAATGGGATCCTTGCATGGGTCCTTGCACTTGGTGTCATGTGCACTTAATCAGGTGTGCTACCACCCAGCTCCTCAATAATAGGAATTTTATATTATTTTAGTTTGCCTGGGTTAAGTGTGACATTTGGGAATACGCACAATGGAGGGGATACATTTAAGTAATTCTATAGTAGCCAGTTTTAAGTCATAGTTCATGTGTAAAGCCATCTTTGATCAAATAGTTATCAACAAGATCTGGCTTCTAGGATGCCTTTATGAAAGACACAATTATAAATAAAATGCAGGAGCCTATTGCTTCAATTCACAAAAACCTTATTCATCAGAAAACACTTTTCATGGAAAGAGAATTCTCCCTCATTAAGGATGAGATAGCAAGATCAGAAGTTTTCTATAGAAAAAACAGTTCTTAAAGTATTTATATAGAGTAAATTTTTATCATAATCTTTAGCTCATTCCTAAAAGGCTTGCTTTCTTTTCTCTTTTTCCTTTTTTTTTTGGCTGAGTCAGACATTATAGGTGTTACTTTGTAGTGTTAAATATTGAACTAAGCTGCTTCTCTGTTTACTTTCCTTTCCAAATATGCAGACGCAAACATGGTGGGATGGGGGAGGGACTGACACTTTGAAAATTAAAAAGAGAATATTGTTCCAATGAATCTTTCAGGGGCTTTCCCAATTAGAGAAAAGAAACGGTGGTTCCTATGAGGTATCTGTCAGGCTGGAATAGTTCCCACTGTTCACTGGGCAGAACTGACAGTGATGCAGTGTGTGTTTTTGGTTTCCAAAAGTGTTAAGTGAGAGAGAGGGAGTTTGTCTTTGGGATTTGAAGTCAGGAGAAAAGCCTAGAGAGTCTGCATATTTCCAGCACCAGTATCACAAAATGTTTTTTCTTCACTTTCCTCATAGGACCTGCTCCTAACAGGCAGCTCTCTAATGAAAATGTTTTCTTAGTGACTTCTATCATTAAAGTAACTGTTTTTTTTCTTTTGTCCTAAAACAGATATAACTTCATAAACATGTCTTAGGCTGGTTTATATTTGATAAAACATATTGTAGTATGAGTACCTTAGTTGGAAAGTAGCGGCTAGTCTTAAACTGCTTCAGGGTGGCTGACATAGTAACTGTAGAAAAAAACAGAATCACTGACCAAAATAGAACATCTGGAACATATGGATGATCATACCCACAGGCTCGTCCAATATACTCTCCATGCAGTGATCTGCACTCCTGTCAGAGGGAGTAAAACAAATAACATTATTATGAAAAAAATGGAGATGCTTCTTTCCACAAATCAACATTTTAGATCAACTGGAGCTGAGGTATTCAAGGTTTTTTTTTTTTTTGCCTATGACTTGTATAAATGATTTAATAGGACACACAACTTGTAAGTTCTATTTGGATATGAGACTTCTTAGATGTTTATACAATATTAGAACATAAATCACTTAAATTGTCTTAGATTTTCAAATTAAAATTCAATATAAAAATAATTTATTTACCAATCAGTGTATATTTAACCTAAATATACTAAATTTCTAACAACAGATTTATGGAAAATCTGACAACTTGAAGGAGTAGTTTCCAGGATCAGATTACACCAAGCCATTTAAGTATATATGGTAATGTGTTGGGAATATTTTGAATATTAAAGAACAATTAGTTTTGCATAATTAGCCAGCCCAAAAGCTATTCAAGAAAGCGAAAAGTGATGGAAGCTAAGCAAGTAGAAATTTAGGATTTATTTTGATTATTACTAAAATAAAATCAGAAGTCAAAGATGGGACTAAAACTTAGAGAACAAAAGATGAAAAGTTACATGAGCAAGGCAAAGATCACATTTCCTGGAATGTTTTTTGTGGTCCCATTTTTCTCTGGCAGATATTTTTATATAGCCTCAAGTGTCATTTCTTAATGCAGCCTTAGCCATGAGGTGGCAGCAAAGTCAAGAAAAATTTTTTTTCTCCAAGAGAAACTGTTAATGTTAAACATTATTATTATAAAATAATATCATTTTAAAATTCATTCAGATTTATTTCAAAGATTATAGTGTTAAAATATTTTTTAAATTTCAAAATAAAGTAATGGCTTATGAAATCCAGTAGTTCAGATATTTCAGACCTTAATAGACTATGAACTGTGCCATGAAATAGAAAGACCTTATAAGGGGCAGATTAGAAGTGCATCTAGTTGAATACAAAAGTTATCATGAGCAAGAACCTGGGTTCAAGCTCCTGTCCCCTACCTGTAGGAGAGAAGCTTCATGAGCAGGGAAGCAGTGATACAACCATCTCTCTTTTATTCGACCTCTCTCTCTCCCTCTTTCCCTCTCAATACCTCTCTGTAATTATCCGATAAAATAACAAATAATGTATTTTAAAAATAAAATAAAAAGAAAGAGATTTGAGAAAAATATAAAGTTATGAACTGACAGATCACCCATAGAATTCTTCTAGTGAACAAAATCTGAGGTCTTAGAGTTTTGTATAGAAAAAAAAAAAACATAGAAGATTCTCAGAGGCTGTTGCTCCGTCCATCACAGAAGATTCTACTAAATAACAGTTAGCTACATTGTTATCCAAGAAAATGAGTAGTATCTACCTGGGACAGGTACACTTAGGTTAAGGTTCATGAGAAAAATTGATAGTTTATCTTACACATAACAAAAAGATATCTATCCCCTTTTGTAACCTAGCAGCAAATGTCTTCCTTGCTGGCTAAAACTGAGTATCAGTTATCTGTATTGTATTAACACAGAGCATAGAAGCTTAGCTAATTAAAAAAAAAAAAGTACCCCTCAGGCTTTAGTTATAGCCTTATTTTTTTCTCTCAAAAAAACTTTATAAAAAAAAGATTAAATAGTAAATATGAATCCTTGTTAGTCCTTTTTCTTTCCCTGTCCAGAAACCCTAGAGCAATGGGTAAACAGAATGGTTAAATACAAACAAGATCTAGATGCTTCACTGTATGTATTATATATAGATTGAGTTTATATCTTCAGGCTTCATGAATATATAAAATTCTATATAATCATTAATATTAACTGTTTCTTGCTTTCAATTCTCAAGAATAGATGCCATACATAACTTATAATTTAACTGTCATTTTATAAAATGATAAACTGTTGGTAGCTTAAATAACAACTTGGATTCAGAGAAATTTTTAAAAGAAAAGGTTTTTTTCTTTTGAGGGTAGTATGCTAGCTTAAAAAAAAGAAAAATGTGACCTACTATATTCTATTTTCATTTTCTCATTTAATCAGCTGTAACACTAATGCATGAGAGGGAGAGATACATCCTGATAATTAAAAGTGAAAGTCAAATCTAAATCCTGTTAAGTATAATATGATTCCATGTAACAAAAATTTAAAAATTGCTTGCTGCAAAACTCACTTCTATTACCTAATCTTCAGACATGTTTTAAATATCAAAAATTTTACAAGTTAGTAAAAAATAAATTTAATATAAGAAGGAATTTAAATGATCTTATTGTCTATACCTTTTTAAAAATTTATTTATTTATGTATTCCCTTTTGCTGCCCCTGTTGTTTTATTTTTGTAGTTATTATTGTTGTTGTTGTTGTTGGATAGCACAGAGAGAAATGGAGAGAGGAGGGGAAGACAGAGAGGGGGAGAGAAAGATAGACACCTGCAGACCTGCTTCACCATTTGTGAAGCGATTCCCCTGCAGGTGATTCCCCTGCAGGTGGGGAGCCGGGGCTCAAATCGGGATCCTTATGCTGGTCCTTGTTCTTTGTGCCATGTGCACTTAACCCGCTGCGCTACCGCCCGACTCCCGTCTATACCTTTTTGATGCAGATGTATGTCATTCTGTCACTAAGACACTTTTTTTTAATAGAGTCCTGCTCAGTTCTGGCTTATGGTGATGCCAGGATTCATCCTGGGAATTCAGTGTCCCAGGTATGAAAGCCTTTTGCATAGTCATTATATTACCACCCCTAACAAACGGACAATTTTCAATCAACTTGTAGCTAATTGGTAATATTTTAAACCACGACAAAGATTTCCTTCTCATGACTGATTCTGAAATACTGCTAAATGTGTGTGTGTGTGTGTGTGTGTGTGTGTGTGTGTGTGTGTGTGTGTGTAGGAGTCGGGCGGTAGCACAGCGGGCTAATCCAACAACCACGACATCAATAACAGCAATAATAACTACAACAACAATAGAAAAAATAAAGGGCAACAAAAGGGAAAATAAGTAAAAAATTAAAAAATATATATGTGTGTGTTACAGTGTATATGTTTATATGTATGTATTCTACCTAATCATAAAAGGCTGGCATTTTGCTCATAGTAGTCAAGATATGAAAATAAACTAAATATCTGAAAAATATACGTTATAAATATATGATGGAATATTATTTATCTTTTAAAAAGAAGAAAATCCTGTCATTGGCAGTATGAGTAAACGTAGGGATATTATGCTAACTGAAATAAGTAAGACACAGAAGGATAAGTACTGCATGTCATTTCACTTAGATGAAGAATCTAAAATTCTAAGGAGCCAGAAAGATAGTGGTTACCAGCATTACATAATTAAAAGTTTCTGCACAAGTAAATCTTAATTGTTCTCAAAAAAAAAAAAAAGGAGAGAAGAGGTAATACTGTTAGGTAATGGTTATATTAATTATCCTGATTGTGGTAATCATTTTACAATACATACATATATCAAAATGTCATGCTATATACCTTAAATACATAAACTTTCTAAGTATATGTCAATTTCACCTTAGAGTTAGAAACAAACACTTGATTTAAACTTGTGATTTTTTAAAAACAATCATTAAATATTTGTTGATAACTTACTACACATATAGTAGTTAGAAAGAATTCTAAAGTACTTTGCTTTTTATGAGTTAGTAAGGTACACAGTACCGTTCATGAAATGTATAACAATTCAGTAAGTACTGTCAAATGAATACATAAAGTAAATGTTATATAATTATTTATATAAAACTAGTTATAATAGCCATTAGTTTTACTAGTAAAAATGATTTTGTAGTGCTGATGATTATGCTGAGGAAAAAACTATGCATAACAATTAAGATAAAAATATTTAGTGGCTAATTTTTAAAAATTACTTAACAAAAAAAATTCCAGTTGCTTCTGTTATTATGTAGCATTCCCTTTGTGATAGAAGCTGTTTCTGGTCAAGATTAGCAATTATCCATTGTAAAATGGCTTTTAAGTAATAAAAAATAACTTGCAAATTTTTGCCAGAACGTTAACACTTAATATAGAATTAAAGGAAAGAAAAAAAAATCCCACAGCACTAGATTTGGTTTGATTATAAAATTATTTTTCAGTATATTCTAATTGACCCTAATATTTCTAGTATGTAAAATTAACTCATGGCTGGCCAGATTTATTGTATATGAGTCTTATAAGATTGCTATTCAGGATTTGCCAATAGCTAGAGTGAATATTGTTATTTAGCTTAAATTATTCAGAGACTATTAAATGTGTCCAATTATCATGTTGAGTCACTGAAAGATAAGATTATTTGGGTTTCCACATTGACAGGGATACCAGCATGAGGGGTATAGGCAATTAACCCTTCATATGTAATATCTTTAGTTTTTAAAAGGGAACATAGACAGAAATTACATTATTGAATGAATCAACTATAATGTTATACCTAAATTGTGGACAACTAGTATATTCTTGTTTCTCTTATTTCTCTTACTGTCTAGTGAAAGTAACTTTCTGAGTTAAAACAGCTTGGTTATGTTTTTCTAGGGAAAAATGACTGAAAGTGAATAAATGTCAACAATAACAGAAGAAAGCAACAAGATTAAGTAAAGACTTAGTCTAGAGAACAAAAAGATACAGAAAAAATGTAGATATAGGTCAAGACAGACTTAGAAAATTGATTTTGATTCTGAAAGAATGGAGAAAATATACAATCCATCAAGAGATTTACATAATCTGTACAACAGCAATTATGTTTTTTTTTATGATACCTAACAATGTTCCACTACTAGTTCATCTATGAAAACTTATATTACAGGTCTCTAAAATGAAGTAAAATTCATATAGTTTTGCTTATGGTCATACTGTTTGTAACTAAGAAAAAAATAGAAAAATAGGATAATTCAGATGTTAATGTTATAAAAAGAGAATGCTTTCAATTTTTCAGTTATGATATTTAAATATGATAAAGAGTATAATTACAGTTAGGGGTAATAAAAATGGTATCAAAATTTTTATAAATTATGAAAAAGAGAAATGAGAAGAAAAAGAGAAAAAGAAAAAAGAAAAAGAAAGAGAGCTATAAGAAAAAAGTTAAGTAAAAAAATTTATTTATTTCAAAATAAAGCTTTTAAAAGGACCAGAAGTTAACCTTGATAGGTAAAAAACTTGCTGCCATTCCAACCTTGAGTGTTGCCATAATTTTGTTCAGAAACTTGACTTTTGTTCTTCCCAAAGACTTCAGTACTCTTACTAAAATATTAATATTCTCCCAACCCTCAGCATAGTCTGAATAGCTGGAGCAGTACTAACTAGTAAGAAATCTTGGTTCTTTACACAGAAGACTGACTTAATTCTGTCAAATGGTTTCATTTAGGTCAACACCACTCTTATTTAATCTGCCTCCAGTAAATCTAGTCATATTACTCTATGTATGCTATTACAGCAGTCAGACCTGTTAATAATTAGAAAAACTGGGCCAGTGAAATAGCTCTCTTGAATAGAAGGCTACTTTGTCATGTGGGCAACCCACATTCATGCATATGCCCCACCACACTGAAGAAAGTTTCAGTGTTATTGTCTCTCACTCTCTCTGACTGTCTCTGTCAAAAACTATTAGAAAATTTTTATAATAAATGAAAACCTCAGTTTACTGAATATGTGAATAAAATTAAAATCAAGATAAAACCATCACTACTATAATATAGTAAGTATTAAAAACCAATTTGCTATAATGGTGATAATTCATTCAAAATGTCAATAAAATTCCTTTTCATTCTAAGTGTCAAGATATGGTTTCCTTCTCAATGTTTCACTTACAGACACAGTTAAGTTCTCCCAAATTACGTCAGATGCAGAAATGTTTGAATCCTTCCATTCCTTCAAGGTATCATTGCTAGGATTATGTGGTTCCACACAGTTACACCTAAGAAAAAAAGTATCTTTTATGAAAAATATAGTATTTTATCACTATACTAATAATAAATTTATAATGGATCCTTCTTTCCTAGTCATAGTCTTCCTTCTGCCATCTGAAAAGTATTTCCATAATACTAAACTACTTCAGGACAGACTGCTTTCAGACAACAGAATAGACAAATGATCACAAAGTTTCAGTCAGAAAGTACAGGTTATAACATAGGACTTTCAAGATTTCAAATCAGAATACCTTATAGAGTTTAAAATTACCCTTTTCTCTAAATAAAATGTCACGTAGAAAAATTAACATTGAACTCTATAATTACAATTTATTATTTTTTAATATTGTAAAACCATGCCAGTTAAATGCTATCTAATGCACATTCTAAAGAACATTTATAAGTTTGTATGTAATTTCAAATTAAGCTAGGTTTAATAAAAGAGCCTTAGGTATCTAAGTATTAATTAAATTTTGTGAGTAGTCAAAGTACTGACAAAAATCAAATAGTATGCAAATATGCTTTGAGAACCAACTACATAGAGAGTGGTGATGTGGTAATGAGAGTTACCCAACTACTACCCAGTGGTAAAAACATATGAAACAAAAAGGAGCTGAGCATTGTGTTTTTATTATTAGCTAATAGATAACAGTTTCTGACCTCGTCCTCTGTATACATCTGTAAACTTAGTAAGAAGACATAGCAAAGGAAATCAACAGCCTTAGAAATTCAGTTAAATTTATAAATGATTTTTTAAACAAGCCTGAAATTTGCCCTTCAGAAATAATTTTCTTATAAAGGGATTTTATAAATGATGGTTGTACTAAAGATGATCAGTGTCACTGCAACATTCTGATTTATAATAAATAAGCATTTTGGTCACTTATATGTCTATTATGTATTTCTTATGCACACTTGTTTTCATCCAAGTTTCCTCGCTCACAGTTCTCCCCAAACTAGGAATTGCTTATGCGTTCTGAGTGTTAGAGGTGTCTTTTATTACCATGATGAAGAAGCTTCTTGGAAAACACATGATAACAGGGTTTGGTTGCCAGAAGACTAACATTAATAGAGGTTTAATATTTTTAATCTAACCTTTAGTCCTCCAGGAAGTGGAAGAAGCTATAGTGTGAGTTAATGACCAATAAATTAATCTATCACATCTATATAATGAAGCATCAAAAAAACTTATGAGGAGGGGTCTTGAAAGAATTTCTGAGTTGGTGAACATAGTTCTCCAAAGAACTCTTCTCATGATGCTTTTGTTTTTTTTTGGAAGGGGGGTATGGATGACATAAAAATAGGGATTGGAAGCTCTGATGTTCATTCCCCATACTTCCATACTTTTCCCTATGCAACTCTCAGAACAAAGAACAATTAAGTGTAGCAGGAGCTATCCATGGTCTTCTCTTTAAGGTTTTATTTATTAACACAAGATAGAGAGGAAGAGAAAAATCCAGATCATCACTCTAGAACATATGATGCCAGGGGTCAGGTTCAGATCTTATGCTTGTAAGATAGACTAAGCTCTCATGAAAATGGAATCAATAAAAAGAACTTAGGTCACTGAGTAGTCTTCTAGGAAAAAATCCTTCATCAGACACTGACAAAAAAAAAAAAAAAAAGAATAGAAGATAGGTTAGATGAGCCCTAAAATTCTGCAGCCACAGATGCCTAATCTACATCATAATATATATATATTAGAGGTTACTCCAAGGTCTTATTTGTATGTCCTAGGTTTGGATCCAGCAACAAATTCTAACATGAAATTAAAATTAATAATTCAATTTCCATTTTGAATGAAGATACTAATATACTTGTCAGGGGTTAAGAATTAACACTAGAAGGGCTAGATGCTAGTAAACTCACTTGAGCACACACATTACCATGAACAAGGATCTGGATTCAAGTCCCCAGTCCCCACCTACAAAGAAGCTTCACAAGCAGTAAAAAATTTCTACAGGTGTCATTCTTTCTCCATCTCCCCCTCCCCTCTCAATATGTCTGGCCTGTCAAATAAAAGGAAAGAAAAAAGAAGAGGGGGAATGGCCACTGGGAATAGTAGGTTTGTTGTGACTGCAATAACACTGGTAACATTAAAAACATAAAAAAGAAGTAACAGTAGAGTACCTGGGAATATGTCTATAGTCTGAAATTAAATGATAAATTGTGAGAAATGGTAGCAAGCTGCTAACTCAGATTCATTTCAATAAAGATAAGACATACATAGCTGGTTCTAAAAGAAATTCCTAGAAGCAGTAATTCAGCCTTTACTTTAATCTATGCTGGGGAAAATAGTAACTTCAAAAGAAAATTTAGTCAATGCTTGAAGTAGCAACCAGGTCAATTTGAGGGCCAGGCACCTCCGACTTTGATCTCTGAGCCATTATGTATACCTAGATGTAATGGGAAGGAATTTTGTTTGTATCATCGCTGTTGACTCCACTTTGACATAGAGTTTCCAAAGCAGTGAGACCAGGGTCCTTTCTCTGACAAGCACAGGATGGTGTCCAAGCTGAAACAGTGAGTAAAGTAAATGGCTATTATAGGAGTCAATATACCATTCATCTAGAAATTACTGAGAAAGCAGGGATTCTGATGTAAGATATCTGAGTCAATAAGACAAAACTTGGACCAAACTACACACTTTAGTTGAGTATTGGGAATGATCAGCTAATTAGAAAGCTTAAGCCTTGGTTTAGAGGGCAGAAAATTGAGGAAGATATGATGAGAAAGATTCATATCTTGAAAGCCTAGTTCCTACCTTTAAATATAGTGTAAATACAGGGTGTAACAAGATTGTTCTATCAGTGAAGATCAAAAAACTTTGCTTAGTTTGCTAGGATATCTGCTCAAAAGTTTTCAAAAATGTTCTCTTCATGATGATGCATCAAAGAGCCCAATATTACTGTCAAAAAAACAAGAGTGTTGACTACCAAATCATATTGGATGATTAGATGATTTCAGTGTTGCTTCCTCCAGCAATTGTTCACTTCAATGACTATAACTTATCGCACAAAATGTTTAAGAATTTAGAAACTTGGGGATATAACTATATTTTAGTGTTGGGAAATTGTGCAGATGTGGTCGAGCTTGGCAGGGCCCAGAAACCACCCTATTTCCATGCTAGTATTATTATCTACATACCAATGTCAACACTTCACCCTCAGTACTTGGGTGAGTTCTTTCCTTTCATAGTATTCTCTAATTCCATTCCAGGAGGTTCACTGCTTAACAAAGTCCCAAACCCTAGATATAGACCAGGTCCTGTTAGATAGAACATATGTTCACATGTATCCATAAATTAGGGCGAAATATATATCTGAAAGTAAAAATATACAATAGTCTGTAGTGAGTCAGTACCAAGTTCATAATGAAATAGTGTCTACCTAGACTTAGATACCCTCCTCACCTACTTCCTATTACAGTTCTCTCAATCACTCCAAAGCTAACCTCATCAAAGCAAGGACTGCAAAAGCTGAATGAGGGCAAGAGACTGGCACACTTTAACGATGACTCTTTAGTCACTATCAGGCAACCCCATCAGCTGGGGTCCTAATTGGGGAGTTCTCAGATTCCCAAATAGACATGATGGGCCTAGACCTTGAATAAATCCCTCTCTCCATTGTTAATGGTCATTTCTATCAAGAACAACACAATCGACTCCTTTGGGGACCCCCATAGGACCTTGCCCTCAACTTGGATCAACAATGGTAGAGAATGTTCCATCCTCCAAAAGGAGGATGGACAGTGTACTCTATGCTACACCTGAGAAAGATGGGTACCTATATTGGGGAAGCTTTGAACGTTCCTACTTATAACCACAGAATGTGAGCTCAGATCTAGAGGGATGGAAAGGACACATAGACTCCTAAGCTGAATATGGGCCCCAATCACAACAAATTGATGGGATTTACAATCAACAATATTTATACACCTCTCCCATATTTGGGAGTTACTCTATCCAGCTTCCTTGGTCTTTCTGCTGTGATATCTCCCCAGACAATAATTAGGATCCACCTGCATATCAGATTTCAGGCTCAGGGAGAAAAAAAAAAACACTAGTATATTCACAGAACCTTTGGAATATAACTAAAATATGCCTACAAAACAAAGCCACCCCAACTCTTCATTGCACTTTTCCAGCCTTTAGGTCCATGATTGGTCAACAATTTGTTTGGCTTTGTATGCTAATTCTCTTTTCAATCACCAGATTCCAGATACTAGCATGATACTGACCAGACTTCCCTGGACAGACAACCCCACCAATCTGTCCATGTGTCTTGGAGCTCCACTTCCCCAGAGCCCTTCTCCAATAGGGAAAGAGAGAGACAGGCTGGGAGTGTGCATTGACCTGTCAACACCCATGTTCAGAGGGGAAGCAATTACAGAAGCCAAACCTTCCACCTTCTGCATCCCACAATGACCTTCAGTCCATACTCCCAGAGGGTTGAGGAATGGCAAAGCTATCAGGGGAGGGGATGGGATACAGAGTTCTGGTGGCGGGAATTATGTGAAACTGTACCCCTCTTATTGTATGATTTAGTCAATGTTTACTTTTATATAAATAAAAAAATTTAAAAAAGGAAATTCAACATATCCTGAGAGACTTCTATGAACACTATATGCCACCAAGCTAGAGAACCTGGAAGAAATGGACGATTTCCTAGATAGCTATGAACTTTCAAAGTTAAATAAAGAGGAAGTAGATAATATGAACAGGCCCATCACAGCTAATGAAATTGAAACAGTTATCAGAAACCTTCCCAAGAATAAAAGTCCTGGACCAGATGGTTTTACAAATGAATGCTACCAAACCTTCAAAGAAGAACTAATACCTCTACTTTTAAAAGTCTTCCAGAAGATTGAAGACACTGTAATATTCCCTTCTAGTTTCTATGGAACTAACATCACTTTGATACCAAAAGAAGACAGGGACACAACTAAAAAAGAAAACTACAAACTACAAACCAATATCTCTGATGAACATAGATACTAAAATACTGAACAAAATTCTATCCAACCAGATACAGCAGTCTATTAAAAAGATTATTCATCATGACCAAGTGGGGTTTATCCCAGGGATGCAAGGTTGGTTTAATATACGTAAATAAATCAAAGTGACCCACCACATCAATAAAAGCAAGACCAAAAACCATATAGTCATATCAATAGATGCAGAGAAAGTCTTTGAAAAAATACAATACAATATCCCTTTATTATCAAAACACATAGAAAACCCTAAGGAATCCAGCAAGAAGCCTTTGTAAATCATCAGACAATACAATAAGATGTCAGGCTACAAAATTAACATTCAAACTTCAGTATCATTCCTCTATGTAAACACTAAGTTAGAAGAAGATGAAACCCAGAAATCAATTTCTTTTACTGTAGCAATAAAAATAAGCAAATATGCAGGAATAAACTTACCCAAAGAAGTGAAAGATTTGTATACTGAAAATTATGAGACACTACTCAAGGAAATAGAAAAAGACACAAAGAAGTGGAAAGATATCCCATGTTGATGGGTTGGAAGAATTAACATCATTAAAATGAATATACTACCCAGAGCCATATACAAATTTAATGCAATCCCCATCAAGATCCCAACCATATTTTTTACGCTTTTTTTATTTATGAAAAGTAAACATTGACAAACCATAGGATAAGAGGGGTACAATTCCACACAATTCCCACCACCAGAACTCTTCATCCCATCCCCTCCCCTGATAGCTTTCCTATTCTTTAACCCCCTGGGTATATGGACCCAAGGTCATTGTGGGATGCAGAAAGTGGAAGGTCTGGCTTCTGTAATTGCTTCCCCGCTGAACATGGGCATTGACAGGTCGATCCATACTCCCAGCCTGCCTCTCTCTTTCCCTAGTAGGGATGGTTCTCTGGGGAAGCAGAGCTCCAGGACACATTGGTAGGGTTCTCTGTCCAGGGAAGTCTGGTTGGCATCATGATAGTATCTGGAACCTGGTGGCTAAAAAGAGAGTTAACATACAAAGCTAAACAAATTGTTGACCAATCATAAACCTAAAGGCTGGAATAGTGCAGATGAAGAGTTGGGGGGTACTCCATTTTGTAGTTAGGTAGTAGACATATTTTAGTAATATTCCAAAGGGCCTATGGCTATACTATTTTTTTTCCCCGAGCCTAAAATCTGATGTGCAGGTGGGCCCAAGTTATTGTCAGGGGAGATGATGTAATGGCTGGAAAAGGACCAGAAAGCTGTATCAGGGAAGAGAGTAGCTCCCTAATATGGGAAAGGAGTATAAATGTTGTTGACTGTAAACCCCATCAATTTGATTTGGTCTGGGGCCCATATTCAACTTAGGAGCCTATGTGCCCTCTGCATCCCTGTAAATCTGAGCTCACATTCTGTGGTCATGAGTAGGAACATCCCAAGCTGCCCTAATTTCAGGGCCCATCTTCCTCAGGTGTAGCATAGAATGTGTTGTCCATCCTCCCTTTGGAGGATGGACCATCCTCTACCGTTGTTGATCCAAGTTGAGGGAAAGGTCCTATAAGGGGCCCACATGGAGGTCCATTTTCCAACCACATTTTTTGGAGAATAGAAAAAATGCTACAAATGCTTATCTGGAGCCAGAAAAGACCTAGAATTGCCAAAACAATCTTGAGAAGAAAGAATAGAACTGGAGGCACACTCCCAGATCTCAAATTGTATTATAGGGCTGTCATCATCAAAACTGCTTGGTACTGGAACATAGACACACTGACCAGTGGAATAGAATTGAGAGTCTAGAAATAAGCCCCCACACCTATGGAATCTAGACTTTGACAAAGGTGCCCAGACTATTAAATGGCAGAAAGTAGAGTCTCTTCAACAAATGGTGTTGGAAAAAATGGTTTGAAACATATAGAAGAATGAAACTGAACCACTATATTTCACCAAATACAAAAGTAAATTCCAAGTGGATCAAAGACTTGGATGTTAGACCAGAAACTGTCAGATACTTAGAGGAAAATATTGGCAGAACTCTTTTCTGCATAAATTTGAAAGACATCTTCAATGAAACAAATCCTATTACAAAGAAGACTAAGGCAAACATAAACCTATGGGACTACATCAAATTAAAAGGTTTTTGCACAGCAAAAGAAACCACTACCCAAACAAAGAGACCCCTCACAGAATGGGAGAAGATCTTTACATGCCATACATCAAAAAAGAGGCTAATAACCAGAATATACAAAGAGTTTGCCAAACTTAGCCACAAGAGAACAAATAACCCCATCCAAAAATGGGGTGAGTACATGGACAGAATATTCACCACAGAAAATATCCAAAAGGCTGAGAAACACATGAAAAAATGCTCCAAGTATTTGACTGTCATAGAAATGCAAATAAAGACAACAATGAGATACCACTTCACCCCTGTGAGAATGTCATACACCAGTAAAGGTAACAGTAGCAAATGCTGGAGAGGTTGTGTGGTCAAAGGAAACCTACTGCACTGCTGGTGGGAATGTCAATTGGTCCAATCTCTGTGGAGAAGAGTCTAGAGAACTCTCAAAAGGCTAGAAATGGACCTACCCTATGATCCTGTAATTCCTCTCCTGGGGATATATCCTAAGAAATCCAACACAACCATCCAAAAAGATCTGTGTACACATATGTTCTTAGCAGCACAATTTGTAATAGCCAAAACCTGGAAGCAACCCAGGTGTCAAACAACAGATGAGTGACTGAGCAAGTTGTGGTATATATACACAATAGAATACTACTCAGCGATTAAAAATGGTAACTTCACTGTTTTCAGCTGATCTTGGATGTCCTTGAAAAAATCATGTTAAGTGAAATAAGTCAGAAACAGAAGGATGAATATGGGATTATCTCACTCTCAGGTAGAAGTTGAAAACAAGATCAGAAGAGAAAACACAAGTAGAACCTGAACTGGAATTTGTGTATTTCACCAGAGTAAAAGTAGAATACAGGTCCAAAAATGATGTCAGAGAATGTAGTGGCGGTTGTATTGTTGTGTGGAAAAATGAGAAATGTTATTCATGTACAAACTATTATAATGACTGTCAAATGTAAGACATTAATTCCCCAATGAAGAAATTTTTTTAAAAGTTTGTTATATGGGTTAAAATTTCCTTTTATATAACCTAATTAAACTATAAATCAATACTATAACTGTTATTACAGGTATTTTTGGTCCCAATTTAGAAATTGAGAATCCAAAGTTCAGCAGCAGGCTCATATCCTGTCACAGTAAGTATCTACTAGGGCTTAACATTTCTAGTACTACTCCCCCTATTCTACATTTTTTAAAAGATAGAGACAAAGAGATACAGAGACAGTACCAAAGATATCACAGCATTTAAACCTTCTTAGTAGTGGAGGCAGGGAGCAGGCTCAAACCTGGGTTGTGCACATGGCAAAGCAGTATACTCTCCATATGAGCTATCTTGCTTGTCTTAGTGTTATTCCTTCTATAAAAGGATCCCATGGAAGGAAGGTATGATGATTAAAGCAGCTTTTTTATTTCATGTTGCCTGATTTTTACTCTAGCGCCACTTAACAGTAGAACCAAATTTATTAAGAATACTCTCGAAATATTGGATCTTGGTTCCAATTATAATCATTACATTTCCCCACTAAAGAAAAGATTTCTTAGGAGATGACAGAATACAAAGTTAATCTATACACTCAAAGATTTCTAACAGTGCTCTAAATTGTATGTAGGCAGCAATACACACCAACCACTTTACCCTTACACTGCTTCTATGCAACAGAGAGTGTAAAAATTTTTAAAAAGTATGTATCTACAATGATTTTTCATTAGAAATTGTTATATATATATATATATATATATTAAAATTTAACTTTAGGATTTCTGTGGTATTTTTCATTTTCCTTAAGTTTTGAGATAACTATGCATGATTCTAAGAATGAAGTACATTGAACTCAGTGAGAAACAAAATTCTATTTGCCTTTATTTTCCACTGGCAATCTCAGATAACTAAGAATGTGAGTGTGAGGAAGAAGCATTAAAATGCTTCTCAGAGATCTTCCATATATAACTTCAAGGTCCTCCTGACAGATGGTAGTCTATCTATTAGATTCCTAATTTTGGCCCATGTGAATGAGTGTCTGGTTTGCGGGAAAGATTTTGGTGCTTTTGATTTGTGGATTCTTTTAGAATCATAAAAAAAAAAAACATTTAAACTGCTACAGAGAATATAATAATTATTGTATACCCTTTTCTCCACACATATATACTCTGCTTTAATTTTTTAAAATATTTTATTTACTTATTTTCTCTTTTGTTGTCCTTGTTGCTTTTTGTTGTTGTTGTAGTTATTATTGTTATTGATGTTGTCGTTGATAGGACAGAGAGAAATGGAGAGAGAAGGGGAAGACAGAGAGGGGCAGAGAAAGATAGACACCTGCAGACCTGCTTCACCGCTTGTGAGGCGACTCCCCTGCAGGTGGGGAGCCGGGGGCTCGAACCGGGATCCTTATGCAGACCTTGTGCTCTGTGCCACCTGCGCTTAACCCGCTGAGCTACAGCCCGACTCCCACTCTGTTTTAATTTTAAGTCATCATGAAGAAATGCCTTAAATTCATGGCAGTGAAGTGTTTCCTCTTCTGTTTTCTGGAAGTGCTTGTGGTATATACATATGGAAAGAGAGGCAGAGATAGAGAAAGTGAAACCACAACACCAAAGCTTCCTTCAATGTAGGACAGGCTGAAACTTGGGTTGCACACATGGCAAACAGCACTTTATCCACATGAGTTAATTCTCTAACGTTATAATTTATTTTGTATTTTGTATAGAGACAGAGAAATTGAGAGGGAAGGAGGATATAGAGATGGATGGATAGAGTGATACCTGCAACACTGTTTGACAGCTCATGGAGCTATCCTCTACAAGAACTGGGGTGCTTGAATCTAGGTCCGTGTGCATTGCAATGTGTGTGCTCAACCACCCTGCTCCCATTTTTTTTTTAATAGTAGAATTCACCAATAAAGCAATCTGGGCCTGGGCTTTTTCTTGTGGGGAGATTTTAAATACTCACTTAAATGTTTTAATTATTATAGATTTACTGGATTTTTTATTTCTTGTTGTTTCAATTTTATAACCTGTGTCATTCTTAAAATATGTTTATCCAGAGATCCTATACTTTTTCAAATCCAAAGACTTAGGTAAGTGACCCAGGACAAATCACTTATCTTCTCTCTGTACTCTGGTTTTAATAAAGTGGGAATAATGATAATAATCAACCTCAGTTATTATGAGGGTAAAAATGATTTAATATAGGTAGAAGCACTTTGAACAGTAGTGAATACTAATTAGGTATTAGACATCTGTTGGGATATTGTACAGATGTGGTTGAACATTGGCAGGGCCCACAAACCACTATATTTCCATGCAAGTATTGTTTACATATCCCCCACCACGTTATCCCCTCGGGGTATTGCTAATTCCCCCAGCTAAAACTACAGCACCTGCAACTAAGGAAGTTTCCAGAATGCCTTTTTCTTTTCTCCACCCTCTTCCCTAGCCAATTCCATCCCAACTTGCCACTTCCATTTTTACCCTATAAAACTCGCTGCTGTTCCTGGTTTTTCTCTCTCCCTCTTTCTTTCTCTCTCTCTCTCTCTTTCTCCTCTCTCTCTCTCTCTCTCTCTCTCTCACTCACTCTCTCTCTCTTCCTCTCCCTCTCCCTCTCCCTCTCCCTCTCCCTCTCCCTCTCCCTCTCCCTCTCCCTCTCCCTCTTCCCGACCTAAAGATGGGCTGGTGTGCATAGTGGGAGGTGGCCATTTTGCCAGCTCCAAGTGGCCTAAACTCGCTATGCTCATAGCTGACTCTGGGGCATCAGCATGAATAAAGATTTGCAGTCCCGCTCCACCATGAGTTCCTAGTCTCTTCTCTCTCTGGCAACACTAGCCTGGCAGGCTTCATTGCCATTGTTATTATAATTGTTACTATTAGCTCACAAACTAGAAAATCCAGTAATCCTTATGCCAGTACTTGCATTTTGCGCCATGTGCGCTTAACCCTCTGTGCTACTGCCGGACTCCCTAACTACTTATCTATAAAATGGAGGACCCCTCAACTCTTCTCCTGCACTATTCCAGCCTTTAGGTCCATGATTGGTCAACAATTTGTTTGGCTTTGTATGTTAACTCTCTTGTCAACCACCAGGTTCTAGATGCTAGCATGATGCCAACCAGACTTCCTTGGCCAGACAACCCCACCAATGTATCCTGGAGCTCTTCCCCAGAGCCCTTCCCCAATAGGGAAAGCAAGAGACAGGCTGGGAGTATGGATCGACCTGTCAATGTCCATGTTCAGCGGGGAAGCAATTACAGAAGCCAGACCTTCCACCTTCTGCATCCCACAATGACCTTAGGTCCATACTCCCAGAGGGATAAAGAATAGGAAAGCTATCAGGGGAGGGGATGAGATACAGAGTTCTGGTGCTGGGAACTGTACAAAGCTGTACCCCTTTTATCCTATAGTTTTGTCAATGTTTCCTTTTTATAAATAATAAATAAATAAATAAATAGAAAATCCAGTAATCCAAAAACAAAACAGTGGGTACTCAAAAACTGTATTTTATATTTTAAAACCACCAGTACAATATGCCAGTACATTTGACCTGTGGTGTTCAGTTGTTTGGCTAAAAATACACATCACAGAATACATCCTCCATTGCTTTTTTTACTGCCCAAATAAAAGCTTGTGATCTAAGCCATCTTGTTTATATAGTGGCTAAAGAGTGATTAGATAAACATTATAATTAAATGCCCTCATCCAGAAGTCCTTGCTTTTATTTCAAGGCTAATGGAGGTGATCAGTCTTCTTTATAAGAGAGCCTGGGCTTGCTTCTGGAAAGCATAATTTGTAGAACTCTCTTTGACATTGTCACTAATTTTATTCCTGGGTTGCAGATGTTCTTCTTTTGCTTTTGTAGTTATTATTAGTACTTTCCTGCATGTGCCAAACAGTAATGACTGGTGATTCATTTTTTAAAAGGTCTCTTTATTAACTAAATTAGCCTACAGATCATAGTATAGCAAGTTAGATATTAATGTGATACATAAAATCAGAGAATAGTAATCTACTTTCATAAACCAGATATGATTTATGCTATTCTTTCTCCTATTTAAGAAAGTATATGGATTATAAAAATAATAGTCATGCTATAGAATATTTAATAAAACTAAAAAATACTTCTTATTTTTATATTACTATAATTTCAGTTATATATTTTTAATATTTATTTATTTATTTTCCTTTTTGTTGCCCTTGTTTTTATTGTTTTTGTAGTTATTGTTGCTGATGTCGTCATTGTTGGATAGAACAGAGAGAAATGGAGAGAGGAGAAGAAGATAGAGAGGGGGAGAGAAAGGCAGACACCTGCAGACCTGCTTCATGGCCTTTGAAGTGACTCCCCTGCAGGTGGGGAGCGGGGGGCTCGAAATCCTTGTGCTGGTCCTTTCACTTTGTGCTACATGCACTTAACCTGCTGTGCTACCACTGGACTCCCTCAATTATATTTCTTTCAGTGGGTCTTATGAAATTTTCAACATATTTATGTATTTACAATGTTTTGAATATTTTTATATAATACTAGAAAGTAAGAATTTTACATGTGTCTACATTATTCTTGACAATCACAAAATAGATGTAACTATTCAATTACTTATTTTTATTAGTAAACATTTATCAAGATTCAAATAAATATTCAAATAATGCAATGTTAAATCTTTTATGAATACATCTATTCCCATATTTTGAATTTTATCCTTCGATAAAGAGGCTTTACGTATTCTTGGAGATAAACTTATATTATGAAGTCGGTTTTCAAAAATATGCAAATTTTCCAAAGCTGAAGTTTTCCCTCTCTCTATGTCTATCTGAAAATACCTACCCTGGTGACACAAACACACACACACAAATACACACACACACACACACACACACACACACACACACCATGAACAACAGTGATCAAAGCAGACTATATTCTATAGCTACATGAAGAATTCATTCTAAGAGGAAAACAATGAATTAGAGTGATATGTGTAGTGGAGTCACTATTAATCAGGATAATGTTATGAGCAAGTGAGGCTGTAGAGAGAGCAGTGGGAGACTGTAGAGGTGATGGAAATCCAAATGATCCAACCACAATGGCAGTTTCTTATCAACCTAAATGATGTATTTTATATATCCCAGAAATCCTGTTTCTAGGTATTTATCCAATAAAAAAAATCAAACATGTTAAAAATAAAGATGTTCATATGACACAATATAGTCCCAGTTTAGAGATAATTCAACTGTTCATTAATTTATAATTGTATAAATACATTGTATACATACATAGTTACATATTTCCACTAAAATAAGAATGAATTGATGCATGCAATGAAAGAGTAATTTTCAAACCCCAAAAGTGTTATGTTAAATATAAGTAGGCACAAGCCTACATACAGCTATGATTCTATTTGTGTGAGATTTAGCAAAGTCAAAAGTTTAGAGACAGGAGAGTTAATCAATTGTCAGAAACTGGGTGTGAAATGATAGAGTAAAACATACTTCAAAGAGGCATATTTTATTTTATATAGATGATAATTCAACAGATCTACTTTAAAACAAATGCATACATTATATGTTATACAGAAAAGAGGGCAAGACAAAAATGTAAATTTGAATAGAGGAGGAGTTGTATGGCTACTGCTAGAAGGGCATTCCAGATAAAATAATAGCCAATGTGAAACTGAGGGGACAGAAACATACCAAGTGTGTTTAAAGAAAGGCAAAGAGATCAGTGTGACTGGAATGATAAAATTAAAAAAAAAAATTGAGAATGAGAAGCAGTTGGGAATGAATATACTCTGGAGATAACAGGATGCTATTAGCAGGCTTTGAAAAGCAAGGTGACTTGGGTTTTAAGAGAATAACTGGCTGTTGGATAAAGAACTTTGTAGAAGAGCTGATGTTGAATTAAGAACACTAGTGGGATAGCAACAAGAGATATGGTTGTGTGGAGAATGGTGAAAAATGTTGAAATTCTATATAGAGAACCATTAGATTTGCTAAACTATTGGGAGTCAGGTGGTAGCTCAGCCGGTTAAGCGCATGTGGCACGAAGCATAAGGACCGGCGTAAGGATCCCGGTTCAAGCCCCCAGCTCCCCACCTGCAGGGAAGTCTCTTCACAGGTGGTGAAGCAAGTCTGCAGGTGTCTATCTTTCTCTCCCGCTCTGTCTCCCCTCCTCTCTCGATTTCTCTCTGTCCTATCCAATGACAGCAACAACAACAACAATAATAATAATCACAACAATGATAAAACAACAAGGGCAACAAAAGGGGAAAAAATGGTCTCCAGGAGCAGTGGATTCCTGGTGCAGGCACCGAGCCCCGGCAACAATCCTGGAGGCAAAAAAAAAAGATTTGCTAAGCTATCTAGGTCAAGAGAGTAGTCTAGATTAAATCCATATTGTTTTTAGTCTAAAGAAACAAAAGGACTCCACCTGCCAGGGGAAAGCTTCATGAGTGGTGAAGCAAGTATCTCTCTTTCTCTCTCCCTCTCTATCTCCACCTCCCTCTTGATTTCTGGCTTTCTCTATCCAATAAATAAAGATAACCTTTTTTAAAAAAGAAATAAAAGGATAAAACTAACACTAATTGGAGAAAAGACTTGAGTTTGCTCTTATAACTCCAAACACTTATAGTGTTAACTGATAAGCATTTATTCAATATATTAGCTTCTTGTGGCTGCCATAATAGAACACAGACTGGGTGATTTAAACAACAGATTAATTTCTTCACAATTCTAGAAATTGGAGCTCTAAGATCAGTATGCCAGCAGGGTAGATTTCCTTTGCAAATCCTTAAGTTGCAGATAGTAGCTCTCTTGCTATGTCTTCAGACAGTCTTTGCACTGTGTGTGTGCATCCTGGTGTCTCTTCATGTCTAAATTTTCTTATAAGGATACCAATCAAATTTAATTGGAACCCACCCATATGACCTCATTTAACTTTAATTGCTTCTTTAAATGCCCTGTTTCCCGCTTCCAAATATAGTCACACTGTGAAGTACAAAAGGTTAGGATGAAATTGGAGAGAACACAGTCCAACCCCAAACAGATAGTACTATGTGATTTCAAAGTAAACAGGACAATCTTTCTCTCCTAAAAGCCAGCTGAAAAGTTAGCCATTGGTGCTACACTTTTTTATGACATCAAAATGAAAAGGGAAAAAAATGGAACAAAACTAGCTTTCTAGTCATCATCTTTAAAACAGGTTCTGATAAACTGTGACTATACTAGGGATATATGTAATATATATTAAAATATAAAAATATGAGTGGGGTGGCGTAGACACATACCTTTGGTGGTGGGAATGATGCTAATATACACTCCTATGAATTTACAGTCTTATAAATCACTATTTAAATTGATATGAGGGGAAAAATAGATTGAATGTCTCAAACTTTTTGATGCATAGAACTCAGTTCTGAGTATATATTCCTTCAATCTAAGTGCTTAAGTTTTCAAATTAGTAACCTGATTGAACATTAACAGTGGTCTCAAATTTTTAATACATTTAATGACTGTTTAATTGAAATATTAAATCACCTATAGTCTTAGACCAGGGAGACCAGAAGCAACTGCTTATGTCATTATATAAGGCACAACTATATGCAAATAGCATTTAATGACATAAAATATGATGAGGCCTTGTATGATAATGCAAATTCTAACCATGGGATTTTCAAAGTAAACCATATTCCCAAATAACTTGGTTATAATAATAACTATCTATTGACTTCTTAAACTCTAAGACAGCAGGAACCTTCCTGATTCTCTATAAAGCCCATGTTTCTCCCAGTCCTGGAACCTCTGCAACATGGCTCCTATTCCTGCACGTTACTCTGGATCCATACCATCTGATACTGCATCTGCTGATCTCATCCAAATCAATGAAACTTTTATATGTTTCACTTCATACAACTCCATTACTCTGGTGAAACTGTTACTAGCTCATAGGACTCCTCAGTTCCATTTCAGGGGATGCACTTCCTAACAAAACCACAGAACCTAAGTATAGACCAGGGCCCATGTGCACATGTATCCATAAGTTAGGGGAAATATATATACCTTAAAGTAAAAGTGCACAATAGTTTTCAGTGACTCAATAAGTGCAGCACACAAGTAGAAAGACATAAAATAAAATAAAATAAAATAAAAAAATAAAGTAGCTAAGCAAATAGTTTCTACTTTGACCTAAATACCCACTCCTCACCTACTTACTACTTCACTTCCCTAAATCACTCCTTGTCAAAGCTAACCTTGTCAGACAAAGTAAGGACTAAAAAAGCTGGATACGGGAGAGATATCAGCATACTTTAATGATGGCTCTTTCAGTCACTACCATACCACCCCAAAATCCAGGACCCTAGTCAGGGAATGCTGAAATTATCATATAGTCATGATGGGCCTAGACCTCTAACAGATCACTCTCACCACTGTCACTTGTCATCTCCAGAAGGAACAAACAACATAGTGGACCTTCTTGTGGGCCTCTATAGGACCTTGCCCTCAATGTGGATGAATATTGGTAGGGACTGCTCCATTCTCCAAAGGGAAGTTGGGTCAACATACTCTGCCACTTGAGGAAGACAGGTCATGCAATGAGTGCAGCCTAGAATGCTCCAAGCTATGACCAGAGAATGTTAGCTCAGACCTACAGGGATGCAAAGGTTACAAGCTCCTGTGCTGAATAAGGGCCCCAGGTCAAATCAATGGGGTTTACAGTTAACAGTATTTATATACTTTTTCCATATTGGGGAGCTACTCTCTTTCTTGATCCTGCCTTCTAGTCCTTTTTCCAACTCTGACATAATCTCCCCCAGACAATATCTTTGGCCTACCAAAGGTTAGCTGTCAGACTCAGGCAAAAATTAGTAAAGTCGTAAGCCCTTTGGAATATACCTAAAATAGACCTATTAGCTTTTTTCAGAATGGAGATAACCAAATCTCAATTGCTGTATGTTTGCCTCTAGGTTTCTGATTATTTAACAATTTGTTCTGCTTTGTATCTTAATGCTTTTTCAACCACCAAGCTGCAGATGCTAACATGATGCCAACCTAACATCCCTGGGCAGACATTTTGTCTGAAACTGAGGACTATAACCACAGATAGGTTTTACAAATTAAATGTCTATCGTTCAAGAATCGCTTCAACATACGATATTGGGAATAATGGACTGAAACATGCAAACAGGTAAAATTGAACTATCACTTATCACCGTGCACAAAAGTTAACTCCAAGTGGATCAAGGACATAGATTTTATCCAGAAATTGTCAACTACTCTTCATAACCTATACCTTAAAAATCCCTTCAAGGATTCAAATCCAACAGCAAAGAAAAAATAAACCAATGATACTACATCAAACTGAAAAGTTTATACACAGCAAAAGGTACTACCACCCAACCAGAAATATGAGCGATATTGAGAAATATGAGAGAAATATGGCATGAGAGAAGATCTTTATACAACACACATTAGACAAATGACTAATAACCAAACTACATAAAGAGCTCAGTAAACTAAACAAACTAAACACCAAAAAGAAAAAAGAAAATGGGACCAGGATATGGACATACATATCACCAAGGAAGAGATCCAGACAACCAATAGATATATGAGAAGTTGATCAAAGTCACTTGTCATCTGAGAAATGCAAAGACAAAATGAGATACCACTTTATACCTATGAGAATGTCACACATCAGAAAGGAGAGAAATGACAAATGTTGGAGAGGATGTGGAGAAAAGGAACACTTCTTCAATGTTGATAGGAGTACAAAATGGTTCAACCATTGTAGAAAGCAATTTGGAGACTTATTGGGGTACTAGGAATGAATCTTCCCTACAGCCTAGCAGTTTCTCTCCTGGGGACTTAGCCAAAGGAAAGAGAAACATCTATCAGAAGAGATCTGTGTATACCTACGTTCATAGCAGCACAGTTTGTAGTTACCAAAATCTGGAAGCAACCCAGATGTCCAACATCAGACAAGTGGCTACAAAATTCTGAATGGGTTCAACAAATGACATTCAATGTTTAAAAAACTGGGAGAAAGTCTAAGGTCATCAGATAAAGAGATGGTGGAGGCGACGTCATGGCTTGTGTCAGACAAAGTCTGAGCAAGCCAGGACAGAACTGAAACTATTCATCCTTTGTGTATAATGGTGGAGGTGATGTCACATCTGTTGCCAAAGTCCAAAAAGACTGGAACCTACCGCAGAACAGGAAGTTCTAGACTAAACCAAAGTTATTTGTTTTTAATTACATTGATAATTTGAGGACTTACTGACTATATTGAAAATACACAAATATTACCTGGGGACAATAAAAGGAGATTCCTGGGGGAAGTATATTGTGACAACAAGTATGGCAGTGAGTGTGACAAGACTAAAAGTGGCCTAAGAGCTGAAGCTGCTGTACCCATTGGGAGGCTTATAGAAAAGAGCTATTTGTCACCATTACAGCTTCTCTATTAGCTGGACTCAGACCAAAAGCCACAATTACAGGTGGCTTATAGTATGAGTGACAGATTGTGGTCTTCACCTAATTATAGAGATGCCTTATTACTTACCCTTACCCACAGAAAATTAGTAAACTTTCATTAGCTAAAAGTCTGTGAACTTTCATATATGCAAAGGTTAACCAAAAGACAGCCCCCATGGTGTGGTTACTTTACAGCAGATTTTTTTAGGTGGACAGCCTACTATGATCTAGTTAGACTCATCCAAGAATGAGTTAAGAAGAAAAGGTATTAGATTTAGCTCCAGGGAAAAATGTTTATTCATACAGAAGGTCAGAACAGGGAGATGGTCAAAACACAGATTGTCATTTTAAGGGAACTTTCAAGGGAAAATTTAGACTATCCCAGACCCAGGAAACTTTCAAGGGTAGATTTAGGCTACCCCAGATCCAAGAAACTTTCAAAGGGGGATCAAGATGCCCCAGACCTAGGGGATTTTCTAAGGAAAATATACCTATAATAATAATGTTGTTGTTTAAGGTTATTCTTGATGTTAATGAAAACAATTATACATGATGTCATCTGTATCCTTGATGTTATTGAAAACAATCTTACATGATGTCAACTATATCCTGGCAAAAAAAGTGTTTAAATAATAAGCCTCTGCAGAGAGACGGCAGAGACACTTCTCTCTTGCACCTAAAGCAGCTGACATGTCCCTCATTTCATTCATCTCACCTATTCCCCATTTCCTTCAGGGACCCTGAGTTACTTTTGCCTGGGCCGGCTCCAGGCAGAGAGGACTGAAAAAGGATAAGGAAAGATTCTGACTCACTTAATAATGGCCTTTTGCTCAATATTACACTATCCCACCATCTGGTGCCCTAATCAGGGAACCTTGGGTTCCCACACAAATATGGTGGGCCTAGACCTTTAATTAATCCCTCTTTCCACCATCAATGATCACTTCCATCAGGAACGTCATAATAATCCCTCTTCCTGACCTTACAGGACCTTCAGGACCTTGCTGTCAACATAAAGCAACAAAAGTAGGGACTGCTCTAAGCTTCAAAAAAAGAGGCAGGGTCATCCTGACCTGCCACTTGAGGAAAAAGGGTCTTTAAATGAGTCTGCAGTGTTCCAGCTGTGACCATGAACTGTGAGCTCAGATCAGTAAGAATTTATAAGTTATACATGCTCTTATGCTAAATATATATATCCCGTATCAGGTGGTGGGGTAAACAATTAATTTTACTCATAGATTTTTTTTTCAAGAATGGGAGCTACTCTCTTCCCTAACCCAACTTTCTAGCCATTTTCTCTACTTTGATACCATTTCCTCAGGCAATATTTTTGTCCAACTCCATGTTAGCTATCAAACTCAAGCATAAAACTACAATATTTGTGGCTCCCTAGAAACACACCTAAAATAGACTTCCTAGCTTCCTTCTACCCTAAGATCCCTAATCTTGTCTAATCTGTTCCTACATTTTGGTTCCTGATGACTAACTATTTTGTCCTGCTTTATATCTTGCCTCCTTTCAGCCACCAAGTTACAGACACTACCATGATTCCATCCTGACTTCTTTGGGCAGACAGGCTCACCAATATGTCCTGGAACCTCACTTCTTCAGAGCTCTACCACACTAAGGGAAGGTAGAAACAGGCTGGGGGTATAGACTGACCTGCCAATGGCTATGTCTAGCAGAAAAGCAATTACGAAAGCCAGAACTCCTACCTTCTGCACCTCAAAAATAATTTTGATCCATACTCTTAGTAGGAAAGAAGTGAAAGGAGGAAGAAGGAAAGATGGTTCTGCACTCCAACTCCAGGACCCAAAGAGAGAGAGAGAGAAAAAAAAAAAAGGAACATTTAGATGTAGTAATAGGGCTATGTGTATCTTGGAAAGGAAGATAAGACAGCATTTAATAAAAAGGGGGGCTGAAATTATATACAAGTATAGAAAGATAGTTATAGGAACAATAGTTAACACATATCTGCAACCTTAGGAAAACTGCTATACCTTATAATAGAGGGATTGGGGATTCAGGACTTTGGTGGTGGGAATGATATGGAATTATATATCCCTGTTGGCATGCAATTCTGTAAATCAATATTAAATCACTAAATAAAAATAAATTAAAAAACAAATTAGAATATAATCCTTTTAAATATTTTATTTATTTTAGAGATAGAAATTGAAATGGAAAAGAGAGATAGATAGTGAAAGAGACAGAGAAAAAAACTTTCGATACTGCTTCACTACCTGTGAAGCTCCCACCCCTGCCCCCAGCAGGTTGGGTCAGGGGCTTGAACCTGGATTGTATTGCATTGCAGCTTGTGCTCTCTATGAGGTGAACCACCATTTGACCATCTGAATATATTGTTAAATATAAGTCTGCTTATGAATCTAAGACAAATTAGGCCAGTATTTCAAAGACTGAGAATGCTCTGAAAAACATCATCACATCTCAACAAAAAGAAAATACTGTATACTTAGTATATTGCATCATGACTTGTTGTTATTCAGTTCATCTTAAGTACAAAACACCTGGCCCCCTAAATAGAATTATCTTTTTTGTCTTCTTGTCAAGTAATAAGGCAAAAATTTACATGGTCTTCCAATACTGGGGCAGTAATGAGTTTTTAATAAGTGTGCATATAACAATGCACAAGGACACAGGTTCAAGCTCCCTATTCCCACCTGGAGGGGGAAGCTTTACAGATGGTGACACAGTGTTATAGCTCTCTCACTCCCTTTTCAGTACTTTTAAAAAAATGTATCATCTATCAGGAACAACAAAATAGACCCCTTGTGGGCCCCCATAGGACCTTGCCCTCAACCTGGATGAACAATGGTAAAGAATGTTCCATCCTCCAAAGGGAGGATGGACAACATACTCTATGATACACCTGAGGAAGATGGGTCGATACTGTGGCAGCATGGAATGTTCCTACTCATGACCACAGAATGTGAGCTCAGATCTAGAGGGATGTAGAGGTCACACAGGCTCCTAAGTTAATTATGGGCCCAAGATTACATCAAATTGATAGGGTTTACAGTAATATTTATATAATACTTATACCCCTTTCCCATATTAGGGAGCTACTCTCTTCCCTGATCCAGCTTTCTGGTCCTTTTCCCAGCCATGACATCATCTCCCCAGACAATAATTAGGATTCACCTGCATATCAGATTTCAGGCTCAGGCAAAACAAACAAACAAACAAACAAACAAAAAACACTAGTATAGCTACAAGCCCATTGAAATATAACTAAAGTATGCCTACTAGCTATCTACAAAATGGAGGAACCCCCCCCAACGCTTCACCTGCACTATTCCGGACTTTAGGTCCATAATTGTCTAACAGTTTGTTTGGCTTTATATATTAACTCTCTTTTCAGCCACCAGGTTCCAGATGCTAACAGGATGTGACCAGACTTCCCTGGATAGACAACCCCATCAATGTGTCCTAGAGTTCTGCTTCCCCAGAGTCCTTCCCCACTAGGGGAAGAGAGAGACAGGCTGGGAGTATGGATCGGCATGTCAACGCCCATGTTCAGAGGGGAAGCAATTACAGAAGCTAGACCTTCCACCTTCTGCATCCCACAAGGATCTTGGGTCCATACTCCCAGAGGGTTAAAGAGTAGGAAAGCTATCAGGGGAGGGGCTGGTATACGGAGGTCTGGTGATGGGAATTGTGCGAAGCTGTACCCCTCTTATCTTATGGTTTTGTCAGTTTCCTTTTTATAAATAAATTTTTTTAATTATCATCTTTATTAATTTATTGGATAGAGTCAGCCAGAAATCGAGAGTGAAGAGGAAGGTAGAAAGGGAGAGACAGAGAGAAACCTGCAGCACTGCTTTACCACTCACAAAACTTCCCCCCTGCAGGCGGTGGCTTGAAACACAGTCCTTGTCCACTACAGCCTGGGTATTCTCATTCCCACCACTCCTCTCTCTTTCTCTCTTACTTCTCCTTCCTTCTAGATTTCTGTCTGTCTCTATCCAAATCAATCAATAAATAAAACTTTCAAAAAGATATTTGTTTAATGTCCTGGAAAATGATAGTTAAATAGATGAAAAACAGTAGCTAATGGTAGATTTAATAAGTTTGCTTTGTTGTATGTCTCAGTTCCCTGGCTCTCAGCAGGATAAAGAATAAAAATACATTAATCTTGATCATGAAAGACTCCAAACATTAGATTCAGTGAAAATAAATCAGGCAAATAATAATTCATACTAGACACTGAAAATAATATTATCAAAATAAGAGTTGGATTCATAAGGAGAATAAGAAAACAAGCTAAGTCAGAAAGATAAAGATGAGTATGGGATGATCCCACTCATCAACAGAAGCTGACTAAGAAGATCTGAAAGGGAAACTAAAAGCAGGACCTGATCAAATTGTAAGTAGGGCCACAAAGTAAAAACCCAGTGGTGAGGGGTAGACATGCAGCTTCCTGGGCCAGTGGGGGGTGGGAGTGGGCGGGAGGGATGGGTCACAGTCCTTTGGTGGTGGGAATGGTGTTTATGTACACTCCTAGCAAAATGTAGACATATAAATCAGTATTTAATTAATATGAGAGGGGGAAATCAATTGTATGTCTCAAAGTTTCTCAAAAGACAAACTGAATCTTTTTAATATATAGGCTATGTATTTGATATGCAGACTCTCTCAAAAGCCTAGACCAAGTAGATTAGAAGCATCCAATAGCACAGCTATATACAAGATACTGGATACTGTCCAGCAAACCATAACAAAGGGACTTTTCAAAGTTAACCCAATTAACAAATAATGTGATGATAATATTAACTATCGATTGTCTTTTTGAACCCTAAGACAGCAGGAACCTCACATCTTCACTATAGAGCCCCTACTTCCCCCAGTCCTGGAACCCTTGGATAGGGCCCACTTTCCCGTATGCATCTCCCAATCCAAACCAAATAATATCGCATCCGCCGATCACAACCTAACCAAAGCAACGATTGCCACCTCAACATGCTTCACCTCAGACTGTGTCCAGAGACTTCATGTGTGGAATGACAACCCTTCAGCTTCATTACTCGGGTGAGACCTTTCCTTTTATAGTACACTCTAATTTCATCTCAGGTAGTTCACTTTCTAACAAAGTCCCAAAACCTAGATATACACCAGTTTCTGTGAGAGAGAGCTTATGTACACACGTATCCATAAACTACTGCAAAATATATACCTGAAAGCAGAAGTACACTAGAGTTTGCAGTGAGTACCTCCCTAACACTTCCTCTCCACTATTCCAAGCGTCATATGTTAACTCTCTTTTCAATCACCAGGTTCCAGATGCCACCAGGATGCTGGCCAGGCTTCCCTGGATTAAAGACCCCACCAATGTGTCCTGGAGCTCAGCTTCCACAGAGACACACCCTACTAGGGAAAGAGAGAGGCAGACTGGGAGTATGGACCGACCAGTCAATGCCCATGTTCAGCGGGGAAGCAATTACAGAAGCCAGACCTTCTACCTTCTGCAACCCTCAACGACCCTGGGTCCATGCTCCCAGAGGGCTAGAGAATGGGAAAGCTATCATGTGAGGGGGTGGGTTATGGGGATTGGGTGGTGGGAATTGTGTGGAGTTGTACCCCTCCTACCTTATGTTTTTGTTCATTAATCCTTTCTTAAATAAAAAATTAAAAAAAAGAAAACAAGGATATCAAGTATCTGTATTAAAAATGAAGAATGAATGATGTTACCAGAAGATCACTCATCTGGGGGGTTTCTAGTATTGTATTTTTTAATTATCAAATGTCAAGTAATCCACTTTTTATAGTATTTTTTAAAAAGAAACTCAGTGTGATGTGTGTTTATTAGCTATACAAAGCATTTCACATAAATGTAAAATTATAAGCAAACATTTTAGTTGGATGATATGAAACTATGATTGTTAGTTGTATATCATAAAGTAGGTATCTAACAGTCATGGGCCTAACATTATGGAAATTGATCTTACAAAGTTACACATATACAATACAACTATATAAAAATATCAAATTATGTTGTCAATACTTCTGGATAAACTAAGCCTAGGTGTACCTAGTGAAAATGTGATTAAACTAAGTTGAAAGATGGGGTTTCTCTAAAGTTATCCTTTATATTTTGACTAGGGAGTGCTAAAAGGTCAATGAGATATTATTATTCCCCTTTAGTTTCTTTTCCCCTGCATCTTTGATCAACTTTTGGAGTTCTACACTCTATTCATTCTTCTGGATGACTTCAACATGTTGGCACACTGTCTAAAAGTTCAGACAGAAGTAGTTTTATGGACTCATTTGTACATCTTTATCCCACTTGAAACATTTTGAAATCCTTAAGAGAAGCATTAAAAATACTGATAAAGAGCACAAAGTTAAGTCAATTATTTCACAACATATTCAATTAATCAATATGCACTAATTACCTCTATATCCAGAGTCTTATCTTAGCAATGTGGAGGGATTAAAATGACTATTTAAAAATATATTTATTATTTTTATTATCTTTATTTCTTTATTAGATAGCCAGAAATTAAGAGGCAAGGGGGTGAGAGAAAGAGAAAGAGACAGAGAGACACCTGTAATACTGCTTAACCACTTGCAAAGCTTTCCCCCTGCAGGTGGGGACCAGGGGCTTGAAGCTGGGTCCTTGCACACTGCAGTGTGTATGCTCAACCAGATGCATCACCACCTGGACCTGGATGTTGTCTTTTTAGCATTAAAGAAGTTTCATATTGGACTAAGAGACAAGAAAGGATATTATAATAGAACTCTTATTCCACCACCACTGGTCACTTCCATCAAGAATATCAGTATAAGCCCTCCTGTGGGATTCTTCAAGACTGTACCCTCACTATGAACTAACTACCAATGGTAGGGACTACCTCACTTTCTGAAGGGAGGCTGGGTTATCCTATTCTGCCACTCAGAGTGAACTGGTCCTAAAATGAGTGCAGCCTAGAAAAGTTTCAACTGGGCCTATGGACTACAAACACAGACTGACAGGGACTTGGAGGTTATACTGGTTCTTGTGCTAAATATGAATAAATACAGGACTCGGGCAAGATCAACATGGTAAACAGTTAATAGCATTTATATATTTTCTTCAAATTTGGTAACTACTTTCTGCTTTGATCTAGCTTTCTAGCCTTATTCTCAACTCCGACATCATCTACCCAGACAATATTTTCAGTCTATCTGCAGGTTAGCTATCATGCTCCAGCAAAAACTACAAAAGTCATGGGCCCCTAGGAACATACTTAAAATAGACTTCCTAGCTTCTAGCCAGTGTGTCTCAGAACCTCCCCTTTCCAGAGACCTGTCCCTCATGGACAGATAGAAACAGGCTGGGAGTATGGATCAACCTGCCAACTCCCATGTCCAGCAAAGAAGCAATTATGGAAGCCAGGCCTTCTACCTACTGCATCCCATGAAGAATTTTGGTCCATAGTCCCAAAGGGGCAAATGTTAGGAAAAGATAACCAGAGAGCTATAAACTCCAATTCCATCAGGACATGGGGTGGGAGCAGGGGTGGGGGGGGGGGGGATGAAAGGCGACTCAGAAACAGTGGGTATGACTTAGAAAGGAAGAAAGGCAGAAGCAGGACCATAGAAAAAATGGGGAAAATACATATAAATATAGATAGTTATAGAGATAATAGTAAACCCATATCTGTGATCTTGGGAGAACTGATGCATTTTCCGGTGGAAGAAATGAGAACACAACTTTGGTGGTGGAATTATAACCCTGGTATTTTATGATTTTTCAAATCAACATTAAATCACTAATAAAAATTTTAAAATGTTTTATTTATTTTGTTTTGCTTTGCTTTTTTTTTTTTAATTTACCAGAGCACTACTCAGCTCTGATTTATGATGATATAGGGTATTGAACCTGGGACTTTGGAGCCTCAGGCATGAGAATCTCTTTGCATAACCATCATGCTGTCTCCCCCGCCCTATTTATTTGTTTGTTTGTTTGTTAATTTATATTTTGGACAGAGAAATTGAGAGGAGAGTAAGGGCTAGAAAGGGAGAGGAAGAGCAGCTGCTACACTGCTTCACCACTTGAGAAGCATTCCTGCTGCAAGTGGGCACAGGGTGTGGGTGAGCTTGAACCTGGGTGCTTGTGCACTGTAACATGTTCACTCAACCAGGTGCTTCACCACCAGGCTCCTAGAGTTAACTTTTTAATCAGACATAGAAACAGAAAAATAAGAGTTGTGCCATTTCCCCCTTGACCACCATGACAAGCAGGCAGGAATTATGACACATAAAGCTATTTTTGCCCTCAAATTATCCACTGAATAAATGTTTTACTGAACCCCATAATTTGTCTTGCTCTCATCACTATTTCACTACTGAGAGGTCCTAATCCCATGTTTACTCACTAATTCTCGTGTCTCTAATCTCTTCCCTCACCCACTAATTTCTCATTTTCAAGTATGCATAGGTTTTTAATCTATCAAATTTGACCTGTCCAATTATCTATCTTCCTCTCCAACAGGCTTTGCTTTTTAGTTTCTTTGACAAAAAAAAAAGCCCCATTTCTCTTCTTTGTTTTGCAAAGTGGCTTCTAGTCTCTTGTCTTCACTGTACCCAGTACTATTTTCTTTCTTTTAAAAAATATTTATTTATTTATTTATTTATTTATTCATTCCCATTTGTTGCCCTTGTTGTTTTATTGTTGTAGTTATTATTGTTGTTATTAATGTCGTCATTGTTGGATACGACAGAGAGAAATGGAGAGAGAAGGGAAAGGCAGAAGGGGGAAAGAAAGATAGACACCTGCAGAACTGCTTCACCCATCGCTTGTGAAGGGATTCCCCTGCAGCTGGGGAGCCAGAGGCTTGAACCAGGATCTTTATGCCAGTCCTTGCGCTTTGAGCCACGCACTCTTAACCAGCTGCGCTACCTTCAGACTCCCCCCTCCAGTACTATTTTCTAATTCACTTTGTTTGATCTTGATACCACTGTCCCTTCTTTTTTTTTTTTAATTTTTTTATTTAAGAAAGGATTAGTGAACAAAAGCATAAGGTAGGAGGGGTACAACTCCACACAATTCCCAACACCCAATCCCCATAACCCACCACCGCCCATGGTAGCTTTCCCATTCTCTATCCCTCTGGGTGCATGGACCCAGGGTCGTTGAGGGTTGCAGAAGGTAGAAGGTCTGGCTTCTGTAATTGCTTCCCCGCTGAACATGGGCGTTGACTGGTCGGTCCATACCCCTAGTCTGCCTCTCTCTTTCCCTAGTAGGGTGTGACTCTGGGGAAGCTGAGCTCCAGGACACATTGGTGGGGTCTTCAATCCAGGAAAGTCTAGCCAGCATCCTGGTGGCATCTGGAACCCGAGTAATGAAGCTGAAGGGTTGTCATTCCACACGTGAAGTCTCTGGATACATTCTGAGGTGAAGCAAGTTGAGGTAGCAATCGTTGCTTTGGTTAGGTTGTGATCGGCAGATGCAATGTTATTTGGTTTGGATTGGGAGATGCATACGGGAAAGTGGGCCCTATCCAAGGGTTCCAGGACTGGGGGAAGTAGGGGCTCTATAGTGAAGATGTGAGGTTCCTGCTGTCTTAGGGTTCAAAAAGACAATCAATAGTTAATATTATCATCACATTATTTGTTAATTGGGTTAACTTTGAAAAGTCCCTTTGTTATGGTTTGCTGGACAGTACCCAGTATCTTGTATATAGCTGTGCTATTGGAAGCTTCTAATCTACTTGACCTAGGCTTTTGAGAGAGTCCGCATATCAAATACATAGCCTATATATTAAAAAGATTCAGTTTGTCTTTTGAGAAACTTTGAGACATACAATTGATTTCCCCCTCTCATATTAATTAAATACTGATTTATATGTCTACATTTTGCTAGGAGTGTACATAAACACCATTCCCACCACCAAAGGACTGTGACCCATCCCTCCCGCCCACTCCCACCCCCCACTGGCCCAGGAAGCTGCATGTCTACCCCTCACCACTGGGTTTTTACTTTGTGGCCCTACTTACAATTTGATCAGGTCCTGCTTTTAGTTTCCCTTTCAGATCTTCTTAGTCAGCTTCTGTTGATGAGTGGGATCATCCCATACTCATCTTTATCTTTCTGACTTAGTTCACTTAACATAATTCCTTCTAGCTCTGTCCAAGATGGGTCAGAGAAGGTGGGTTCATTGTTCTTGATAGCTGCATAGTATTCCATTGTGTATATATACCACAGCTTTCTCAGCCACTCATCTGGTGTTGGGCACCTGGGTTGCTTCCAGGTTTTAGCTATTATGAATTGTGCTGCTATGAACATAGGAGTACAGACCTCTTTTTGGTTGGGTGTTATGGAGTCCTTGGGGTATAACCCCATGAGAGGAATTATGGGGTAATATGGAAGGTCCATGTCTAGCCTTCTGAGAGTTTTCCAGACTGCTCTCCACAGAGGCTGGACCAATTTACATTCCCACCAGCAATGTAAAAGGGTTCCTCTGTCCCCACATCCTCTCCAGCATTTGTTGCTGCTGTCCTTTTTGATGTATGCCATTCTTACAGGAGTGAGGTGGTATCTTAGTGTTTTCTTGATTTGCATTTCTCTGATTATCAGTGACCTAGAGCAGTTTTTCATATGTTTGTTAGCCTTTTGGATCTCCTCTGTGGTGAATGTTTTGTTCATTTCCTCTGCCCATTTTTGGATGGGGTCATTTGCTTTTTTGCGGCTAAGTTTGCTGAGCTCTTTATATATTTTGGTGATTAGTTTCTTGTCTGATGTCTGGCATGTGAAGATCTTCTCCCATTCTGTGAGGGGTCTCTCTGTTTGTTTAATAGTTTCTTTGGATGTGCAGAAGCTTTTCAATTTGATGTAGTCCCATTGGTTTGTTTCTGCTTTGGTCTTCCTTGCAATAGGGTTTGATTCATCAAAGATGTCCTTGAGGTGTATGTGGGAAAGTGTTTTACCGATGTTTTCCTCTAAGTATTTGATTGTTTCTGGTCTGACATCTAGGTCTTTGATCCATTTGGAGTTGATTTTTGTTTCTGGTGAGATAAAGTGGTTCAATTTCATTCTTCTGCATGTTTCAACCCAGTTTTCCCAGCACCATTTATTGAAGAGAGCCTCCTTTTTCCATTTAATCCTTTGGGCCCCCTTATCAAAGATTAGATGCCCATAGGTGTTGGGATTTACTTCTGGGCATTCAATTCTGTTCCACTGGTCTGTATGCCTATTTTTGTTCCAGTACCATGCTGTTTTGATGATGATGGCTTTATAATATAGTTTAAGGTCTGGGAGTGTGATGCCTCCATTTCTGTTTCTTTTCCTCAAGATGGTTTTGGCAATTCTAGGTGTTTTCAGGTTCCAGATAAATGATTGTAGTATTTGTTCTATTCTCTTAAAGAAGCCTGGTGGAACTTTGATGGGTATTGCATTAAATTTGTATATGGCTCTGGGGAGAATATTCATTTTGATGATATTTATTCTTCCAATCCATGAGCATGGGATATCTTTCCATTTCTTGGTATCAGTTTCTATCTCCTTGAGTAGTGACTCATAGTTTTCAGTATACAAGTCTTTCACTTCTTTGGTCAACTTTCTTCCTAGGTATTTGATTGATTTTGCTGAAACAGTAAATGGGAGTGACTTCTGGATGTCTTCTTCTTCAGATTTAGTGTTTGCATAAAGAAATGCCACTGATTTTTGTACATTGATTTTGTAGCCTGATACCTTGCTATATTGCCTAACAACTTCCAGTAATTTTCTACTGGATTCTTTAGGTCTTTCTATGTATACTATCATATCATCTGCAAATAGTGAGAGCTTGACTTCTTCCCTTCCAATCTGTATCCCTTTGATTACTTTCTCTTGCCTGATTGCTATGGCAAGAACTTCCAATACTATGTTGAAGAGTAACGGTGACAGTGGACAGCCCTGTCTAGTCCCCGATCTGAGGGGGAATGCTTTCTGCTTCTCTCCATTGAGTATGATGTTGGCTGTAGGTTTCCTATACATAGACTCCACTATCTTGAGGAATTTCCCATCTATTCCCATTTTCTGTAGAGTTTTGAGCATGAACGGGTGTTGGATTTTGTCAAAGGCTTTCTCTGCATCTATTGAGATAATCATGTGGTTTTTGGCTTTGCTTTTATTGATGTGATGAATGACATTGATTGATTTACGGATGTTGAACCAGCCTTGCATTCCTGGGATGAATCCCACTTGGTCATGATGAACAATCTTTTTGATGTGTTGCTGTATCCGGTTGGCCAAGATCTTGTTTAATATTTTGGCATCTATGTTCATCAGAGATATTGATCTGTAGTTTTCCTTTTTTGTTCTGTCCCTATCAGCTTTTGGTATCAGGGTGATGTTGGCTTCATAAAAGGTGGAAGGGAGTGTTCCTGTTTCTTCAATCTTATGGAAAAGCTTAAGAAGTATGGGTATTAACTGTTTCCTGGAAGTTTTCTAGAATTCATTTGTGAAGCCATCTGGTCCAGGACTTTTGTTGTTGGGGAGATTCTTAATAACGGTTTCAATTTCTTTGTCTGTGATTGGTGCATTTAGATTTTGTAGTTCTTCTTGGTTCAGTTTTGGAAGTGCATAGGTTTCTAGGAATTGTTCCATTTCTTCCAGATTCTCTAGCTTGGTGGCATATAGTTCTTTATAGAAGTTTCGCAGAATTCTCTGGATTTCAGTGGTGTCAGTTGTGATATCTCCTGCATCGTTTACAATTCTATTAATTTGAGTCTTCTCTCTTTTTTGTTTGGTGAGTCTGGCTAGGGGTTTGTCAATTTTGTTTAATCTTTCAAAGAACCAACATTTGGCTTCATTGATCTTTTGTATGGTTCTTTTATTTTCGATGTTGTTTATTTCTGCTCTAACTTTAGTGATTTCTGTCCTTCTGGTTGCTTTAGGGTTCCTTTGTTCCTCTTCCTCTAAGTCCTTGAGGTGTGTAGTAAGGTCGTTCATTTGGGCTTCTTCTTGGTGTTTAATATTGATAGTATGGCTATAAGTTTCCCTCTCAGTACTGCTTTCGCTGTGTCCCAAATATTCTGATAGTTTGTGTCTTCATTTTCATTAGTTTACAGGAACATTTGAATTTCCTGTTTGAGTGAGTCTCTGACCCGGTGGTTCTTAGGAGCATGTTGTTTAGTTTCCAAATTCTATGTCTTTTAATAATTTTCCGTTTGTTGTTAAAAGTTAGTTTTACTCCACTGTGGTCTGAGAAGATACTTGGGATGATTTCAATGCTCTTGAATTTATTGATGCTGTCTTTGTGGCCTAACATGTGGTCTATCCTTGAGTATGTGTTGTGTGGATTTGAAAAGAAGGTGTATTCCAGTTTTTTGGGGTGGAGGAGTCTGAAAATGTACAAGAGGTCTAGTCTGTCGATCTCTTCATTCAATTCTCTTGTATCTTTATTGGTTCTCTGCTTTGTTGATCTGTCTAAGTGTGAGAGTGGGGTATTGAAGTCTCCCACTATTATTGTATTACTATTGATGTATTTTTGAAATTCTTTCAGTAGATGCTTAATGTATTTAGATGGTCCCTCATTGGGTGCATAGATGTTAATAATTGTTAAGTCTTCTTGGCTGATTGATCCTCTAATCATTATGTAATGTCCTTGCCTATCTTTTATTACTTTATTTAATTTAAAATCTATCGTGTCTGAGATGAGAATGGCTGTTCCTGCCCTTTTTTGTGGACCGTTAGCCTGTATGATAGTTTTCCATCCTTTCACTTTAAGTCTGTGTTTATCTTGTTGTGACAGATGGGATTCTTGCAAGCAGCATATGGTTGGGTTATGTTTTCTGATCCATCCCCCCACCCTGTGCCTTTTGATGGGTGAGTTTAAGCCATTGACATTTATTGATATTATGGATTTAATGTATTGTAGTGCCATTGTTCTAAAAAACAATTTGTTTACTCTGATATATTGCAAGTATTATAGTGATGTTCTTGTTTATAAGAGGTCTTTTAGTACCTCTTTCAGGGCCAGCTTGGTGATAGTTGCCTCCTTTAACTGTTGTTTATCTAAGAAGGTTTTGATCCCTCCATCTAGCTTGAATGAAAGTCTAGCAGGATATATTATCCTTGGTTGAAACCCTTTTTCATTCAGGGCTCGATAGATATCTTGCCACTCCCTTCTGGCTTTTAGAGTTTGAGTTGAGAAATCTGCAGAAAGTCTTATGGGTTTTCCCCTGTATGTGACTTTTTGTTTCTCTCTTGCAGCCTTTAGGATCCTTTCTTTATCCTTACTTCTTCTCATTGTGACTATGATGTGTCTTGGTGTCTTCAGGTCTGGGTTGATTCTGTTTGGTACTCTCTGGGCCTCTTGAACCTTGATATCCTTTCTGTTATTCAGGTCTGGGAAGTTTTCTTGTATTATTTCCTCTAGATGTTTTCTTCTCCTTCTTCTCTTTCTTCCTCTGGCAGGCCAATTATATGAATGTTACTTCTTTTGAGATCATCCTATATGTCTCTGTTGTTGTTTTCAGTGTCTCTCAATCTCTTTTTAAGCTCTTTCACCTCTTTCTTAGTTTTCTCTAACTCATCCTCTGTCTGACTAATTCTGTTTTCTGCTTCTGTTAGTCTGCTTTCCCTTGCCTCAGCTTCTTTCTTCATTACAGCTATTTCAGCTTTCAGTTCTCTAATTGTCTCAAGATAATCAGTATTTTCCTTGGGGGTCTCAACTGTTGTTTCCCTAATAGTGCCATTCCTTTCCTCCAATGTTGTTTTCATTTCTGTGATTAATAAGTTTATTATTGCTTGCATACTTTTCTTATCTATGGTTACTTCTGACTGATTTGTGGTTTCTTCTGGGCTCTTGTCTTCATTCATTGGGGTAGCAGTTTTATTTGTTTTTAATCTACCCATTTTTTTTTATTTATGTGTTTCTCTCTCTTTTTTTTTTAATGCTCTGTTGTTCCTCAGTTGTTGTGTTTTGAGCACAAGTAACACTGTACTAAATACCTTTATGACAATTGCACTCACCAACCTCAGGAATAACAGTAGCAACTGAAGTAAGTATTGAAGATGTTTAATCGTTACCAGTTAGCCAAAAAATTTCTCTAGTCCGTGAAAAAATAGTAACCAAATCCCAGTGAAGAAAGATAAAAGAAAGAGAGGATAGCAAGAATTGACAGTTATGCAAATCTACTATCCAGTGTATATTCTAGGGGTAACAAGAGTGTAAAGGGAACTAGAGCAGAGATACACACATAGAGAGTCCACTCTGGGTCAGATTTCTTCCCCAAAGTAATTCACAAATTCAGAAAGGCAAAGAAGAAAGAAGTGTATGACAAGGTAAAAATAAATAAATAAATAAATTAATTAATTAATTAAAAAAAAAGAGATAGAGAGAGAAAAGGGAGAAGATAAGAAGAAGGGTTGTAATTAAAGAGCAGTGCGAGGAACTTCCCAAATGTGTATCAGTGAGTTTAAAAAAAAAAAAAAAAAAGAAAAAAGAAAAAAACCCCTGTTTGGTGGTATGGGGTATCCTGCTAGTAGCTGGTCCCAGGCATTGCTTATGGGGGGGGGGGGGCTGCGGGAAGGATGTATGCTTGAAAATTAAAAGGAAGAAAAAAGAATTTTTTTCCCCTACTCTAATTCTTAACCCAAATTAAGTTATAGACACCTCCTTGGTGTCACCGCTATGGCCCCTTATTGGCTGGCCTGCTAAAGGCAGAAAATCCTATTGTTTACACTAGATGTGTCCGGAGCTCAAAGGCTAGCCGCTTCTCAGTCCACCATCTTCCGGGAAACCCCCCCCTCCAGACTTTTTTAAAGGATTTCTCAAAAATGAAAACTAGCTCCAAGTCCTTTGATCCAATGAGAGCTATACTCAAGAAGTCTTTGGATCCGCTCTCAGGTTCGCGGTGGACCCTGGAGACTCCCAAGGGAAAGCCCCCGAGCTAAAGTGCTCTCTCCGGGTCCTCTGCCTGCTGCCCTCTGCAACCGGCGGAGGAGCCGCCTTCCTGGGCGGGCGGAGGACAATGCCCGGCGCACTCGCCTTGCCCGGCGCCCTGGGAATTCTGGAACCCCGCTAGTCCGTGTCACCTTTACTCTAATTCTTAACCCAAATTAAATTGTACTCACTTTTTGGTGTCACCCCTTATTAACTGGCCTGCTAAAGGTAGAAAATCCTACCGTTGCCGATGATGCGATCAGAGCGCTCGCTGTTAGCGACTTCTCAGTCCGCCATCTTCCTCTCCCTCCCCACCACTGTCCCTTCTTAAGGACTTCTTGATACAGGCTTGTTCCTTACCTTCTATAATCCGAGTATCCACAAATTTCCCCATTTCTGATGACTCGGATGATTTTTACCTATTGGTTACATTATTTCTTTTTTTCATTCTTCTACCTTCAAACTGTGACCATAATTTTGGGTTCAGTACTTGCTTCTCTGATCCTATTTCTTTCTAGACCAGGAAATTTAAACACCTTCAAATACTTACTTATTTTATATAAATTTAAATTAAATTTAAATTTTATATAAATTTAAATTAAGTCAAATAAATAATTTATAATACTACAACATATACTTTGAAAACACGGTTTTATGAAATTATAATCCTACCTTTAACCCAGCCTATATTAACCTCTACACAAAGAAAAATTACATCTTAATTTGGTGATTTTGTTTATATTTTCAAACACCAAACTAAAGTAATTGATAACCAGTTAGTCTAATTTATCATTGTACTGAGTCTGAATCTTACATTTTCACTACTGTTTCTTTGAACTATAGTAAATCAAGATGTAGATAAATACCATATATATCTGTGAAAACAAAATCTCTAGAGTAAATTTGGCCTTGATTCATTATTTATTTAATAAAGAATAAAACTAAGACTTCAAAAATATTCTTGGCAGAAATGTTATAAGATTTCAAGTATCAGATAAATGGCTGATTAGATGACTTTTAGATTTTGTTCAGTTCTCAGAGTCCAGGAAAGCCCACAAATTAATTTATGGCACTCTACATCCACTGAGTAAGTTGCTCATATTTCTTTTAACAATAGTTCTATTTGTAGAAGAGAAAAGTCCTACAGACAACAGGGGAAATGATACTTACGAGTATTGTGTTAGCAGTTCCAAATCGTTATGCATGTTGATTGGATATGCTTCACTGAGTTCAAATAACTTCTCCAGGGCCTCATAAATAAAAATGATGCAAATAAGAGAAGCAAAAGCTTCTTCAGTAAATCGGGTGATATAGCAGACGAGAGAGCTTGCATCAGTGGCCACAAGTATAATACACAGGGTTGCAGTCCAAAGGCCAATACTAGCTCTTAAAGATAAGTATGACAGCCCATATTCTCTAGGGTAGGAAAAGAACAGCGAAGGTTATTTAACAGCTTGCTACCATTTTAAAAAGATGGGGGGTGAGGGAGGACAGAAATAAGTTTAATTCAGGAAGGGAAAGTAAATAGGCTACATAGCCCTTGAGTGCCTAAACTCTAGACTGTTCAAAGAGAACATCTAAGGATGTAAAACTAAAAGGACTTTTTAGAGCTTAAAGTTGAGTATAATTTTAAATAAATATTGCATAAATGTTTTAAATTTACACACATGTTTGTACTTTTCCTTTATTTGTACAGAAAGACCAAAATAACAAACTAGATCAAATCAGTTACTTTCACCTCTCACAACAAATTTCCAAATGTAACATTGGGAAATGCACATATAGTAAAGGAACAGAGGAGGCTAAGAGGCAACAGGACATAATACTTACTTGCAAAATTTAAACAAAATCTTTTCAAACACCAAAACTGGTCCTGTACTGCCTAGTATGGTAAGAGGTTGTCCGCCAAAGAGAGAATAGGCTATCCCAGTCATGGAAGCTCCAAAGAGAGACTCAATTGCACTCTGTGTAAAGATGTGAATGGTTCTGTTATCTAAGCTGTATATGTGTAATTAGGGAGAAAATACATGGATACATTTTTATATCTTTGCTTTGAGACATCTAGCAAAAAGAACAGGCACTCAGCAGAAAACAAAAAGGTAGCAAATGGTAATTTCTTATGTCCACTGTATTATTTCACTTTTCTTTTACTTAATAAAAATTTGCATATATGTATGATAAATGTTTGGATAAACATTAAATTTATAGGGAGTGAAGGACCTCTTATGAGATAGAAACCAGAGCACAAAACCCAAGATAGGGGAACATCGATGAGGACAGAACCTTCTTTAAGACTCAGAACTGTTCTAAGATATTCCTTGCATGGGTCACCAGCTTCTCTAGTAATACAAGAGAGTCATCATGGGCCCCTGGGAACATACCTAAAACATACTTACTAGCTTTTTCCAAAATAGAGACCCCAAATCTCTGCTATATAATTGCCTTTAGGTTCCTGATTATCAAACAATTTGTTCTTTATATATCTTAATGCTTTTTCAGACACTAAGTTGCCGATGCTACCATAATGCCAACCTGACTTCCCTGGGCAAATGACATCACCAATGTGCCCTGGAACCCCACCTCTCCAGAACCCTGTCCCACTAGGGAAAGATAGAAACAGGTTGGAAGTATGGATCAACCTGCCAACACCCATTTCAGTGGAGAAGCAATTACAGAAGCCAGACCTTCCACCTTCTGCACCCCATAATGATCCTGGGTCCATGCTCCCAGAGGGATAAAGAATAAGGAAAGCTTTCAAATGAGGGGATATTATATAGAACTCTGGTGGTAGGAATTACATGGAATTGTACACCTCTTATCTGATGGTCTTGTCAATATTTTTTATTTTATTTTAAATTTTTTAAAGAAAAATGTTTTTTTTTAAAAAAAGATTTTATTTATTTATTTATTTATGAGAAAGATAGGAGGAGAGAGAGAAAGAACCATTTGCTGCTGGGGACTGAACTCGGGACCTCATGCTTGAGAATCCATTGCTTTATCCACTGCACCACCTCCTGGACCACTATTTTTTGTTTTATAAATAAGTAAAAAAAGAAGTCTGTTTCCTAGACCAGACATCAAGTCTCTCTTCATAAAGGAATAAAAAGTATTGCTCATCTAACTATACATTTTAAAATATGATTGTTTCAGAGTTCAAAGAAAACCACAATACATACTATACGACCTTCAGTTGCTTCTCCCAGCAGTCCTCCAAATGTGATGACAGGAGACATACAGGCGCAGTAGAGAAACAGAAAAGATGCTAAGCACTGCAGGCTGAAAGCATCTCTGAAGTCACTCCAGAAGTATGGAGCTTTTCTTTTGATATCTAAAATAAGTCCCCCAAAAATCCTAAGACAGGGGGGAAAAACACAACAGTGAAATCCAAATATATATTTTTTAAAAATCCCATAATAAAAAAATGCTCATTTGTTTTGTTGCCAGGTCACAGTATATGTTTTCCACCAGCAGAGATGAGACCTATATTAATCTGCTACATTGTATTATCGTGATTTATAGGGATGTCTTTGCACATTGTGTTGCCTCAACCCCGATTCAGATATTGTGTTGACAACCAAAAAAATCCCAAATTCTCTCAAACAAGGTACAGAGTCATTTATCAAACACAATTCAGATAATGAGAGTTTAGGGTTACTGTAATTTCTGTATTAATCTACTCCTAATGTCAGGCTTTTCACTCTCAACTATTAGCATGTTTTCTAATTATTTTTCATTCCAATTAGTGGATTAGAAAGTGAAGGATGAGAAGCATAAGGCTTATACAAAGATCCTGGTTTAAGACCACAGTTCCCCACCTGCAGGGGGTCATTTCACAAATGGTAAAGCAAGTTTTCAGGTGTCTATCTTTCTCTTCCCTTCTCTATCTCCCCCTCCTCTCTCAATTTCTCTCTGTCCTATGCAGTCAAAAATGGGGAAATGGCCTCCAGGAGCAGTGGATTCATAGTGCCTGCACTGAGCCCTGGCAATAACCCTGGAGGCAAATAAATAAGTGAAGGAGAAAGGGCAAACTGGCTTTTGTATAATTCAATAGTGAACATCACCCTAGAGGAAAAAAAACCAATGTTTAACCATGCTCCAGTTACCTACTCTCACTGCCAAAAAATAACCCTTACCAAATGCTGTTCCAGGTAAGAACCTAAACAGCATTGTGGTTAATAGAAGCATTTGGTAGAACTAGATACCATATATATAATATATATTCTTTTTTTAAACAGAGCACTGCTCAGCTCTGGTTTTATGGTGGTGCAGGGGATGGAATCTGGGACTGGGGAGCCTCAGGCATAAAAGTCTTTTTGCATAACCATTTTGCTATCTACCCCCTGCCCTGTTTTTATATTTTTATGAAACAAGAAGGATCTTATCATCATTACTTTTGGACCAACTATTGTCCAAACATATCACAATGTCTATCTTTCACAAGACAAAAAAATGACCTTTCATGACAGAATTGTGTTCATTTCAAATAGGTCCAAAACAAGAGTTGAAACATTTGCAGAAGGATTAAAGGAAAAACTAATATCAAATTGTGAAATGCTGCCTACACTTTTAAAACTAAGTTGTCCTTACCAGTGGGAAATAAAAAACATTAATAAGCAGGGGTTCTCATTCTTTTGAGTATTTAATAATAGCATTCAGAATTAACACTTGACTACTGGAAGCTCCATACAAAAAGATATAATGTTTAAGTGAATAAGACTACATATAAACTACTATATGAAAGCGAAAAAGACTTAAGTTCCAACACTGTTGATATACTGAAAATACAAAAACAGTCAATTTTTGCTATTTGTCTTCTAAATAGGAATTTTCATCTGACAATGTAAAATCACCTAAAAAAATTACTGTTTCTCTTGAGAAAAAATTTCTGGTTTACCTTGAAAAATGTACATCTTCAGCATAGCTAAAAAATATATGGCTATTATTTTTATTGTCCTGACTTGGATGCAACAGTGACATATTGGTAAATGTTTTACTACTATATGAGTGGCAAGACCATGATGCTTCCCTAATGTTTGCTTTCAAGAGATGAATACAGATTAGGAGACCTTGAGAAAGATAAAACTTCAGTTGAAAAAAAGGACACTTAAAACCTAAATGGGGTCAGGTGGTGGAGCACCTGGTTAAGTACACACATTTCACGTGATAGTGCACAAGGACTCAGGTGTTCAAACCTCTGGTCCCCGCCTGGAAAGGGAGAACTTCACGAGCGGTGAAGTAGGGCTGCAGGTGTCTCTCTGTCTCTCTCCCTCTCTTCTCTCAATTTCTCTCTGTCTCTATCCAATAATAAATAAAAATATTTTAAAAATAAATCTTAGGTCTCTCTACCTATGCTTGGTAAAAAACATCACACACACACACACACACTCACAGGTAAGTGTGTGTGTGTGTGTGTGTGTGTGTGTGTGTGTGTGTGTGTGTGTGTGTGTGTGTGACAATTCAAAATAGACTAAACTGAATTGTCTACTTTTTTATTCTTTTATATCCCATCTAATCCCAAAAGAATTTGAGATGTTTATGAATTCTATAAACTAATTAGTATTTAGTATTTATCAGTTTTACAGCACTTCCTGTTAGACCACTGATTTCTTTTTAATTACTTATTATGTCATACACAAGTCTAAATAGCTGTTAAATTACTGTGTAGTAAACGTGCTTTTAGCAGCAAAAATCTAAATCCAGAAGTGGGAGGTCTTTACAGAGAACAGTGCAAGAGCAGCCCAGATGTACACCAGCAACTCCAGGAGAGCAGATGAGTAATGGATACTTCAAGTCCTGTCAGCAACAGAATCTGTGGAAGAACTCTGGAGAAGCGAAGATACCGGATATTGGTGACCTGGGAGGATTTAGGAAGCAGTAAGGAAAAGTGAACTTCGAAAAAAATCTAAGCTATGCGGCATGTGATACCTGAGAGAGAGAGAGAAAAATACCAGCAAAGGTAAAAGACAGCATTTGAAAATATGAAAGCAAACAGGAGTAACAATGCTTCCAGTAAAGGGAAAAGAAAAAATATATATTTGAAACATCAAACTAGGTATGGAGCCTGAGGAAGACAGTAAAGGAAAATAAATTTCCTTAGAAACAAAACATAGATAAAAGAACAGAGAAAAATTAAAATGAACCAAGTTGTCAGGAACTGGAAAGTCAGCTTAAGAGAATACAATGAAAACATAAAGGAAATGGCCTTGAGGGGAGGGGAGCACCAATATTGCAAAGTCTTTGCGATTGCCTTCAATTATAATGGAGCCTACGTGCACATATTCCCTGAAGAGAATTTCTGATTTTCTGCTCACACATTGCTTAGAGAGAGACAAGCTGTCAAAAAACCATAAAGAACCATTTTAAGAAATAAATTGAAGCTTTCATCTCTTCAAAAATGTGTGATTAGAAAAATAAATCATGTAGCTCCCTCAAACTACAATGGTAAAAATAAAAAATAGCATTATATACATCCTACTTGTATGTAATGAGATAGAGCCTACAAGACTGAGTTTTTGATATTTTTATTTCCATATTGAACTTGAAGCTTTCAGCAGACTCTTTTGGAAAGGGCAACTGACAGTTTTTCTTACTCATTCTAAGAATCTGCAAGTGCATTTGATGCACAGCAAAATGAAAGACTGGATAAGATAAAATGGAATGGTGTATCCACTATAATTAGAAACTACATAAAAATCAAGTTGACATTTTCATCCCCAAAGAGTATTAAAAAAAAATCTCAAGATAGCAATTCCTGACACACAAGAACAGTATATCATTTGACCTTGGAGAGCCCATACAAGAACTTTTCACTAACCTTCCAGTTCGCTGGAGCTCAGGTCCATTATGTCCTCCATGAGGCTCTACTTCTCCATGAGCTGCTGTTCCATTTGGTACAGCAGGGATCTTTCTCTTCTCCTGCAAAAAGTAATTTAGTTTTGATTTTACATTTTATTTCAGGTACTAGTTTTGAATATCAAAAACAATTTTCCCTTGAAACAACATGCCAAGTGACCAGCAATTCAGTCTGCTCCCTATTTGCTTCATGAACTCAACTCTAAAACTGTTTATAGGGGGTAATAATAGGCTCTATCAGTCTGATTGAGAGAATTCAGTAAAGTGATAAACATTTATTCATTTTTTACAAGTACAATTTATTGAGAGCCTAGTTTGTGTTCTTCATTATTATGGATACTGGAAATGCAAAGGGGAGCAAAAGAAAGCGTTATGTTCTTAGAGGTTACAAAGAAACTTTCAATAGTAGATAAAAATAGAGCAAAAAAAAAAAGGATAAGAACAGACAGAGATTTGGGTCAGTATAGGTTAGAATGAAAAGATGTTAGTAATGATGGTGTCATATACTTGTCATTTTTTTTTACTATATCTCCCCAAAATACTCATATAGGCCTCTCCAAAATGAACCGAGCAAACTTTTCTAAGATGTCATTACAGTATGTGGAGCTAAAGCTAATGATTGTCTCGCATGCTTCAAGAGAAAATTTTCACCACTTCCTTAACTACCTGGAATAATTAATATTACACTGCTAGGGATATTAGTTACATCTCCAGAAATAACTTCTATACTGAAGAAATCCCTGTTATGGTAGGACAAACACATACCTACAGACTATTTGAGGTTTTTTTTTTTTTTATTTAATTTTTATTTTTCTTTTGGTCATCTCTGGTACTTCACTGTTCTAGGCTGATTTTTTTTCCCCACCAGGCTGACTTTTCCAAATAGAAAGAAAAAGGTAAAGAAAGGGTCAGGGAAGAAGTCACAGCTCTGCAGCTCCCTTCAATGTGGTGAGGGCAAGGTTTAGAACCTGGGTCAAGGGGGCCCAGTGGTGGTGCAGTGGCTAAGCGCACATGGCGCAAAGCTCAAGGACCAGCATAAGGGTCCTGGTTCCATCCCTTGTCTCCCCACTTGCAGGGGGATAGCTTCACAAGTGGTGAAGCAGGTCTGCAGGTGTCTATCTTTCTCTGCCCCTCTCTGCCTTCCCCTCCTTTCTCTCTGTCCTATCCAACAACAACAACAGCAAAAACAATAATGGCAACAACAAGGACAACAAAAATAGGGAAAATGAACTCCAAGAGCAGTGGATCTGTAGTGCAGGCACTGAGCCCCAGAGATAACCCTATAACCCTATAATAAATAAATAAATAAATAAATAAATAAATAAATAAATAAATAGAACCTGGGTCAAGTTCATGGCAAAGCAACATGCAATTCAAGTAAACTATTTTGCTGATATAAGCAGTAAGTTTTTATGAATTAGCCTCTCTTCTCATGTGAATGCTCTTCTCCTGTTTCCTTGACATCCTGAACACCTATTTATTGGCTCAAGAATAAAAGCTTTTGGTCTATCCTATTTACTCTGGAATTTATAGACATGTAAATTCTTCTTAGATATTCGAATAAATTTGGTTTTTTCTACTGCTAATCTAACTACTGTCATTTTTGACCATCCAACCTACCCAAGAAGAACTTAATGAGGTAAAGAAAGTTTCCTTCTGGTGTTGGAGACATAGTATAATGCTTATACAAAAGACGTTTATACCTGAGGTTCTTAAGTCCCAGGTTTATTCCTCAGCACCAACATAAACCAGAGTTGAGCCGTGTTCTGATATCTCCCCCTCTCTCTCTGTATAACTTTCCTTCTTTCTCTTTCATTAAAAAATGAATAAATAGTAAAAGTATTCTTAGAAAAGAAAATTTCCTTCTGTCTGCATTTTCCCATAAATATTGTCTATTGCCATTAGTAATTTTAAAATGCATTTCCTGCTTTCATTCTAGTTCTTCTTACCCAACCAAAGAATGATGTACAAGATAGTTTTTGTAAATGTACTAATATATAGATACAAAAGTCTGCTACAGAAAGAAGCTTTTAATCAAGTCAATGACAAATTAACTGAGGCTTACTTAAGTGCCATTTCCCATAGGAAATAATTTTCCACCCACTTTTTTCAGTACCAGAGATTTTAAAAAGTATTAATATAAAAATTCTACTTGTGAGTGATCTTAAGAGAACAACAATGTGTTCAAAAAAGACAACAGGTGGTGGCGTACTAGACAGAGTGTACATGTTGCCATGCACAAGGACCCAGGTTCAAGCTCTGGGTCCCTACCTACATGAGGGAAGCTTCATGAGCAATCTAGGTTTTTCTCTCTCTATTCCCTTCCCTCTCAATCTCTCTCTGTTTCTATCAAAGAAAGAGATAGTAAGGAGGAAGAAAGGGAAGAAGGAAAGAAGGAAGGAGGGAGAGAGGAAAAAAGTGAAAAAAGGAAGGGAGGAAGGGAGGTAGGTAGAAAGAAAGAAAGAAAGAAAGAAAGAAAGAAAGAAAGGAAGGAAGGAAGGAAGGAAGGAAGGAAGGAAGGAAGAAAAAAATGGCCATCAGAGTAGCAGAATCACCATGCAGACATGGAGCCTTAGCAATGAATCTGGTGCAATTCATAAAAATAAAAATAATAATAAAGGAAAAGAAAATAAAAAGCTTAAAAGTCTAGTACAAAAATTTAAGCAGTGACATTAAAATATTTACATTTCAAAATAGTGTAGACCATGTTCTTCATGTTTGGTGGAAGCATAAAAAATAAAAGTGAATTATCAGCTAGTCTAAGTATAGTGGAATATATCGATAAAATGGTACAGGTTAAAAAATGGGTTTTGAAGTACATATAACATAGGAAAATTGGGGCCAGGCGGTGGCGCACCTGGTTAAGCACACATTACAGTGCACAAGGATCCAGGTTCAAGGCCCTGGTCCTCAACTGTAGGGGGAAAACTTCACGAGTTGTGAAGCAGGTCTGCAGGTGTCTCTCTGTCTCTCTTCTGCACTATTTCCTCATCCCCTCACAATTTCTCTCTGTCTCTATTCAAAGTAAATAAAAGATTAAAAAATGTAAAAAACATAGAAAAATTTATTCCTTAATGTTTTTACAATTTCTCAGTCATATGAATAAATACATAGAAATTAAAACATAAAAGATCTCTCTCAACTGACTGAGAACCTGCAATTAACATAAATTTAGTAATTTATGCAATTAGCATAAATTAGTAAAGGGCTTTAAGAGTGGCCTTCAACACCCACTTACTTCCCAATCACCCGGGGATATATTTCTTATGTCCGCAACGTCTCAGGAAACAGTGATAATTTTCAGAACTTAAAAAAATTTGTGATGGCTGCCATTGCTCACTGGTATACTGAGTTATTGATCTCTGGTTCAGTCCATTGAGTTGATAAGTGTTTTACCTATTTCATCAATAAATTGAGTTGTGGTCCATCTAAAGATATTAAATTTGTGGAATGATTCCAGATGGTTGATTAACAGGATCCTAGAATCACTACCTTAGCAAACAAACAAAAAAACTATATCTATATTGGAGCAACTAACTGCCTTTGAAAAGAATGAAGGATTTGAAAAACATCAATGTCACAAGAAAAAGTAACAGAATCTACTGGAAAAGATAGGAAGATCTGAGATACAGTTTTGTCTGGAGCCCTACAAGGCACTATGACAAAAGATCAGGAGAGACATCGAGGATATGAACCTTCTCCCCAGAGACTTAAGGGCTTACTCCCATACCCAGTGTTTCAGCATTAGTGAACTATACAGAAGGAGGAACTGCCCTTATGCAGGTGTAGAAAATGGAAGGACTTCTCTATGGAGGACAACAGAAATCTGGGGAACAAAAGCCCTAAGTCTGAGCATAAAGAGTAGATTGATGAATGTCAGTCATACACACCTGACAGAAGAATTTAAATTTGCTGAAATAAAAAGCTTAGTGTGAGGAACAAGAAAGAAAGAAAAAAACAAGGGCATTTCTCCTGAAAGGAGTCATGGTTATTCATCTGGAAAGGTCTCTTGTTTCTGTAGTGATAGCTTAAACAAAAAGTGTACTAATTGAAACTAAATAAGGAACCAGGGTTGGAAAGTGAGAACCATCGTTCCATCCTCTAAGTGTTTCGGTAGCTGCCAGTCAGTTCATGAAACTACCTGGCTGCTTTAGCCCACAGATAATGCTAGCAACTTCCAAGGTTAAGAGTAAATAGAATTTGCCTAGAACCAGCCAGTGATCACATTGCTCCTTCCCAAGACTTTTCCGTCAGCTCACTTCCTAAGGCTTGACTTCACTGACTTTGTAGAACTCGTTAATTTGCCCCAATAATATAGAGCAAACTCTGGAACTTACTGGTGTTAAACCTCATTCCTGGGGGTTTTCCTTCAGTTTTCTCTTAAGATTCCACAACTACCTTCTCCTGCCTGGACTGAGTTCTGTGGATTTCTTGGCAGAATGCCTATCACCAATCCTACAGTCACCAAGCCGTACTTGCTTAAATTCCTATCCCAAAGTCCTCTGAAAGCGCTGCTCTTGTTTAAGCATCTGTAAGAAGAAATAAATCTAGTAGGAATGTTCCAAGCTGCCCCAATATCAGGACCCATTTTCCTCACAGGGATGCAGAGGTTACATAGGCTCCTAAGCTTAATATGGGCTCCAGATCACATCAAATCAATTGGGGTTTACAGTCAACAATATTTTTACCTTTCCTATATTTGAGAGCTACTCTTTTCCTGGATACAACTTTCTGGTTCTTTTTCCAGCCATAACATCATCTCCACAGACTTGGATCCACCTGCATAGCATATTTCAGGCTCAGGGGGAAAAAAGAAAGAAAGAAAACTAGTAGAGCCACAGGCCCTTTGGAATATAACTAAAATATGCCTACTAGCTATCCACAAAACGGAGGACCTCCCCCCCAACTCTTCATCTGTACTACTCCAGCCTTTACGTTCACGATTAGACAACAATTTGTTTGGCTTTATATGTTAACTCTCTTTTCAGTTCCAGATTCCACCATGATGACGACCAGACTTCTCTGGACAGACAACCCTACCAATGTGTCCTGAAGCTCCGATTCCCCAGAACCCCACCCCACTAGGGAAAGAGAGAGGCAGACTGGGAGTATGGATCAACCTGCCAACAACCATGTTCAGCGGGGAAGCAATTATAGAAGCTAGACCTTCCACCTTCTGCATCCCACAGTGACCTTGGGTCCATATTCCCAGAGGGTTAAAGAATAGGAAAGCAGGGGTTCCTGGAAGATGGCAGACTGAGAAGCTGCTAGCGGTGTGAGCTCTCATCACATCTTCTGGAAATGGTAGGATTTTCTGCCTTTAGCAGGCCAGTCAATAAGGGGTCCTAGCAGTGACACCAAGGAGGTGACTATAACTTAATTTGGGTTAAGAATTAGAGTAAAGGTGGCACGAACTAGCGGGCAGCTGCTCCAGACTTCCCAGGCGGCGGCGGGCAAGGCGGGTGTGCCGGGCATTGTCCTCCGCCCGGGAAGGCGGCTCCTCCACCGGTTGCAGAGCGCTGCTGGGCGGCCGGCAGAGGACCAGGAGGGAGCACTATAGCTGGGGGGCTTTCTCTTGGGAGTCTCCACGGACCACCTTGACCCTGAGGGCGGATCCAAAGACTTCTTGAGTATAGCTCTCATTGGATCAAAGGACTTGGAGCTAGTTTTCATTTTCGAGAAATCATTTAAAAATGTCTGGAGGGGGGGTTTCCCGAAAGATGGTGGACTGAGAAGCTGCTAGCCGCTGAGCTCCGAACACATCTCCTGGAAACAGTAGGATTTTCTGCCTTTAGTAGGCCAGCCAATAAGGAGTCCTAGCGGTGACACCAAGGACTATAACTTAATTTGGGTTAAGAATTAGAGTAGGGAAAAAAGGGGAAAAAATTCTTTTTTCTTCCTTTTAATTTTCAAGCATACCTCCTTCCCCCCATAAGCACTCCCTGGGGACCAGCTCCTAGCAGGATACCCCACACCACCAAACTGGGTGCGTTTTTGAATTTACTGATACACATTTGGGAATTTCCTTGCACTGATCTTTAATTACAACTCTTTTTCTCATCTTCTCCCTTTTCTCTCTCTTGTCTCTCTCTCTTTTTTTTTTTATCTTGTCATAACTTCTTCCTTGCCTTTCTGAATTTGTGAATTATTTTGGGGAAGAAATCTGACTCACAGTGGACTCTCTATGTGTGTATCTCTGCTCTACTTCCCTTTCCCCTCTTGTTACCCCTAGAATATACACTGGATAGTAGATTTGCATAACTGTCTATTCTTGCTATCCTCTCTTTCTTTTCTCTTTCTTCACTGGGATTTGGTTACTATTTTTTCACGGACTGGAGAAATTGTTCGGCTAACTGGTAACGATTAAACTACTTCAATACTTACTACAGTTGCTACAGTAATTCCTGAGGTTGGTGAGTGCAATTGTCATAAAGGTATTTAGTACAGTGTTGCTTGTATTTAAGACACAACAACTGAGGAACAGAGCATAAAAAAAGAGAGAAACACATAAATAAAAAAAATGGGTAGATCAAAAACAAATAAAACTGCTACTCCAATGAATGAAGACAAGAGCCCAGAAGAAACTACAAATCAGCCAGAAGTAACCATAGATAAGAAAAGTATGCAAGCAATAATAAACTTATTAATCACAGAAATGAAAACAACATTGGAGGAAAGGAATGGCACTATTAGGGAAACAACAGTTGACACCCCCAAGGAAAATACTGATTATCTTGAGGCAATTAGAGAACGGAAAGCTGAAATAGCTGTAATGAAGAAAGAAGCTGAGGCAAGGGAAAGCAGACTAACAGAAGCAGAAAACAGAATTAGTCAGACAGAGGATGAGTTAGAGAAAACTAAGAAAGAGGTGAAAGAGCTTAAAAAGAGATTGAGAGACACTGAAAACAACAACAGAGACATATGGGATGATCTCAAAAGAAGTAACATTCGTATAATTGGCCTGCCAGAGGAAGAAAGAGAGGAAGGGAAAGCAAACATTCTAGAGGAAATAATACAAGAAAACTTCCCAGACCTGAATAACAGAAAGGATATCAAGGTTCAAGAGGCCCAGAGAGTACCAAACAGAATCAACCCAGACCTGAAGACACCAAGACACATCATAGTCACAATGAGAAGAAGTAAGGATAAAGAAAGGATCCTAAAGGCTGCAAGAGAGAAACAAAAAGTCACATACAAGGGAAAACCCATAAGATTATCTGCAGACTTCTCCACTCAAACTCTAAAAGCCAGAATGGTGTGGCAAGATATCTATAGAGCCCTGAATGAAAAAGGGTTTCAACCAAGGATAATATATCCTGCTAGACTTTTATTCAAACTAGATGGAGGGATTAAAACCTTCATAGATAAACAACAGTTACAGGAGGCAACCATCACCAAGCCGGCCCTGAAAGAGGTACTAGAAGACCTCTTATAAACAAGAACATCACTATAATACTTGCAATATATCAGAGCAAACAAAATTTTTTTTAGAACAATGGCACTACAATACATTAAATCCATAATATCAATAAATGTCAATGGCTTAAACTCACCCATCAAAAGGCACAGGGTGGGGGGATGGATCAGAAAACATAACCCAACCATAGGCTGCTTGCAAGAATCCCATCTGTCACAACAAGATAAACACAGACTTAAAGTGAAAGGATGGAAAACTATCATACAGGCTAACGGACCACAAAAAAGGGCAGGAACAGCCATTCTCATCTCAGACACGATAGATTTTAAATTAAATAAAGTAATAAAAGATAGGCAAGGACATTACATAATGATTAGAGGATCAATCAGCCAAGAAGACTTAACAATTTTAACATCTATGCACCCAACGAGGGACCAACTAAATACATTAAGCATCTACTGAAAGAATTACAAAAATACATCAATAGTAATACAATAATAGTGGGAGACTTCAATACCCCACTCTCATACTTAGACAGATCAACAAAGCAGAGAACCAACAAAGGTACAAGAGAATTGAATGAAGAGATCGACAGACTAGACCTCTTGGACATTTTCAGACTCCTCCACCCCAAAAAACTGGAATACACCTACTTTTCAAATCCACATAACACATACTCAAGGATAGACCACATGTTAGGCCACAAAGACAGCATCAATAAATTCAAGAGCATTGAAATCATGACAAGTATCTTCTCAGACTACAGTGGAGTAAAACTAACAATTAACAACAAACGGAAAATTATTAAAAGACACAGAATTTGGAAACTAAACAACATGCTCCTTAAGAACTACTCACTCAAGCAGGAAATTCAAATGTTCCTGGAAACTAATGAAAATGAAGACACAACCTATCAAAATATTTTGGACACAGCAAAAGCAGTACTGAGAGGGAAACTTATAGCCATACAATCACATATTAAACACCAAGAAGAAGCCCAAATGAATGACCTTACTGCACACCTCAAAGACTTAGAGGAAGAGGAACAAAGGAACCCTAAAGCAACCAGAAGGACCGAAATCACTAAAGTTAGAGCAGAAATAAACAACATCGAAAATAAAAGAACCATACAAAAGATCAATGAAGCCAAATGTTGGTTCTTTGAAAGATTAAATAAAATTGACAAACCCCTAGCCAGACTCACCAAACAAAAAAGAGAGAAGACTCAAATTAGTAGAATTGTAAACGATGCAGGAGATATCACAACTGACACCACAGAAATCCAGAGAATTCTGCGAAACTTCTATAAAGAACTATATGCCACCAAGCTAGAGAATCTGGAAGAAATGGAACAATTCCTAGAAACCTATGCACTTCCAAAACTGAACCAAGAAGAACTACAAAAATCTAAATGCACCAATCACAGACAAAGAAATTGAAACCGTTATTAAGAATCTCCCCAACAACAAAAGTCCTGGACCAGATGGCTTCACAAATGAATTCTGAAACTTTCAGGAAACAGTTAATACCCATACTTCTTAAGCTTTTCCATAAGACTGAAGAAACAGGAACACTCCCTTCCACCTTCTATGAAGCCAACATCACTCTGACACCAAAAGCTAATAGGGACAGAACAAAAAAGGAAAACTACAGACCAATATCTCTGATGAACATAGATGCCAAAATATTAAACAAGATCTTGGCCAACCGGATACAGCAACATATCAAAAAGATTGTTCATCATGACCAAGTGGGATTCATCCCAGGAATGCAAGGCTGGTTCAACATCCGTAAGTCAATCAATGTCATTCACCACATCAATAAAAGCAAAGCCAAAAACCACATGATTATCTCAATAGATGCAGAGAAAGCCTTTGACAAAATCCAACACCCGTTCATGCTCAAAACTCTACAAAAAATGGGAATAGATGGGAAATTCCTCAAGATAGTGGAGTCTATATATAGGAAACCTACAGCCATCATCATACTCAATGGACAGAAGCAGAAAGCATTCCCCCTCAGATCGGGGACTAGACAGGGCTGTCCACTGTCACCGTTACTCTTCAACATAGTATTGGAAGTTCTTGCCATAGCAATCAGGCAAGAGAAAGAAATCAAAGGAATACAGATTGGAAGGGAAGAAGTCAAGCTCTCACTATTTGAAGATGATATGATAGTATACATAGAAAGACCTAAAGAATCCAGTAGAAAATTACTGGAAGTTATTAGGCAATATAGCAAGGTATCAGGCTACAAAATCAATGTACAAAAATCAGTGGCATTTCTTTATGCAAACACTAAATCTGAAAAAGAAGACATCCAGAAATCACTCCCATTTACTGTTTCAGCAAAATCAATCAAATACCTAGGAATAAAGTTGACCAAAGAAGTGAAAGACTTGTATGCTGAAAACTATGAGTTGCTACGCAAGGAAATAGAAATTGATACCTAGAAATGGAAAGATATCCCATGCTCATGGATTGGAAGAATAAATATCATCAAAATGAATATTCTCCCCAGAGCCATATACAAATTTAATGCAATACCCATCAAAGTTCCAACAAGCTTCTTTAAGAGAATAGAACAAACACTACAATCATTTATCTGGAACCTGAAAACACCTAGAATTGCCAAAACCATCTTGAGGAAAAGAAACAGAAATGGAGGCATCACACTCCCAGACCTTAAAATATATTATAAAGCCATCATCATCAAAACAGCATGGTTCTGGAACAAAAATTGGCACAGAGATCAGTGGAACAGAATTGAAAGCCCAGAAATAAATCCCCACACCTATGGACATCTAATCTTTGAAAAAAGTCCCAAAGGATTAAATGGAAGAAGGAGGCTCTCTTCAATAAATGGTGCTGGGAAAACTGGGTTGAAACATGCAGAAGAATGAAATTGAACCACTTTATCTCACCAGAAACAAAAATCAACTCCAAATGGATCAAAGACCTAGATGTCAGACCAGAAACAATCAAATACTTAGAGGAAAACATTGGTAAAACACTTTCCCACATACACCTCAAGGACATCTTTGATGAATCAAACCCAACTGCAAGGAAGACTAAAGCAGAAACAAACCAATGGGACTACATCAAATTGAAAAGCTTCTGCACAGCCAAAGAAACTATTAAACAAACAGAGAGACCCCTCACAGAATGGGAGAAGATCTTCACATGCCAGACATCAGACAAGAAACTAATCACCAAAATATATAAAGAGCTCAGCAAACTTAGCACCAAAAAAGCAAATGCCCCCATCCAAAAATGGGCAGAGGATATGAACAAAACATTCACTCCAAAGGAGATCCAAAAGGCTAACAAACATATGAAATCTGCTCCAGGTCACTGATTGTCAGAAAAATGCAAATTAAGACAACACTAAGATACCACCTCACTCCTGTAAGAATGGCATACATCAAAAAGGACAGCAGCAACAAATGCTGGAGAGGATGTGGGGACAGAGGAACCCTTTTACTTTGCTGGTGGGAATGTAAATTGGTACAGTCTCTGTGGAGAGCAGTCTGGAAAACTCTCAGAAGGCTAGACATGGACCTTCCATATGACCCAATAATTCCTCTCCTGGGGTTATACCCCAAGGACTCCATAACACCCAACCAAAAAGAGGTGTGTACTCCTATGTTCATAGCAGCACAATTCATAATAGCTAAAACCTGGAAGCAACCCAGGTGCCCAACACCAGATGAGTGGCTGAGAAAGCTGTGGTATATATACACAATGGAATACTATGCAGCTATCAAGAACAATGAACCCACCTTCTCTGACCCATCTTGGACAGAGCTAGAAGGAATTATGTTAAGTGAGCTATGTCAGAAAGATAAAGATGAGTATGGGATGATCCCACTCATCAACAGAAGTTGAGGAAGAAGATCTGAAAGGGAAACTAAAAGCAGGACCTGATGAAATTGTAAGTAGGGCACCAAAGTAAAAACCCAGTGGTGAGGGGTAGACATTCAGCTTCCTGGGCCAGTGGGTGGTGGGAGTGGGCAGGAGGGATGGGTCACAGTCTTTTGGTGATGGGAATGGTGTTTATGTACACTCCTAGCAAAATGTAGACATATAAATCAGTAGTTAATTAATATGAGAGGGGGAAAATCAATTGTATGTCTCAACGTTTTTCAAAACACAAACTGAATCTTTTTAATGTATAGGCTGTGTATTTGATATGCGGACTCTCTCAAAAGCCTAGACCAAGTAGATTAGAAGCATCCAATAGCACAGCTACATACAAGATACTGGATACTGTACAGCAAACCCTAACAAAAGGACTTTTCAAAGTTAACCCAATTAACAAATAATGTGATGATAATATTAACTATTGATTGTCTTTTTGAACCCTAAGACAGCAGGAACCTCACATCTTCACTATAGAGCCCCTACTTCCCCCAGTCCTGGAACCCTTGGATAGGGCCCACTTTCCCATATGCGTCTCCCAATCCAAACCAAATAATATTGCATCTGCCGATCACAACCTAACCAACGCAACGATTGCCACCTCAACATGCTTCATCTCAGACTGTGTCCAGATACTTCACGTGTGGAATGACAACCCTTCAGCTTCATTACTCGGGTGAGACCTTTCCTTTAATAGTACACTCTAATTTCATCTCAGGTAGTTCCCTTTCTAAGAAAGTCCCATAACCTAGATATACACCAGTTTCTGTGAGAGAGAGTTTATGTTCACACGTATCTGTATACTACTGCAAAATATATACGTGAAAGCAGAAGTACACTAGAGTTTGCAGTGAGTACCTCCCTAACACTTCCTCTCCACTATTCCAAGCTTTGGGTCCATGATTGCTCAACAAATTGTTTGGCTTCATATGTTAACTCTCTTTTCAATCACCAGGTTCCAGATGCCACCAGGATGCTGGCCAGGCTTCCCTGGATTGAAGACCCCACCAATGTGTCCTGGAGCTCAGCTTCCACAGAGACACACCTTACTAAAAAAAAAAAAAAAGAGAGAGAGAGAGAGAAAAGAAAGAGAGAGGCAGACTGGGAGTATGGACCGACCAGTCAACGCCCATGTTCAGCGGGGAAGCAATTACAGAAACCAGACCTTCTACCTTCTGCAACCCTCAACGACCCTGGGTCCATGCTCCCAGAGGGCTAGAGAATGGGAAAGCTATCATGGGAGGGGGTGGGTTATGCAGATTTGGTGGTGGGAATTGTGTGGAGTTATACCCCTTCTACCTTATGTTTTTGTTCATTAATCCTTTCTTAAATAAAAAATTTAAAAAAAAACGAATAGGGGAGCGGATGGGACACAGAGTTCTGGTGGTGGGAATTATGTGGAGTTGTACCTCTCTTTTCCTATGGTTCTGTCAGTGTTTCCTTTTTATAAATAAAATGAAATGTAAAAAAATAAATAAATCTAGTTATAGAATTTGTTTTTATCAGTGCTAGAAGGCAACTAAGGAAATACTTTCAGTCTAAGGTTGCTGACAAGACTATAACTAGCATCAGTCTTGAGCAGACAATGAAGGCAGATTCCTCCCCCTGATCCAGCAGCTATCACCTCCCCAGGAAGCTTATGCTCTTGGCACTCTATAACAGTGACCCCTTTACTTTGTATCTCCCCAGTTCTCAATTTGTAAACACAGTTGCCTAGCTACCACTCCCATCTTCCTGATTTGTAATGATGTTTCACCTTATGCAACAATAAAATCTCAGTATTCAGGTCCATCGCTTATGCATTTATCTTTTAATGTTTGATTCTAATGCTATGCATTTATCTTTTAATGTTTGATTCTAATGCAAGGTCAGTGAGCCAGAACTTGTAAGGAATGTTAACTACTCTAATCTATAGAAACAAATATAGAGTATAGGCAAAATAAGAGTAATCCACTCCAAATTTATTGATCAAGATGAAAACTTGGGACAAAAATCTTAATACAACAAAATAGGCAAGAAGAACTCAAAGCAACACTCTTAACTGATGCTCATTGAAATTTGGGCACTAATATAAGAACACAAAGAAAACTATGACAAAGAGAAAATTATGGGAGAAACTTTCAAACAGAAATAGTAGAACTAGAGAACATTATAGACAAACTAAATAAATACATCATTTGAACAGCAGACTAGATAAAGCAAAAATCAGCAAGTTGCATAATAAGGGAGAGGAAATCACCCAAAAAGGGTAACATTTTTTTCCATGAAGTTAATTTAATAACCTTGTAGGATGGGTGTGGAATTATGGCATCCTAGTAATAGAAAGTAGATTATCTCACAGAAAACAAATATGAAAACAAAAGATCTCAACAAATTTCATCAGAGCACAGCTAAGATTTCTGATAAGGAAAAAAAAAATCACTGTCTGAAGATGGGTTGCTGTATGTGGCCAGTACAAACATGAGGGGGAAAGAGAGAAATATTTAAGCTGAAACATGGCACAGCATTGCTGACAGACACCATATATGCAGTTGCTTCAAATCCACAAAGTGGATTTAAAGGGCCTGTGTAAAACAACTAGGGAACAGAGTAGCTTAAAAAAAACAAAACTCAAGACTGTTATTTAGAACTATAGAAGGCACAGGTTCTTGAGCAATCCCAGGAACTTTTTGAGAAACAAGGGAAATGAAAAATTAACCCTTGTGATAGCATAGAAGACAACCAAATTCTAAAATGTCCTAGCTGCCATAGAGATCCTGGGAAACAGAGTCAGACTGCCCTGCAGTCAGGATAGTTACTGACCTCACAGTAGTGTTCACATTTCAGGAAATAATATGGGAATAGAAGGTGGTCAGAGATACTCTCTCTCCTCCTAGGCTGTGGATCTGTTTAAAAGACATTAGATGCCATACTATGTCTCATTACCGAAAATTCAATCACTGACACTGAATTTAAGGGGTATCATAAAAAGTAATTTTAAAAAGAGTGGTGCAAGGTGGTGGTACACCCAGCAGGGCACACATGTAACAGTGCACAAGGACCTTGGTTGAAGTTCCCAGTCCCTGCCTATAGTTTGGAAGTTTCATATGAAGTGTAGCAGTGCTGCAGTTGTCTCTCTCATTTCCTTCTCAAGTCTCAATTTCTCTCTGTCTCAATCCAAACTAAACAAATAAAAATATTTAAAAACACAGGACATCCAGACATGTGAGAAAGGCACGGACATGAGAAAGGCACCTGCTTTGCTTTTCTCACTTCCTTTTCCCACTTCCTCTTTTCTTCCAATTTCTCTCTGTCCTATTAATTAATTGTAGACCTGGAGAAGCTTTGGTGTTATGGTGTCTCTCCCTCTCTCTCCTTTTCTATCTAAAAAAAAAACTATTTGACTTAGGAATTAATTTTTTATTTTTAATTAATTGATAGGACAGAGAGAAATTGAAAGAAAAAGAGAAAGTGAGAGAGGAAGTGAGGGACACCTGCAGTATTGTTTCACTACTAGTGAAACATCCCCCACTGCAGGTGAGGACTGGGAGCCTGATCCTGGGTCCTTGTGCATTGTAATGTATGCACTCAACCAGGTGTATCACTACTTTACCCCTGTACCCTTTGACTTAGTAATATATATATATTGCCTTCGGGGTTATCACTTGGACTCTGCGCCTGCACTACAAATTTACTGCTCCTGGTGGCAATATGCCATATTTTTTTTTCCATTGCTGTTATTGTTGTTGTTGGGTAGGACAGAGAGAAATGGAGAGAGGAGGGGAAGACAGAGAGGGGGAGAGAAAGACAGACACCTGCAGACTTGCTTCACCGCCTGTGAAGGGACCTGCCTGCAGGTGGGGAGCGGGGGGCTTGAACCGGGATCCTGACGCCGGTCCTTGAGCTTAGCTCCACCTGCGCTTAACCCGCTGTGCTACAGCCCGACTCCCTGCACTATGGCTCTGTGCTGGGCTTATTGCTGGGCTCCGTGTCTGCACCATGAATCCACCGCTTCTGGAGGCCATTTTTTCCCCCTTTTGTTGCCCTTGTTGTAGCTTCTTTGTGGCTATTATTATTGCCCTTGTTGACGCAATTCGTTGTTGGATAGGAGAGAGAGAAATGGAGAGAGGAGGGGAAGACAGAGAAGGGGAGAGAAAGACAGACACCTGCAGACCTGCTTCACCGCCTGTGAAGCGACTCCCTTGCAGGTGGGGAGCCGGGGGCTCGCCGGGATCCTTACGCCGGTCCCTGTGCTTTGTGCCACATGCGCTTAACCCGCTGCGCCACCTCCCGACCCCCGCACTATGGCTCTTAACCCAGTGTTTTACAGCCCAGCCCCCAGTAACATATAATTTTTTAAGTTTTTTATATTTGTTTATTTTCCCTTTTTGTTGCCCTTGTTGTTTTTCATTGTTGTTGTAGTTATTACTGTTGTTGTTAATGTCATCGTTGTTAGATAGGACAAAGAGAAATGGAGAGAGGAGGGGAAGACAAAGAGGGAGAGAGAGAGAGAGACACCTGCAGATCTGCTTCACATCCTATGAAGCGACTCTCCTGCAGGTGGGGAGCCGGGGGCTCGAACAGGGATTCTTACGCCTGTCCTTGTGCTTTGTGTCAAGTGCGCTTAACCAGCTGGGCTACCGCCCAACTCCCAGCATATAATTTAAATATCAAATTTCTCAGAATACCATGATTTAAGGAAGACTGTAACTTCAATTTTGTATCTTCTTAAGACTATACTTAAAGAATTTGAATTTTACAATAAATTTTAGAATTTTAGTACATATTCTGGAAAGACAATAAAATAATAGCATTTAAAATTATATTTCCTAATATGCATACCTGAGAAGGAACATTTTTGGGAGGCTCTATTCGAATGCTTGGATCCCATTCTCCAGGAGGGAGAACAGTCACTTGATCCAAAAATTCATCAATTCCTGATACCAAATCATTACGATCTTTTGCTTTATAGGCAACATCATGAAATACCTATAGAAAAATAAGAAACATAGTTTACACATAAGAAATATTACACCAACAACAAAATTCCTGGACCACATGGCTTCACAAACGAATTCTACAAAACTTTCAGAAAACAGTTAGTACCCATACTTCTTAAGCTTTTACATAAGACTGAAGAAACAGAAATACTCCCTTCCACCTGCTATGAAGCCAACATCACTCTGACACCAAAAGCTAATAGGGACAGAACAAAAAAGGAAAACTACAGACCAATATCTCGGATGAACATAGATGCCAAAATATTAAACAAGATCTTGGCCAACCGGATATAGCAACATATCAAAAAGATTGTTCATCATGACCAAGTGGGATTCATCCCAGGAATGCAAGGCTGGTTCAACATCCGTAAGTCAATCAATGTCATTCACCACATCAATAAAAGCAAAGCCAAAAACCACATGATTATCTCAATAGATGCAGAGAAAGCCTTTGACAAAATCCAACACCCGTTCATGCTCAAAACTCTACAAAAAATGGGAATAGATGGGAAATTCCTCAAGATAGTGGACTCTATATATAGGAAACCTACAGCCATCATCATACTCAATGGACAGAAGCTGAACACATTCCCCCTCAGATCGGGGACTAGACAGGGTTGTCCACTGTCACCGTTACTCTTCAACATAGTATTGGAAGTTCTTGCCATAGCAATCAGGCAAGAGAAAGAAATCAAAGGAATACAGATTGGAAGGGAAGAAGTCAAGCTCTCACTATTTGCAGATGATATGATAGTATACATAGAAAGACCTAAAGAATCCAGTAGAAAATTACTAGAAGTTATTAGGCAATATAGCAAGGTATCAGGCTACAAAATCAATGTATAAAAATCAGTGGCATTTCTTTATGCAAACACTAAATCTGAAAAAGAAGACATCCAGAAATCACTCCCATTTACTGTTTCAGCAAAATCAATCAAATACCTAGGAATAAAGTTGACCAAAGAAGTGAAAGACTTGTATGCTGAAAACTATGAGTTGCTACGCAAGGAAATAGAAATTGATACCTAGAAATGGAAAGATATCCCATGCTCATGGATTGGAAGAATAAATATCATCAAAATGAATATTCTCCCCAGAGCCATATACAAATTTAATGCAATACCCATCAAAGTTCCAACAAGCTTCTTTAAGAGAATAGAACAAACACTACAATCATTTATCTGGAACCTGAAAACACCTAGAATTGCCAAAACCATCTTGAGGAAAAGAAACAGAAATGGAGTCATCACACTCCCAGACCTTAAAATATATTATAAAGCCATCATCATCAAAACAGCATGGTTCTGGAACAAAAATTGGCACACAAACCAGTGGAACAGAATTGAAAGCCCAGAAATAAATCCCCACACCTATGGACATCTAATCTTTGATAAAGAGTCCCAAAGGATTAAATGGAAGAAGGAGGCTCTCTTCAATAAATGCTGCTGGGAAAACTGGGTTGAAACATGCAGAAGAATGAAATTGAACCACTTTATCTCACCAGAAACAAAAATCAACTCCAAATGGATCAAAGACCTAGATGTCAGACCAGAAACAATCAAATACTTAGAAGAAAACATTGGTAAAACACTTTCCCATCTACACCTCAAGGATATCTTCGATGAATCAAACCCAATTGCAAGGAAGACTAAAGCAGAAACAAACCAATGGGACTACATCAAATTGAAAAGCTTCTGCACAGCCAAAGAAACTATTAAACAAACAGAGAGACCCCTCACAGAATGGGAGAAGATCTTCACATGCCAGACATCAGACAAGAAACTAATCACCAAAATATATAAAGAGCTCAGTAAACTTAGCACCAAAAAAGCAAATGACCCCATCCAAAAATGGGCAGAGGATATGAACAAAACGTTCACTACAGAGGAGATGCAAAAGGCTAACAAACATATGAAAAACGGCTCTAGGTCACTGATTGTCAGAAAAATGCAAATTAAGACAACACTAAGATACCACCTCACTCCTGTAAGAATGGCATACATCAAAAAGGACAGCAGCAACAAATGCTGGAAAGGATGTGGGGACAGAGGAACCCTTTTACATTGCTGGTGGGAATGTAAATTGGTACAGCCTCTGTGGAGAGCAGTCTAGAAAACTCTCAGAAGACTAGACATGGACCTTCCATATGATCCAGTAATTCCTCTCCTGGGGTTATACCCCAAGGACTCCATAACACCCAACCAAAAAGAGGTGAGTACTCCTATGTTCATAGCAGCACAATTCATAATAGCTAAAACCTGGAAGCAACCCAGGTGCCCAACACCAGATGAGTGGCTGAGAAAGCTGTGGTATATATACACAATGGAATACTATGCAGCTATCAAGAACAATGAACCCACCTTCTCTGACCCATCTTGGACAGAGCTAGAAGGAATTATGTTAAGTGAGCTAAGTCAGAAAGATAAAGATGAGTATGGGATGATCCCACTCATCAACAGAAGTTGAGGAAGAAGATCTGAAAGGGAAACTAAAAGCAGGACCTGATGAAATTGTAAGTAGGGCACCAAAGTAAAAACCCAGTGGTGAGGGGTAGACATGCAGTTTCCTGGTCCAGTGGGGGATGGGAGTGGGAGGGAGGGATGGGTTACAGTCTTTTGGTGGTGGGAATGGTGTTTATGTACACTCCTAGCAAAATGTAGACATATAAATCAGTAGTTAATTAATATGAGAGGGGGAAAATCAATTGTATGTCTCAACGTTTTTCAAAACACAAACTGAATCTTTTTAATATATAGGCTGTGTATTTGATAAGCGGACTCTCTCAAAAGCCTAGACCAAGTAGATTAGAAGCATCCAATAGCACAGCTATATACAAGATACTGGGTACTGTACAGCAAACCATAACAAAAGGACTTTTCAAAGTTAACCCATTTACCAAATAATATGATGATAACATTAACTATCGATTGTCTTTTTGAACCCTAAGACAGCAGGAACCTCACATCTCCACTATAGAACCCCTACTTCCCCCAGTCCTGGAACGCTTGGATAGGGCCCACTTTCCCGTATGCCTCTCCCAATCCATATCAAATAATATTGCATCCACCGAACACAACCTAACCAACGCAATGATTGCCACCTCAACATGCTTCATCTCAGACTATGTCCAGAGACTTCACGTGTGGAATGACAACCCTTCAGCTTCATTACTCGGGTGAGACCTTTCCTTTTATAATACACTCTAATTTCATCTCAGGTGGTTCACTTTCTAACAAAGTCCCAAAACCTAGATATACACCAGTTTCTGTGAGAGAGAGCTTATGTTCACACGTATCCATAAACTACTGCAAAATATATACCTGAAAGCAGAAGTACACTAGAGTTTGCAGTGAGTACCTCCCTAACACTTCCTCTCCACTATTCCAAGCTTTGGGTCCATGATTGCTCAACAAATTGTTTGGCTTCATATGTTAACTCTCTTTTCAATCACCAGGTTCCAGATGCCACCAGGATGCTGTCCAGGCTTCCCTGAATTGAAGACCCCACCAATGTGTCCTGGAGCTCCATTTCCCCAGAGACACACCCTACTAGGGAAAGAGAGAGGCAGACTGGGAGTATTGACTGACCAGTCAACGCCCATGTTCAGCGGGGAAGCAATTACAGAAGCCAGACCTTCTACCTTCTGCAACCTTCAACGACCCTGGGTCCATGCTCCCAGAGGGCTAGAGAATGGGAAAGCTATCATGGGAGGGGGTGGGTTATGGAGATTGGGTGGTGGGAATTGTGTGGAGTTGTACCCTCCTACCCTATGGTTTTGTTAATTAATCCTTTCTTAAATAAAAAAATTTAAAAAAATAAATATTAAAAATTACTAATATGGTAAGCATTTTCATTTCCCAGCTGTGGCACATGTAATTATAAAAGTTTAAAGAAATAGATCCAATTAAAAAATTTAATAAACCAGTACAACTCCGTTTATTCTCTGAATGCACACAGATTTGTACTTTTATACCTACTTGCCTACTAACTTTCTCTCATCACCCCAGGGCTTACACTTCCTGTTTTGTGCTACCTCAGCTGCCATTGCTGTCCATCCTGAGACACCTCTGCAGCAGCCAAATTTGGTCACACCTTCCCAGATCTAATCACTTTCTGTTTGTCACACTTGAGATTTTCTGGCCAGGCACTCATCACTGAGATCTCCAGAAACCCACATATGCTGGCCATGCATCCCATGTAGCCACCCTGGGACAATGTAATCCTGCCCACTACTGCCTTAGGCCCTACATGATCCCAGCTACACGAAAGACCCAGACTTGTCACCTACTCCATCACCTCAGGTTGCCTACTCATGAATCATTATTCCTATCCAAAGCCAGCTATCTTGAACACATTCTGAACAGCAGTTCAGAAATTTGGGCAAGCCCTGCTTGCCCTCTGTTTTCTGCCACATCCATACCTTCCCACCCAAGTCATACCAATAAATAAATTTCCAACAAGGAAACACAGTGTACACTGTCCAGATTGATCTATACCTCCTGACAGCTATTCTAAAGTTAATGCAATCCTGTAACCAGAAAATCCAGCTACAACCTAATATCCCAGGTCTAGATTAAACTGAATCTACAAGGGGGACCGCTATACTCTGTGAAAAGTTCCCTAACTGCCTCTCTCTCCTCCCTATTATAGGATCTTACTTGGCTTCAGGAAAAGAACCTCTTGAGTAATAAACCACAGTAGGCAGAACCTATATGCTAAAGTTTTATCTAACACATTTCAAGAACTGTATTTTCAGCCTGACCTACCTCTACTTATAGAGTTAAAAAGGGGTCCCTATTTACCCCTCCTAGTATTACTGTATCCTATACCCTGTCTTCAATATTACACCAAGAAAATTAGTTCTGTTATGATCCTTTGAGAATCTTACCCAAGACTTAGCAGTGGTTATGATGAGTTAGAAAGAGGAGAAACGGGAAGAACACATATACTGGATGAAATAATAGCAGAAATCTTCTCAAAGGAATGACTGAGAGAATATAAAGACACAAAAAGCTCAGAGAATCCCATACTGAATCAACTCAGAGCTACACACAAGCTGACACATCACAATTAAGCTGGTAAAGATCAAAGATACTGGTAAAGACAAAACAAAAAAGAAGATACTGGTAAAGACAAAAGATACTTAAAGCACGAAGAGAAAAAAAAAAGAGTAATATAGAGGCAAACCCATGAGGCTACATATTTCTCAATAGAAACTCTAAAAGTCAGAAGAGGATGACAAGATATATAGAGAGTGCTAAATGAGAAAAGCCTCCAACAAACAATATTCTATCCCACCATAGTTCACTAAGTTTGGGTGGGGAGTGGGGATAAAGAAATTCATGAAAAGGGATAGTTGAAAAAAAATCAATCACAACAAAACTATCTCCATAAGGAACTCATAAACACACACACACACACACACACACACACACACACACACACACCACACACCATGAACACATGAGATCTGTATAAAACAATGTTAATGAAAATGTCAAGTCTATAACTTTCCTAAATGTCAGTAATTCAAGGATCTGAACTCACCCAACAAAAGACAAAGAGTAAAAACACAGACATGGGTCAAGAAACATTAACCATCTGTTAATGTTCCAAATGAAAGGGCAGCAAAATATGCAAAGTGGTTACTGTGAGAGGTGAGTTTTTGGTGAGTTCTTTGTGTATTTTGGTTATTAGCCTTTGTGTGACTATGACACATAAAAATCTTTTCCCATTTCATAAGGTGTCTATTTGGGTCATGATTTCTTTTGTTGTGCAGAAATTTATCAATTTGATGTAGTCTCACTGGTTTATTTTAATTTTTGTTTTCCTTGCAAATGGATTTGAGTCATAGAAGATGCCTGTAAAACTTAGGTTTAAAAAAAAGTGTCCTGGGGGGTCTGGCGGTGGCGCAGTGGGTTAAGCACACATGGCGCAAGGCGCAAGGACCGGCATAGGGATCCCGGTTGGAGCCCCCCCGCCCCCACTCCCCACCTGCAGGGGAGTCACTTCACAGGCGGTGAAGCAGGTCTGCAGGTGTCTATCCTTCTCTCCCCCTCTCTGTCTTCCCCTCCTCTCTCCATTTCTCTCTGTCCTATCCAACAATGAACAACATCAACAATGGTAATAATAATAACCACTACGAGGCTACAACAACAAGGGCAATAAAAGGGGGAAAAATGGCCTCCAGGAGTAGTAGATTCATGGTGCCGGCACCGAGCCCAGCAATAACCCTGGAGGGAAAAAAAAAGTGTTCTGGCAGTGTCTTCCTCTAAATATTTGATAGTTTCTGGTTCAACATAAAAAACCCTTGATCTATTTGGAGTTGACTTTTGTGTATGATGAGATGGTTCATGTCCATTCTTCTGTATGTTTTAACCCAATTTTCCCAACACCATTTGTTGAAGAGACTCTCCTTTCTCTATTTAATATTTTGGGGCCCCTCGTAAAATTAGATGTCTATAGGTGTGGAGGATTATTTCTGGGTTCTCATTTCTTTCCCATAGGTCACTTTATCTTTTTTTATTCCAATACCAGGCAGTTTTGATTACAATAGACTTATAACCTAGTTTGAGTTCTGGACACACAATGTCTCTAGTCTTGTGCTTTTTTCTCAAGATTGCTCTGGTGACCCTAGATATTTTCTGGTTCCAGATAAACTTTTGTAGATTTTGGTTTATTCTCTTAAAGAAACTTGGTGAGACCTTTATGGGGATTGCTTTAAATGTGTATGGCTCTTGGTAAAACAGTCATTTTTGTACTATTAATTCATTCAATCCATGAACTTGATGATATTATTATTATTTGTAGAACTCATTTCAGAACTTCTATAACTTGGGATATCTTTCCATTTCTTTATATCTTTTTCTCTTTCTTTAAACAGTGACTCATAATTCTCAGTATACAAGTCTGTTATTTCTTTTGTTCAGTTTACTCCTAGATATTTGACTGTTTTTGCTGCAATAATAAATGGGATAAATTTCTTCTTGTGACTTAGTGTTTTCATAGAGAAAACCGTTTTTGGTTTTTTTTTTGGAAACCGGTTTTTTATATTAATTTTGTGACAGGATAATAGCAGAAAAAAACATTCCCTTACTAAGCAACAGGAAGAACATAAAGATTCAAGAAGCTCAGAGTCACTTAGATTTATGTACACCAAGACATAGTTAAAATAGTAAATACAAAAGATAAAGAATGGATCCTGAAAGCTGCAAGAGAAAAGTAAAGAGGAAACCAACAGGAATACACATAAGATTATTATCAGAAGATTTATCCACACAACCTTTATAAAGTTGAAAGGAATGACAAGATAGATATCGAGTGCTCAGTGAGCAAGGCTTTCAGCCAAAAATACTCTACCCTGCCAGACTGTCATTTAGACTATATGGAGGGATAAAAACCTTTTCAGTTAAGCAACAGTTGAAGAAATCAATTATCACTAAAGATGTTCTTCAAGAAGTTCTAAAAGGATGCTACAAATGATAACATCACCACCACCACCAACAACAACAACAAAAAATGCCATCTTTGAAAACACCTAAGACCACTTTACAATAATAGCATTGAAATATCTTAATTCCATAATGTCAATAAATCTCAGTGGTCTAAACTTGCTTATTAAAAGGCACAGAGTAGGGGGTCGAGCCGTAGTGCAATGGGTTAAGGGTACATAGTGCAAAGCAAGGACCAGCGTAAGGATCCCGATTCAAGCCTCCAGCTCCTCACCTGAAGGAAGATTGCTTCACAGGTTGTAAGCAGGCCTGCAGGTGTCTATCTTTCTATCCTACTCTCTGCCATCCCCTCTCCTCTCCATTTCTCTCTGTCCTATCCAACAATGATATCAACAACAACAAAAATAATACCCACAACAACATTAAACAACAAGGGCAACAAAAGGGAAAAAATAGCCTCTGGGAGTAGTGGATTCATGGTGCAGGTACCGAGCCCCAGCATTAACCCTGGAGGCAAAAGAAAAAAAGGGCACAGAGTAGGAAGATGAATCAGAAAACACAGCCCCACCAACTATATGTTGTATAGGAATCCCACCTAACTCTATAGGACAAAAACAGATTCGAAGTGAAAGGATGGAAAACTATTATATGTGCTACATGCTAATGGACCACACAAGAAGGACAGTAACAGCTATTCTCATATCTGACACAAATGACTTTAAAATAAATACAGTTATAAAACATACGAATGAACATTACAAAATGCTCAGGTACCCAATTAGTTGCCATCAAAATAAGTCAAACATCTGCTTAGAGAGCTACAAACATACATCAATATAAACACATTAGTAGTAGGAGACTTTAACACTTCACTATCAAAGAAACAGTTCATCCAGATAGAGAATTAAATAAAGACATGGATACATTAGACTTATTGGACATCTTCAGAGTCCTTCACTCCAAGAAACTGGAATACATATTCTTTTTGAGTCCACATGGAACATTCTCAAGGATAGACCATATGTTTGGCTACAAAGACAGTATCAGTAAGTTAAAGAACATTGAAATCATCCCAAGCATCTTTTCAGACCACAGAGGAATTAAGCTAACATTCAGCAACATAAAGAAAATTTTTTAAAAAATCCCCAAATGTGAGAATCAATAGCACACTGCTTAAAAACTACATGGTCAAAGAGGAAATAAGAAAGAAGGTAAAATGCTCCTGGACACAAATGAAAATGAAAATTCTGAGCTATCAGAATATTTGGAACACAGCTAAAGCAGGAATAAGAGGGGTATTTCTTTTTTTTAAAAAAAAAATATATATATTTATTTTTGTTGCCCTTGTTTTATTGTTGTAGTTATTATTATTGATGTCACTGTTGTTGGGTAGGACAGAGAGAAATGGAGAGAGGAGGGGAAGACATAGAGGGGGAGAGAAAGATAGACACCTGCAGACCTGCTTCACCATTTGTGAAGTGACTCCCCTGCAGGTGGGGAGCCTTGGGCTCGAACCCAGATCCTTATGCTGGTCCTTGTGCTTTGTGCCATGTGCATATTCCCCGACTCCCAAGAGAGGAATTTCATAATGATGAAGGCACACAGAGGAAACAAGAAAAAGTTCAAATTAAAACAGCTTAACTGCATACCTCAGGAGTTAGAAGAACAAAGGAAACCTAAAGCAAGCATATGGAGTGAAACAATAAAAAATTAGGGAGAAACTAAATGACATAAAAACAAAAGAGCATAAAAAAAGATCAATAAAGCTAAGTGATGATTCTTTGAAAGAATAAACAAGATTGACAAAAAAAGGGAGGGGAAGACTCCAAACAAATAGTATTGTAAATGAAAGAGAAGATATAATAGACACTACATAAATCAAAAGTAACATGGTAGATTTCTATGAAAACTATATGCCACCAAGCTAGAGCACTTGGAAGAGAGGGATTAGTTCCTAGAAGCATATAGCCTTTCAAAACTGAACCAGGAGCAATTAGAAAACATGAAGAGAAAAAGTACAGCCAAAGAAATTGCAACAGTCATCAAGAGCCTTCCAGGCAACAAAAGTTGAGGCCCAGATGGTTTTACAAAGGAATTGTACAAAAACTTTAAAAAGAACTAATACCCATACTTTTCAAGCACTTCCAAACTATTGAAGAGACAAGAAAATCCTACCACCTTCTAGGAAGTCAATATCATCCCGATACCAAAAGCAAAGATACAACAACAACAAAGAAAAAAGAAAGAAAAGAAAGGAAAATAAAATTACAGAACAACATTTCTGATGAACATAGATACTAAGATAGTGAACAAAATTCTAGCTAACCAGGATGCATTCATAAATTAAGAAGATTGTACATCACAACCAAGTAGGATTTATGGCAGGGATGAAAGGCTGGTTTAATATACATAAATCAATTAATATGATCCATCCATTAACAAAAAGAAATTCAAAACAACAGTATTATTTCAATATATGCAGGGAAAACCTTTAACAAGATAAAACACCCTTTCATGGACAAAACACTACAAAAAACTGGAATAAATGGAAAATTCCTAAATTTAGTTGAATCTATATCTACTAAACCTACAGCCAGCATCACACTCAATAGTGAGAGACTAAAAACATTCCCCTTAGGTCAGGTACTTAATTGGACTGCTCACTATTGCTGTTACTATTCAACATAGTGTTGGAAGTCTTAGCCATAGCAATTAGATAAGAAAAGGGATATAGTTTGGAAAACAAGTCAAACTATCATTATTCACAGATGATAAGGTAGTACACATTTTTAAAAAATCTATCTTAAAGGGCTGGGGAGATAGAATAATGGTTACAGAAAATATTTTCATGCCTGATAAGTTCCCAGGTTCAATTTCTCGCACCACCATAAGCCAGAGGTAAACAGTGCTTTGATTTCTCTCTGACTCTCTCTGCCTCTCCCTCTCTCCCCATTAAATTAAAATAAATATATTTTTTTAAAAAATAGAAACTTCAACAATGATTTAAAAAAAAATCTCCCCAACAACAAAATTCCAGGCCCAAGTGGCTATATAAATGAATTTTATAAAATCATTAAAGAGGAGCTACTAGCTGTATTTTTTAAGCTATTTAAAATTACTAAGGACACAGGAATATTTTTAACATCTTTTTTGAAACCTTTGTCACCCTGATATCAAAGGCTGACAGAGACACACACACTAAAACAAACCTACAGATGAATTTAGATGTAAACATAGTGAACAAATTTTTAGTCAGCTGGATAAAGCAATACATTAAAAGATTGTGCACCATGACTGCCAGACTTCTCCTGGAGAGGTCTCTTCCCAGGCACAAACTCCTGGCTTACCCGCTCTGTTGAGCACCAGATGTGGGGGCACAGAAGAATGCTCCAGGGCAGTAGGAATGAGCTTACTGGGTCTTTCTCAGTGCTCATAGCTAGAGACACAACAAGAGATCACCAAGGGAATGTTTCATGCACAATCTGTTTATCGAACAGCAAAGTAGGGTTTATAAGGGGTAGTAGGAGGAAGTAAGTTATCCATTCCATATATGGTTTGGGAACAGATGGACAAAGAGAAGTAGGGGGTTGGGAAAAGGTCAGAGCATTCCTAGTAAATGTTGAACAAGGGGTTCAGTTGATCAAAGGAATGAAGGAAGTAGGGTTATCAATAACCAGCAGACAGAGAGGAGTCTTAAGAGAGAAGATGGATCATGTAGGATTAAAAGAACCAAAGAGAGGGTGGAGGAGTAACGAGAATGTTCCTGGCTATTGCTTGATGGAGATGAACAATGCTGTAGGGGCAACATGTGATCAAAGAAGATGGACTTCTGTTAACCTCTGAGTAAATGAACCAACTGGTTTGGGAACAAGGAAATGGGCTGTATGCAGAGTCTTTTGTGAGGCAGACAGACTAACAGAGGGAACTTTTCCTGGTAGTCGTTTTCTTCCATGCTTAATCTCAAGTAGAGAGAGACTAATAGAAAGGTCATGCCATTCAGGCACCCACTTTTCAATGAGAGGTCCCACACCATGCTCAATCATATCCTCACAATTTCCCTACACATGACTAGAAAGATTTATCCCAGGTATGCAAGACTGGTTCAATATACATAAGTCAATAAATGTGATTCACCACATCAATAAAATAAAACCACACAATTATTTCAGTAGATGTAAAGAAGTCCTCCTATAAGATTAAACATTCTTTCATGAACAGAACATTTTAAAAAAATAGATATAAGTGGCAAATTCCTCAAACTAATTGAGTCTATATAAAGAAAATCTATAACCAACATCATACTCAATAGTAAGAGAGTAAAAGTTTTCCTTCTTTGGTCAGGTATAAGACATGGTTGCCCACTATTGAACTTTGTCCACTGAAACTATTCAGTACAGTGTTGAAAGTACTAGCCATAGAAAATAAGCAAGATAAAGGAATTAAACTGACACAGATAGGAGAAGTAAATTTGTCATTATTTGCAGATGACATAATAGAAAATCCAGGGGGTGGAGGAGATAGCGAAATGACTATTAAAAATGATTTTCATGCCTGAGACTCCAAAATCCTAAATTCAATTATCAGAGCTGAGCAGTTCTGTGGTCTCTTTACCTCTGTTTCTCTTTATCCAATTAAAATAAAGTAGATTTTTAAAAATAAAATCCAAAATAAAATTTATGGAAATTAATAAAGAAAACATTAAGATTGTATACCACAAATTAATACACAAAAATCAGTGGCATTCCTCTATGCAAACACTAAACTTGAAAATGAAGAAATCTAAAAATATCTTTAACTACAGCAGCAAAAACAATCAAGTATCAAGAAATAAATGAACAAAGAAGGGAAAAGACTTGTACATCAAAAATTGTTCAAGGAAATAAAGATACAAAGAAATGGAAAGGCATCACATCTTCATGAATTAGAATAATTAACATAATTTAAATAGCCATCTGGGTCCTGAACAGTGGTACATCTGGTTGAGTGCACACACTACCATGCACAAGGCTTTAGGTCAAGTCTCTCTCCTCACCTGCAAGGGATAACTTGTGAAGCAGTATGCAAGTGTCTTCCTTTCTCTCCCTCTCAATCTCCTTCTCCAATTTCTATTTATCTCTGTCCTATCAAAGATAATAAAAGCAGGAGAAAAAGGGGGAAGGCCACCTGGAGTGACAGATGTATCATACAGAGATGGAGCCCCAGCAATAACCCTGATGTCAATAAAAAGAAATTAAGTGGTCAAGATCATGACTTGGACACAAGCTCCAGAGAAAAGCAGTTTTCAACCTGGGATTCTTGGGAGAGGGAAGGATTTCTGACCATGTGTGGTAAGGGACAGCAAGAGATGGTCAGGGTGACTCGAGAAAAAGAGTCCTATAACCCACTCTTGGGCTGGCAAACAAAGGCCAAAGGAAAGTAAAGGAAAATCTTCTTGACTATTTTCTGAAGTCACCCTTCCCCCACCCCAAAAACAGCCCCCACAGGCTCACCAACTGCTCCTAGCAGGCTTCCTGTGGAGCTATTTTCTTTACCAAGATTCCTGGCCTAACAGGGGTGTCATTCCAAGCGTCCTCCTTCTCCTCCCCCTCCACCTCCCCCTCCCCCTCACTCTCCCCCTCCGCCTCCGCCTCTGCCTCCTCCTCCTCCTTCTTCTTCTTCTTCTTCTTCTTTTCTTTTTTGAAAGAGGCTGGAGCTCTATTTGAGTGACAGAATACCTGAGCAATCAGGGCCTCAGCCCTGCCTGGGAAAGACTAGCTGGAGGTTTTATTTTTATTTTTTTATACTTCTTATAATTGGCTGTTTTGCTTAGTTTAGGAAGGGGACCAGGCTGTATGCAGCCAATCTGGAGCATTCCAAGCTGCAGACTGACTTTTAGGGTTCTTTGCTCTATTTTATTCAATTATCACTTTTATTATATGTGCATGTCCCTCTTCTCTCCTCTTCAGTTTGACCAAAATTAAATGTTGTTGCTTTTCTGTTGATAGGTGACTGGGTGTGCTATCTATTGTGGAAGTAGCTTGTTTCTTTCTCCCTCTTCCTTCCACCTCCCTTTTTCTCTCCTCCTAGCTAATTAAAAAAAAAAAAACTCTTTCCATTCACTGCTCTTCTTTTTTCCCCTTCCTCTTCCTTATTTTGCTTTCTGAATTCACTGACACTCATTTGTGAATTATTTTGTGGAATAAATCTGACACAGAGTACTGTCTCTCACTCTCTATCTCTCTTTTCTCCTTTCCTTTCTACTTTTGCTATTTCTAGAAGTTATAGTGGACAGTAGATTTGCATAATTGTCTGTTATTGCTTTGTCTTTTTCCCCTTCTCTTCATTTTCCTTTTCTTTTGTTGTTTTTTTTTCTTGAACTGGAGGTGTTGTTTGGCTAACTGGCATTGTTTAAACTGCATCAATCTTTGCTTCAGTTGCTACTGTTGTACTTTATGAAGTTTATAACTGCATTTGAGAAGAGACTTTAGTTTAGCATGGCTTGTACTCAAAACAAAACAACTGAAGAATGACAGAAGAGAAAAATACAAACCACATTAAAAAAATGGTTAAATCAAGGACAAATGAAACTGCTATGACAATGAATCAGGACAGGAGCCCAGAAGAAACTCCAAATCAGTCAGAAGTAACCATAGGCTTCCCTGGATTGAAGACCCCACCAATGTGTCCTGGAGCTCAGCTTCCCCAGAGTCACACCCTACTAGGGAAAGAGAGAGGCAGACTGGGGGTATGGACCGACCAGTCAACGCCCATGTTCAGCGGGGAAGCAATTACAGAAGCCAGACCTTCTACCTTCTGCAACCCTCAACGACCCTGGGTCCATGCTCCCAGAGGGATAGAGAATGGGAAAGCTATCAGGGGAGGGGGTGGGTTATGGGGATTGGGTGTTGGGAATTGTGTGGAGTTGTACCCCTCCTACCTTATGCTTTTGTTCACTAATCCTTTCTTAAATAAAAAATTAAAAAAAAAAAAGAAAAGTATGCAAGCAGTAATAAACCTGATAACCACAGACATGAAGATAACTATGGAGGAAAGGGCTATCAGAATTAGGGAAACAACAGATGAGACCCCAAAGGAAAATACTAGCTACCTTGAAGTGATTATAGAACTGAAAGCTGAAATAGCTGAGCTAAAAGGCCAATTAGCAGAACAAGCTAATACTATAAGTAAACTGAAGAAGGAAGCTGAGAGAATGGAAACCATATTAACAGAAGCAGAAAACAAGATAATCCAGAGGATGAGCTAGAGAAATCTAAGCAAGAGGTCAAAGAGCTAAAAAAGAAATTGACAGACATTGAAAACAACAACAAAGACATATGGAATGATCTCAAAAGAAGTAACATTTGTATAATTGGCCTACCAGAGGAAGTAAGAGAGGAAGGGGAAGTAAACATCCTAGAGGAAATTATAGAAGAAAACTTCCCAGACCTAAACAACAGAAAGGACATTAAGATTCAAGAGGCTCAGTGAGTCCCAAACGGAATCAACCCAGACCTGAAGACACCAAGACACATCATAGTAACAAAGAAAAGAACTAAGGATAAAGAAAAGATCCTAAAGGCTGCAAGAGAAAAATAAAAAGTCACATACAGGGGAAAACCCATAAGACTATCAGCAGACTTCTCCACTCAAACTCTAAAAGCCAGAAGAGAATGGCAAGATATCTATAGAGCCCTCAATTAAAAAGGGTTTCAACAGTATATCCTGCTAGACTTTCATTCAGACTAGGTGGAGGGATCAAAACCTTCTCAGACAGACAACAGTTAAAGGAGGCAACCATCACCAAGCCTGCCCTGAAAGAGGTTATAAAAGACCGCTTATAAAGAATAACATCACCATAATACTTGCCATATATCAGAGCAATAAAAAAGTGTTTAATAATGGCACTGCAATACCTTAAATCCATAATATCAATAAATGTCAGTGGCTTAAACTCATCCATTAAATGGCACAGAGTGGGAGGAAGGATCAGAAAACACAACCCAACCATATGCTGCTTGCAAGAAACCCACCTGACCCAACAAGACAAACACAGGCTTAAAGTAAAAGGATGGAAAACTATCATACAGGCTAATGCACCATAAAAAAGGGCAGGAACAGCCATTCTCAACTCTGACACAATAGATTTTAAATTAAGTACAATATTAAAAGATAGGCAAGGCCATTACATAATGATAAGAGGATAAATCAACCAAGAAGAAAATTAAAAAATTTCTAAAAATTAAAAATTACTAGCATTTAGGAACCCAATTAGGGACCATCTAAATATATCAAACACCTACTGAAAGAACTACAAAAATTCATCAATAGTAATACAATAATAGCGGGAGATTTTAAGACTCTACTCTCACACTTAGACAGATCAACAGGGCATAGAATCAACAAAGAAACAAGAGAATTAATAAAGAGATGAACAGACTAGACCTCCTGGACATTTTCATAATTTTTCACAAAAAAAACCTGAATACACATTCTTTTCAAATCCACACAACACATCCTCAAGGACAGATCACATATTAGGCCACAAAGATAATATTAACAAATTTAAGAGGTGAAATCATCCCAAGTATCTTATAATCTTATAATTATATCTTATAATCTTATAATTATATCTTATAATCTTATAATTATATATTATAATCTTATAATTATATCTTATAATAATAACTACAACAACAATAAAAAACAAGAACAGCAAAAGGGGAAAAAATCAAATTAAAAAGAAAAAAAATCATACAAAAGATCAATGAAGCCAAATGTTGGTTCTTTGAAAAATTAAACAAAATTGACAAACCCCTAGCCAGACTCACTAAACAAAAAAGGGAGAAGACTCAAATTAATAGAATTGTAAACGATAGAGGAGTTATCACAACTGACACTACAGAAATGCAGATAATCAGGTGAAACTTTTATGAAGAACTATTTGCCACCAAGCTAGAAAATCTGGAAGAAATGGAAGAATTCCTAGAAACATATGCCCTTCCAACACTGAACCAAAAAGAACTAAAAAACCTAAATGCACCAATCTCTGACAAAGAAATCAAAACAGTTACTAAGAATCTTCCCAACAACAAAAGTTCTGGACATATGTAAATACGGCTTTACAAATGAATTCTACAAACCTTCAGGAAACAGTTTATAACTATACATCTAAAGCTCTTCCAAAAGATTGAAGAAACGGCAACACTCCCTTCAATCTTCTATGAAGCCAACATCACCCTGTTACCAAAAGCAGATAGGGACACAACAAAATAGTAAAACTACAGACCAATATCGCTGATGAACATAGATGCCAAAATATTGAACAAGATACTGGCCAACCGGATGAATCAAAAAGATTGTTCATCATGACCAACTGGGATTTTTCCAACGGATGCAAGGCTGGTTCAATATACATAAGTCAATAAATGTCATTCACTACATCAATAAAAGCAAAACCAAAAACCACATGATTATCTCAATAGATGCAGAGAAAGCCTCTGACAAAATCCAACACCCATTCATGCTCAAAACACTACAAAAATGGGAATAGATGGGAAATTCCTCAAGATAGTGGAGTCCATATATAGCATACCTACAGCCAACATCATACTCAGTGGACAGAAGCTGAAAGCATTCCCCCTCAGATCAGGGACTAGACAGGGCTTCCCATTATCACCATTACTCTTCAACATAGTATTGGAAGTTCTTACCATAGCAATCAGGCCAGAGAAAGGAATCAAAGGAATACGGACTGAAAGGGAAGAAGTCAAGCTCTCACTCTTTGAAGATGATATGATAGTATACATAGAAAAACCTAAAGAATCCAGCAGAAAGCTACTGGAAGTTATTGGCAACATAGCAAGGTGTCAGGCTACAAAATCAATGTACAAAAATCAGTGGAATTTCTTTATGCAAACACTAAGTCCGAAAAAGAGTATATCCAGAAATCACTCCCATTCACTGTTGCAGCAAAGTCAATAAAATACCCAGGAATAAACCTGATGAAAGAAGTGAAAGACTTGTATACTGAAAACTCTGAGTCATTATTCAAAGAAATAGAGAATGATACCAAGAAATGGAAAGACATCCCATGCTCATGGATTGATTGGAAGAATATCATCAAAATGAATATTCTCCCCAGAGCCATATACAAATTTAACGCAGTACCCATCAAAGTTCTACCATGCTTCTTTAAGAGACTAGAACAAAAATTACAATCATTTATCTGGAACCAGAAAACACCTAGAATCGCCAAAAACAATCTTGAGGAAAACAAACAGAAATGGAAGCATCATACTCCCAGATCTCAAACTATATTATTAGGCCATCATCATCAAAACAGCATGGGAGGGTGGACATGTGGCTTCCTGGGCTGGCGGGGGTGGGGTTGGGGTGGGGGTCAATGGGTGGGAGAGGACACAATCTTTTGGTGATGGGAATGGTGTTTATGTACACACCTATCAAATTGTAGTCATATAAATCACTAATTAATATGAGAGGGGAAAAATTTATTGTATGTCTAACAAAGGGACTTTTCAAAGTTAACCCAATTACCAAATAATGTGATGATAACAGTAACTATCCATTGTCTTCTTGAACCCTAAGACAGCAGGAACCTCACATTTCCAGTATAGAGCCTAAACTTCCCCTAGTCCTGGGACCCTAGGGTAGGGCCCACTCTCCCGTATGCTTCTCCCAATTCTTATCAAATAATATTGCATCCACTGATCGCAACTTAATCAATGCAACGAGTGCCACCCCAGCATACTTCACTTCAGACTGTGTCCAGAAACTTCAGGTGTGGAATGACAATCCTTCAGCTTCATCACTCGGGTGAGACCTTTCCTTTCATAGTATTCTCTAATACCATCCCAGGTGGTTCACTTCCTAACAAAGTCCCAAAACCTAGATATAGACCAGGTTCCAGGAGATAGAGCATATGTTCACAGGTATCCATAAACTAGGGCAAATATATACCTGAAAGCAGTAGTACACTAGAGTTTGCAGTGAGTACCCCCCAACACTTCCTCTCCACTATTCCAACCTTTGGGTCCATGATTCTTCAACAATTTGTTTGGCTTTGTATGTTAACTCTCTTTTCAGCCACCAGGTGCCAGATGCCATCAGGATGCCAGCCAGGCTTCCCTGGACTGAATAACCCACCAATGTGTCCTGGAGCTCAGCTTCCCCAGAGACTCACCCTACTAGGGAAAGAGAGAGGCAGACTGGGAGTATGGACCTACCAGTCAACGTCCATGTTCAGCGGGGAAGCAATTACAGAAGCCAGACCTCCCACCTTCTGCAACCCACAATGACCCTGGGTCCATGCTCCCAGAGGGATAGAGAATGGGAAAACTATTGGGGAGGGGATGGGATATGGAAATTGGGTGGCAGGAATTGTGTGGAGTTGTACCCCCCCCATCCTATGATTTTGTTATTGTCTCCTTTCTTAAATAAATAAATATTTTTTAAACGCTTAGAACAGGGAGAACAGAAGTAACCAGTGGCATTACTCTATAAGACACAGATATAGACAAATAATGTTAAAGGACATAAATAAAGGTGATGTTTTCTATGATACAGCAAATCCTAACAAAGGAATATTTCAAAGTTAACCCAATTGCCAAATAATTTTATTATAGTAATAACTATCTATTGCTTTCTTAAACCCTAAGGCAGCAGAAAACTCCTGCTTCCTCTATACAGCCTATATTTTACCCAGTCCTGGAACCTCTAGTGTGGGGCTCACTTTCCTGTGTGCTTCTCTCAATTCATACCAAATGATGTTGCGTCTGCTGATCTCAACTTAATCAGTGCAACGAGTATCACCTCAGCAAGCTTCACTTCAGATCGTGTGTCCAGACGTCAGGTATGGAATGTCAACCATTCAGCCTCATTATTCAGGTGAGACTTTTCCTTTCATAGGATTCCCTAATTCCATTTCAGGTGGTTCACTTCCTAACAAAGTCCCAAAACCTAGAAATAGGCCAGGTACCATGAGATAGGGTATCTGTTCACATGTATCCATAAATTAGGGCAAAATATATACCTGATAGTAAAAATTTACAGTAGTCTGCAGTGAGTCAGTATATGCAGCAAGCAAGTAGAAAGACCTAAGAAGACACCATAAAGTTCATAATGAAATAGTGTCTACTTAGACTTAGTCACTCCAAAGCTAACCTTATCAAAGTAAGGACTGTAAAAGTTGAATAAGGGCAGAGACTGGCAGACTTTAAATATGACTCTTTAGTCACTATCAGGCCACCTCATCAGCTGGGGCCCTAATCGAGGAGTCCTGAGATTCCCAAAAAAAAAGATGGGCCTAGACCTCGAATAAATCCCTCTCTCCATTGTTACTGGTCATCTCTTTCAGGAAAAATACAATAGACCCCTCTGTAAGCCCCCATAGGACCTTGCCTTCAATGTGGATCAACCACAGTAGAGAATGTTCCATCCTCCAAAGGGAGGCTGGACAACATACTCTATCTTCTATGTGAGGAAGATGGGTTCTAAAATTGGAGCAGTTTGGAACTTTCCTACTCATGACCACAGAAAGTGAACTCAGTTCTATAGGGATGCAGAGGTCACATAGGCTCCTAAGCTGAATATGGGTACCAGATCACATCAAATTGATGGGGGTTACAATCAACAATATGTATATACCGTTCCCATATTTGGGAACTACTCTCTTCCCTTATACAGCTTTCTAGCCCTTTTACCATCCATGACATCATCTCCTTAGACAAGAACTTGGGTCCCCCTGCATATCAGATGTCAGGCTCAAACAAACAAACAAACAAAAACACTAGTATTGTTATGGGCCCTTTGGAATATAACTAAAATAAGCCTACTAACTATCTACAAAATGGAGACCCCCACCCCAATCTTCATCTGCACTATTCCAGCCTTTGGGTTCATGATTAATCAACAATTTGTTTGGCTCTATATGTTAACTCTTTTTTATGACACCAGGTTCCATATGGTACCGTGATGCCAATTGGACTTCCCTGGGCAGACAAACCCACCAGTGTGTCCTGGAGCCCCACTTCCCCAGAGCCCACCTCACTAGGGAAGAGAAAGACAAGCTGGGAGCATAGATCAACCTGTCAACAACCATGTTCAGTGGGGCAGCAACTACAGAAGCCAGACCTTCCATCTTCTGCACCCCATAATATCTCTTGGTCCATGCTCCCAGAGCAATAAAGAATAGGAAAGCTATCAGGGGATGAGATGGGATACAAAGTTCTGGTGGTGGGAATTATGTGGAGTTGTACCCCTCTTTTCCTATGGTTTTTGTCATTTTGTCAGTGTTTCCTTTTTATAAATAAAAATTATATATAAATATAAAAAAGAAATTAAATAGATATTTGAAACAAAATGACTATTTTACCAAGAGTCATATACAGATATAATGTGGTCCCTGTCAAGGTCCCACCAAATTTTTTAAAGGGATTAAAACAAAAGCTACAAAAGTTTGGGGATAGGTGGTGACTCACCTGGGTGAGTGAACATGTTACAATGTGCAGGAACTTGAGTTTACCTGCAGGAGGAAAGCTTCACAAGTGGTGAAGCAGTGCTGCAGGTGTCTCTGTCCCTCTGTGTCTCCCCCCTTCTTCTCAATTTCTGTCTGTCTCTATCCAGTAAATAAATAAATATAATAAAAATATTTTATATGAACAATATATTTATTTATTTTTGTCTCCAGAGTTATGGCTGGGGCTAGGTGCCAGCACTACAAATCTACTGCTCTTAGAAGCTATTTTTCCCATTTTGTTACCCTTGTAGTTGTTATTATTGTTATAGGTGTTCTTTTTGTTGGATAGGAGAGAAATTGAGAGAGGAGGGGAAGACAAGAGAGGGGGAGAGAAAGAGACACCTGCAGACCTACTTCACCGCCTGTGAAGAGACACCCCTGCAGGTGGGGAGACAGGGGCTCGAACCAAGATTTTTACACCGGTCCTTATACTTTGCACCATTGTGCTTAACCCACTGTGCTACTGCCTGACTCCCAATAAAAATATTTTTAAAAAATTACAAAAGTTCATCTGGAACAGAATAATACTGAGCAATCTTGAGGGGCAAAATTAAAAAAATGATTGGAAGCATCATGTTTCAAATTATACTGCATGGCAACTGTAACCAACATTATCTGGTACTGGAACCAAAATAAACACACATCAGTGGAATAGAAGTAAAAGCCTTACAATGGTGGCCTAAAACGTTAAATAAAGAAAGGACTATCTCTTCAAAAATTTTTCTTCACAAAATTGGGTTGAAATGTATAGATGAACAAAACTGGACCACCACAAATCATCACGTACAAAATTCAATTTCACGTGAGTCAAAGACATTGATGCTAGCCCAAAAGTTATTAATTAAATAGAGACAAATATTGGTAAAACATTTCATGAGCTATGCTTCAGATATATATTTGAAGACTAAAGTCCAACAGCAAGGAAAAACAAAAAAATGAAATAGGCAAGTGAAAAACCAACAGGACTCATCAATCTGAAAAGTTTATGTGCTGCAAAGTGAACCATAACCCAAACAGAAAGACACCCTACAGAATGGGAGAAGATCTTTATACAATATATGACAAAGGACTAATAACAAAAGACATAATGAACCCACTAAACTCAACCACCACCAGTACCACAACAATAACAAATCCATTAAAAATTGGGAGAGGACAGATACATTATCTTCACCTAAAAAGAGAACCAGAGGGCCAACAGGCATATGAGAAAGTGCTCAAAGTCACTGATCATAGAAAAGTAAATAAAGACAATGAAATACCTCTTCATAAAAGTGAGAATGTTAAACATAAGGAAGGATAGAAATAACAAATGTTAGTGAGGCTGTGGGGGAAAAGGAACCCTTCTACACTGCTAGTGGGAATGTAACTGTTCCAACCTTTGTGGTAAACAGTCTGGAAATTTCTCAGAATGCTAGAAATGGGCCTACTCTATGACCCAGAAAATTCTTTCCTGGGGATTTATCCAAAGGAAACAAAACCATATATCTAAAAGGATCTGTGCTTGCCTATATTTACAGCAGCACAATTTGTACTAGGCTAAACTTGGTGGCCAGATGTCCAATGACAGATGAGTGGCTAAGAAAATGGAATACTACTCAACTGTTAAAAATTATGAAGTCATTTCCTTTGCCTCATCTTGGATAGAACTTGAAGGAATAGTGTTAAATAAAGTAAGTCAAAAAGAGAAGAATAAATACAGGACGATCTCATTTTTAAGTGGAAATTTAGAAACAATAACAGAAAGAGAAAACTGGGTGTGGAGTATTGCACCAAGGCAAATGACTCAAGAGAAAGAAGGTAATGGAGGGGGTAGATGAGTGTTTAGGTACTTGTGAATGACGGTGGAAAGGAACTAAACTGGAGGTGAGAGTGTTCTGTAGACACCTGTCACAGGAGATGAGAGACTAGACCCATGTACTAATAGCCATACTGTAAACCATCCATCCCTTTATAAAATAATTTTAAAAATTAAAAAGAAAAATTGTATCAAGTGGCCTGGCAAGTTAGCTCACTGGGGCAGTATGCCTGCTTTGCCATGAACATAACTCAGAATCAAGCACGGTGTAGACATTGGAGGAAAGCTAGGTGCTGTGGTGTCCTTCCCTGTTTCTCTCTATCTATCATATATCTATCCATCTGTCTGTCTATCTTTCTATCAATCTATCTTATATCTATCTCGAGACATTTCTACCTTAAAAGTAGCCACAGAGATAAAGCCCTGAAAACAATCAGAAAAAAAAAACTGCATCAAGAGATCACATGCTTTTAAACCTGCCTTAGATAAATTTGTCCAAGACAATCAGATATTTTTGGCATGTTTCTGTCAAAGACCATTTGTCTTTATTAATTTCCTTTCTACTAAATTTCTTCCCTCAGATAGCTTAGGGATCATATCTCAATGTAAGCTTCAGAAAGAGTTCAACAGACCTAACTGCAATGTGGGTATGAGTGCACAGTTCCTGACACAAACAGTTCTCAGAAATCTGTAAAGTGTCTGAGAATTCAATGTAGTTCAGCTTAGTAATGACACAGTCTGCCCAGAGGAAGCATCAAATTTTATAAGAATAGGATTTTCTTCTAATAACACTCTTCTTCGAGATGCCAGTCATAAACTCTAGCTGTTACATGTACTCTGAATGACTGTTTATAAATCAGAGTTTCCTGCTCCTCAAATGAAAAGAAGTATTCTATCATCTATTATATATATGATCTATATAAGGATATATAGAGATATACATAAGGATATCTATCTATCTACATATAGATAGATATCCTTAAAGAGTTGATGAATGTTTTTTAATCTAAAATTTACATAAGATTTCTTATATAGAAATATTTGTATGTTGTATCAGAAGAATCATCTCCCCTTCAAATCCACTTTCAGCTTCGCTATAGTTCAAGGACTCTCAGGCTAAGTATAGTTACATTCAGGCCCTTGTAGAGAGAATTAATAGATGGTTTGGTGTCATGAATACTATTCAGATAAATTATCACTGATTTTTCTTGGGACCTTAAAATTATTTTGTCCAAGATGGTACTCCCAGTGATACTATCAGTAGTGCTTACCTTTGAAGCATATACACTATGTGTGGAAGATTGATAAATACATTTTATGTCACCAAATAATATATTTTCCTTAGAATATGGGGTTCTTAAGCATGACACTTATGAGCAATTTTAGTACCTTTCCAACAAAATTTCTAAAGGAAATTTTATAGTGAAGCCCAGAAAAGGTAAGATTCAATATAGATAAATATGATTCACAGCAAATTGTTACAAATAAAAGAACTACGAAAGTTAGGTATACCTAGTGGGAGAAACGTTCCCAATGAACTTGAATAAATACCTCATCTGTCATTAGGGTTGCGATTGATCTGCCAATCTCATGGTACTGTTGACCCTTTCCCAGGGGTCCCAGAAGGATGAACAAAAACCTGCAATTAGACAAAGAAAAAAAATGTTTCAAAATAGAAAAATAAAAGTAATTTTAGCATTTTAAATCATGTAGCATTAAATTGAATAATTTATAATCACTGACATCAACAGAATTGCTAAATATGAAAAATTTGAGATGAAATATTTCCCTATTTCTCAATTGACTATTATGAAAAATTTTACAATAATTGATTTATGAACATTGAAGACACATGGCTACAATAGTATTAGTGTTTTTTTTAGTATGATGTCCAGCCTTACATGGTTGTTAATGAGAACTTTAAATTTTTTGTAAGTTTTAATGGGAAGGAGATGGAAGAGTCTGATTAAATCTTTCTGAAATGGAAAGGAGAGAACTTACTTAACATGGGGCCAGGCAGTGGCACATTTGGTAGAACAGACATGTTATGATGTGAAAGGACCTAGGTTTAAGCCCCTGTTGCAGGTGTCTCTCTGTCTCTATTTCTCCCTCTTTTTTGATTTCTGTTTCTAGCCAATAAATAAAATATTGAAAACAAACAAACAAACAGAAACAGAAAGAACATGTGGACAAAAAGAAGATGCTTGTAAATAGAGCAGTGGATTGATTAGGTGCACGTGGCACCAAGCGCAAGGACCGGTAAGGAACCCAGTTGGAGCAGGGGAGTCGCTTCACAGGCGGTGAGGCAGGTCTGCAGGTGTCTGTCTTTCTCTCACCCTCTCTGTCTTCCTCTCCTCTCTCCATTTCTCTCTGTCCTATCCAACAACAAATGACATCAACAATAACAATAATAACCATAAGAAGACTACAAAAACAAGGGCAACAAAAGGGGGAAAAAATGGTCTCCAGGAGCAGTGGATTCATGGTGCAGGCACTGAGCCCCAGCAATAACCCTGGAGGCAAATAAATAAATAAATAAATAAGTAAGTAAATAAATAAAATATTACCTTAAATAGAAAAACTGTTGCCAGGAACCAAAGTACTGGGTAGGCAAAAAAGACAGAATTGATGATCTATTAAATTCCAATGCCAGAGAAAAGAAAACGTTATGTTGGAGTGAAAGTATGACAAACTTACCACCACAACTGAAAACATTGAGGAAATTAGTATGTGTTTTAACTTTGGAAGATTTATAATTGTTCTTCAGAGAAATTATGAAAATTAAAGAATGCCCTATATTCTAAAATATAACACTTGTGTGTGTTTTAATATGATGAGATGATGGAGAAAGAGAGAGACAGAGGAGAGAGAGAGAGAGAGGGAGAGAATGAGAACAGTGCTCAACTATGACTTACACTGGTTTATGATGATGGTGGTATGAATTGAACCATAGAGTTCAGAGCCTCAAGCCTAAGTCTTCTGCATAACCACTTCTGCATAACCACTTTCTTTTCTTTTTTTTTTCTGCTATGAGGGTTATCAGTGGGGCTCAGTGCCAGCACTATGAATCCCCTGCTCCCAGTAGCCATTTTTCCCATTTTTCCTATTTATTTATTGGATAGAACAGAGAGAAATTGAGAAAGGAAAGGTAGATAGAAAAAGAGAGACACCTGGGGGCTGGCGGTAGCTTATCAGGTTAAGTGCATATAGTACTAAGTGCAAGGATCCATACAAGGATCCTGATTTGAGTCCCCGGCTCCGCATCTGCAGGGAGGGAGGTTCACTTCACAGACGAGGTCACTTCGTAAGCAGAGTCACTTCACAAGCAGTGAAGCAGGTCTGCAGGTGTCTATCTTTCTCTCCCCCTCTCAATCTTCCCCCTCACTCAGATTTACTCTGTCCTATACAATAAATGGGGGAGGAGAAAAACCTATTTCGCGGCTCATAAAGCATCCTCTATGCAGTTGGAGAGTGGAGGCTCAAACCCAGGTCCTTGCATGTGGTAATGTGTGCTCTTAACTGGGTGCACCACCAGCTGACCTCTTTGAATCAGTCTTTATGTAAATATTGTAGTTTTTTAAATTTCTCCTTACACAGTGACCGTACTAGCTCCCTAACTTTTCCCCTGTTCTTTTCTTCATTTACTTTACTCTGTCAGTATAAAATGAGGTCATCTAAACCATGACAAGTTTCCAAGTGAGGGCATATAACCCCACTAAGATTTCTTTTTTCTACTTCTGGGAATTTTTTCTTTCCTGTGAAGTATGGAATGTACCATAGTCATAAATAACCATCATTTAGTCAGAGCTCATCACAGATTTTCCTAAGGGATTTTAAATGACCAAAATAATACCTCTACAATGACACAATTTGACTTAAATCTGAATTCCAAAACACTAGGAGCCTTGGATAGGTTATATGTTTTATACATAAAACAAAACCTCAATCAGGTAGATGCCATCTTATACATTCAGTTTACTCTTTTTCTTAAAAAAAAGTTAATATATGTAGAAATCTCAGCAGTTCTTTAAAGGATGAGCGAGTATCTTTTTCGATGTAGAGGAGACATACTATGAAAACAAGTTTTCTGGATTACCCATTAATCTCTACAAGAAACTCTCAGAGGAAATTATATTTATATCCTATTTTTTTCCTATTTTTTCCTATAGTAACTAGTTCAAGAAAAATACAGAAGATGCTCTTAAAATTTTTACCTGGTTGGGATTGGGACTTCAGCCAATCCTTGAAGCAAAACAGCTGGGGACAACCTGACAAATGCGACTACAGTGCGCTCCAAAAATTCCAATTCCCCTACTAAGATGTTTGAAGCTTCAGCACCTGGAGGAATCTTTTTCATAAAATGCAGATCAACCTGTAAGCATCACAAAAGTAAAATAAGATACATAAAAACTGGAAATTTTGCCAAATTATATGTGCTTCACATGTTATAAATCATCAATAAAATTTACATATAGTTTAAGTATATTTTATATAATTAAAAATTCAAACATCATATTTGTTCTTTAAAAATATTTTTTATTTATTTGTGTGTTTTCGTATTTTGCCACAAATAATTTGTATGCTCTAATTTCTTTATTCAATATATATTTTTAGAAAGCTTCTTCAGCACCAGTAATGAAAGTTTGTAGGGAGAGTTTATGTTTAATTAAGCGAATATACTCAAGGCATAGTATTATCAGCATCTGTCAATATCCGTGTTTCTTCTTACAGCATAAATTATGACTTCAGTTTTCATCTTTAGCTGTTCTATATCATTTCATTTTATGTTTAGCCTGATTATTCTTCAATTTTAATATCATATCAGATAATTTAGATATGGCAGAATAAAGAAAACAAGGATAAATTAACATTTGGTTGCTGAAGAAACAGTTAAATTTCTGACATGAGATGTATATGATTGAAATGAATGCATACAAAGCTTAAGTAGTCATTAACGAGAAGAAATGCTTACATTACAGTAAAGGGTGAAGTCTGAAATATGAATGTAAAGTAGTTTTAAGAGTAAATAAATTTTAATGTGCAGGGGGTTTGTGAAAGCAAAGCAGTGAACCTAAAGTCAGCTTTACAAGACCTATTTCTTATTTCTAGTTCATTTCAGTTAATTTTTATGGAAATCTGTTTGTAGGAAGAGCAAGCATTTGTCTGTTCTAGTAATTGGTTTTATGTTCTCATTTTAATGAAACAGGGGTCAAAGATCAGAATGAAAATAGCTGAGAGAGAGAGGGAGAGAGAGAGAGAGAGAGAAGCTATGGTAAAAATAGGTGAGACCTAGGAGATTTTTAAGCTGCTAATTCATTTACTAGTTTAATAATTTAAGGATATTTTTCCAAGATAAAAATAACAAAAAGTTAGAACTTGAACAAATACCTTAGAACTACATCACCAGACATTAGAGATTATATTAAACATGTTGCTTTCTGAAATCAAGACCACAGCACAGCTGTTTAGGTTTATAACTACTTAATTTAACCACAAGATAAGGATACATCAAAACATAAAACTCATTGTATGGAGCATGCATTTTATCGCAAGAATTATTCTAGTATAATCTGTAATATTCCACTAAAGACTCAGATGGTACCAATTTCCTACTTTAGAGTAAATATAATTTAACAAAGCTAAATTGCTCATAAAATATAATAAATATTAAAATCTCAAAAATTAAATTTATTAATGTTATAAATATAACTCACAGACCTACATATAAATTATATATATACATTGAGATGCTAAATGTCAAAAAGTATCCTTTGTAGGATCTAACTAACTTTTTAATTTATTGATACAAAAGTATTTATCCTAGAAACTGAAGATTTTAATTTCATGGAACTAATGATATTTTTTCACTAATTTGCCAAGTAGGATAAACACACACATTGAAAATGCTTTCAACTAATAATATTTTAGTTTGATTATAAAGTATAATCTTCAAGAAATGAATAAAAAACGAACTATACACAATTAGCCCTATGAGAAAAGCAAAATGAATTTTCATTAATATTTCATAGTCTAAAAAAGTAAAAAAAAAGTCATGATCTTTCTCACACAGGAAAGAATAATCATAAACTTAAACACAATGGAGTAACATTTAAAATGAGAAAAATAGATGTTTAAGAAAATCTATAATTGGTAAACATTGAGTTATATTGGTAATACCTGTCATAACTTTGGTGAGAAACTTAATCTCTACTTGGAAAAATTTCTATAAACTCATTCATTGCTTGACAAATGCCATGGTCTAAACTATTGAAATCTGCCTCAAGCAGGTGGAAATTATACAAATAACTACTTTAATATGCAATTTAATTAAGTCAAGGCATACACAGCATGCTAAAATAGTTTAATTTTATATGAGGAAATAAATGGCTCACGTGACTTTCTTGCATCACATTATATCTTATATATATAGTGGATTGGTGTTTATAATTTTTAAAAATGTCAAAAATATAAATAAATTAATTTTATAATTAGAAAATTAACCTTTTATTTAAAATGTAATAAGTTATAGTTTTAAAATGCATATCTATAATAGTCATCATGCTCATTCCACTGTATTATTCTGGAGTAGCTATATATTTGGGGATAATGAAGTATATATAATTTCTGAGGTAGTCCTATACTATTTGGACCTGTGTTAACATTCTAGTCATAAAGAACCTTACTTGGCATTCTAACCACATTTTAATATTATAAAAGACATTTTTGAGGGTCACAACCTATTCTTTTATAAAATTACAAATTCCCAAAATATGAAGTAAGATGATTTATACCCCTAAGGCAATTCTCAAGTGGACTCAAACACTTAGAATAAGCTTAAAGAAGATAGATAGATAGATGATAGATAGATAGATAGATAGATAGATAGGTATAGATATATAGATAGATAGATAGATAGATAGATAGATAGATAGATAGATAGATAGATAGGTATAGATATATATAGATATAGATACCAGAGCACTGTTCAGCTCTAGTTTATGGCAGTATAGAGGACTGAAGCCTCAGGCATGGGAGACTTTTTGCACAACCATTATGCTATCTATCCTCGCCCAGAAATTCTGAAATTTTCTAATACTAAATTGGATTTTAAAGAAATCAAGCTTGCTTTGGGATCCATGATTGCTCAACAAATTGTTTGGCTTCATATGTTAACTCTCTTTTCAATCACCAGGTTCCAGATGCCACCAGGATGCTGGCCAGGCTTCCCTGGATTGAAGACCCCACCAATATGTCCTGGAGCTCAGCTTCCCCAGAGACACACCTTACTAGGGAAAGAGAGAGGCAGACTGGGAGTATGGACCGACCAGTCAACGCCCATGTTCAGCGGGGAAGCAATTACAGAAGCCAGACCTTCTACCTTCTGCAACCCTCAATGACCCTGGGTCCATGCTCCCAGAGGGCTAGAGAATGGGAAAGCTATCATGGGAGGGGGTGGGTTATGGAGATTAGGTGGTGGGAATTGTGTGGAGTTGTACCCCTCCTACCTTATGTTTTTGTTCATTAATCCTTTCTTAAATAAAAAATTTAAAAAAAAAAAAGAAATCAAGCTTGCTTTTGTGGATCTGGACTTATAGTAATGCTGCTGGATATTCTATATCTTTATGCCAAGGGAAACATACTTGATTGTGGTCTTTTGGTACTTAAGCTATATATGAGAAGCAGTTATATCTCCAGGGAAGGAGGTTAGACAGGAAATCATAGTAGAACTAGAAGTGACTGGACATGACTCATGCTGAGATGTGGAAGAAATACAGATGGGACTTTACGAAGAAAGTTTTAGTCTAAAGTCTATTACTGAAGGTGCAAGAAAATTAATAGGGAATCTCTAGAGAGAAATAGTGTTGTGACACTAACCAGCTAGTGATCTTGAGCAGCTAGCTCTCTTTATTTCTCTAGGATTTCGTTTTGTCACCTTCTAAATGAGAAGATTTCTAAGCTTCCCTATAGTTCTATGACATAATAATCTAATTTTTTGTAATGTGCTTTATAAACTAAAGATAGGTGCAAAAGAAAGTTCATTCTACAAAGAAAATAGTGTAAAGGCTTCTTTGGGCATATGAAATAAAAGAAACATCACCAACATTTGGGACATCCTAAAATAGCACTGTTCTACAAGTCAGTTTAAAAAACAGAAATGTAGAATGTGTTGACACATCTGCTCTTAAAAAGCCTTATAGAAACCAAAAAACTGATAACTTAGATTATACTTTTTAAAAATCCCTAAATGAATCATTTTAATTGGCCTATCTATTCAAAGATTTAAGATAGGTGGTTAAAATGGATACGAAGTATAAAGTCATCGTGAAACAAGCAAAGGAAATACTTTTGTTTCTAATAATGCTTGTTATTTCCAAGCCTCACTATTTTCTGCCTCCTCAGAATATAAATTTAAAAAAAACTAATTTTCCAAACAATTTTCCTGAACTAAAAGATTAAATTATTTTGAATCTTCCAGGACTAAATCACTGATACATCCCATCAAACAATTTAAGGCACTAAAGATCCAGAAGAGACCAAAACTGCATTAAATTTTGTCTAATATCTATTTTGGTACATTTTCCACTAATACTTAGGAAGACAACAATAGTAGTAGTAGTGGTGGTGGTAATCACATAAGCCCTACTATATACCCAGTATTCTTTTAGTCTCTATAGCTCACTTAATCTTGACAACAAAATTATAAATATTTTAATTCTAATTTTACAAATGAGAAAGCTAAAGTTTGGAGAACTTATTCATGGTCAGATAGCTTATAAATGCTAGAGTTCTCCAGCACTACAATGTGCCATGTTATAAGACTAAGTAGAGGACTCTAGACATTTAATTGTCTGTTAAAAGAGTAGGAAAGTTATCAAGGGAGGGGGTGAGATACAGAGTTCTGGTGGTAGGAACTGTGTGGAATTGTACCCCTCTTACACTATGGTCTTGTCAATATTTCCACTTTATAAATAAAAGTTAAACAAAGGATAAAGTGGATACATTACTGGAAATGGAGTAAGGAAGAAAAGAATGAAAAGAAAGAAAATCTATTTATAGTCTTCTGTAGTTCTAATTGTCTTGGGAAACCTGAAGATGACCACTGTCTCCAATCAGCAATCTTTGCTTTCTTTCAAATGTGATAAAGCATATTTGAAGGTTGCAAAGATAGGTCAGACAACTAAAAGCAATGAAAAATTTAGTGCCAATAGGTTATAGCCTTAAAAAATGCTAAGCAGCAATTTATTTGAAAGGATGTGATTATTATCATTGTTTTTGAGAATGTTAAATATGCCCTTTCTATACTGTTAATGCCTGCATGAATAAGTAAGCAACATTTTAAGTCACTGCTTTTAAGATATTGTTTTGAATATGGAATATAAAAAATAGATGTATGGCAGTTTGTACCAATTTTATTTCGACTTGAAGATGAATGATGATGTTATGCTTTCAAGAGATATTTTTTGGAGTAGCAAATGGAATACATTTGAACTGGCTTAATATTAAGTTACATGCTTCCACACAGTGAAGTGAGCTTTGAACCACTGCAGAAACAGCTCGAATTTGCCCTCACCTCTCTCTCTTGTTGGTGTGGAAGTCCTTTTTCTTGCCTCTGTTTCATCCCACTTGGGCTAGTATGCCCTTTTTGTTGGCCTCCCAGTCCCTGCACACATAATTAACAGACTTAAGCTGGTACACCATGCTCCCACAGAAACTCTACAAGCACCAGAGAAAGAGCATGCACAAAAGTAGACCTAGACCATTTTAGGTATTTGGCAGAGAGTGCTGAAACAATAAGAAACTGACTGCTAATTATCTTTTCTGAAGCTTGATACAGGCTACTTCCTTTACTGTGGCCTCCCACTCTCACCCTGCCCATTGTTAAAATCATTACCAATACTAATATTTGATAGGGGGAACAACTGAAAGATGTTACGCATGTACAAACTATTGTATTTACTGTTGAGTGTAAAACGTTAATTCCCCCAATAAAAATTTAAAAAAAAACAAAAAACAATGCTCTGAGTTACTATTGTTTCAGCCACTAAGACAGAGTTTTTGATCCTCTTTATTTTTGGCCAGTACTGAAAAAAAAAAAAAAACTATGCTATTTACTTATGTTATGATAGCACAGATATGTCAGGAATTTGCTAAATCAGAAGCATATTGCTTTCATAAACTTACTTCCTATTTGAAATATATTCAAGTAAATTATTTCATTTGAATAATCCCCAGTTAGATATATCTCTGAACAGCCATTTTTTATTACATTTTTATTTAAAAGTCATTCAGTTTTACATTTTCAGTCTAGTGCTTCCTTAAACAGGTATCTTCTCTGAATTATGACAATTAAGTTTTATATTTATGATTCACTTATCTACAAATGGGGGAAAATATTTTTTGGATAAAAGACTAGTAAGCATTTCAAACAAGCCTCCATTTAAATTCTTTGTGAGGTCTAGTTATTTCATTTACTGAGAGGTATATATGCCAAGTGGCTGAAACTTGAAGCTATATGTAAAAGTCATACTTGTTATGTGAACAATAAAAATGTTAACTGTGATCTTAAACAATATAAATATATATAAAACAATATCTATAACAATATTAGAATTTGACTAAAAACAAAATATGTATGCAAATCATTCTGTCAATACCTCTTAAAATGAGTAGTAACAACTAGCAGTAATTCAGCAGCTTAACTCAGAGGATGAATAGCTTACCTTGCTAAAGTCAACAGTGCTGTTTTCTCTGCTCACATCATTTTTATTTTCAACACAGGCTAAAGCAGACTGAGGAGAAACAACCTGACCTGCTAAAAGAGATTATTATTACAGAATACAAGCAGTTACTTACATAATTCTAGACATATTGAATGAAATTCTAATTAAACTAGACTAACACAGGTTTCTTAATGAATTTATGAAATAAGCATGAAAGGCGATATACATATATCTTTACCAATACAAAAGTTCTTATATATTGGTTACAGATAGAAATGGGAGAATTCAATCAAGAAAAATGCAAACTAATTTTTTGTTATTTATGAAGATTGCAAAGTTTTTAAATATAACCATGGTTTCAAAACTTCTAAATTTTATCCTACACTAGTGATGTGTGTGTGTGTGTGTGTGTGTGTGTGTGTGTGTGTGTGTGTGTGTGTGTGTGTGTGTGTGAGAGAGAGAGAGAGAGAGAGAGAGAGAGAGAGAGATAAGACAGTTGTCTGCTAATATTTAAGATCAGACACAAGAATTTGGAATGTAAAGGTTATAAAAGAGAAAAGGAGGCCAGGAAAATATCTCTCTATAGTGCAAATATACCATTCTCAAGGACCTAGATTCGAGCCAATGGGCACCAGATAAAAGCAACGTATAAAAGGGAGGCTTCACCACTGGTGAAATAGTACTATGTTTCTCTTCCTCTCAGTCTCACTTTTCCTGCCTTTAACCCTTTATCTGAAAATAGATAAATATTCCACCAGGGGCTATACAAGCATGCAGGCATAAAGCCCAAGTGAAACACATGTGGCAAGGAAAAAAAAATTGGAATGGGAGGTGTAAATGTTTATCTAGAAAGAACACATCATATTTACAATTCCTTTGCATTTGATAACCATAAAAATTGATGACCTTTATAGACTTCTATGTGAGTTATAAGTGACTTTACTTCACATACTATACATACTATGAATACAATGAACATAGTACTTTAAAAATAATAGAATTGTTATATAAGATAGAATGAGGTGCAATAAACTGACCACTGCTCAGCTCTGGCAGTAGCAGTGCTGGGGGTCTGATGCATGCAAATCGGTACAAAAAAACTGAACTATCTCCTTGGCACAGGAGTATGATTTCATGGTGGTTTAATCCAACAGTACAAGTACAGTGATACTGGTCTTCACAAGAAAAGAAAATAGCTTGAGTTGCATTATTTTACCACTAACACTAACTAGAAACTTACTTTGTAGTCTTTTCCCAGTTATAATGTATATTATATTAGACAAAAAGACAGTAAAACTGGACTGGCTAGCAAAGTGTAACAAAATTCAATGATTCTCTAAATATAACATACTCATTGCAATCACAGTCGATCTGAAATATGCCCCTCTTTAGCAATTAAATTACAAATAACTACTGGAGCTTGCTTAATATCACATATACCTCCTCCCCCCCATCTCTCATTTTGATTTCTTTTTACTATGAAACAGAGAATGACTAAGCTATGAAGCTATAAGTATACTCATGATAAAAACTCAGTGACTCTAAAATGCTGCACTTTTTTTACATCAGATTTGGCTATCTGGTGGAATGAAAATGTTCAGAAATATTCTCTCACCTAAATTCTAACTTCCTAGAAGTTGAACTTTAGTCTCATCTTCTCTAATTGCTTCAGTCTATATGTATCTAAATTTATCTAGATTACTATAGTTTATACAAAAATAAACTGTATCTTTAAATTCTCATCTAAAATGTCACTGACTATCACGTAGAAAGTATCAAGTGTGGCTAAAAACAAAGAGTTAAAAAAACACAAATTTGTGTTTTCAAGCATTACTACAGTTTTGCTTTTTGAAATAAAAAATCTCTCAAGCAGAGGTCATTTATTAGTAGTTATGAATTTATATTTTAAACTTTTTGTACTGTCAGAAAACGAGTTTACATTCTTCAATAATTTAAATATTTATCTTACTAGAGAAAGTAAAATAAAGCATTTGGTGAAGATTTAAAATATGAATTTGAAAAACAAATTCACCTCAAACCACTATGCAAATTCTGATTATAGCATATTCCAAGAAATATATAAACTTGAGAGAAATGACAGATTTAAACCACATCAATTTTCATCCTCCCATTTCTAACTGCAACATGCAGCTATGACTGTGAACTCTTTATTAACAGCCATTTAATTTATCATTCTCAAAATAATAACTGTAATTTTCAAAAAATCCTTTTACATAATGCATTTATGCTACTAACAGATGTCTTCAATCACCAGTTTCACATCATTTCTCCATATTTTCATAAGTTGTAACATTAGATATATTTAAACCTAAATTTACTGAATGTTCTGTTACATTATGTGGTGAATTTCAAGGCATAAACATATATCTGTTTTCTTATAAAATTAATTTCACTGCATAAAACTACATTTAATGTGTGCACTCAGCCGGATACAAAGGACTATGGGCATGTAGGGGAAAGGAATAGGGTGGAAGGGCTCTGTATTCTTACACTAGGAAGTGTATGATGGTAGACAAGGACATAGGTTGTGGGAGAAAGTGTCTTGTAGAGACACCTATAATGGTGTACCTATATACACTAAGAAAAGAGTATTTCATAAGTTTCCTTCCGTTTATACGATATATGTAAAACACTGGAAGTTGTATTTATTGTTATAAATATTCATGTATTTTAATTATATTGGCAGCTGGGAGAAGGCTCACTTTGTCGAGTGAATACTTTGTACAAGAACCTAGGTTGTCCAGAGGGAGCACCATACAAAGGGAAAGTTGCACCAGAGTAAAGTAGTGTGATAGTGTTTCTCCTCTCTCCTCCTCTATGCAAAATAGAGAGAAAGGGGTGGGGAGGCGACCCACCAAGGCAAAGAAATATGTGAGCATGAAGCTCCAGTGAAATTTTAGAGGAAAAAGATGTGTATACATATATATATATACATATATATATATCAGATAGCCACATATTAATCATAGTCGAACTATTGAAAATCTTATAAATCAATTTCATAACCTTTTTTATAAATTGATTTCTTTTGTTTACTCCAATAATTGCTATTGCCATTCAGAAGAAGTATAAGATGAGCTGGAACTTCAAAATTAATTTTAATTCAAATATTACTACAAAGAAGAGGCAGTATATTTAGGTTTTGAAAGGATATTCATATTTTCTCATTAATATCTAAAATAATAATAGTTGACAGAATGGCAATTTTTAGGCACAGAAATTAAGAAACCCAGCACCATCCTTTTTTATATACAACATGTGCTTATTTAACAACACTTTAAATTCAAAGTTTATCCTTTAAATACAAAATTAATTTATTTGTTATATATCTTATCAACTAAATTACATACAGTAATATTCATATAAGCAATTGTATTAATTTTCTTTTGAGTCATAAATTATTTTTTTCCTCTGGACCTCTATGTAGGGATAATTTGTCAGTAAGATAAAGAGTTGTTATATATAATATATTTTTCCAGGGCAAATCATAAGATATATGGCAAGTATAGAAGTAAATTTAGAGTGACTACTCACAAGAAAATAAAAACTGCCTTTCTGCTTTTTAAATTTTCACTAAATCTATTGTGATACAGGCATAGTAATTTCCCTCATCACTAAAGGTATGGGAAAGATAAAATTATATCAAAAGGAATGTTTCTTGACTAACTCATCAGTATCATTAAATTAAATCTCTGTTAAAACATAACATACATTAAATAGGTACTAAAAAAGTTAAATATTATATTAGCATGTTTTAATTTTTTATATAGTTTTCTTCTTTAAATAGTTTTAGGTATGTAAGTATTGTAAAATAGTATCTTTTTAACTTTGACCAAATTCAGGTTAGAGAATAATATATTGCTTAAGTATATTATTATTTGCTACTGGTTAGTCCACTAAAAATCGTGTAATAGAAGGAAACTGGGATGAAGACATGGAGATGCATTACTATTAACCTACACACCAAACTTGTTTACACTACCTCAGAAACCTTCAACGCATTTAGAGTACCCAAAGGGTAGGAGGTGAGGGAGGTACAGAGATGAGATGAGCCTGTTAGAGACAGACACAAGACAGAGCAAAATGAAGAAATATAAAGATGAATGACAAAGTCACATACATGTGTAACAATACATTTATTTATGGGAATAGAAAACATGAGGAAAGGCTAAATATTTAGAAAGTGTTGATTAGATGAGTTATAATTCAACAACATAAAAAAGAATGTGCATAATACAATTTGGAGAAAAACAGTATGCCTGAAAATAATTAATGATATAAAGAAAATAACAGACTTAAACACATTAGAAACATTTTTATATTAAAATCTAGTCTTGACATTCCAAAACCTAGTAACAAAAATACTGAACAGCTGTATCACAAAGTCATTCGGAATTTTTTAAATAGTGGAAAATATCTTTATTGTATAATGAAGTTTCATCATCTGCATGAACCTTCTAATATATTACTCTCAAATAATTCTAATCATTAGTTTCTTTTCTTCAAGGATTGGCCATTATGAGAAACAATTTTTAAATTATGGTATCTTCCAAGATAATGGTATTTAACAAAACCAAAACATCAAAATACAAAATATGTACATGCACACCTGGAAACAACAAAAAGGAGTTATTTATAAGAAGAAATTATTATAAATTAATGAAACTGATTTCCAAAAGTCAAAAATAAAAATCATTCACTATACACATGTGTACATTATTTTAAGGGCTGGAATCAATGCAGGCCTAAAGATCAATTTACATTCCAAGCTTTCAAATCTAAATACTATCCAGTAAACTAAGGGATTGAGAGTAGTTAGAGATTTTCTACTCTGTAACTTTGCTTGGGATCTTAATAGAGGTATAACTATATACTACTTAGATTAGAATAGAAAGGAGTTACATGAAAAGAATAGAGTTAGAGTTATTAGTAGAAAATTAAGTAAAATGAAGACAACCTATACCAAAGGAAACTAAGTCTAGAATTATATTTGCAAATATAAAGTTTTTCACAAGGGTAATAATATCTTATAGTATATTTACCAATCAACTATCTCAAGAGATTTGAATATATGAGCTAAACAATACAAATTCTGATATATTTTGCTTTCTAGATCATTTAATGCAGAAGTTATTTTTATTTTTAGAAAATACCTCTGTTTTCAAAGTATTATTTGAATATCTATAGCATATTTATTTAGAGTACTTCCCACCCATATTCTTTTCAAGGTTCTAATAGTATAGAAGATACCACTTTTCTATTATTTTGCTGTTGTTTTGCCAAATTTAACTGTCACTTTTTATTGAAACATCAGAATCAGACATTTAATTCTCACAGTTTAGATGCTTAATGAAAAGTGAAAGTTAAACACAGCATGGTGGCATTAAAAATGCATGGTGAATCCCTGGCATCCTGCATCTTAGCCCTTAAGAGAATGAGCAGAACACCAAAAAAATAAATTACACAAAAATGTAAGACTAATACATCTGGAGGTGAGATTGACAAATTATTACAAATCATAAGGAAAAAAGGTTACAACTAAGTAGTGTTTAGTTGGGGAGGAGAAAAGCAAATATATATATTACACTATCCTGAAGTTGAATCTATAAAATTGGGAAAATTAATTTAAAAAGATAGTATCTAAATGTTTAACCCTTTGAACTACTACACTTTCAATGAACAAACTCAATTAAGGAAGTAGAGACCTTATTCTATTTTCAAACTTCTCTGTATAAGCACCCAGTTTGTTGCTAAGGGGATGTCAACGGGTTTATTTTGAAAGTATAAAATAGATTAAATAAGTGGGTATTTTATTTCTATCCTGGTCGTTAGGGCAGAAAATGTTTTCTGTATTGTAGTTTCTAGAAAATTCTGTATTTAAATCTTATTCTATACTCTTAAAAGAAAAAATATATATATTTGTATAAAATACTAGGTATTTTTATAGGTATTTTTATTTTACTCTTTTGATTATCTAGATGCCTTGAAACATTTTTGCATCTGTTTTCTTGAACACATATTAAATATCTATTACATATTTTGAAACTGTGTCAAACCTATATTTATGGCTATGAGTTTCTATTTATTTGTTTATATGGAGTTTGTCAGGGGTTTTTAATTCATAAGTAGACTGAGAACCTTAGTAATAAAGGTCTTTCACACTTTTTTCCACTACTGAGTAGGAGATTTATTTCTATATTGGTAAAAACCATACATATTTTCAGAATTTTCAACACACATAATTATGCAAAGTGTGTGAGGAAGCTAAACAGAGTCACAAGGAGGTGTTATAAACCTAGGCTTAGAAAACCACTTCTGACAGCATACTACAGCAATACTTAATTGGATGTATGAGTCTTATTAGAAATGTTTCCAAGTCTTTATTACCCTAATGTATGCTCCAAAAGGATCTATATGTGTTCATATCAAGGCTGATTATACAGATGGTGACAAATTCACTTTAGAAATACTCATATTTTAGTTTTTAGAAAGCTAAAAAATTCCTAAATAAGACAAAAGGCAGACTTTCAGAAATCCCTGTCTCTCTGTGTAGACTTATGATTCATGACTTTAGTTCTATTATCTCTTGTGTTTAGCAGATATTTAAAGCAATAACAAGTAGTGTGTCTAAGTCTAGAGGATATTACAGTAAATATTTAAGCCAGTTACTTCAACACCTCTTTTCTTCCAACCACAATGAGATTATAGCAAGTTAATGACCTAAGGTCCTTACATATTTAATAAAATACATATTCTTCTTAGAGACAAATATTTCTGTACCATTTCTTGTAAAAAAATTTTTGTAATGAAAGCTGAATTTCATTGTAATAAGATGTGTGTTCTTTTATTATTAGAACAATAGTCCATGGGAATCTTTTACTAAGGTTTATGAAATCCTGGTGACATAAAGCCATAGTGAAAATTAGTACCCAGCTAAGTATGTTTTCAGAATATCATGATATTAAATAAATACTATTGTATAATAAAAGCACTGCATTCCTCCAAGGATAAGACTTCAAATTTATATCTATAACACATTTCAAGCAAATTGAGTCATAATAGGAATATATTTTAAATACGTATGAGGTGTTGTTGGTCAGTGGCTATAGAGCACACCTGCAAGGGTAGGAAACTTCACAAGTGCAGCTTCACAAGCTGCACTTCCACCTGCAGGGTAGGAAACTTCACAAGTGCAGCTTCACAAGCTCAAGTGTCTCTCTATCTCCCCCTCTCTTCTTGATATTTCTCTGTCTTTATTCAAAATAAAATAAAAGAATAAAATATTAAATACATATTATGCAAAACAGGTGATATAGTTTAAAAAGCATTCAGTGAAATCCATAAATAAAAGTTGGTATACACAATATGCATATGATATATTTATTGAACCAGATATGTACACAGCTAAGCCTCTTTTAAATAATAGAAATGGATTATATTCAGTAATTACAACATCTTTTAAAAATTAAATTAGTTTAAAAGTAATTTTTGTGTACTGGGGAGATAGCATAAAGATTATGTCAAAGAGTTTAATGCCTGAGATTCTATAGTCACTGGTTCAATCCCTAACATCACCATCAGGCAGAGCTAAGCAGTAATCTGTAGTATTATCTATCTATCTATCTATCTATCTATCTATCTATCTATCTATCATCTTTCCCACAGCATTTTTCTCATTAAGATAAATGAATAAAAAATGTCATTAATAACTTGATTATATGTATATGATTATAAAAGCATATCTATCTATATTAATTCATTTGTTAAAAATTATACTTATTTGTATATATTTGATTAAAAACTCACATATAAAACAGAATTTAGGAAAAATCATTTTCACACTTTTGAAAATAAGAGCGAAATTATGTCAAATATTTCATTCTGTTAACACATTTGTTTTTGTTCATTGTGGAAATCTGAGTAACTCTTATAAAGCATTTGAAAATATGACTTTTAGAACCAGAGACTTTTTTTTATGAGCAGCTTAATTTACAAGCTTGTAAGGGGTATATCATTTAAAAATATATTTATTTATTTATTCCCTTTTGTGGCCCTTATTATTTTATTGCTATAGTCGTTGTTGGATAGGACAGAGAGAAATGGAGAGAGGAGGGGAAGACAGAGAGGGGGAGAGAAAGATAGACACCTGCAGACCTGCTTCACCGCTTGTGAAGTGACTCCCCTGCAGGTGGGGAGCCGGGGACTTGAACCAGGATCCATATGCCGGTCCTTGTGCTTTGTGCCACATGCCCTTAACCCGCGCTACTGCCCGACTCCCAGAACCAGAGACTTCTATAGCTAATGGAAGTTTAATAAACACACACCATTTTCAGGATAACTTGAAACTAATAGCCTAAAACTAATAGATTGACCTAAGACTAATAATAAAATAATTAATAATAAAATAACAATGTAACAATAGAATAGAATAATAATAAAACAACCTAAGACTAATAGAAAAAAATTGATAATAATCAGATATTACTAATTTTTCTTAATATAGGTTATGAAAATATGTGTAAGGAGAAAGTAAAAATTCAGGAGAAATAAAGTAGTCTGAAACTCAAACCATAGGAGTAAGTCAATTGTTTGAAAACAGTGCAAGCCATCTGTATTGGTATGCAAAAATGGAAAGTGAGATATTAAAGATGTAGTATTGTCATTAATTGAAAATTAGACTCTCTCTCTCTCTCTCTCTCTCTATATATATATATATATATATATAGTCACAGACAATGCACTAATTGATAATTTCATTCTTAATCTCTATTACAGTTTTTAATATGACCTACATAAAATCATATTTTTCCACAAACAATAAATTTTGATCAGTGTTAATTTTAAATCTCATTAATGGTATAAATCAAATTGTTATGTCCCATTCTAAAGCTATGACAATGACTAACACTTTTGGATGCAATTAATACTCAATTTGTTTGCTATACTTGAGTCTATATTCTTATTAGATAAGAGTTTTCTTAACATACTTTTATGAAAATTTCGGGAAACATACCCGTTACTAAAATTTCTAAATTTTCATACTTGATAGTGACACTATATACATATAACATTTAAAACCCTACTAAAATAATCTGTATTTCAATAGATTATTTGTTTTCAACTAAAACAAATTTTAAAAGATTTAGGAGCACTTTGATACTATATTAGACATACAGAGCACAATAAAGAAACAGTTACCATTTTTATCCATGGAATTTGGCTCTGATTGTTTCTTGCCAATGTCAGCAAAGGAACGAACAATGGGAATCCTATTGGTGAGTTTTTTCTGATTCTGATGGTGATGTTGTTTCATCAGTGCCTCATGTACCCTGTGGCGTACATCCTCATTGAGTTGTCCTGAGCTCACTTGTTGGTCAAGGATCATATCTGAAGAAAGAAGACATGAAGATTAATTAACACTACTTTTCTATTGTTTGTCAGTAGTGAACCACTGAGTGAAAATTTCTACTTTACTTCTTAAAGTAGAAATATGAAAACCTTAAAGTAGGAATATGTTACTTTAAAAATCTCTTACGTATGGTCATACAAACAGAAGTCCATCTACCTTTGTACAAATGTTGCACATAAAGGCCTTGGGAATTCTTTTTACTAGCAATCATTTAATTTTAACTATACAATCATCTTACAGAATATCATTTTTAAATGGACACAACTATATTAAAAGCAAAGAGCTTTACTGTTTCTATTATTTATACTGATAGGAGGTAAAATTTGGACTGGCTGTGGTATATTACACCAAAACAAAGAACTCTAGAGAAGAGGTGGACAGGAGACGGTTGGAGGTTGGCTGTTAGGATGCTTATGCAATGATTGATAGAAAAGCACCAAAGTTGGGAGCCAAAGGTTTTGCAGACAGACACTTATCACAGGGAGATAAGAAATTATATACCTGGAGCTGGGTGATTGCATGCCTGGTTAAGCACACATATCATCATCAGCAAAGATTCAAGTTTGAGCCCCCACTCCCCACCTGCAGGGGGGGGACAGTTCACAAGTGGCAAAGCAGGTCTGAAGGTGTCTATATTTGTCTCATCATCCCTATCCCCTTTCCCCCTCTTAATTTCTCTGTCACTTCAAATAAAATATAATGGAAAAAAATGGTTGATGGAAGTAGTGGATTCGTAGTGCCAGTACCTAGCAATAACCCTGTGGCAATTTAAAAAATTTTAAAAAGAAAGAAATTGTACCCATGTGTCAACATCTGTATTGTGATTCATTAACCCCCCAATAATGTAAAAAATGAGTTTTTCTAAAAAAAACCAGAAATACCTCACAAGCCAGCAATAATACCCCTAGGTACTTACCTGAAAATATGAACACACTAATTTAAAAAGTTATGTGCATGTTTTAGAAAAACCAAAACTGTGCACTATTCACATTAGCAAAATATGAAATCAACCTAAATGTCAATGGATAGATTACAGGATAAAGAAACTGTGGTGAGGCCAAGAGACAGCTCATTTGTTAGATTACATAGTTTAGCATATTCAAGGTCCTGGGTTCAACCCCCCCAGCACCACATGGGTGCACCATATATAAGTGAAACTTCCTAAGTGGTGAAATGGTGGATGCTGTGGTGTCATTCTTTCTCTGTCTTGCTCTTTCTCCCTTTGTTTCCTTCTCTACCTACTATTAAATAGTAAAGAAAAACAAATCCACTGGAAGTGGTGGAGTTACACAGCTGTAAAAATTCAGTAGAGAGAGAGTCAAGGGTATTTATATACTTTTCCCATATTTGGGAGCTTCTTTCTGCCCTGATCTAGCTTTCTAGTCCTATCCTCAACTCTAACACCATCTTCCCAGACAATACCCCTAGCCCACCTGCATGCTAGCTGTCAGGCTCATGAAAAAGTTAATAAATTCATAGCCCTTTGGAATATACCTAAAATAGACTTCCTAGCTCCTTCTAATATGAAGACTCCAAATTTTATATGCTATACTCTTACCTTTAGGTTCTTGATTATTAAACATTTTTTCTGTTTTATATCATAATGCTTTTCAGCCACCAAGTTGCAGATGCTACCATGATACCTACCTTACTTCCCTGGGAAAATGACCTCACAAATGTGTCCTAGAACCCCACCTCTCCAGAGCTCTGCCCCATTAAAATAGAAAATAGAAGTAGGTTGGGGGTATGGATCAATCTGTCAATGCTGATGTCTAGTGGAGAAGCAAGTATAGAAGCCAGACCTTCCACCTTCTGTACCCTGTAAAGATTTTTGGTCCATACTCCTAGAGGAATAAAGAATAGGGAACCTTCCAATGGATGGGAAGTTCAGTGTTGGAAATTGTATGGAATTGTGCTCCCTTATAGCATAAACTTGTCAATAACTATTAAATAACAATAATAAATAAGACCAAAAACAAAAAATAACAAAATTAATAATAATAATAATATTTTCATTATTTTACTTTTGCTAAAATATGTTTATCTTCCAGTCCAAAAGATATAGTAGTTCTATGCCTGTATTACTAAGAAAACTTTATTAAAGTATTTAACTAAAATATTTAATATTTAGTGTAATATTTTACTGATATTTTAATTTAATAATTAATCAAGTATATTACTAAAGTACTTCATATGTATGACTGTTATGTTATATAAAATTCATATATCTCAAGGGCTAGTTATAGTACTATATTACAAACTAACCTCAGGTATATAACATACCTTTTTCTAGAAATTTAATGTAGTTTTGTGTAGTTTAAATAAGTAGACAGAAGACTATGGGGTACTCAAAAAACCTTGTAACTTTATGTGATCATAGCATCTCACCATGTGCAAAGGTGCAGATTTGCACCTTAGTATCATATACGAACATCAAACATCTCTATCTTCTGCTCCAGTGTGTAAAGCAATGGTATGGGTGTGGTATCTCTCCTTCTCTTTCCTTTTATCTTTCTCTCTCCTGCTCTCTTTGTAAAATTAAAGAAAAAATTTAGCTCTCCAGAGCAGTGGAATCAAGCACATGCGCAAGGTACCAATATCTCATAAATACAATAATTCATTCATTAATTAAATGGACACACATTTCTTTTATTACATATTTCTATTTTAATTAATTGAATAGGACAGACAGGAATTATAAGGAGAGATAGAAATGGAGAGATAAAGAAAAACATCTGTAGCACTGAAGACCAGGTGTGTGCTCATTCCAGTATGCCATGGCCCTGGCCATCCTTCTTTGTTCTGTTTTAAATATTTTTTTATGTTCTGAATTTCTTTCATTTGGCTGTTTTCTTTATTTTATTATTGAGATAAATCTGTATATTTACAGGTTTTTTTCCTTAAGTTTTTAGTGGTAGTGATTTATGTAAATGTGATAGTAAAAAAACGATAAATTAAGTAATTAGAGTGATGATATTTAGGATCTTCTCTAGATTTGCCACTAACAAGATAGACAATATTTTTTCTAAAATCCGTCTTCTTTTATTTAAAATGAAGGGGTAGAAGAAAATGATTTTAAGGGCCCATATGCTGATGATGATAATTTATTTTCCAAAGGCACTGAGGAAAAGGGAATTACAAAATTATCTGTGCTTATGAAAATGAAAAAAACCACCAGAGAATCTGAGATGTACCTGCAATTTCTTCTAAAGTGTTGGCACGCATATCCAGCAAAACAGTTCCATTCAGAATACAACTTCTCAACTCAAACAAGCTGTGCAGTGAAAGAGTTGCCACATAAGGTTTGCTCCACCTCTCCCCTCCATCTTCCACATCTTCCTCAAACTTCAACCACCTATGTGAAGAAATATCATTATCACCAAACTGAATGTCAAATTGAAAATAAATGATATGAAATTACCATAATAAAAGATAGAAGAATGCTCATATTGTTTCTTGGTAGGATGAAAAACTAATCCAAGGTAAAATTTCTTGTCATGCCAGATTCAATTACAGGTTTGTCTTGTTTTCTCCAGAATCTGTGACTATATTCCACCTTAATGAAATTACTTCACTTGAATTTATAAAAATATATATATATATATGCAGACATATAATTCATTGTATTGCTGAACTAAATTTTTTACTATAAGAGATGTAAGACATTTTGGGTTCTGGGGGCATGGCCAAGGTATAACAAGAACTATAGTACCTGCGGCAACAATTGATAAAAGAAATAATATAAAAAGAACACCTGAAAATGCACATTACAGCCTATAAAGTTTGAATAAACTTGCTAAGGGTCAGCTATATTGAAAAACGTGCATAGAAATGGATGGGAGAGAACATCATCAAACAGAGATGCTCAAATTCAGCAGTGAGGAAAAAGCAGAAGCAGCCATATTGAAGCATGGATCCAGCCCCAGTCCTGGCTTCAAGATGTAGGAAACAGTATGGGAATAGCTGAGATAGAGGAATAGGGTGGCCAGAGGCCAGAGTGCAGTCTGAAAAAACCAAGCACAGATGAGCCCCTAGCCATAGTGAACAGTATAACCATCAGCTGTCTTGGAATGGGAACTAGAACAGCAGCCAGCTGTAGGATGCCTATGGAGCCATACTGAAATGCCCATAACTGATGGCAGACTTACTGGAACTGGACCTGAATAATAAAGAAGATTTTCTCTGCCCCCACCACTCCACCACATAAAAACAATACAACCACAGAACAATCTGCAATTTGAACATCAGAAAGCACATTCAAACAAAACATGGAAAAGAATGCAAAGTCAAGGGAATCAGGTGGTAGCACACATAATGCAAATCACAAGGACTGGCACAAAGTGCAAGGACCAGCATAAGGATCCTAGTTCAAACCCCCGGATCCCCACCTTTAGGGGAGTCACTTCACAGGTGGTGAGGGAGGTCTGCAGGTGCCTATCTCTCTCTCCTCCCTCTGTCTTCCACTCCTCTCTCCATTTCTCTCTGTTAAAAAGAAAAAAAAAGAATGCAAAGTCCAACATCATAAGGACTTAGAAAAAATGTCTGAGTTTGAGTTCAGAAATCATTATGGTGATTCAAGGCTCCAACCATAAGATATAAATGAAAACTAAGGAATCCAGAGGTCTCTTCACCAGAGAGCTAAAAATTCACAAATAGAACTCTAAAAGGAAATACATCAGGCTCAACCTGACGCTGTTAACTGGCTATGGAAGAAGGGCAAATGCAAGAAGAAGAAGAAGAAGAAGAAGAAGAAGAAGAAGAAGAAGAAGAAGAAGAAGAAGAAGAAGAAGAAGAAGAAGGAGAAGGAGAAGGAGAAGGAGAAGGAGAAGGAGAAGGAGAAGGAGAAGGAGAAGGAGAAGGAGAAGGAGAAGGAGAAGGAGAAGGAGAAGGAGAAGGAGAAGGAGAAGGAGAAGGAGAAGGAGAAGAAGAAGAAGAAGAAGAAGAAAGGAATTTAAGGAAACTCTGGACAGCACTAGGGATTATCTAAGAGTCCTTGTATTCAGAGTAAGTCAGCTTGAGGACATAATATCAGGACCAGAAGATAAAACCACCACTCTCTCAGAATACAAAGCTGCCAAAGAAGGAAGGTTTATGAGAAATGAAGCAGTTCTGTGTGAAATAAGAGAATCCATCAGAAGAAAGAAATGTGAAAATATTGGAGTATCTGAAGATGAAGAGAAGGAGAGAGGAGCAGAGGGCACATTCAAATAAATTATTGCAGAAAACTTTCCAAAACTGTGCAATGGTCAATATATAGATATAGAGGAAACTTAATGGAAACCAAAACTACTGAACACCAAACAGCCAATGCCAAGACACATAATAATAATATTTTCCAAAAGTAAGGACAAGGAAAAAATATTGCAGGTTGTAAGGGGGGAAAAAAAGCTGACATACAGAGGCATAACCATCAAGCTCTTACCAGATTTCTCAATACGAACCTGAGAAACAAGAGAATGGAATGAATGGAACTCTAGCTCCAAAAGAGGCAATCTGTGGTAGAATAGAAATAGGAACTCAAATAGCAGCAACAAAAGGAGCAAACATATAAGAAAAGGGAATGTACAGAGTGATAGGACCAATGTTGGTAAACCAAGGCCAACTATCAATGACCTAGCTATCAGAAAAGGAACTACAAAACAAACAGGGACATCAGGCATGGATTGCCAACCCTTCACCCTTATCACTCAGGTAAGACCTTTCCTTTAATGGTAGTCTCTAATTCCATTCCAGGAGGTTCACTTCCTAACAAAGTCCCAAAACTTAGATATAGGCCAGGTCCCATAAGATAGAGCATATGTTCGCATGTATCAATAAATTAGGGCAAAATATATACCTGAAAGCAAAAATACACAATAGTTTTTAGTGAGTCAGTATCAAGTTCATAATGAAATAGTGTCCACTTAGACTTGGATACCCTCCTCACCTACTTCCTATTACAGTTTTCTCTCACTCACTCCAAAGCTAACCTTATCAAAGCAAGGACTGCAAAAACTAAATAAGGGTCAGAGACTGGCATACTTTAAAGATGACTCTTTAGTCACTATCAGGCCATTCCACCCAAAGCAAGGGATTTTGGGAAGGGAATATAATAGAGGATTTGGGTGAATAGAGGATTTTGAGTCCTTATGGGGGGATGTGTATGTTGCAGACACTGGTTATGCAGAACTGGGAAACCATGAACATATATAGACAAATGCACTATAATCATCCCCCCAATACAAATTAAACTAAAAAAAAGACATTTTGAAAATATATGCAAGAGTTATAGTTCTTCCATTAGAAGAATTTCCCTCATTAGAAGCTCCCTTTTTTTTTTTTTTAACCAAAAGCACTATTGAGCTCTCACTGATGATGGGATGGTACAGCAAGGGATAGAACCTGGTATCCTAAAGCCTCAGGTATAAAAGTCGTTTGCATAATCATTAAGTTATCTCTCTAGCCTTCTAAGGAGTTGATCTTTAGGAAAAGAGAGAGAGAGAGAAAAGGAGGGGCCAGGTACCTGGTTGAGCACACATTACAATTCACAAGGACCTAGGATTCAAGCCCCCAGACCCCACCCGCAGGGGGAAAGTTTTTCAAGTGGTGAAGCAGTGTTGCAGGTGTCTCTCTGACTCTATCCCTCTCTATCCTGCCCTTCCTTCTTGATTTCTGACTGTCTATATACAGTAAATAATCAAGATTAAAAGAGAGAGAGAAATAAAAATGGAGAGAAGAAATGGAGGGAAAAGTACAAAAGAAGGAGGAAGAAAGTGAGAAAGACTTAAAAAATGGATACAAATGAAGATGATTATGCTTAGTGAAGATAAAAGATGAAACACTACTGGATGGTTTCACTCAGACATAGAATCTAGAGAATTGTAATACATGAACCAGCAAAAACAAAATAAAACTATAAGTATAAAAACTGTCTCTTAATTTTATTTTTTTATTTTTTTTTTAATTTTTTATTTAAGAAAGGATTAGTGAACAAAAGCATAAGGTAGGAGGGGTACAACTCCACACAATTCCCAACACCCAATCCCCATAACCTACTCCCTCCCATGGTAGCTTTCCCATTCTCTATCCCTCTGTGAGCATGGACCCAGGGTCGTTGAGGGTTGCAGAAGGTAGAAGGTCTGGCTTCTGTAGTTGCTTCTCCGCTGAACATGGGCGTTGACTGGTCGGTCCATACCCCCAGTCTGCCTCTCTCTTTCCCTAGTAGGGTGTGTCTCTGGGGAAGCTGAGCTCCAGGACACATTGGTGGGGTCTTCAATCCAGGGAAGCCTAGCCAGCATCCTGGTGGCATCTGGAACCTGGTGATTGAAAAGAGAGTTAACATATGAAGCCAAACAATTTGTTGAGCAATCATGGATCCCAATCTTGGAATAGTGGAGAGGAAGTGTTAGGGAGGTACTCACTGCAAACTCTAGTGTAATCCTGTTTTCAGGTATATATTTTGCAGTAGTTTATGGATACGTGTGCACATAAGCTCTCTCTCACAGAAACTGGTGTATATCTAGATTATGGGACTTTGTTAGAAAGTGAACTACCTGAGATGAAATTAGAGTGTACTATTAAAGGAAAGGTCTCACCCAAGTAATGAAGCTGAAGGGTTGTCATTCCACACGTGAAGTCTCTGGATACAGTCTGAGGTGAAGCATGTTGAGATGGCAATCGTTGCTTTGGTTAGGTTGTGATCGGCGGATGCAATATTATTTGGTTTGGATTGGGAGATGTATACGGGAAAGTGGGCCCTATCCTAGGGTTCCAGGACTGGGGGAAGTAGGGGCTCTATAGTGAAGATGTGAGGTTCCTGCTGTCTTAGGGTTCAAAAAGACAATCAATAGTTAATATTATCATCACATTATTTGTTAATTGGGTTAACTTTGAAAAGTCCCTTTGTTATGGTTTGCTGTACAGTACCCAGTATCTTGTATATAGCTGTGCTGTTGGAAGCTTCTAATCTACTTGGTCTAGGCTTTTGAGAGAGTCCGTATATCAAATACATAGCCTATATATTAAAAAGATTCAGTTTGTGTTTTGAGAAACTTTGAGACATACAATTGATTTCCCCCTCTCATATTAATTAACTACTGATTTATATGTCTACATTTTGCTAGGAGTGTACATAAACATCATTCCCACCACCAAAGGACTGTGACCCATCCCTCCCGCCCACTCCCACCCCCCACTGGCCCAGGAAGCTACATGTCTACCCCTCACCACTGGGTATTTACTTTGGTGCCCTACTTACAATTTGATCAGGTCCTGCTTTTAGTTTCCCTTTCAGATCTTCTAAGTCAGCTTCTGTTGATGAGTGGGATCATCCCATACTCACCTTTATCTTTCTGACTTAGCTCACTTAACATAATTCCTTCTAGCTCTGTCCAAGATGGGTCAGAGAAGGTGGGTTCATTGTTCTTGATAGCTGCATAGTATTCCATTGTGTATATATACCACAGCTTTCTCAGCCACTCATCTGGTGTTGGGCACCTGGGTTGCTTCCAGGTTTTAGCTATTATGAATTGTGCTGCTATGAACATAAGAGTACACACCTCTTTTTGGTTGGGTGTTATGGAGTCCTTGGGGTATAACCCCATGAGAGGAATTATTGGGTCATATGGAAGGTCCATGTCTAGCCTTCTGAGAGTTTTCCAGACTGCTCTCCACAGAGGCTGTACCAATTTACATTCCCACCAGCAATGTAAAAGGGTTCCTCTGTCCCCACATCCTCTCCAGCATTTGTTGCTGCTGTCCTTTTTGATGTATGCCATTCTTACAGGAGTGAGGTGGTATCTTAGTGTTGTCTTAATTTCCATTTCTCTGACAATCAGTGACCTAGAGCAGTTTTTCATATGTTTGTTAGCCTTTTGGATCTCCTCTGTGGTGAATGTTTTGTTCATTTCCTCTGCCCATTTTTGGATGGGGTCATTTGCTTTTTTGCGGCTAAGTTTGCTGAGCTCTTTATATATTTTGGTGATTAGTTTCTTGTCTGATGTCTGGCATGTGAAGATCTTCTCCCATTCTGTGAGGGGGTCTCTCTGTTTGTTTAATAGTTTCTTTGGATGTGCAGAAGCTTTTCAATTTGATGTAGTCCCATTGGTTTGTTTCTGCTTTGGTCTTCCTTGCAATAGGGTTTGATTCATCAAAGATGTCCTTGAGGTGTATGTGGGAAAGTGTTTTACCGATGTTTTCCTCTAATTATTTGATTGTTTCTGGTCTGACATCTAGGTCTTTGATCCATTTGGAGTTGATTTTTGTTTCTGGTGAGATAAAGTGGTTCAGTTTCATTCTTCTGCATGTTTCAACCCAGTTTTCCCAGCACCATTTATTGAAGAGAGCCTCCTTTTTCCATTTAATCCTTTGGGCCCCCTTATCAAAGATTAGATGCCCATAGGTGTTGGGATTTACTTCTGGGCTTTCAATTCTGTTCCACTGGTCTGTGTGCCTATTTTTGTTCCAGTACCATGCTGTTTTGATGATGATGGCTTTATAATATTGTTTAAGGTCTGGGAGTGTGATGCCTCCATTTCTGTTTCTTTTCCTTAAGATGGTTTTGGCAATTCTAGGTGTTTTCAGGTTCCAGATAAATGATTGTAGTGTTTGTTCTATTCTCTTAAAGAAGCTTGGTGGAACTTTGATGGGTATTGCATTAAATTTGGATATGGCTCTGGGGAGAATATTCATTTTGATGATATTTATTCTTCCAATCCATGAGCATGGGATATCTTTCCATTTCTTGGTATCAGTTTCTATCTCCTTGAGTAGCGACTCATAGTTTTCAGTATACAAGTCTTTCACTTCTTTGGTCAACTTTATTCCTAGGTATTTGATTGATTTTGCTGAAACAGTAAATGGGAGTGATTTCTGGATGTCTTCTTCTTCAGATTTAGTGTTTGCATAAAGAAATGCCACTGATTTTTGTACATTGATTTTGTAGCCTGATACCTTGCTATATTGCCTAACAACTACCAGTAATTTTCTACTGGATTCTTTAGGTCTTTCTATGTATACTATCATATCATCTGCAAATAGTGAGAGCTTGACTTCTTCCCTTCCAATCTGTATTCCTTTGATTTCTTTCTCTTGCCTGATTGCTATGGCAAGAACTTCCAATACTATGTTGAAGAGTAACGGTGACCGTGGACAGCCCTGTCTAGTCCCCGATCTGAGGGGGAATGTGTTCAGCTTCTGTCCATTGAGTATGATGTTGGCTGTAGGTTTGCTATATATAGACTCCACTATCTTGAGGAATTTCCCATCTATTTCCATTTTTTGTAGAGTTTTGAGCATGAATGGGTGTTGGATTTTGTCAAAGGCTTTCTCTGCATCTATTGAGATAATCATGTGGTTTTTGGCTTTGCTTTTATTGATGTGATGAATGACATTGATTGATTTACGGATGTTGAACCAGCCTTGCATTCCTGGGATGAATCCCACTTGGTCATGATGAACAATCTTTTTGATGTGTTGCAGTATCCGGTTGGCCAAGATCTTGTTTAATATTTTGGCATCTATGTTCATCAAAGATATTGGTCTGTAGTTTTCCTTTTTTGTTCTGTCCCTATCAGCTTTTGGTATCAGGGTGATGTTGGCTTCATAAAAGGTGGAAGGGAGTATTTCTGTTTCTTCAACCTTATGGAATAGCTTAACAAGTATGGGTATTAACTGTTTCCTGAAAGTTTTGTAGAATTCGTTTGTGAAGCCATCTGGTCCAGGACTTTTGTTGTTGGGGAGATTCTTAATAACAGTTTCAATTTCTTTGTCTGTGATTGGTGCATTTAGATTTTGTAGTTCTTCTTGGTTCAGTTTTGGAAGTGCATAGGTTTCTAGGAATTGTTCCATTTCTTCCAGATTCTCTAGCTTGGTGGCATATAGTTCTTTATAGAAGTTTCGCAGAATTCTCTGGATTTCTGTGGTGTCAGTTGTGATATCTCCTGCATCATTTACAATTCTACTAATTTGAGTCTTCTCTCTTTTTTGTTTGGTGAGTCTGGCTAGGGGTTTGTCAATTTTGTTTAATCTTTCAAAGAACCAACATTTGGCTTCATTGATCTTTTGTATGGTTCTTTTATTTTCGATGTTGTTTATTTCTGCTCTAACTTTAGTGATTTCGGTCCTTCTGGTGGCTTTAGGGTTCCTTTGTTCCTCTTCCTCTAAGTTCTTGAGGTGTGTAGTAAGGTCGTTCATTTGGGCTTCTTCTTGGTGTTTAATATGTGATTGTATGGCTATAAGTTTCCCTCTCAGTACTGCTTCCGCTGTGTCCCAAATATTTTGATAGGTTGTGTCTTCATTTTCATTAGTTTCCAGGAACATTTGAATTTCCTGTTTGAGTGAGTCTCTGACCCAGTGGTTCTTAAGGAGCATGTTGTTTAGTTTCCAAATTCTATGTCTTTTAATAATTTTCCGTTTGTTGTTAAAAGTTAGTTTTACTCCACTGTGGTCTGAGAAGATACTTGGGATGATTTCAATGCTCTTGAATTTATTGATGCTGTCTTTGTGGCCTAACATGTGGTCTATCCTTTAGTATGTGTTATGTGGATTTGAAAAGAAGGTGTATTCCAGTTTTTTGGGGTGGAGGAGTCTGAAAATGTCCAAGAGGTCTAGTCTGTCGATCTCTTCATTCAATTCTCTTGTATCTTTATTGGTTCTCTGCTTTGTTGATCTGTCTAAGTGTGAGAGTGGGGTATTGAAGTCTCCCACTATTATTGTATTACTATTAATGTATTTTTGAAATTCTTTCAGTAGATGCTTAATGTATTTAGATGGTCCCTCGTTGGGTGCATAGATGTTAATAATTGTTACGTCTTCTTGGTTGATTGATCCTCTAATCATTATGTAATGTCCTTGCCTATCTTTTATTACTTTATTTAATTTAAAATCTATCGTGTCTGAGATGAGAATGGCTGTTCCTGCCCTTTTTTGTGGACCATTAGCCTGTATGATAGTTTTCCATCCTTTCACTTTAAGTCTGTGTTTATCTTGTTGTGACAGATGGGATTCTTGCAAGCAGCAAATGGTTGGGTTATGTTTTCTGATCCATCCCCCCACCCTGTGCCTTTTGATGGGTGAGTTTAAGCCATTGACATTTATTGATATTATGGATTTAATGTATTGTAGTGCCATTGTTCTAAGAAACAATTTGTTTACTCTGACATATTGCAAGTATTATAGTGATGTTCTTGTTTATAAGAGGTCTTTTAGTACCTCTTTCAGGGCCGGCTTGGTGATAGTTGCCTCCTTTAACTGTTGTTTGTCTAAGAAGGTTTTGATCCCTCCATCTAGTTTGAATGAAAGTCTAGCAGGATATATTATTCTTGGTTGAAACCCTTTTTCATTCAGGGCTCGATAGATATCTTGCCACTCCCTTCTGGCTTTTAGAGTTTGAGTTGAGAAATCTGCAGAAAGTCTTATGTGTTTTCCCCTGTATGTGACTTTTTGTTTCTCTCTTGCAGCCTTTAGGATCCTTTCTTTATCCTTACTTCTTCTCATTGTGACTATGATGTGTCTTGGTGTTTTCAGGTCTGGGTTGATTCTGTTTGGTACTCTCTGGGCCTCTTGCACCTTGATATCCTTTCTGTTATTCAGGTCTGGGAAGTTTTCTTGTATTATTTCCTCTAGAATGTTTGCTTCCCCTTCCTCTCTTTCTTCCTCTGGCAGGCCAATTATACGAATGTTACTTTTTTTGAGATCATCCCATATGTCTCTGTTGTTGTTTTCAGTGTCTCTCAATCTCTTTTTAAGCTCTTTCACCTCTTTCTTAGTTTTCTCTAACTCATCCTCTGTCTGACTAATTCTGTTTTCTGCTTCTGTTAGTCTGCTTTCCCTTGCCTCAGCTTCTTTCTTCATTACAGCTATTTCAGCTTTCAGTTCTCTAATTGTCTCAAGATAATCAGTATTTTCCTTGGGGGTCTCAACTGTTGTTTCCCTAATAGTGCCATTCCTTTCCTCCAATGTTGTTTTCATTTCTGTGATTAATAAATTTATTATTGCTTGCATACTTTTCTTATCTATGGTTACTTCTGACTGATTTGTGGTTTCTTCTGGGCTCTTGTCTTCATTCATTGGGGTAGCAGTTTTATTTGTTTTTAATCTACCCATTTTTTTTTAATTTATGTGTTTCTCTGTCTTTTTTTTTTTATGCTCTGTTGTTCCTCAGATGTTGTGTTTTGAGCACAAGTAACACTGTACTAAATACCTTTATGACAATTGCACTCACCAACCTCTGGAATTACAGCAGCAACTGAAGTAAGTATTGAAGGAGTTTAATCGTTACCAGTTAGCCAAACAATTTCTCCAGTCCGTGAAAAATAGTAACCAAATCCCAGTAAAGAAAGAGAAAAGAAAGAGAGGATAGCAAGAATAGACAGTTATGCATATCTACTATCCAGTGTATATTCTAGGGGTAACAAGAGTGTAAAGGGAACTAGAGCAGAGATACACACATAGAGAGTCCACTCTGGGTCAGATTTCTTCCCCAAAGTAATTCACAAATTCAGAAAGGCAAAGAAGAAAGAAGTGTATGACAAGATAAAAAAAAAAAATAGAGATAGAGAGAGATAAGAGAGAGAAAAGGGAGAAGATAAGAAGAAGAGTTGTAATTAAAGAGCAGTGCGAGGAACTTCCCAAATGTGTATCAGTGAATTTAAAAAAAAAAAAAAAAAACCCTGTTTGGTGGTATGGGGTATCCTGCTAGTAGCTGGTCCCAGGCACTGCTTATGGGGGCCGGAGGGCGGCGGGAAGGATGTATGCTTGAAAATTAAAAGGAAGAAAAAAGAATTTTTCCCCCTATTCTAATTCTTAACCCACATTAAGTTATAGACACCTCCTTGGTATGAACGCTATGGCCCCTTATTGGCTGGCCTGCTAATGGCAGAAAATCCTATTGTTTACACGAGATGTGTCCGGAGCTCAAAGGCTAGCCGCTTCTCCATCCGCCATCTTCCGGGAGACCCCCCCCCTCCAGACTTTTTAAGAGGATTTCTCAAAAATGAAAACTAGCTCCAAGTCCTTTGATCCAATGAGAGCTATACTCAAGAAGTCTTTGGATCCACCCACAGGGTCGCGGTGGACCCTGGATTCTCCCAAGAGGAAGCCCCAGAGCTAATGTGCTCTCTCTGGGTCCTCTGCCTGCCTGGCTCTGCAACCGGCGGAGGAGCCGCCTTCTTGGGCGGGTGGAGGACAATGTCCGGCGCACTCACCTTGCTCGGCGCCACTGGGGAATTCTGGAGCCCCGCTAGTCCGTGTCACCTTTACTCTAATTCTTAACCCAGATTAAACTGTAATCACTTCTTTGGTGCCCCCCCTTATTGACTGGCCTGCTAAAGGCAGAAAATCCTACTGTTGCCAATGATGCGATCAGAGCACTCGCTGTCAGCGACTTCTCAGGTCGCCATCTTCCTCAATGGCTCCCTCTTAATTTTTTAAAACTATGGTTGTTAGGGATAGTAAGATCCTGGAACTTTGGTGGTGGAACTATGCCTTATAATCTTGAAAACCCCTATAAATCACTAATTAAAATATACTTGCTCAACTTCTGTATAAATGAAGTATATTCATTTAAAAAACTAAGAGTGAAATCTCTGGGATTCAAGAAAATTTGAATTATATGCACAGATGATTTGGCATAGCCATAGGTTTTATAAGCTATATAAAATGTAGAGACATGGGAGGCAGAACAAAGATGAAGGCTTGAAGAGAACACCTGGCATATGCTCTGCAAGAAGGTACTTTAAACCTGGGAATTTCGTGTGAGGGCAGGATTTCCAGGCCAGTGGTGGAGGAAGTCTGCAGGAGATGTCAAAGTGGAACCAAGACAGAGCCATATAAAGCACCTTTAGGCTGGAAAACAAGCTGAAAAGCACAAAGGAAGCACAGAGTTCCACCAAGTTGCAGATGCTCCCATGATGCCAACCTGACTTCACTGAACAGATAACCTCACCAATGTACCCTGGAAACCTACCTCTCCAGAATCCTACTCCACTAGAGAAAGATAGAAACAGGCTGGGAGTATGGATCAGCCTGCCAATGCCCATGGCCAGTGGAGAAGCCAGACCTTTGGCCTTCTGCACCATAATGATCCTAGGTCTATGATCCCAGAGGGATAAAGAACAGAAAATCAGCCAATGGAAGGGATGGGATACAGAACTCTGTGGTGGTAATTGTGTAGAATTGTATTCCTATTATCCTATGGTCTTATCAATATTAAATCAATAACTTAAAATAAACAATAAATCAAAATAAATTTTGAAGTCATGACATAAAAAGAAATGTAGAAACATTTTCCTCCCTAAAAGAAAGATAATTTACAAATAATTAATAATTAATAACTCAAGAAAAACCACTTTATGTCAGCTACAAAAGTATGCCAAAGCATTGAGTTATTTCAGTGAACAGTTTAAAGATTATATTAAAAACAATATGTGAAAACAGAAATATCTCCTTCTTTTCTCTTTTATATCCTATTTAATACTTCAGAAGTAAAAAAATATATATTAGATATGGAAACACAACAAATTCTGTTTCAAGATTTGCAGTCACCAGATATACTGTCAGTTACAAAAATGCCTGATTGAAGTTAATGACCTAAAGTGCCGCAATTTATTCTAGTTGTCAAATAAAGTCATCTGACATTTGTTTGACTACCAAACCAAGGCAAATAAAAAATACACCAGCATTAATGTGATGGACAGTGAAAAAAAATATCAAAATTGCAGCTAAACTGTAAGGCATTTTCTATTATAGGGATTGGGGTTTAAATATTGAGATTACTTTCATTTCTTACAGTATAACTAGATCTGTTCTTACCCATGATTAGCACATTAAAATTTCCTTTTACTAAGCAAAACCAGCATAAAATAGTTATTTTATGAATTCCTTGAATAATTAGTTAACAATAATGTCCTCTAAAGTACTCATATTAATATCTACAAAATTCCCCTGCAAATTTGAAACAGATGTTTTCCACAGAATTTGACTTTCTGCTCATCCTGTTCTCACTAATTTCTAAGACTTTTCATTCTCTGATTACATCCAAAGAGGAAGTAAAGGAGTTATTGTATCAGCCAAAATTATAGTCTTAAAGAAGTAATGGATTTTCAAGATAAAAGACACACTTTTAGGTAGAATTTGGATTGTGGAGGGTGGGCTGAGGGATATAGTTAGAGGAGAACATATATAATTATAAAGTGCCTATTTCAAGAAGAAAGAGAAAATTAAATATATTCAAATGTGAAGTTTATAGACGTCAGCTGTTTTAATTCTGTAATATCCTTACACCTCACACTGTACTGGAAAATCTTGTTGACTTAAACCTTTACTAATTTAAAATATCAAATTCTTTCACGAAAGAACAAAATTCTTCTGATATAACACTTTTTCACATTACTATGTATGGATCAGAGTCCTAACTGCTATTCCCTACTTTGTCTCTTCTGAGTTCATCTGTGGGAAGTGTGGTTAAAGGACAATCACAGTGAATCAAAGAGTAACGACAGTGAATCAAAAGTGTTTCCCCGTCAATACAGAGCTATTGTATATTTGTGCATTTTTCTATTAATAACATAAGTTATTTATAAGAACACTTAAATTGTAATGAATAACTTTTGTATATAAATTCTTTTAGGGTTTTAAAAAATGAACAGTTGTTGGGGGTTGAGCTCAACCCAATTAAGATTAGATGTTAACATTGTCCAAGGACCCAGATTCAAGCCCAGTCACTATCTGCAGGGGGGAAATTTCATGAGCAGTGAAGTAGTGCTGCAGGAGTATCTATCATCTATCTGTCTATCTATCTATCTATCATCTATCTATCATCTATCATCTATCTATCTATCATCTATCTATCTATCTATCATCTATCTGTTATCTATCTATCATCTATCTATCTATCATCTATCTATCATCTATCTATCTATGATCTATCTATCTCCCTCTATACCCCCCTCTTCCCTCTTGATTTCTCTCTGTCTCTATCCAATAAATATTTTTTTAAAAAACTAAGATACTTTAAAAAATGTGAGGGACTGGAAAGTGGCTCACCCAGTTGAGTACATATATTACCATGCACAATTACCAATGGAGTACACATAATACCACGTTAAAGTCCCCAGTACTCACCTGCAGGGAGAAACTTCACAAGCTTTGAAGCAGTGCCACAAATCTCTATTTCTCTCTCTCTCTCTCTCTCTCTCTCTCCCTATCTCCACTTCCCCTCTTAGTTTCTCTCCATCCTAACAAGTAAAATAAAAAATAAATAACTCTAAAAAAGTGAACAGTTGTGTTACACATTTATTAATTATGATTTTAAAACTTAGCTTCAAAATCTAAAACTTTGTTTAAACTGTACTTGGCAATAACAGTAATCATGAATTATTCAAGATGTGATATGTGACAGGTGCAATATGCTGATAAATTATCCTTACTACTTATTAGATTAGAAAAATTTTAATCAAAGGACAGAAGTACTTCAAATGTTTATACTAATTATTTATTAGAATTAAATTTCATTTGAAAAATCAAATGCAGAATTGCTGTACCTCTTTCTACCTTTATGAAAACAGAAGGATTAAGGTTCAATGGTATAACTCATTATTCCATCTGGAAGGTGAAAGAAAAAAAACACCAATCATATTAAGAATAAGGGAGTTACTTATGTCAATTAGCCATTTAGATAGACTAGGAAACCAGAAGAAAATTACTTCTTCCACTTTAAAACCCACTCCATTTCTAAGTCCTCATTAAATACGTTCTGTTCTTTACTGATGTATGTCTCAGCCAGCATTCATCTACCCTCCTCTTCAATGTCTGTTACTATTTTGTTTGCTCATCAGATGTATTCCTGACCCTCAAACAGATGCACCATACTAACACAATCCTATCTAATAACATTCAAGATTACTAATAAGTATCAGATTAAACTTCTTTACTATTTATAATTAAACAGTAATTCTTAGTATAAACATGTTATCCAAGTGAATTCATTAAAGCACAGTAAAAATCCTACCTGTGCAACTGTGAGAGAGTGAAAAAAGAGCTAGGTGCTAGAACTGCTCTACTGTCTTACAGTTTTTTGAAATTTAGCAAATTACAAGGAAGTTAAAAGTTAAAAGGAGATAACCCCACCAATGTGTCCTGGAGCTCTCTTCCCCAGAGCCCTTCCCCACTAGGGAAAGAGAAAGACAGGCTTGGAGTATAGATAAACCTGTCAATGCCCATGTTCATTGGGGAAGCAATTACAGAAGCCAGACCTTCCACCTTCTGCACCCCATAATGACCCTGGGTCCATACTCCCAGAGGGATAAAGAATAGGAAAGCTATCAGGGGAATGGATGGATACAGAGTCCTGGTGGTGGGAACTGTGTGAAGTTGTACCCCTCTTATCCTATGGTTTAGTCAGTGCTTCCTTTTTATAAATAATTTTTTAAAAAAAAATTAAAAAGAACAAATCACGATTTGTTCTGAGATGTGAAAAATCATGAGCCCTTTTAATAGAAGGGATTTATTCGTGCCAAAACATATCTTGTACAGATGAAAATAATTTTTTTAATTTCTAAAAATATTCCTTAAAATGGATTTAAAAAATTACAGATATTTGAGCCAATTTGCCTTCCTTCAAGTCAGGTAGGAAAACTTATTTCCTATGACCAAAAAAGACAGATGCTTCTAGCCTTAAACAGGAATGCTAGTACTTTAAAATTCTCATCAATGTATCTTTAATCACGAAAATGTAAAAGCCCTATCACTGATTTGTTGAAAAGATTATAATACATTATTTTCTGCCATCAAAGAAGATGATCACATATGTTATGCTTTTATAAATTCCAAAAGTAGTTTTTCATGCAGTTGGGTTAATAAGGCAGAAAAATTTTAAAGTGTTTTTTAAGTATTTATTTATTTCCTTTTCACTGCCCTTGTTTTTATTGTTGTAGTTATTGTTATTATTGATGTCTTCATTGTTGGATAGGACAGAGAGAAATGGAGAGAGGAAGGGAAAACAGAGAGGGGAAGAGAAAGATAGATACCTGCAGACCTGCTTCACTGACTGTGAAGCAACTCCCATGCAGGTGGGGAACCCGGGCTCCAACAGGGATCCTCCCGCAGGTCCTTGCGCTTTGCACACATGCGCTTAACCCACTGCTCTACTGTCCAACTCCTGGCAGAAAATTCTTAATCTTAGAATTTAACAACTTCTAATTTAGCTTTTACATTTTAAACATAATGGAAAACATCTCAAGTAAACTGATTTATGCCTGTATTTTCTTTACTTACAAAAGCAATTTGCACTGAATAGTACATCACCAATTTAAGATATTAAGTACAAATAAAGAATATAAAGAATTACTTAAGGGGGTGGGCAGTGGAAAATTCAGTTTAGTGCACACAGCACCATACAAGTACCCGAGTTCAAGCCTCCATTCTCCTCAAGCAGGGGGAAGCTTCATGAACAGTTAAACAAGGCTGCAGATATCTCTCCCTCTTTACCCACCCCCCCCAATTTCTCTCTGTCCTATCAAGTAAAAAGAAAGAGAAGGGGGAAAAAGACAATTATAAGACACTTTAATATACTAGTTGACAGGGAAAAATTAAAAACATGAACTATTCAATCTCACTAATAAAAAGTTAAAATTTTAAAAAGTTACATACCAGGCATGTACACACACTAGAGATGTACACACACACACACACACACACGGTCTTTCTTTCCTCCTTCCTTCCTCATTTTCCACCTTCCTTTCCTTCTTTTTTTTTTTGTTTTTTATTTTTTTTTAATTTTTTTTAAAATATTTTATTTTTATTTATTTATTCCCTTTTGTTGCCCTTGTTGTTTTATTGTTGTTGTCATCATTGTTGGACAGAGAGAAATGGAGAGAGGAGGGGAAGACAGAGAGGAGGAGAGAAAGATAGACACCTGCAGACCTGCTTCACCGCCTGTGAAGCGACTCCCCTGCAGGTGGGGAGCCGGGGTTCGAACCGGGATCCTTATGCCGGTCCTTGTGCTTTGCGCCACCTGCGCTTAACCCGCTGCGCTACCTCCCGACTCCCCCTTTCCTTCTTTTTTAATGCAATACTAAGGAATGAACTGAAGGTCTTGCACGTGAGGATGCTGCCAAGTGGCCTCTCAATATTTTTTTTAACCTTTTATTCTGTATACCTGGGGAGCACAAGTAGAGAGAGAGAAAGACAAAGAAAAACAAAAAAGGAAAAGGAGGAGATGCACCAAAGCCCCACTTTACCACCCACACAGTTTTCTTTAGTGTTGTGCATGGTGCTCCCATGAGGTGCTGAGTTTAAACCAAGAATCTCACACATGCTAAGGTCTGTGCCTCACTGACTGAACTATCTTCCATCCCAATATATACAATATTTTTTTCCTACCCTCTGATGACTTATCTTATACAACTTTGGGGAACAGAGACCTTCCAGAGTGGGATTAATAGTGTGACCTAGAAGAATATTCCTAGCTCTAGAACATGATTTTTGTGTGACCTAAATTCATTATTTAATTTTTCCTCATCTTGATTTTCTCCATTTGCAGGGCAGATACAATGAAATAATCCATGTCAAGTGCTCAGAAGTCTGTCTCCCTTGAATTTGTCAAGAGCTCAATAAATATTAGTGATTATTATGGTAAAAAATTTTAAGTTAAAATTAAAATAGATTTATTTTTTTCTATACAATTAGCAAATATTTTTGAATTTGATAATTTAATGAGGTCTGGTGTAAATAAACTATCTCATATACTGCTAGTGGTAGTATAAAGTGCCAAAAATTATAAAGGCAATTTTGCAAAGTCTTATCAAAGTAAAAATTGTCTCAAGCCACAGACTTCCATGGCATGGATATGGAATAACAGCAACTGCAAACTCACCCTCAGAAACAACCAGATAAAGCCACTAATAATTAACTGGAATGTTAAAACGTTACAACAGAAAAGTTTGAAGAAAGTCACAGAGCCATAAGTGGTTTTACTTTCTGAAAAGGAGTCAGGAAACTTTACAAAGACAGTTAGAACTATGAGCTGACACAAGGCAGATGCAGCCATTTTGAGTCACAGGGCAGAACTCATAGGCTCAGCACAAGAAGGTGGAGAAGAACAGAACACTTGTCTGAATCAAACGCTGTTTCCCCCATTCAAAGGGTGCCATTCAAAGGCAGCCAGAGTCCAGAATAAAGTCTGAAGCAAGACAATGAAAACTCACTGCCTACACCCACATAAGTGAAGACAAAGAATGCCCCCACACAAAAGACATTTAAAATAAAAACTGTATATCAACATATGACTGGCTTAAGAAGTTATGGGATATACATTCCATGAAATACTATTTTGAAATAAAAAAGATAATATTGTATCATTTGGGATAAACTGGATGGAACTGGAGGTGATCATGCTTAGCAAAATAAGTAAAGATATGAAGCCTCTACTTCCCCCAGTCCTGGAACCCTTGAATAGGGCCCACTTTCCCGTATGCCTCTCCCAATCCATATAAAATAATATTGTATCTGCCGACCACAACCTAACCAACACAACGATTGCCACCTCAACATGCTTCACTTCAGACTGTGTCCAGAGACTTCACGTGTGGAATGACAACCTTTCAGCTTCATCACTCGGGTGAGACCTTTCCTTTCATAGTATCGCTAATTCCATCTTAGGTGGTTCACTTTCTAACAAAGTCCCAAAACCTAGATATACACCAGTTTCTGTGAGAGAGAGCATATGTTTACACGTATCCGTAAACTACTGCAAAATATATACCTGAAAGCAGAAGTACACTAGAATTTGCAATGAGTACCCCCCTAACACTTCCTCTCCACTATTCCAACCTTTGGGTCCATGATTGCTCAACAATATGTTTGGCTTTGTATGTTAATTCTCTTTTCAGTCACCAGGTTCCAGATGTCATCAGGATGCCCGGCCAGGCTTCCCTGGATTGAAGACCCCACCAATGTGTCCTGGAGCTCCGCTTCCCCAGAGAGCCACCCTACTAGGGAAAGAGAGAGGCAGCCTGGGAGTATGGACCGACCAGTCAACGCCCATGTTCAGCAGGGAAGCAATTACAGAAGCCAGACCTTCTGCCTTCTGCAACCCACAATGACCCTGGGTCCATGCTCCCAGAGGGATAGAGAATGGGAAAGCTATCAGGGGAGGGGGTGTGATATGGAGATTGGGTGGTGGGAGTTGTGTGGAGTTGTACCCCTCCTACCCTATGGTTTTGTTAATTAATCCTTTCTTAAATAAAAAAGAAAAAAAAGATATGAAAGACACCCATACAAACACAATAAGCCTAGACCTCAAATAGATAACTCTCTCCATTATCACTGGTCATCTCCATCAAGACCCCTTTGGCAGACCCCAAGGCAGGACCTTGCCCTCAGTGTGGATCAATAATGGTAAAGAATGTTCCATCCTCTGAAGGGGTTGGGTAACATATTCTATCTACCACCTGAGGAAGATGGGTTCTGAAATTGGTGCAACTTGGAATGTTTCTACTCATGACCACAGACTGCAAGATCAGACCTATACAATGCAGAGATTACATAGGCTCCTTTGCTGAATATGAGCCACAGATCAGATCAACGGGGTTTACAGTCAACAATATTAATACACTTTCCCCATATGTGGGAGCTACTCTCTTCCCTGATCCAGCTTTCTAGTCCTTTACCAGCCATGACATCATCTCCCCAGACAGTAACTTGTATCCACCTGCTTATCAGATGTCAGGCTTAGGCAAAAACTAACAAAGTCATGGGCTTTTTGGAATATACCTAAAATAGACCTACTAGCTATTTCCAAAACAGAGACTCCAAATCTTCATCTGCAATATTCTAGCCTTTAGGTTCATGATTAATCAACAATTTGTATGGCTTTATATGTTAACTCAGCCATCAGGTTCCAGATGCTACTATGATGCCAACCAGACTTCCCTGGGCAGACAACCCCACCAATGTGTCCTGGAGCTTTGGTTCCTCAAAGCCCTGCCCCACTGGGGAAAGAGAGAGACAGGCTGAGAGTAAGGATCAACCTGTCAATGCCTGTGTTCAGCAGGGAAGTAATTAATAAAGCCAGACCTTCCACCTTCATAATGACCCTGGGTCCATACTCCCAGCGGGTTAAAATATAGGAAAGCCATCAGGGGAGGGGATGGGATACGGAGCTCTGGTGGTGGGAATTGTACCCCTCTTATCCTATGGTCTTTCCACTGTTTTCATTTTATAAATAAATAAATTAAAATTAAAAAAAGATATGAAAGACAACTACCAGATTGCAAGTTCATGTAAATCAGGTCTTTAGATTCCACATATGAGTGAACCCATCTGGTGATCTTAGACTTTCTCCCAGCTACTTAAGCATTGAGTGTCATTTGTTGAACCCAACCAGAATTAGGCTTTTGAATCTGTCTTCTTTTGGGACTTTCTGTTAGGTTGCCAAGCTAATTTGGTCTAAGTCTAATTGATTAGAGAATTTATGGTGCCTTATGTTTTAGACCTTTGCTATTCAAAGTATGGTTCTCAACCCATAAACACTGGTGTTTTCATTCCTAGAAACTTATGGAAAATGCAAGATTTAACAACCTTAGTCTAAGGCCCACTGAATCAACACTTCAATATGGTCCCTGGTGATTTGTAGTCGCATCAAAGTCTGTGAAATGATAGGTGTCCCCACAAGTTTCTTGGGCATATTTGTATCACCAAGAGAATTATAGAGTATTTACTACTTTGTCTACATGTCTAAGACCACCACTAAACCAGTTTTTTAAGGCAAATTCTAAGATTTGTTTTTGTTGTTGCTAGTTCATATGAAGAACTTGACAAATAGATACTCCATAAAATGTGTGTTAAATAACTCTCCTACCACTGCAGCACTCATCAAGAAAAGATTTAAGAAATTAAAACTAAATTTAGCATTACAAGAAGTAATGCTAATATAAATAACAAATATGTATAATGTAAACATAATATACACTATCCAAAAGCAAATGTGATTATTTTGGATTACTTAGACCATTCATCAGTAAAACTATTTCTGTTCCTCTTTTGCACAAGTTTTCCTTCATAACTTAAGCTACATTTTATGATGTATTCAGATGTGTAGACTATGGTAAGCAGCAATAAATGAAAAGTAAATGCAAATTTTAGTTTACTACTTTTATATCAATCTATCAGTTACAACTAAGTATGGAATTATTAATTACATATGATAAAAAAATAAATTTTCAGAGGTCATATTAAAGTCATTATGTTTAATTGTATACATATCTTGGAAACACATTATAACATATACACTAAAATTATATAATATCACTAATTTGGGCACAAGTCAGCAGCTAAATAGACAAGAACAAATTGCTTTTAGATTTCTATCATTTTTTGATGACACACAAATTATTCTGTTTGTCTTTAAGAGTGCATCTGTTGCTGGTTCTATTTACTATAATCACTACTTTCAGATTTCATTCTGACCCATATCCTGATATAGGATATGCCTAAGACAGAGGAGCTATTCCAGGGATATTTCAGGGAGGAAGCACTCAGGGATGTTTCAAAACTGGAACATATGAAATATCTTAATGCCATGAAAAATGTTCAATACAGCTTCATACTTTGACAAAAATCCTTACCTGGCTGTTTCTCGCCACTCAGCATCCTCACCTTCACGCCAGCAAATCTCATCCAGTTCAGTGAAAAGGTCATGAGGAATGTGTTCTTCATCATCATCCTCAGTTCCAAGAATAAACTGTACCCGCTGTGATGGGGTGTCTGTGGGCAGTTAGAAACATGGTTATTCATTACCATGACTTCAAGTTCAAAATGTTCCTCACCACTTTCAAAATCACTCCAATTCACAACTCTCCTCCCACTGCAGTACTCATCAAGAAAAGATTTAAGAAATTAAAACTAGATCCCGGCTCAGAAGCTAGGAGTCGTCTCGACCGCGGGTCTCACAACCACTCGGGGTTTTTAGAACTTCAGCTACAAAAATGGGCAGAATTTTCCTCAATCATACTGGTGGTATCCGTCTGTATTCATGTGCAAACTGCCATATGATCCTGACCAACCACTCAGAGCTCATTTCCACGTGGTTCACAGGCGCCACTGGCCGAGCATTTCTTTTTAACAAGGTAGTTGACCTGCAGGATAGTGAAGTTCAAGACTGGGTCATGCTCACTGGCAGCCACATGGTTCAAGATGTGAGCTGCAAAAACTACAATAGCAAACTGGGTTGGATCTATGAATTTGCCACCGAAGATAGCCAGCGTTATAAGGAAGGCCAAGTGATCTTGGAATGAGCTCTAGTTGGACAGAGTGAGGGGTTTGAGGAGCATGTACTATTTGATAACTCTTGAAGAAAAAGATACAGCTCCATCTTTTCCCAGGTCTCCACTGAAAACAAAAATCGACTTACATACACTGCCACCTTAGCATCAGAGTCGGATTCATGAACTGTGGAACAAGAAGTTGTGAGAATCTAAGATAGAACCTTCCTTCCTTTCTTTCTTAAAGAGTTTCCTATTTTCCATCCAACAGAAGTGTGCAGAGAGAATATTATGCAGATGCTGCTAATTTTCCCCCCTCTGTTTACATCTTGAGGCAGGATAGTCTTACATGCACCTACATGGTGGGCTAAGCAAGCTAAAAAGAAATCTGGGCTATTAGAATGAAAAGATGTGTTTTAATGTAAGTGTTGAAAGGAAAATGTGTTAAGAGCATTTTTTTAAACTTGTTTAGGCATTATTTTAATTTTTTTTTAATATTTATTTTATTTATTTATTCCCTTTTGTTGCCCTTATTGTTTTATTGTAGTTATTATTGTTGTTGTCATTGTTGGATAGGACAGAGAGAAATGGAGAGAGGAGGGGAAGACAGAGAGGAGGAGAGAAAGATAGACACCTGCATACCTGCTTCACCGCCTGTGAAGCAATTCCCCTACAGGTGGGGAGCCGGGGTTCGAACCAGGATCCTTATGCCGGTCCTTGTGCTTTGCGCCACCTGCACTTAACCCGCTGCGCTACAGCCCGACTCCCTAAAGTTCTTTTTAAAACCCAGTTATTTCACTTGATTTGCTAGTTTCTGAGGAGAGATCCAAATTTGTGACCAGCACTAAAGGTTCCATGTTAGTATGGCTTGTGCTGGCCCTAATGCCACATTCTTGTTGGAGAACCATAACACCAGAGCCCATTCTCCTTTGTCAGTCTTGACACAAAGATGTCAGCATTCCTAGCTATTTATCACCACATAATTGGCATTGATTGGAAACTTTTCCTGAAGTGGGAAGGACCTGCTTGGTTGTCTTTTCCATGTAACTTAAGCATAGTGATATAAATAAAGTTATAGTTGAATGTTAAAAAGATAAATTAAAACAAAATTTCATATCACAAAAGTAATACTAACCTTAATAATAAATATGTAAAGTGTAAACATAATATACACTATCAAAACATCAAATGTGATTACTTTGGTTTACTTAGAGTATTTATCAGTAAAACTATTTCTGTTCCTCTTTTGTACATCTTTTCTTTCATAATTTAAGCTATATTTTATGATAGTATTCGCATGTATAGACTATAGTAAAATTCATTTGTGCCCAAATATGCTGGACATAAGTTACTGAAGTGTTCCCTTTCAATGAACAACCCTCCTATAACCCTTGGCAAGCACTAATCTGGTCTCTGCTACTATAAGTTCCTTGCCTATTATATAAATGGAAACACACAGTATATAACCTTTTGTAACTGTCTTTATTTGCTTGGCATAATGCCTTTGGGATTTTTAGATTTACTAGTGTCACTGAGCAATAAATCATTTTTTTAACTGATGAGGAATAGTCAAGTTTAATAATATACTACAATCTACATATGTTTAAAGAATATTATGTTTGCTTCCACTTTTTCTGAAAATTATGAGTATGAAAATGTTATAGTAGAGGGTGCAGGTGGTGGCACACCTGGTTAAGCACACAAACTACATTGCTCAAGGACCTGGGTTCAAGCCCCTGTCCCCACCTGCAGGAGGAAAGCTTCACCAGTGGTAAATTAGTTGTTGTTGGATAGGATAGAGAGAAATGGAGAGAAGAGGGGAAGACAGAGAGGGTATGAGAAAGACCTACTTCACAGTTGTGAAGCAACTGGTGGGGAGCCCAGTACTGGAACCTGAATCCTTACTTCAATCTTTGCACTTTGCACCACCTGCGCTTAACCTGCTGCGCTACTGCCCAACCTCCTCTAGTTATTTTTCTTTTTTTTAAAATTTTTTATTTAAGAAAGAATTAGTGAACAAAAACATAAGGTAGGAGGGGTACAACTCCACACAATTCCCACCACCCAATCCCCATAACCCACCCCCTCCCATGGTAGCTTTCCCATTCTCTAGCCCTCTGGGAGCATGGACCCAGGGTCGTTGAGGGTTGCAGAAGGTAGAAGGTCTGGCTTCTGTAATTGCTTCCCCGCTGAACATGGGCATTGACTGGTCGGTCCATACTCCCAGTCTGCCTCTCTCTTTCCCTAGTAAGGTGTGTCTCTGGGGAAGCTGAGCTCCAAGACACATTGGTGGGGTCTTCAATCCAGGGAAGCCTAGCCAGCATCCTGGTGGCATCTGGAACCTGGTGATTGAAAAGAGAGTTAACATATGAAGCCAAACAATTTGCTGAGCAATCATGGATCCCAATCTTGGAATAGTGGAGAGGAAGTGTTAAGTAGGTACTCACTGCAAACTAGTGTACTTCTGCTTTCAGGTATATATTTTGCAGTAGTTTATGGATACGTGTGCACATAAGCTCTCTCTCACAGAAACTGGTGTATATCTAGATTATGGGACTTTGTTAGAAAGTGAACTACCTGAGATGAAATTAGAGTGTACTATAAAAGGAAAGGTCTCACCCGAGTAATCAAGTTGAAGGGTTGTCATTCCACACGTGAAGTCTCTGGATACAGTCTGAGGTGAAGCATGTTGAGGTGGCAATCGTTGCTTTAGTTAGGTTGTGATCGGCAGATGCAATATTATTTGGTTTGGATTGGGAGACGCATACGGGAAAGTGGGCCCTATCCAAGGGTTCCAGGACTGGGGGAAGTAGGGGCTCTATAGTGAAGATGTGAGGTTCCTGCTGTCTTAGGGTTCAATAAGACAATCGATAGTTAATATTATCATCACATTATTTGTTAATTGGGTTAACTTTGAAAAGTCCCTTTGTTATGGTTTGCTGTACAGTACCCAGTATCTTGTATATAGCTGTGCTATTGGATGCTTCTAATCTACTTGGTCTAGGCTTTTGAGAGAGTCCGCATATCAAATACATAGCCTATATATTAAAAAGATTCAGTTTGTCTTTTGAGAAACTTTGAGACATACAATTGATTTCCCCCTCTCATATTAATTAACTACTGATTTATAAGTCTACATTTTGCTAGGAGTGTACATAAACACCGTTCCCACCACCAAAGGACTGTGACCCATCCCTCCCGCCCACTCCCACCCCCCACTGGCCCAGGAAGCTACATGTCTACCCCTCACCACTGGGTTTTTACTTTGTGGCCCTATTTACAATTTGATCAGGTCCTGCTTTTAGTTTCCCTTTCAGATCTTCTTAGTCAGCTTCTGTTGATGAGTGGGATCATCCCATACTCATCTTTATCTTTCTGACTTAGCTCACTTAACATAATTCCTTCTAGCTCTGTCCAAGATGGGTCAGAGAAGGTGGGTTCATTGTTCTTGATAGCTGCATAGTATTCCACTGTGTATATATACCACAGCTTTCTCAGCCACTCATCTGTTGTTGGGCACGTGGCTTGCTTCCAGGTTTTAGCTATTATGAGTTGTGCTGCTATGAACATAGGAGTGCACAGCTCTTTTTGGTTGGGTGTTATGGAGTCCTTGGGGTATAACCCCAGGAGAGGAATTACTGGGTCATATGGAAGGTCCATGTCTAGCCTTGTGAGAGTTTTCCAGACTGCTCTCCACAGAGGCTGTACCAATTTACATTCCCACCAGCAATGTAAAAGGGTTCCTCTGTTCCCACATCCTCTCCAGCATTTGTTGCTGCTGTCCTTTTTGATGTATGTCATTCTTACAGGAGTGAGGTGTGATATCTTAGTGTTGTCTTAATTTCCATTTCTCTGACAATCAGTGACCTAGAGCAGTTTTTCATATGTTTTTTAGCCTTTTACATCTTCTCTGTGGTGAATGTTTTGTTCATTTCCTCTGCCCATTTTTGGATGGGGTCATTTGCTTTTTTGCGGCTAAGTTTGCTGAGCTCTTTATATATTTTGGTGATTAGTTTCTTGTCTGATGTCTGGCATGTGAAGATCTTCTCCCATTCTGTGAGGGGTCCCTCTGTTTGTTTAATAGTTTCTTTGGATGTGCAGAAGCTTTTCAATTTGATGTAGTCCCATTGGTTTGTTTCTGCTTTAGTCTTCCTTGCAATTGGGTTTGATTCATCAAAGATGTCCTTGAGGTGTATGTGGGAAAGTGTATTACGAGTGTTTTCCTCTAAGTATTTGATTGTTTCTGGTCTGACATCTAGGTCTTTGATCCATTTGGAGTTGATTTTTGTTTCTGGTGAGATAAAGTGGTTCAATTTCATTCTTCTGCATGTTTCAACCCAGTTTTCCCAGCACCATTTATTGAAGAGAGCCTCCTTTTTCCATTTAATCCTTTGGGCCCCCTTATCAAAGATTAGATGCCCATAGGTGTTGGGATTTACTTCTGGGCTTTCAATTCTGTTCCACTGGTCTGTGTGCCTATTTTTGTTCCAGTACCATGCTGTTTTGATGATGATGGCTTTATAATATTGTTTAAGGTCTGGGAGTGTGATGCCTCCATTTCTGTTTCTTTTCCTTAAGACGGTTTTGGCAATTCTAGGTGTTTTCAGGTTCCAGATAAATGATTGTAGTGTTTGTTCTATTCTCTTAAAGAAGCTTGGTGGAACTTTGATGGGTATTGCATTAAATTTGTATATGGCTCTGGGGAGAATATTCATTTTGATGATATTTATTCTTCCAATCCATGAGCATGGGATATCTTTCCATTTCTTGGTATCAGTTTCTATCTCCTTGAGTAGCGACTCATAGTTTTCAGTATACAAGTCTTTCACTTCTTTGGTCAACTTTATTCCTAGGTATTTGATTGATTTTGCTGAAACAGTAAATCATGGGAGTGATTTCTGGATGTCTTCTTCTTCAGATTTAGTGTTTGCATAAAGAAATGCCACTGATTTTTGTACACTGATTTTGTAGCCTAATACCTTGCTATATTGCCTAATAACTTCCAGTAATTTTCTACTGGATTCTTTAGGTCTTTCTATGTATACTATCATATCATCTGCAAATAGTGAGAGCTTGACTTCTTCCCTTCCAATCTGTATCCCTTTGATTACTTTCTCTTGCCTGATTGCTATGGCAAGAACTTCCAATACTATGTTGAAGAGTAACGGTGACAGTGGACAGCCCTGTCTAGTCCCCGATCTGAGGGGTAATGCTTTCAGCTTCTGTCTATTGAGTATGATGTTGGCTGTAGGTTTGCTATATATAGACTCCACTATCTTGAGGAATTTCCCATCTATTCCCATTTTTGTAGAGTTTTGAGCATGAATGGGTGTTGGATTTTGTCAAAGGCTTTCTCTGCATCTATTGAGATAATCATATGGTTTTGGGCTTTGCTTTTATTGATGTGGTGAATGACATTGATTGACTTACGGATGTTGAACCAGCCTTGCATTCCTGGGATGAATCCCACTTGGTCATGATGAGCAATCTTTTTGATGTGTTGCTGTATCCATTTGGCCAAGATCTTGTTTAATATTTTGGCATCTATGTTCATCAGAGATATTGGTCTGTAGATTTCCTTTTTTGTTCTGTCCCTATCAGCTTTTGGTATCAGGGTGATGTTGGCTTCATAATAGGTGGAAGGGAGTATTCCTGTTTCTTCAATCTTATGGAATAGCTTAAGAAGTATGGGTATTAACTGTTTCCTGAAAGTTTTGTAGAATTCGTTTGTGAAGCCATCTGGTCCAGGACTTTTGTTGTTGGGGAGATTCTTAATAACGGTTTCAATTTCTTTGTCTGTGATTGGTGCATTTAGATTTTGTAGTTCTTCTTGGTTCAGTTTTGGAAGTGCATAGGTTTCTAGGAATTGTTCCATTTCTTCCAGATTCTCTAGCTTGGTGGCATATAGTTCTTTATAGAAGTTTCGCAGGATTCTCTGGATTTCTGTGGTGTCAGTTGTGATATCTCCTGCATCGTTTACAATTCTATTAATTTGAGTCTTCTCTCTTTTTTGTTTGGTGAGTCTGGCTAGGGGTTTGTCAATTTTGTTTAATCTTTCAAAGAACCAACATTTGGCTTCATTGATCTTTTGTATGGTTCTTTTATTTTCAATGTTGTTTATTTCTGCTCTAACTTTAGTGTTTTCTGTCCTTCTGGTTGCTTTAGGGTTCCTTTGTTCCTCTTCCTCTAAGTCCTTGAGGTGTGCAGTAAGGTCGTCCATTTGGGCTTCTTCTTGGTGTTTAATATGTGATTGTATGGCTTAAGTTTCCCTCTCAGTACTGCTTTACCTGTGTCCCAAATATTTTGATAGGTTGTGTCTTTATTTTCATTAGTTTCCAGGAACATTTGAATTTCCTGTTTGAGTGAGTCTCTGACCCAGTGGTTCTTAAGGAGCATGTTGTTTAGTTTCCAAATTCTGTGTCTTTTAATAATTTTCCGTTTGTTGTTAAATGTTAGTTTTACTCCACTGTGGTCTGAGAAGATACTTGGGATGATTTCAATGCTCTTGAATCTATTGATGCTGTCTTTGTGGCCTAACATGTGGTCTATCCTTGAGTATGTGTTATGTGGATTTGAAAAGAAGGTGTATTCCAGTTTTTTGGGGTGGAGGAGTCTGAAAATGTCCAAGAGGTCTAGTCTGTCGATCTCTTCATTCAATTCTCTTGTATCTTTATTGGTTCTCTGCTTTGTTGATCTGTCTAAGTGTGAGAGTGGGGTATTGAAGTCTCCCACTATTATTGTATTACTATTGATGTATTTTTGAAATTCTTTCAGTAGATGCTTAATGTATTTAGATGGTCCCTCATTGGGTGCATAGATGTTAATAATTGTTAAGTCTTCTTGGCTGATTGATCTAATCATTATGTAATGTCCTTGCCTATCTTTTATTACTTTATTTAATTTAAAATCTATCGTGTCTGAGATGAGAATGGCTGTTCCTGCCCTTTTTTGTGGACCGTTAGCCTGTATGATAGTTTTCCATCTTTTCACTTTAAGTCTGTGTTTATCTTGTTGTGACAGATGGGATTCTTGCAAGCAGCATATGGTTGGTTTATGTTTTCTGATCTATCCCCCCACCCTGTGCCTTTTGATGGGTGAGTTTAAGCCATTGACATTTCTTGATATTATGGATTTAATGTATTGTAGTGCCATTATTCTAAAAAAAATTTGTTTACTCTGATATATTGCAAGTATTATAGTGATGTTCTCGTTTATAAGAGGTCTTTTAGTACCTCTTTCAGGGCCGGCTTGGTGATGGTTGCCTCCTTTAACTGTTGTTTGTCTAAGAAGGTTTTGATCCCTCCATCTAGCTTGAATGAAAGTCTAGCAGGATATATTATCCTTGGTTGAAACCCTTTTTCATTCAGGGCTCGATAGATATCTTGCCATTCCCTTCTGGCTTTTAGAGTTTGAGTGGAGAAACCTGCAGATAATCTTATGGGTTTTCCCCTGTATGTGACTTTTTTTCTCTCTTGCAGCCTTTAGGATCCCTTCTTTATCCTTACTTCTTCTCATTGTGACTATGATGTGTCTTGGTGTCTTCAGGTCTGGGTTGATCCTGTTTGGTACTTCTGGGCCTCTTGAACCTTGATATCCTTTCTGTTATTCAGGTCTGGGAAGTTTTCTTGTATTATTTCCTCTAGAATGTTTGCTTCCCCTTCCTCTCTTTCTTCCTCTGGCAGGCCAATTATACGAATATTACTTCTTTTGATATCATCCCATATGTCTCTGTTGTTGTTTTCAGTGTCTCTCAATCTCTTTTTAAGCTCTTTCACCTCTTTCTTAGTTTTCTCTAACTCATCCTCTGTCTGACTAATTCTGTTTTCTGCTTCTGTTAGTCTGCTTTCCCTTGCCTCAGCTTCTTTCTTCATTACAGCTATTTCAGCTTTCAGTTCTCTAATTGCCTCAAGATAATCAGTATTTTCCTTGGGGGTCTCAACTGTTGTTTCCCTAATACTGCCATTCCTTTCCTCCAATGTTGTTTTCATTTCTGTGATTAATAAGTTTATTATTGCTTGCATACTTTTCTTATCTATGGTTACTTCTGACTGATTTGTGGTTTCTTCTGGGCTCTTGTCTTCATTCATTGGGGTAGCAGTTTTATTTGTTTTTAATCTACCCATTTTTTTATTTATGTGTTTCTCTCTTTTTTTTATGCTCTGTTGTTCCTCAGTTGTTGTGTCTTGAGTACGAGTAACACTGTACTAAATACCTTTATTACACTTGCACTCACCAACCTCAGGAATTACAGTAGCAACTGAAGGAAGTATTGAAGTAGTTTAATCATTACCAGTTAGCCAAACAATTTCTCCATTCCATGAAAAAATAGTAACCAAATCCCAGTGAAGAAAGAGAAAAGAAAGAGAGGATAGCAAGAATAGACAGTTATGCAAATCTACTATCCAGTGTATATTCTAGTGGTAACAAGAGGGGAAAGGGAACTAGAGCAGAGATACACACATAGAGAGTCCACTCTGAGTCAGATTTCTTCCCCAAAGTAATTCACAAATTCAGAAAGGCAAAGAAGAAAGAAGTGTATGACAAGATTAAAAAAAAAGAGAGAGAGAGAGAGATAAGAGAGAGAAAAGGGAGAAGATAAGAAGAAGAGTTGTAATTAAAGAGCAGTGCAAGGAACTTCCCAAATGTGTATCAGTGAATTCAAAAAAAAAAACAAAAAAAACCCTGTTTGGTGGTATGGGGTATCCTGCTAGGAGCTGGTCCCAGGGACTGCTTATGGGGGGGGGGGGGGTGGCGGGAAGGATGTATGCTTGAAAATTAAAAGGAAGAAAAAAGAATTTTTTCCCTACTCTAATTCTTAACCCAAATTAAGTTATAGTCACCTGCTTGGTGTCTAAGGACACCTTATTGGCTGGCCTGCTAAAGGCAGAAAATCCTATTGTCTCCAGGGGAGTGTGTTCGCAGCTCAGAGGCTAGCAGCTTCTCCATCCGCCATCTTCCGGGAAACCCCCCCCTCCAGACTTTTTTAAAGGATTTCTCGAAAATGAAAACTAGCTCCAAGTCCTTTGATCCAATGAGAGCTATACTCAAGAAGTCTTTGGATCTGCCCTCAGGGTCGCAGTGGACCCTGGAGACTCCCAAGAGAAAGCCCCTGAGCTAAAGTGCTCTCTCCGGGTCCTCTGCCCCCCGTGCTCTGCAACCTGTGGAGGAGCCGCCTTCCCGGGCGGAGGACAATGCCCGGCGCACTCGCCTTGCCCGGCGCCGCCTGGGAAGTCTGGAGCCCCGCTAGTCCGTGTCACCTTTACTCTAATTCTTAACCCAAATTAAATTATAATCACGTCTTTGGTGTCACCCCTTATTGACTGGCCTGCTAAAGGCAAAAAATTCTACCGTTGCCGACGATGTGATCAGAGCACTCGCTGTTAGCGGCTTCTCAGTCCGCCATCTTCCTCCTCCCCCCCCTCTAATTATTTTTCTTATGCTCTGGCTGACTCTTACTACTGAATTCCCCCACACTTTCTGTGGTACATGATGACCCCAGCTGAGGCTTCAGAGAATCCATGATAGTGCTGCTAATCAGAGTAAATGCACATGTGGGGCTGAACTTCGGGTTACTATCGTTGGACTTAAGAAACAGTCTTATTTACCCCATGCCCGTAATTTCTTATTTAGTGGTACCTAATATATGAAATTTCCAAGCTGTTGTACTGCCATGATATAGCTTTGTTTGTTATGCACCTCCACAGCCAGTCTTTTTATTTTAAATACATTTTTCGTTACTTGTCATTCCATGTCTTCTTTAATGAAGTAACCATTGAAATGTTTTCCTATTTTGTCATTTGCTCATTTTATTTTTTGATATAGTGTGAAAGACAGAGAAAGGAGAGTAAGACAGAGAAAGGAAAAGACACCTGTAGTACTTCCCCACTACTTGAGTAGTTTTCCCCTTGCAGATGGGTACCAGGAATTTGAACCCATGTCCTTGCACATACTAACAAGTCTGTTCTACCACCTGGCCATGTGTGTTATTTATTTCTTACTTGAATTTTTTAATGTTCTTTATATATTCTGGATACAAGTTTTGTTTAATATGTAATTTGCAAAAACTTTCTCTCATTCCCATCTTTTCTTTACATCTTTTTTAACAGAATCTTTCACTAAAGTATGTTAAATTTTTTACAAATTCCAATTTTACAAATTCCATTACTTTTTTACAAATTCCATTACTTTTTTTATGTTGTGAATTATGCTTTTGGTGTTAAATTTAACAACTCTTTATAAAGGTCACAAGAAGTTTTTTCTTATGTTTTCATCTAAAAATTTCATAAATCACATTAAGAATAACACTTCATTTACTTTAAGATTTTTTTAAAGTTTATTTAGTAAAAGTGTATACTAATGTCCAAATATTCCAAACCATTTATTGAAAATACAAATATAAAAAGACTATAAAAGATATTCTCCACTCAATAACCTATGTACCATTTTTAAAACAATTGGTCGTATTTGTTTGTAGTTTTTTTCTGGACACTCTAATCTGTCCACTGATGTAGGAGGGTTGTTTTGTTTTGTTTGCCAATACCATACTATTAATTACTACACCTTACTCAGAAAAAGAATGTAAATGCAGCAAGCAATTAGAAAGACCTAAAAAAGACACCATAAAGCACCAAATCAAATAGTTTCTAATTAGACCTAGACACCTTCCTCATCTACTTCCTATTTCACTTCCCTCAATCACTCCAAAGCTAAGCTAGTCAGACAAAGTAAGGATTATAAAAGCTGGAAAGAAAAGAGCAAGAGACAGCCATACTTTAATGTAACTCTTTGGTCACTACAAGGCCACCCCATCACCTGGGGCCCTAGTCAGGAAGTCCTGGGACTTCCCACACAGACATGATGGGCCTAGACCTCTAACAGATCCTTTTTTTTTTTTTTTTTGTCTCCAGGGTTATCACTGGGGCTTGCTGCCTGCACTATGAATCCACTGCTCCTGGAGGCTATTTTTTCCCTTTTGTTGCCCTTGTTGTTTATCATTGTTGTTGTTCTTGTTTTCATTGCTGTCATTATTGTTGGATAGGACAGAAAGAAATTGAGAGAGAAGAAGACAGAGAGGGAAAAAGAAAGATAGGCACCTGCAGACCTGCTTCACTACTTGTGAAGCAACCCCCCTGCAGGTGAGGAGCCGAGGGCTCGAACAAGGATCCTTAAGCCAGTCCTTGTGCTTTGAGCTATGTGAGCTTAATCCACTGCACTACTGCACGGCCCCCCAGATACCTCTTTCCACTGCCACTAGTCATCTCCATCAGCAATAACATAATAGACCCCTTTGTAGGCCCCTACAGAACCTTGTCTCCAATGTTGATTAACAGTGGTAGAGAATGTTCCATTCTCTGAGAGGAGGCTGGATAACATATTCTACCTATCACCGAGGAAGATGGGTCCTTAAATTAGTGCATCCTGGAATATTCCCAGCAGTGACCACAGAATGCCAGCGCAGACCTATAGGGACACAGAGGCTACATAGGCTCCTGTGCAGAATATAGGTCCCAGATCAAATAGATTGGGTTTACAGGTAACAATATGTATATACTTTCCCCATATTTGGGAGCTACTCTCTTCTCTGATCAAGCTTTCTAGTCCTATATCTAATGATAAAACCATCTCCCCAGAGAATAACTGGGGTCCACCTGCATATTAACTGTCAGACTCAAACAATAACTAATAAAGGCATGGAACCCTTGGAATATACCTAAAATAGACCTACTAGCTTTTTCCAAAATGGAGACCCCCAAATCTTCATCTGCAATATTCTCACCTTTAGGCTCATGATTAGACAACAATTTGTTCTGCTTTATATCTTAACTCTTTTTCAGCCACCAGGTTCCAGATGCTACAATGATGCCAACCTGACTTCCCTGGGTAGACAACCCCATCAATATGTCCTGGAACACCGCCTCCCCAGATCCCTGCTCCACTAGGGAAAGAGAGATACAAGCTGGGAGTATGGATCGACCTGTCAATTCCCATGTTCAGTGAAGAAGCAATTACAGAAGCCAGACTATTCACCTTCTGCACCCCATAATGACCCTGGGTCCATACTCTCAGAGGGATACAGAATAGGTAAGCTATCAAGGTAGGGGATGGGATATGGGGTTCTGGTGGTGGGAATAGTGTGAAGTTGTACCCCTCTAAACCTTTGGTCTTGCCAACATTTCCATTTTATAATTTTATCTCACAAGAAACAAAAATCAATTCCAAATGGATCAAAGACCTGGATGTTAGACCAGAAACAATCAAATGCTTAGAGGAAAACATTGGTAAAACAGTTTCCCACCTATACCTCAAGGACATCTTTGATGAAATAAACCCAATTGCAAGAAAGACTAAAGCAGAAACAAACCAATGGGACTACATCAAATTGAAAAGCTTCTGCACATCCAAAGAAACTATTAAACAAACAAAGAGACCCCTCACAGAATGGGAGAAGATCTTCACATGCCAGACATCAGACAAGAGAATAATCACCAAAATATATAAAGAGCTCAGCAAACTTAGCACCAAAAAAAACAAATGACCCCATCCAAAAATGGGCAGAGGATATGAACAAAACATTCACCTCAGAGGAGATCCAAAAGGCTAACAAACATATGAAAAACTGCTCCAGGTCACTGATTGTCAGAGGAATGCAAATAAAGACAGCATTGAGATACCACCTCACTCCTGTAAGAATGGCATACATCAAAAAAGAGAGCAGCAACAGATGCTGGAGAGGCTGTGGGGACAGAGGAAACCTTTTGCATTGCTGGTGGGGATGTAAATTGGTTCAGCCTCTGTGGAGAGCAGTCTAGAGAACTCTCACAAGGCTAGACATGGACTTTCCATATGACCCAGTAATTCCTCTCCTGGGGTTATACCCCAAGGACTCCATAACACCCAACCAAAAAGAGCTGTGTACTCCTATGTTCATAGCAGCACAACTCATAATAGCTAAAACCTGGAAGCAACCCAGGTGCCCAAAACCAGATGAGTGGCTGAGAAAGCTGTGGTATATATACACAATGGAATACTATGCAGCTATCAAGAACAATGAACCCACCTTCTCTGACCCATCTTGGACAGAGCTAGAAGGAATTATGTTAAGTGAGCTAAGTCAGAAAGATAAAGATGAGTATGGGATGATCCCACTCATCAACAGAAGTTGACTAAGAAGATCTGAAAGGGAAACTAAAAGCAGGATCTGACTAAATTGAAAGTAGGGCACCAAAGTAAAAACCCTGTGGTGAGGGGTAGACATGCAGCTTCCTGGGCCAGTGGGGGGTAGGAGTGGGTGAGTGGGATGGGACACAGTCCTTTGGTGGTGGGAATGGTGTTTATGTACACTCCTATTAAAGTGTAGCCATATAAATCACTAGTTAATTAATATGAGACGGGGAAAATTAATTGTATATCTCGAAGTTTCTAAAACACAGACTGAGTCTTTTTAATATATAGGCTGTGTATTTGATATGCGGACTCTCTCAAAAGCCTATACCAAGTAGATCAGAAGCAACTGGCGGCACAGCTATATACAAGATACTGGGTACTATACAGCAAACCCTAACAAAAGGACTTTTCAAAGTTAACCCAATTACCAAATAATCTGATGATAACAGTAACTATCCATTGTCTTTTTGAACCCTAAGACAGCAGGAACCTCACATCTCCACTATAGAGCCTCTACTTCCCCCAGTCCTGGAACCTTAGGATAGGGCCCACTTTCTGGCATGCCTCTCCCAATCCATATCAAATAACATTGCATCTGCCAATCACAACCTAATCAACACAAGGACTGCCACCTCAGCACGCTTCAGCTCAGACTGTGTCCAGAGACTTCACGTGTGGAATGACAACCCTTCAGCTTCATCACTCGGCTGAGACCTTTCCTTTCATAGTATTCTCTAATTCCATCCCAGGTGGTTCACTTTCTAACAAAGTCCCAAAACCTAGATATAGACCAGGTTCTGTGAGAGAGAGCATATATTCACATGTATCCATAAATTAGTGCAAAATATATACCTGAAAGCAGAAGTACACTAGAGTTTGCAGTGAGTATCCCCCTAACAGTTCCTCTCCACTATTCCAACCTTTGGGTCCATGTTACTCAACAATTTGGCTTCGTATATTAACTCTCTTTTCAGCCACCAGGTGCCAGATGCCATCAGGATGCCGGCCAGGCTTCCCTGGACTGAAGACCCCACCAATGTGTCCTGGAGCTCAGCTTCCCCAGAGACCCACCCTACTAGGGGAAGAGAGAGGCAGACTGGGAGTATGGACTGACCAGTCAACGCCCATGTTCAGCGGGGAAGCAATTACAGAAGCCAGACCTTCTACCTTCTGCAACCCAAAAAGACCCTGAGTCCATTCTCCCAGAGGGATAGAGAATGGGAAAACTATCAGGGGAGGGATGGGATATGGAGATTGGGTGGTGGGAATTGTGTGGAGTTGTACCCCTCCTATCCTATGGCTTTGTTAATTTATCCTTTCTTAAATAAAAGAAGAAAGAAAGAAAAAGAATGGTATATTGATAAATTCCATTTAGTTATTGTCATTTCTTTTACATAGAGTAGAGAACGTATCACATGAAATAAAAAAAAAAAAAGAGCAGCATGTCTCATGAGGTACTGGGGGTCAAACAGAAAGCTTCAGGCATGCAAGGTTTGCACTCTACCAGTTGAACTTTTCCCCTAACCACTTGATTACTATATTTTTTCCTAAAACACCAAATTCTTTTTTAAAACATCTTATATATTTTCTTATATATATTATTTTATTACAGAAAAAACTTTTTGCAGTACCCAGGGCCTCACAAGATTAATAGAATAAAGCTTCACACTGATATTTAGTCAATTCTTCTGTTTAATAAGTAAAATATGGTACAAAAAGGTAAACAAAACAGAATAAAATTGAAGAGAGAATGACAACCAAAAAATAAAAGGTCCTATAATGAAGTCATTTACAAACTTAACGTTCTGTAGTCTACTTCAACAGATCAAAGGGCTCAAAGGATAGTGAAGGGGACCTGAGAACCTAGTGGAGGAAGATGTCAATTTAGTGCTAAGTGAGGTATACTGACACCTGTCTTGATGGTTGAGACATTGTGCCTTTGAAACAATAATCTTATAAATCAACATTTCCTCAATGAAATAATTTAGCTGGGAAAAAAAACATTGACAAAACACATGCTCGCCTGCACATACACACACACACACACACACACACACACACACACACACACACACACACCAGCAGCAGAGACACTAGAGAAAAAGAAAGATCAAGCTTGCTTTCCTTTTCCCATTTTTTCCAGTACACCCAAACCAATATCTTTCATGCAAGTATAAGAAATTTCATGGGTATAAAATCTTATCACTAATTATGGATGGATAGCACAAGCAAGTATGTTATTACAATAAAAATTAATCAAACAGCAAGGAGAAAGATTCTTACCAAAAGAAGGTGATTCCCTTCCATCTTCTAATCCTGAGTCTCTTTCTCTGTCTCTCTTTCTGTGTTTGTGGCCACGGTGCCTGTGACGTCGATGACTTTTTCTTCCTCCCAGGGGCACATGAACTCCAATAAAGAGTGTCCGGTGACCTTTATCAGAAGTAAATACAAATTAAATTAGTCCTGGGCACAGAAGGTTATCTACATGTAATGAAAACACAACTCAATCCAACATACAGTTTTTTAGTGTTTATGATTTGTAAAACTTGGTACTTGATGTTATATCCTGGCACTATATCTATACAAGTATACTACCAGTGTGTTATAAACATTTAGAATAATAATTATCTAGTTACATATTTTAAAGTTTCTATTAAAATATCAACAGTAAATCTTTATGTAGCTGTTGCCACAGTTTGTAATATTACTCTTATTAAAATTTTTCCATTGCTCTCAACTATGCTATCTCATCAATTTTTTAAACTTAAGTATGTGAGGTAATCACTATTTCTAATAAAAAATATTTCATCAAGGTTCCTAGTAATACCAAATTCCATGGACTTTTTAAATTCTATTATTCATATCTCTGACATTTAATAGCTTTAAAGACTATCATTTTACTTTTTCTTAATCTTTTTTTCTCCTCTTTATATTGTGTATACTAATTTCCTTTCATCAGATTGCCCATTTAAGGCTAGAAACATCTATGAATATATACATTTTAATCTTATTTTTATTTGTTTATTCCTTTGTTTGATTTAGGATTATCACTGGGGCTCAGTACCAGCACTGAACCCACTGCTCCTAGAGGCCATTTTTTTCCACTTTATTGGATAGGACAGAGAGAAATTGAGAGAGGAGGGAGAGATAGAGAAGGAGAGAGAAAAATAGAAACCTGTAGACCTGATTCACTGCTTGTGAAACATCCCCCCTGCAGGTGGGGTAGTGGGGGCTCGATCCATGGTCCTTGCACGGGTCCTTGAACTCTGAACTATGTACTCTTAACTGGGTGCACCATTTCCAGCCTCAGGAATATATACTGCAGGTTCTGGGAAATACATCTTGAAATCAGATATCTCTCTCTTGAATTGCAGACCTATGTATTAACATGAAGATCCTTTTAAAATGTATATAAAATTCAACATATTCATACAACTTATCTTTTTCTTGTCCCCCAGTTATCAATGATTATCTGTCACTAAATACACCATTTATTGCTTTGAGGTCCTGGTGAATGATAGTGGAAAAGGATCTTGTTTGACACTGAGAGTGTTTTACAGATACCTATCAAAGGAAAATGAGAAACTGTACCTATATGTCAACAAATATACTGCAAACCATTACCACTTTCCCAGTAAAATGATAGAAAAATACACTATTAGATTGTTAGAAAAATCCATCTTTTTTTTTTCCTTTACATGTCTTAATTCATTTCCTCTTCAGTAACCCTTGTTCTTCTGTTCTAATATGGGTCCTCATCTTTCACCAGAATAGAATATTTCTTTTACAGCTTATTTTTCTAACTATAATTCTGCCTTTTGTGCTATCTATTCTGGGTATTTTTCTCAAAAATGAGATAGTGAACATGTTTTTGTTTGTAGAATATGGATCTGATGAGAAATTTCCAGAAGTAACATCTTAAGGTGCCAAGTCAATGCTAAATAAAACAAGCAATCTAAAACCATAGCCAAATATAATCATAAAAGAAGAGAATGCTAAAACACAGTGAAACTGATGTTTAGGGGATATAATGATTCAATTCATAGGTGTTCATGTTGAAATCATTTCCTCAGTTAGAAATTTGCAGGAAAGGTTAAAAGGCCAAGACTCACTTAGATAAACAAATATGACTGTAATTACTGAGTCATATGATAAGTTTTGATTACTTTTGTGAGAAACTTTCAGACTGCATTTCAAAGTGGCTGTACCATTTTATATTTCAAACAAATTAATTAAAACTCCTCTACATAACTGAACTGCTTCCTGTTCTTCTGCATTCTTGTAATATTTGGTGTTCTCAGCATTTTAGAGTATAGGTAGTGTTGTAGGTATGACTACAGTGACTTACTGTTTAAATAATCAATTCCCCAATGCTACATGATGTCGACCATCTTTTCACATGCTTATATGTCATTTGTTTTTCTTCTTTAATAAGAAGTTTGTTGAGATAATTTTCTATATTTTGATTTATTTTTTATGGTTGAACTTAGGAGTTCTTTGAATGTTTTGAGGATTTTCTTTATCAAACGTATGTATTTTGAAAGAAATTTCTTTCATTCTTTAGCTTGTTTTTTCATTCTTGTAATAATGTCTCTCACAAAGCAGAAGATTTATTTTATTTCATTGTCAGGGCTTCACCACTCTAGATCAACTCTCAGTTAGAGACAGTGACAGAGACAGAGGGAAACTTCAACACCAAAGCTTTCTCTAGTGTGGTGGGGGCTGGTCTAGACTCTGGGTGACATGAATAGCAATGCAGACATGCTACCTGGGTGATTTACCTCATTGGTCAAGAAAATTTAATTTTAAATAATTCCAACTATAAAAAATTGGCAGTTTCCACCAAGAAATCTTAGTAATGGTATAAATATCAAGGTGTCTACTCATAATAAATATGGATAATATTTTAAAAATCATCTGCCTCTGTTAAAACTGGAGATTTTAATACAATTTTAACATCAATGCACTGAGAAATTTAAAAATTTTGAGAGAAAATGTTAAAAAAAATTAGCACAACAGGTTTCTATAGTGAGTTAGTGGCTTGTCTTCTGTTTTTAATTTTTTAATTTTTATTAGTGATTCAATATTGATTTACAAAATTACATGTCAGCAGGTGTACAATCCCACACTGTTCCCACCACCAGAGTTATAAATCCCAAATTCCTCCACTGCAAACCATCACAATTCTCCCAAGGTGGCAGATAACTGTCATCTCTACAACTATCTGTCTACATTTGAACATAATTGCCTCCTTTTTCTTCCAGGTCCAGTCCTCTCTTCCCCTCCAAGCCACACATTACTCTAGCACTTCATCCAAATATCCCTCTCCTTTTCATCCTCTCTCTCTGAGACCTGATGGAACTGGAGTTCAGAGCCCTCTTAGAACTTTTCTTCTTTTCACTTCTCCCCGACTGGGAGTATGGATCAAAGTTGTTTTGGGGGTGTAGAAGGTAAGAGTTCTGGCTTTTGTAATTGCTTCTCCACTAGATTTGAGCAGTGGCAGGTTGATTATGGTCTCAGCCTGTTTCTGTCTTTACCTAGTGGGGTAGGGCTCCGAAGAAGTGAGATTCTAGGACACATCAGTGAGATCATCTGCACAGAGAAGTCAGGGTGGAATCATGGTATTGTCTACAACTTGGTGTCTGGAAGTTGATAGGACATAAAGCAAAACAAAATGCTTAATGAACAGAAACCAAAACGTAAGGACAGAGCAGATGAGATTAGGGATTTTAGGGTGGAAGAAAGATCTGAAGTCCATTTTAGGTATGTGTCTACCATGACCATGGTAGTTTGTGCTTGATTTTAATAGCTAACATGAAGTTGGAGAAGATGTTGTCTGAGAACATGGTGTCAGAGCAGAGAAAAGGGATACAGAGTTGGATTGGGACTAAGAGTAGCTCCCATTCTTGAAAATACTCTGTGGATAGAACTGTTTATCTCCCTCCACCTGATCCAGGGCATATATATATATATATATACCAGAGCCTGTGTAACTTCTAAGTCCCTATAGATCCAAGCTCACATGGCTTGTCTTCTTTTACCATTGGTCATGTGTATCATTTTATGTTTGTATGCTCAAGTTGTCAATACTGAAACTATTGTGTAAAAAATGATGAGGGTATCTTCTAGTTCTTTTCTAGAAGATGCTCCTAGAAAATTGAATTGTCTTGCATTTTATAGCTTATTACCACTTGGTAACATGTATGTGACTCTGCTTCCTTTTGGTCTGCAGTATTTACTTAGTATTTACTTAGATGTGCACTTTGTCCTGACAACCCCAACACCTGGGGGTCTAGTTAGGGAATCTTTGGATTCCCACACAGATACAATAGACCTAGACCTCTAATAGATTCCTCTCTCCACCATCACTGGTCACTTCCACCAGGAACATCATCATGAGTCTTCTTGTGGTCCTCTGCAGGACCCTACCCTCACTATAGAGTAGCAATGGTAGGGACTCTTTGAAGGAAAGTTGGATCATCCCATTCTGCCACTCGAAGAAGAAAGGTCCTGAAATGAGTACAGCCTAGAATGCTCCTAACTGTGACCATAGACTGTGATCTCAGACTGACAGTAACTGGAAGTTATACAGGTTCCTCTGCTAAATATGAATAGATTCAGGCCTTGAGCCAGATCGATGGAGTAAACAGTTAATTTTGTTTATATATATTTTTAAGTATGGTAGCTATTCTCTGCCCTAATCCAGCTTTCTAGTTCTATTCTCAACTCTGACTATATCTTTTCAGACATTTTTAGTCTACCTCCATGTTAGTTTTCAAGCTCAAACAAAAGTTACCAAAGTCATAGTCCCCTAGGCACATACCTAAAGAGTCTTCCTAGCTTCCACTTTAAGATCCCTATTCTCACCTGCTCTATTCCCACCTTTTGTTTCCTGTTTATTAAACATTTTGCCCTGCTTTATATCTTTTTTTTTTTGTCTCCAGGGTTATTGCCAGGGCTTGGTGCCTGCACCACGAATCCACTGCTCCTGGAGGCCATTTTTTCCTTTTGTTACCCTGTTTGTTTTACCATTGTTGTGGTTAATATTATCATTGTTATTAATGTCATTGTTGTTGGATAGGACAGAGAGAAATGGAGAGAGGAGGGGAAGACAGAGAAGGGGAGAGAAAGACAGACACCTGCAGACCTGCTTCACCGCTTGTGAAGCGACTCCCCTGCAGGTGGGGAGCTGCTTCACTGCTTGTAATGCAACTCCCCTGCAGGTGGGGAGCCGGGGGCTCGAACCAGGATCCTCCCACTGGTCTTTGCACTTTGCGCCATGTGCACTTAACCCACTGCACTACCAACCAATCCCCGCCCCCCCCCCCTTCTGCTTTGTATCTTACTGCTTTAAGCCACCAAGCTGCAGATGCTGTCATGATTCCATCTTTAGCTTCTTGGGCAGATGACCTCACCAATATGTCCTGGAACCTCTCCTCTCCAGAGGTCTACCCCACTAAGGAAAGACAGAAACAGGCTAGGGGTATGTATCAATGTGAACCATGTCCACATGCAGCAGAGAAGCAATTACAGAAGCCAGAATGCTCACCTTCTGCACCCCCCCAAAAGTGTTTTGGTCCATACTTCCAAAGGGGAAGAAATATTAGAGGAAGATGACCAGAAGGCTCTGAACTCTAGACTGAAGAGGATATAAGGAAAGGCATTCAGAAGCAGTAATAGGTGTAGGTGTGACTTAGAAAGGAAGAGAAGGTGAGACCATAGGGGAAAAAAAGGACAAATATATAAAAATATAGATAGTTACAGAAATAATAGTCAACCCATATCTGTGACCTTGGGAGAACTACTGCATTTTTTAATGGAAGGAATGGGAACACAGAACTCTGGTGGTAGGAACAGTGTGGAATTATACCCCTGTTATCTCATAATTTTGTAAATCAATCTTAAATTCATTAATAATAAGAAAAGATTGCCCTTTGTATTTTGCACTGTAGTCTCATTTGGAGATTTGACTCTCTGTTAAGTTTCTTATTTGTACCCACCAATGTAAAAATTGAACTCTTTTATCATATCTTTTGAACAGGAATTTTTTAGAGCTAGGCAAATAACTTGGTATTTTTCTTTGCATTCCATTTGTAATATATCTAGTCAAAATAAAAATTTTAAATAAAATTGTGTTTAAAATTAGAAATAATGCACATGATCTGGACAAACTGAAGTAGATGAATCTTCTGGGTTTTCTGATAATGTATAGCAATGTTTGGATGCAAGTTAAGATCAGTGAATTTCCATTGTCCTATAATAATGGTTATTTGTCTCTTTTGTTTTAATCATCTAGTATCTGTGTAACTTCTGATGTGAGTATTGATTAGTATTTAGGTGGTTTTTTAACTTAGGATTTTAGCAAACTGTTTGAAAAATAACTTTAAGTATGATGGTACTGGGTAAACATTTATAAAGATTGGATGACTGTGTAGAAAAGAAAAAGTACTTGAGAAGACCTATTGAAAGAAAGTTCTAAGATCACTATGTAAGCTATAATAATTGGGGAAGGTACCACTTAAGCAATTTTTTAAAATAAACATCAACAGTTATTTTGGGCTGATAAGTTTTTCTGGGATGACAAGGTGTTCCACTTCCAACTCATGCGTCCTTATGTAGGACTGGCTTCCCTGATGAATTTTATGAAAATCACACTTAGATATAATTATTATATTCAAAAGTACAAGTTTGATCTTAGAAGGCAAAGCAAAATCACTTTTTCTATTGTTATTTATTTTATTAGCTTATATTTTATTTTCTCCATTTATTCAGGAAATATGTAAAAGTTGGATAGGAAAGAATACTGTTCTTCATTTATTCACTGTCACTGTCTCATTTCAGTTAAGTAATTGAATACTGTCTCTTTCCTGAGGAAATATTGATTTGCTTCCTGTTTCCCATAATTGCCTCCAGGGCATCATGGAAACAATGTTGAAGAGAATTTTAGAGATGGTACATTATTATGACCTCTTGAATTAAAGAGTTCTGACATTTGACATTAAGTCTTAATATTGTCAGTCTTTGCATAAAAAGTCAGATTTGTTACATTCCTTAGGAAATGAAATAAAAGAAAGTGTTTTAACTATTTTTACTATCAGCAGGTCAAAAAAGACATTTTACACTTCAATGACTAGAATCTCCCAACCAGTTTGGATTCTCCATTACCCACCCTTAAAATATATTTTAGAAAATTCTAGAAGAGAGCTGGATGAATGTCTTAATGTTTGGGAAATAATAATCTTGGGGGAAAATTTACTCGATTGGACTAAAAGTTGCATTGTTACAAAACAATATATATATATATAATAGTATATTATATTATATATATATATTAGTATATATATATAATATATATATATTATATATATACTAGTATCTGTGATGATATATATATATATCATCACAGTGATGATATATATATAATATATATATATATAATATATATATATATATAATATATATATAATATATATATATAATAATATATATATTATATATATATAATATATATATATTATATATATACTAGTATCTGTGATGATATATATATATATATAATATACTAGTATATATAGTATACAGATACTATATATACTAGTATATTATATAATATATAATATAATATACTTTAAGACTTATAATATAAGTCTTAAAGTAAGTACAAAGAATACTTAAAATTGGGAGTCAGGCAGTAGCGCAGCAGGTTAAGCACACATGGCCTGAAGCACAAGGACCTGTGTAAGCATCCCTGTTCGAGTGCCCAGCTCCCTGCCTGCAGAGGAGTCAGTTAACAAGCGGTGAAGCAGGTCTGCAGGTGTCTTTCTCTCCCCCTCTATCTTCCCCTCCTCTCTACATTTCTCTCTGTCCTATCTAACAACAACAACATCAATAGCTACAACAATAAAACAACAAGGGCAACAAAAGGGGAAATAAGTATTTTTTTTAAAAAAAGGCTTATTATACTTATTTTTGAAGTGTTGAAAGGAAAATAGTACTTCATATTCTTTATCATCTCACTTTTCATAAGTTGAATAATTCCCTACATTCTGTTTTGTAGCTTGTCTGATCATAAATGCCCTACATGTTGTGGTATTGCATTATATATGAAGCTGTATGTGTATATTAAATATTGTCTCTTGACAAAAAAAAAGTCCAACTATCAGTTTATCTTTCAGGGATTATAAACTGAGGTACTGCATCTAAAAAGTCTTCAGCAAACTCAAAGTTTTCTAAAAAAATCATCACCATATCTAGATTATTTTCATGTTTTTAGAAATTGAATACTTTTGTTTCACAAAATTTGCGTCTATGGATAATTTTGAGTATTTAACTTAATGAGGTGAAAACCAAAGTTCATACAAACACCTAAAGACAAATATTTGAGTAACTCATTAAAACTGTCAGAAAGGCTTTTTTTTTTAATTCCAGAAAACTTTTATAGCTTTTGTGCTAATCTATTTTTAAAACTGGTGGTACCTTGATAGGTAGTACATTAGACTATATATGGCCCTAGGTAGAATATTCATCTTGACAATGTTAATTCTTCCAATCCATGAGCATGGGATATCTTTCCTTTTTTTTTTTTTTTACCTTTTTTTATATCCTTTAATAATGATTTATAGTTTTCAGTATATAAATCTTTCACTTCTTTTGTTAAGTTTATTGTTAGATATTTGACTGTTTTTTGCTGCTATTGTAAGTGGGATTGATTTCTGGGTGCCCGTTAGTGGCACACCTGGCTTAGCACACACATTACCATGCACAATGATCTAGTTTCAAACCCCTAACCCCAATCTTCAGGAGGAAAGCTTCACAAGCATTGAATCAGTGTCACAGACATCTATCTATATCTCCACCACTTATCAATTTCTGTCTGTCCTATCAAATAAAATAGGAAAAAGAAAATAAAAGGTCACCAGGAGCAATGAATTTGTAGTGCTGGCACTGAGACCCAGGAATAACCCTGATGGCAATAAATAAATAGAATCAAATTCTGTATTTCTTCTGATTTTGTGTTTTCACAGAGAAATGTTACTGATTTTGCACATTAATTTTATATCCTGTCCCCTCACTATATTATTGCTTAATAATTTCCAGGAGCTTCTCTTTGGATTCTTTAGGATTTCCTATCTATACTATCACTGCCTACAAATAATGGCAGTTCTATTTTTCATCCTATCTGTATCCCTTTCATTTATTCCTCTTGCATAATTGCTATGGCTAGAACCTCCAAAACTATGTTGAATAGTAATGATAGATAGTGAAGAGCCCTATCTAAAATCTGAGATAATTGAGAATGCTTTCAGTTTATCACCATTGAGTATGATGTTGCTGGTGGGAATGTAAATTGGTGTGACCTCTGTAGAGAGCAGTCTGGAGGACTCTCTTAATACTAGAAGTGGACCTAACCTAAGACCTTAAAATTCCTCTCCTGGTGGTATTTGCTAAGGAAACAAACACACCCATCCAAAAAGATCCAAGTATATCTATGCCAGTAGCAACACAATAGCAATAGTCCAAACTTGGAAGCAACCTAGGTATCAACAACAGATAAGTGGCAACAAATGTCATGGTATATATGCACAATGGAATATTAATCTGTTATTAACAATTATGAAGTCACCTTATTCACCTCATCTTGGATAGAGATTGAAGGAATAATATTAAGTGAAATAAGTCAGAAAGAGAAAAATGAATATGGAAACAGAAAGGGCAAACACAAAGTATAGCTTAGACTGGTTTTGGTGTATGACAACCAAGCAAAAGATTCTGGGGAGGGAAGAGAGGGAAGGAGTGGGGGTGACTTTGGGGTCCCAGTGCACTATGGTGAAGGAAAAAAAAAACTGTCAAGAAGTGGTGGACATGCATAATGCCCTGGTCAGAGATTCCAGTATTCCTTGGGAAGACCAGGGACATAGGGAAAGGGCAGCTTCATAATGACCCTGGGTCCATACTCCCAGAGGGATAAAGAATAGGAAGGTTTTCAAGGAGGGCATGGGATGCAGAACTCTGGTGGTGGGTATTATACTCCTCTTATCCAATGCACTTATCCTTCAGAATTAAAACAATTAAAAACAAAACAAAACAAAAAGCTCTTTACTGTAGTGTCATTCTCTCTTTGTCTCTATCTTACATGGGAAAGTCAGAGTAGTGAAGCCCTGATGATAACAGGAAGGAAAAAAAGAAATTAAATTTTTACTTTCTTATACTCATAATTTTGGACATTTTGGTTTTCTTTACAATTATCTCACCAAGTGCTCACTAAGAGGTGGAAATGGAAGAACTGAAGAAAAGTGAATCAGAATTTTTCACTGTACTTTTTTGCAATTCTGACATTCTAAAGACATTAGGCAGGCAAGAAGGAGGGAACTCTAAATGGGAGTAAACAAGGTCACCGGAAGAAAATACAAAAGAAAGCTTTCAGAAAAAGAATATCAGAACACTTGGTACCCCGAACTAGAATTGATACCATTATGGTTCCAGAAACATGAATATTTCTAAAATTGATGGTACAAAAATTTCAAATAAACATGAAATATGATCTCTTTCAATTAAAATTGGACTATTACACATTATTATCAGTATTTATGTTAACTGATATCATTTAAATGTAAACATATATTTGCAAAATGGCCTGTGAGGTATTTTTTCCTAACAGAACCTAGAACCCCAATGTCCCTATTGACAGGACTAGTAACTAAACTTCCTTGGATAGTAAAAAGCATAAAACAGAAACTTGGCTTAGTACTTCTATTCCATTAACAATTAATATTGGTGAAGATGATTAATTCCTGAGAAATGTCCTAATTGACTGGTAACCTGTTACAGCTTATATTGAAAAGGATCTTACAAGAAAGGAGATACTTTGTAGAAGTTATGACCACATGCCACTGAGGAGCTTTAAAGTAGGATGGCTGAAGGGGTGGGGGTAGTATGGATTAGTAGCTGAAATAGATTTAAGAATTTAATCAAGAAGTAGACAAAGTTGATCTCCTTCGCAATGTAACCTTAGTAATACTACTCTCACACTATTAAACTGTATAAAAACAGACACTTAACGCTTAGCTCTCTGGAAAGCTTAAAACAAAAGTATAGTGTTAACATAGATCTATATAATACATAATACATATTAAGAGGCTTTGGTCACTTGTGTTTTGTCTTCAAAGTATTAAATATTTCCCAAGAAAAAAGTATGGATTATAACAGTTTCTTTTCTGGAAAATTCTTTCTTTTAATATTTGTGGGATTATATTTAATGAAATAAAATGGAATTTCTTTCATCTATGATCACTCTGATATATTAATTGACTGAAAATGTTACATATAAACAGTTTTTACTTACAGAAGATATTTCATGAGACTCACTAAATAGAATACACCCAGTGCCATACCTAACCTTTGAAAAGTGACAAAAAGTAGTAAACAGAGTCTAGTGTACATAAAAGAATAATGAGGGGGAGAAGAACAATACAGGCACACTTATTCTAAAATCACTGCCTCAAAAATGGCACCTTAAGCTAGGAATGCAAGATATATAATTGGACCCTCAAATAAGAAGTATAATTTGCAAGAATTGTTATTCACATTAGAGTATACACCATCATCATGCAAATATATGTCATAGCTATTTAAAAATGGCATAGTAGACCATGATCAAATTTAGAAAATTACTTTGAAACTTTCTTATTTACTTGGAATTATAATGTACTGTATGTTCATTCAAACAAAATGTCAAAAATAAATTGATCAAAGTAAACAATGTGAACTCCATATATACATTATGTGTAACATTTAAAATGAAAGAACATAAGTTGTGTAATTCACTCCAAAGTTAATTTGGGGAATAAAAGAAAACTCCATTATTAGAGACTATAGAGGAAGAAGCAGGCAGTGGAACACCTGGTTGAGCACATACACTATCATGTGCAGGGAACCAGGTCCAAGTCCCTTGTCCCCAACAGTAGAGGAGAAACTTCACGAGATGTGAAGCAATGCTTCAGGTGTCTATATCACTCTCCCTCTCTGTCTCCTATTTATTATTCAATTTTTCTCTGTCTCTGTACAAACTAAATAAATAAAATAAAAATATGTAAAAAATAATTAGCAGTGTGTGAACATGCAAGTTGAAATCCTCAGTCTACAAGAAGGAAACTTCACAAATGGTTGAGCAGTGATGCACATGTATCTTATTCTATCTTTCTCACTCCCTCTCTGTTTCTTAACCTCTGTCAAAGAAAAGGGGAGAGGGAGGGGTTGGTGATCAGGAAGAGTGGAGTCATCATGCAGGTACCAAGCTCCAAACTTAACCTTGGTGAAAAATGTGTATTCATTTTGTGATAAAGCAAAAACAATAATTTAGGGCTGGATGGTGGTCCACCTGGTTAAGCACACAAGTTACAGTATGCAAGGACATAATTCAAGCCCCTCATTCATACCTGCAGGGGGGAAGATTCATGAGCAATAAAGCAGTGATGCAGGTGTCTCGACATCTCTCTCCCTACCTCCCCCTCCCCTTTCAACTTCTAGCTTATCCTAAATAAAAAGCAAACATATTTAAAAAAAAAAAAGAATTTAAATGCAAGCAGTACCACCTAGGCATGTTTCACTTAGGACTGTGTCCAGAGATGTCAGATGTGGAATGCCAACCCTTCAGCTTCACTACTCTGATGAGACCTTTCCTAGCTCATAGGACTCCTTAATTCCATTTCAGATGGTGTGCCTCCTAACAAAGCCTCAAAACCTAGATATAGACCAGGGCCTATGAGAGAGGGCACATGTACATGTATCTATAAGTTAGGGGAAAATATATATACCTTAGAAAGTGCACATTAGTTTGCAGTGAGTCAATAAATGAAGCAAGCAAGTAGAAAGACTTAAAAAGACACCTTAAAGTACCTGGTGAAACAGCTTCTGCTTAGACCTAGATACCTTCCTCACCTACCTCCTATTACATGTTTACATGTCTCTCAATAACTCCAAAGCTAACCTTATCAGACAAAGTAAGGACTACAAAAGCTGAATAAGGGAAAGAAATTGGCATGCTTTATTGATGGCTCTTAAATCACTACCAGGCCACCATCATCTGGGGCCCTAGTCAGGGAGTACTGTGATTCACACACACAGACACTATGGGCCTAGACCTCTAATAGATCGCTCTCACCACTGTCACTGCTCACCTCCATCAGGTACAACATAATGGACCCATTTGTGGGCCCCTATCGAATCTGGCCCTAAATGTATATCAATAGTGGTAGGGAATGTTCCATTCTCCGAAGGGAGGTCAGACAATATACTCTACCTACTACTCAAGGAAGATGGGTCCTGAAATTTGTGCAGCATAGCATGTTCCTAGCTGTGACAACGAAATAGGAGCTCAGACCTACAGGATGCAGAGGTTACATAGGCTCCTGTGCTGAATATGGGCCCCAGATCAAATCGATGAGGTTTACAGTTAACAATATGTTTATACTTTCCCCATATTTGGGAGCTACTCTCTTCCCTGATCCAGCTTTCTAGTCCTTTTTCCAACTATGACACCATTTCCTCAGACAATAACCTGGGTTCCCCTGCATATTATACGTCAGGCGCAGGCAAAAACTAGTAAAGTCATGGTTCCTTTGGAATATACCTAAAATAGACCTACTAGCTTTTTCCAGATGGAGACTCCAAATCTTCATCTGCAACATTCTTGTCTTTAGGCTCATTATTAGTCAACAGTTTGTTCTGCTTTATATCTTAACTCTTTTTCAGCCACCAGGTTCCAAATGATACTATGATGTCAACCTGACTTCCCTGGGCAGACAACCCCACCAATATGTCCTGGAGTCCTGCCTCCCCAGATCACTGCCCCACTAGGGAAAGAGAGAAAGAGAGGCTGGGAGTATGGATCGACATGCCAATGCCCATGTTCTGCAGAGAAGCAATTACAGAAGCCAGACTATCCACCTTCTGCACCCCATAATGACCCTGGTTCCATACTCCCAGAGGGATAAAGAGTAGGGAAGCTATCAAATGAAGGGATTGGATACGAAGTTCTGGTGGTGGGAACTGTGGAATTGTACCCCTCTTAACCTATGGTCTTCTCAATATTTCCATTTTATAAATAAAAAATTTTTAAAAAAACAATTTAAAGTAAAAGAGCATGGAATTACAACAAAGCTATTCTCCAATAGGAGAAAAGTTTTCCTATTGTCTAACAGGAATCTACTAACAACAACTTATCAAATTTTTGCAGAATCATTTATCAGTTTATTGTGATATATAGCAACTAAACATCAAATTTATTATTGTTTCACAAAACAGGAACTTTTCTAATTGGTATTGATCAAGTGAGTAGATAAACCCAAATCTTCCAGTTAAAGATCATCTTGCCTCTTTAAATCACCCCAAAATCAATAGAGCACTACTTTAATTTCTATAATATAGTTATAAAAAGTCAGTATACTTGTGGGTTTGACACTGCTACAACAACCTAGTATATTCACATAAGCAATTTAATTTTTGTACTTTAGTTTCTTTACTTGCAAAAAATAGTTAATACTATTTATCTCTGTGAGTTACTTTAAGAATTAAGTTATTCTCTACTATACAAATTCATATAAATATTTTAGCTATGTCATCACTCTTTACCACCATGGACACAATTTCAATGTTTTAGTTACACAACTCCTTCCTTTCTCTTTATTCATAACTCATTCTCTTCTTTGAAAGCTCACCTGTCTCTATGAAAGCAACTTAGATTTTTTTCCAAGCAGTTTTTCTTTTCTATTGAAAATGTTCTGAGATAAAACATTAGTAACAAAAGGTTTAAGCCTAATTTATGGCTTTTTATTTTCTCAATTTAATATTTTTAATATTAAAGCAAGACAAGACAAAGAATATAAAAGAGGAGTGGCATAGTTATCGCTATTAAATCTTAGATTTAAAGCATTTTACATTAATAAAGAGTATCTTTATTGAGCATGTAGGTCAGAAATTAACATTTTAATTTAACTTTCAATTAAAACGGGTGAAAAACTTTTGTCAAGGCCCATTTGGATATTTATAACATCATTCATGGGACATACAAAATTGTCAGCTTAAAACTTAGTACTTAATATTTCTATCCAAAAAGTTCATAGATTTGTTAAATTTTGAGTTCAGTCTCTAGTTGCCTTGGCAGGGCCAGACTGGCCTACAGGCTGTATATTTCCCAACCCTGTATTCTAGTTTTAAGTTCAAGAATGACTGAGTATCAAATTAAAAGGTAGCCCAATTTGTTTAACACCAGTCAGCATAATCATAAACACCTATATTTGCATGTTAAATGTTTGAATAATAATTACATATCTGATGAACATTAATTATGCTATTAATTATATAAATTTAATTTCTTATATGTTTAGTGACATTACTGTCTTACATATAAATGAGGTTTAGTGCAATTTTTTTTGCTGCCTATCCAGTTTAAGAAAAAAATATGTTGGAGGAGTTGGAGTGAAAATTTTCTAGAGAGAGCACAGGCCTTGCCATGTAACAACCCAGCTGGAAGATGTTATAGCACCAGAAAAAAATCTCTGGTGCTGTGGTATCTTTCCCTTTCTATCTGAACAAAACAACAAAGGAGCCATGAGGGCCCAGGAGGTGACTTACTTGGTAGTGCACATATATTACCATGAGCAAAGGACCCAGGCCTAGGTACTTGGTCACTATCTGGGAGTATCTGGTGGGAAGGAAGTTTTACATGTTGTGCTGCAGTGTCTCTCCTCCTCTGTGTCTCCTTCTCCCTCTCTATCTTTCTCTGATCTTGTCTGAAAGAAAAAATGGTTGCTAGGAGCAGTGAAGTGGGCAGGCACCAAGCCCCAACAATCATCCTGGTGGCAAAACAACAAAACCAGCCTATGAGCAGTGAAACTGAACATACATGAGGTCCCAGTACTCCAATAAATAAATAAGAAAAAAGAAGGAAAAGTTGTAGGATAATTTAGAAGGATACGTATAGGAGTCAGGCAGGTGACTCATCTAGTAGAGCACACATATTACCATGTGCAAGGACCCAGGTCCAAGCTCCTTTCCTCATCTGCAGTGGGTAAACATTACAAGTGGTAGAGCAATAATCCAGATATTTATTTTTCTTTCTATCAATAGCTCTTTCTGTATCTCACCCTCTATTAAAAAATGGTAAAGTTCCAACACCTATGGGCATCTAATCTTTGATAAGGGGGCCCAAAGGATTAAATGGAAAAAGGAGGCTCTCTTCAATAAATGGTGCTGGGAAAACTGGGTTGAAACATGCAGAAGAATGAAATTGAACCACTTTATCTCACCAGAAATGAAAATCAACTCCAAATGGATCAAAGACCTAGATGTCAGACCAGAAACAATCAAATACTTAGAGGAAAACATTGGTAAAACACTTTCCCACATACACCTCAAGGACATCTTTGATGAATCAAACCCAATTGCAAGGAAGACTAAAGCAGAAACAAACCAATGGGACTACATCAAATTGAAAAGCTTCTGCACAGCCAAAGAAACTATTAAACAAACAGAGAGACCCCTCACAGAATGGGAGAAGATCTTCACATGCCAGACATCAGACAAGAAACTAATCACCAAAATATATAAAGAGCTCAGCAAACTTAGCCGCAAAAAAGCAAATGACCCCATCCAAAAATGGGCAGAGGAAATGAACAAAACATTCACCACAGAGGAGATCCAAAAGGCTAACAAACATATGAAAAACTGCTCTAGGTCACTGATTGTCAGAGAAATGGAAATTAAGACAACACTAAGATATCACACCCCACTCCTGTAAGAATGACATACATCAAAAAGGACAGCAGCAACAAATGCTGGAGAGGATGTGGGAACAGAGGAACCCTTTTACATTGCTGGTGGGAATGTAAATTGGTACAGCCTCTGTGGAGAGCAGTCTGGAAAACTCTCACAAGGCTAGACATGGACCTTCCATATGATCCAGTAATTCCTCTCCTGGGGTTATACCCCAAGGACTCCATAACACCCAACCAAAAAGAGCTGTGTACTCCTATGTTCATAGCAGCACAATTCATAATATCTAAAACCTGGAAGCAAGCCAGGTGCCCAACAACAGATGAGTGGCTGAGAAAGCTGAGGTATATATACACAATGGAATACTATGCAGCTATCAAGAACAATAAACCCACCTTCTCTGACCCATCTTGGACAGAGCTAGAAGGAATTATGTTAAGTGAACTAAGTCAGAAAGATAAAGATGAGTATGGGATGATCCCACTCATCAACAGAAGCTGACTAAGAAGATCTGAAAGGGAAACTAAAAGCAGGACCTGATCAAATTGTAAGTAGGGCACCAAAGTAAAAACCCAGTGGTGAGGGGTAGGCATGTAGCTTCCTGGGCCAGTGGGGGTTGGGAGTGGGCGGGAGGGATGGGTCACAGTCCTTTGGTGGTGGGAATGGTGTTTATGTACACTCCTAGCAAAATGTAGACATATAAATCAGTAGTTAATTAATATGAGAGAGGGAAATCAATTGTATGTCTCAAAGTTTCTCAAAAGACAAACTGAATGTTTTTAATATATAGGCTATGTATTTGATATGCGGACTCTCTCAAAAGCCTAGACCAAGTAGATTAGAAGCATCCAATAGCACAGCTATATACAAGATACTGGGTACTGTACAGCAAACCATAACAAAGGGACTTTTCAAAGTTAACCCAATTAACAAATAATGTGATGATAATATTAACTATCGATTGTCTTTTTGAACCCTAAGACAGCAGGAACCTCACATCTTCACTATAGAGCCCCTACTTCCCCCAGTCCTGGAACCCTTGGATAGGGCCCACTTTCCCGTATGCGTCTCCCAATCCAAACCAAATAATATTGCATCCGTCAATCACAACCTAACCAACGCAATGATTGCCACCTCAACATGCTTCACCTCAGACTGTATCCAGAGACTTCACGTGTGGAATGACAACCCTTCAACTTCATTACTCGGGTGAGACCTTTCCTTTTATAGTACACTCTAATTTCATCTCAGGTAGTTCAATTTCTAACAAAGTCCCATAATCTAGATATACACCAGTTTCTGTGAGAGAGAGCTTATGTGCACACGTATCCATAAACTACTGGAAAATATATACCTGAAAGCAGAAGTACACTAGAGTTTGCAGTGAGTACCTCCCTAACACTTCCTCTCCACTATTCCAAGCTTGGGATCCATGATTGCTCAACAAATTGTTTGGCTTCATATGTTAACTCTCTTTTCAATCACCAGGTTCCAGATGCCACCAGGATGCTGGCCAGGCTTCCCTGGATTGAAGACCCCACCAATGTGTCCTGGAGCTCAGCTTCCCCAGAGACACACCTTACTAGGGAAAGAGAGAGGCAGACTGGGAGTATGGACGCCCATGTTCAGCGGGGAAGCAATTACAGAAGCCAGACCATCTACCTTCTGCAACCCTCAACGACCCTGGGTCCATGCTCCCAGAGTGCTAGAGAATGGGAAAGCTACCATGGGAGGGGGTGGGTTATGGGGATTGGGTGGTGGGAATTGTGTGGAGTTGTACCCCTCCTACTTTATGTTTTTGTTCACTAATCCTTCCTTAAATAAAAAATTTTTAAAAAATGGTAAAGTTATGTAGCCTGATAAAACTGGTAGTAAAAGCACACACACACACACACACACACACACACACACACACACACACACATACACACACACACACACACATATTTCCCTCCATAAGCTTCTTGTAAAAGTTGAAATATATGTTGTATTTGATGAATATATATATATATGTACATACATAACAATAACATAAGGAAATGTGTAAACTCAAAAGAGAGGTCAAGAGGAGGAAGATAACCCCTCTGTCAGGAAGTAAGGACAGGGTAAAGTTATAGAATGGGAACTCTCTCTCTCTCTCTTTCTCCCTCTCTCTTTCCCTCTCCCTCTCTCTCTCCCTCTCCCTCTCTCTCCTTTTGTCTTTCTTTACCAGAGCACTGCTTAGATCTGGCTTATGGTGGTGCAGGGGATAGAAACTGGGACTTTGGAGCCCTAAACATGATAGTTTCTTTGCATAACCATTATGCTATCAACCCCCACCCTGGGATTTCTACATATAGCAAATGGAGATGAGAATACACCAATTTGTTATAGAGCACTTTCAAAAGTTTTTTTTTTAGTAGAACATTTAAAATGCTATTTTTTTACTGCTTCTTCTGTGTTCTCAAATAGCAGAAAAATAGCCTGTTTGTTAGAAATACATGCTATAAAGAAGGGAAATAATCTTTCTTACTGAATAGACTTTTTTGATTGGAAAAGAAATAAAGACTATAACAATGATTGGGAGAGGAATGTAGACTATAATAGGTAAAATGTTAGGTAACAAATTATATGAAGGACTAAATGCAGGAATTTTATAATGTATACAAAATTAAATTAAAACTGTATCAAAGACCTAAATACAAGGCCCATAACTACAATTAGAAGGAAACATAGGAAAAAAAAGTCTGCATTGGAGTTGGCAAAAAATTCTGAATATAAAACCAAAAGTATAGGCAAAAAAGGAATAGTAGGACATATCAAAATTAAAACTTTGTGTATATCAAAGGATACAATCAACAGACTGAAAATGAATCCAATAATGGGAGAGAATATTTGTAAATCATATATCTGATGAAGGAGGCTAATATCTAGAACGTGCAATGAATTACTATAACTCAACAGCAATTAACTTAAAACAGTTAGTAATCGATATTCCTCCAAATATGACATACAAATGATTAACTGGCATTAAAAAATGTGCTCTACATCAGTAATTATCAGAAAAATTCAAACCAAAACCACAATGCTATCACTATCAAACACAAAACAAGGCAAAATAGAAAGTGTGAGTGTGCAGTATTAGAAACCTGTGCATTGTTGGCTGGAATGTGAAATCTTCTCTCTCTTAAAACTGTGGAAAGCTTAACTGTCAAATTTTAGGTAACAACTCCTGTCATCTTAACACGTTTTTATTTATTTAAGTTAAGTCTTTCCTATAAAATGCACACAAAAAATTTGTATACACAGTTGTGGGTATGAAAACACCTAAAATCTTATAATTTTGTAGAGCAATGTTAAACCATCCTTTAAAATGCACAAAGGGAAGTAAAGAATAAAAGTCTGCATTTTACACAGAATGCAAAAGCACTTAAAGCAGGATCTTGAAGTGATATTTACATATACATATTCATGGCATTACTATTCACAATTGTCAAGAAGAAAGCAATCATATCCATCAACAAAGTGTAGTATACAAATACAGTGGAATGTCACTCAGTCTTAAAAAGAGAAAAAAAAAAAAACCTGATACATGCTACAATGTAGATGAACCTTTACATTATACTAAGTGAAACAAGTCAGTTTCAAAATGACAAATACTACATGTTTCTACTTATAAGATGTTTGGAGAGAGAGGGAATGGCTTCAGGTGTATAGTTTCAATTTTTCCAGACAAAGTTTTGGAGACACTAAAAAGTGAATATACTTAACACAAACAGATACAATTTAAATGACTAATACAGTAAATTTCATGTTTTGCATTTTTATCAAAATGAAATATTTTTCTGCATAGAGAGATCTGGGATGAGACTCAGTGGAAAAACCTTTTTTTGTGTGTATGAGGATTTGATCTCTGATACCGATAGATAAGTAAATAAAACTTCTTTGAGGCCTAAAAGGTGACACAATGAATAAAGTCAAGCATAAGCTTCTGAGTTCAATTCTTAGCATTGCATGTGCCTGATAAATGATCTGGTTCTCTCTACCACTCTCCATCCTTCTCATTAATATATAATTTAATGTAGGAAAAGATCCAATTTTGACAGTATTGATCAACTAAATCCAAATGGCTAAAATAATAAGATATAAAATTGTGCCAAGAGGTCATCTTTGCTCATTCCCTCTCCCTACCCCTACCCCTCCCCCCTCCTCTTACTGCTGTGTCTCTCTTTCTCTTCATCATAGTCAGGCACTCACCCTCTAAGCCTACTTTTTCAGTAACAAAGAGAGATTAAAAAAAAAAAAAAAAAAAAAGCAAGCAGAGGGAAAAATAACACAGCAAGGAAGCTTCCCCAGTGTGTTTGGGACTGGATTTGAACCTGGTTCAAAGTCCCCTTCCTGATGAGCTATCTTGTAGACCTTGTTCTTACTATTATCTAATTACTAAAACCACACATTTTAGTAATTAATCACTGTGGCTAATAGAAAGCACAATAATCACATTAAAAATATTTATAGAAAATAGAGTTATCTATTCTAAGAGTAATCATACAAAGATAAAGTGTGAAAAAAGAGTCAAGACTGGTATTAATAGATACCTGTAAATTGCATAAAGCATGGTAAGGTCCAGTAAATTATGGTAAATTCTAACCGTTGGGTTTTCAAAGAAAAATAAGCTAACTAACTTGGTTACAATAATAATTAACTATTGTTATTGGAGATATACAAAGAGAAGGATGTAGAGAAAGAGAGTATACAGAGATAGAAACAATAGAGAAAAAGATATCAGAGCACTGCTCAAGTTCTGGTTTATGGTGGTGCTGGGGAGTGAACATGGAAGCTCAGAGCCTCAGGAATGAAAGTCTTTTGCATTAGTATTATGCTGTCTCCGCAGGCCCCCATTCACTTTCATATCCATATTTCTCCAAGTCCTGGAGCCTCTGGGACTTTGCTTATATTCCTTGATGTCTCTTCTCCTGATTCCTTACCGTGTTATACTGCCTCTGTTGAGCTCAATTAAATCAATGATACCAGTGCCCATGACAAGTCATGCTGCTACTACCTTTGTGCTGCAGATTGTCTCCAGAGATACCAAGCCTACCAATGTTTTAATCTGGTGAGTTCTCCTACATGGGACTACTTAGTTCCATTTCAGTTGTCATGTTTTGTAACAAGGTTACAGGTCCTAGATATAATCTAGGGCCTGTGGTACTGTGTACATGTGTCCACATCTCCATAAGTTAGGGGCAGTTATATACCCCAAAGTGAAAGTACTTAATAGTTCTTTGTGATTAGACTTAGATCTACTAACCTTAGATCTACTAACCTTGGCAATCTAGGAGAATGGCTTAAAGAACACACTACAAATTCTCTAATCAAATATTTATTACATAAGCCTAGACCTTCACTATAAACTTCCTAATTCACTCTAGCTATTGAACTAACTGTACAAAAAAATAGCCTTCCATCTGTTATTCTCTTCTGACAGGGCATCAGACCTCTTGTCACTCTTCAGAAAAATTGCTTTATATGATTGGCCAATATAAACACTGGCAAAAAATACATATCAGTAAAGAATAATTGTCGTCCCTAGGACAATCATGACTAGAATCATCAAGCAAGTAAATGCAAAAAAGACTCAAAGTTAACAGACTACACTAAAACCTAGGTTTATTTCTTCCTTAACTCGAGTCCAGACTCTGTAAGGTAATACTAGCTTGGATACAATAAATGACATTCAAGTTTTAACAAGTGAGAGAAAGTAAGCTTGTCAGAAAAAAGAAGGGACTACAGGGAGTCAGGCTGTAGCTCAGCAGGTTAGCATAGGTGATGCAAAGCACAAGGACCAGCATAAGGATCCCTGTTCAAGCCCCATCTCCCCAACTGCAGGGGAGTCGCTTCACAAGTGGTGAAGCAGGTCTGCAGGTGTCTATCTTTCTCTCCCCCTCTCTGTCCTCTCTCCATTTCTCTCTGTCCTATCCAACAACGATGACATCAATAACTACAACAATAGTTCACTTTCTAACAAAGTCCCATAACCTAGATATACACCAGTTTCTGTGAGAGAGAGCTTATGTGCACACGTATCCATAAACTACTGCAAAATATATACCTGAAAGCAGGACTACACTAGAGTTTGCAGTGAGTACCTCCCTAACACTTCCTCTCCACTATTCCAAGCTTGGGATCCATGATTGCTCAACAAATTGTTTGGCTTCGTATGTTAACTCTCTTTTCAATCACCAGGTTCCAGATGCCACCAGGATGCTGGCCAGGCTTCCCTGGATTGAAGACCCCACCAATGTGTCCTGGAGCTCAGCTTCCCCAGAGACACACCTTACTAGGGAAAGAGAGAGGCAGACTGGGAGTATGGACGCCCATGTTCAGCGGGGAAGCAATTACAGAAGCCAGACCTTCTACCTTCTGCAACCCTCAACGACCCTGGGTCCATGCTCCCAGAGGGCTAGAGAATGGGAAAGCTATCATGGGAGGGGGTGGGTTATGGAGATTGGGTGGTGGGAATTGTGTGGAGTTGTACCCCTCCTACCTTATGTTTTTGTTCATTAATCCTTTCTTAAATAAAAAAAAATAAATAAAAACAAGGGCAACAAAAGGGAATAAATAAATAATTTTTTTTTTTAAAAAGGGACTACAAAAACTGGAAAAGAGCAAGATACTGGCTCACTTAATGATGGCCATTTTAGTCAATGTCAGGCTACCTTATCACTTGAGGTTCTAATTAGGGAGTCTTTGGATTCCTCAACAGATACAATGGGCCTAAACCTCTAACAGATCCCTCTCCACCAGCGCTGGTCACTTCCATCAGAAATGTCATCAGAAACCCTTTCAAGGACCTCTCCAGGATCTTACCCTCACTATAAACTAGCAATATTAAGGATTGCCCCACTCTCCAACGGGAGACTAGGTCATCCCTACTCTACCACTTGAGAAAGACTGGTCCTGTATTGAATATATATATACACACACACACACATATATTCAAGCTTGAGAGCTGCCCCAATTTAGCATTCAAATTCTATTCTCAACTCTAACACTGTCTACCCAGACAATATTTCTAGTTTACCTTCATGTTAGTTATCAAGCTCAAACAAAGATTATTAAATTCATGGGCCTCAAAGAAATTACCCAAAATAGACATCCTAACATTTTTCCACTCCATGGTCTCTAATGTCATCTGCTCTATCCCTACTCTTTTGTTCCTGTTAATTAAATATTTTGTCCTATTTAATAACTTACTTCTTTTCAGACACCAAGTTGCAGATACTACTATAATTCCATCCTGATCTTGGTCAGATGACCTTGATAACATTTTCCAGAACCTCACCTCTCTAGAGCCTTACCTCATTAGGGAAAGATAGAAGAAGGCTAGTGTATGAGTCAGCCTGCCAATATCCATGTCCAGCAGAGAAGCAGTTACACTAGCCAGAACACCCCCAACTTTTGCACATCAAAAATATTTTGGGCCATACTCCCAGAAGAAGGAAATGATAGGGAAAAGTGGCTAGAGAGCCCTAATTCCACTGGGATCTGAAACACTTGCCATGAGGAATTTGTTTTTATATCATCACTAATATGGAAGCAAAATCTGTAAAACACCAGAGGTAGTCAGGCACTATTTTGCTTATCTGAGAGAGAAGAGGAAAAAAAGGGAGAGCACTCAAAAGTAGTAATGATGTAGATTTGACTTAGAAAAAAAAAAATAACATTGGGGGCCAGTGGGTAGTGCAGTGGGTTAAGCACACATGGGGCAAAGAGCAAGAACGGTGTTCAAGCCCCTGGCTACCCATCTGCAGGTGTCCGTCTTTCTCTCCCCCCTCTGTCTTCCCCTCCTCTCTCGAATTCTCTCTGTACTGTCCAACAGCAATGACAACAATAATAATAACAACAATAAACAACAAGGGCAACAAAAGGGAAAAAAATAGCCTCCAGGAGCAGCGGATTCATAGTGCAGGCACTAAGCCCCAGCAATAAGCCCGGAGGCAAAAAAAAAAAAAAAAAAAATACCTTCAAGAAAGGAAGTGACAGCAGGACCATGGGATACATATACATGCATACATATATATATATGGAGAGAGAGAGAGTATTTATACTTTCTTTCTTTCTTTCGTTCTTTCTTTTTTTATTACCACCAATTAGTAGTATGGTGCCTGCATGATGAGTTAATCACTCCTAAGAGCCTTTTGTTTTCTTTTTTATAGAACAGAGAGAAAAATTGAGAGGGGAAGGGGGAGACAGGAAGGGAGACAGAGACACCTATAGAATTTGCTTCACAGCTTGTGAAGCTTCCTCTCTTGCAGGTGTGACCTGGGGCTCAAACCTGGGTCTTTGTGCATGGCAATGTGTGCATTTAACCAGGTATGCCACTCCCCAGCCCCAAATGGTACATTTTAAATAAGTGATTCAGCTAAGGCCACAGAGGTTTGTGAAACTGAGATTAACTCCTTAGAATTGTCCCAAACTAAGGCAAGGAGACAAGACATTAAGGCTCTTTCATTGATCATCTATTGACTTCAATACGCCACATGAGAACTTCCATAGGCAAGATTATCTTTAACTGAAGTTAATTTCTGGGGAAGATGTGAATTAGCCATGGTTACTAGGGTTCCTTATGAGGTGGTTCCGCATTAGCATTCATAGGATTTACAGATTTAACAAATAGAAAATTATAAATAAAAAATTGTATGGTGTGCTTATGATAGAGTTCTGCATTGTTTATCTAATTTTTTATTATTTTTTCTTTTTGTTTTTTAACTTTTATTTTTAAATTTATTTATTTGATAGAACAGAGAAATTGATCATGGGTTGGGAGATTGAGGGAAAAAAAGAGAGACACCTGCAGCAGTCCTTCACTGCTACTGAAGCTTTCTAGGTACAGGTAGGAACTGGGGGTTAGAGCCTGGGTCCTTGCACATTGTAGTGGGTGTGTGTGTTCAAGCAAGTATGCCATCACCGAACCCCTGTTTTTCTAAATTTTTAAATTAACTGAGTGTTGTGTCTTTTTTAAAAAATATTTTTTTAACTTTATTTATTTATTTTATTTGATAGGACAGACAGAACTTGATAAGGAAAAGGGTTAGGAAGGGAGAAAGACAGACACCTGCAGCACTCCTTCACTGATCTCCCTGTAAATGTGGACCAGGGACTTGAATCCAGGTCCTTGTGCACCGTAGTGTGCACACTTAACCAGGTGCACCACCACTGGGTGTGATATCTTTTATCTTAGCAGTCTAGCCATTACTCACATATTAAAGGGCAAGTAGGAAATAGTATTCCTTTTATTAAATAAAAATGTTACACAGTGCATTACTGAATTATTCTATGCTAGTCTTATATGTTAGACACTACTAATCCCACACAGACTTAAGACCAAGAATAAAAAATAAGTTAACAGGGGTCAGGCAGTAGTACAGCTGGTTAAGCACACGTGGCACAAAGCACAAGAATCCAGGTTCAAGCCCCCAGCTCTCCACCTGCAAGGGGGGGTCACTTCACAGTAGGTGAAGCAAGTCTGCAGGTGTCTATCTTTCTCTTCCCCTCTCTGTCTTCCCATCCTCTCTTCATTTCTCTCTGTCCTATCCAACAACCAAGACACCAATAACAATAACAATAATAACTACAACATTATTGTTGTTTTATACAACAAGAGCAACAAAAAGGAAAACAAATAAATATATTTTTAAAAAGTAAGTTAACTTTAAAAAAGTTTTGCTCTACTCATAATTCTAAAGTATCTAATAATAGGGATTCAGTGTTCTCTATATATTTTACCTTACAAAATAGAAACATAGTTAGAAAGGACAATCTAGCAATATTAGGGAAGATGAACTGTAGGAAAGACTGTGCACAATGTATACAGAGAGTGAACTAATTAGAGTAAGATGGGAATGAAAAGAAAGATAAGAAAAGACATTCTTGAGAGTCAAAGAATTTTTTGAGTACATAAAGTAAAACATATGAGCAAAACAAAGCCTTATAAGTTTGTATTCTCTTGAACATAGATAACAGAAGAAAACTTATACAGTGTATCTATAAAATAAACAAAAAGGTTTGGGACTAAAATTAAGCTTTTGACATATTCATCAGAATGTACAATATCTATAATGCATTAACAGGTACACTACACCAAGCTGTTGACAATGGTCAGGTAGTCATTTTCCATTAAATGTTTGCACCTGAGATTTTATAGATATTTTTAACCACTTGGCATTTCTACAAGCTGTCCTCAAGGTACAGATTTACACCAGAAATTCTGTTAGCTAAGTATATCCATGTAAGTCCCAAGAAACACTGATTTTCAAATCTGACTAGAGGGATATTTCTCAAGTGAATGTTTCTTTTCAGTAGCAATTTCTAATTCTATTACACTTAAACTAATTAGCTATTGATATATTTTATTTATGTTACTAAAGATGTTTAAAAATGGAGCCCCAGGGAGTTGGGTGGTAGCACATCGGATTAAGCGCATGTGACACAAAGTGGAAGGACAGATGTTCCAGCCCCCAGTTCCAGACCTGCTGGGGAGTCATTTCACAGGCAGTGAAGCAGGTCTGCAGGTGTCTATCTTTCTCTCCCCCTCTCTGTCTTCCCCTCCTCTCTCCATTTCTCTCTGTCCTATCCAACAACAACAACAACAATAATACTAATAATAATAACAAACAACAAGGGCAACAAAAAGGGAAAATAAATGTCTTTTAAAAAATGGAACTCCAGTTTTAACCTTTAATACAAAAGGAGAAACTACCACTGCTATTACACTAACATCTATCTGTTATTTCTTCATGAACTGTGACTGCTTTTGAATTATTTTCTTTATATATATATATATATATATGTGTGTGTGTGTGTGTGTGTGTGTGTGTGTGTGTGTGTGTGTGTATTTCAGAACTACATGTCGACAGGGTTTTGAATCCACACCATTCTCACCAACAGAGTTCTGAATCTTCACTCTCCCCACTGCAATCCACCACAATTCCCCTAAAGTTGTAGACATGGGCCAATCATCTTCTCTACACCTCTCTGTCCACATTTATATATAGTTGTCCCTTATTTTTCTGATTCAATTCTCTCTTCCCCTCTAAGCCACTCATAACATCAGAGCTACCTCCATATGTCCCTCTCCTTTCCCTTTTCCTTCTCTCTCTCTCTCTCTCTCTCTCTTCTCTCTCTCTCTCTCTCTCTCTCTCTCCTGATGGAGCTGGAGTGCAGAGTACTCTTTTCTTCATCCCATCACTTCTCCCCCACTGGGAGTATGAATCAAGGTTGTTATGGGAAGCAGAAGGTAGGAGTTCTGGCCATTATTTTCTGATTCAGAGAACAGAGAATCATTAATAGGTTATAGTCACACTGGATAAGAAATCTCTGAGCCCTGCCTTATTTCTGTATAGGGTATTTTCATCCAAAGGATTCATTTGGTACTTTACTATATAAATAAATGATTTACTGTCAATTCTCTCTTTTGGGGGGGGGGGCATCAGCATTATCACTGAGGCTCAGTGCCTATATGATCAATCCATCAATTTTCTTCATCATCATTTTTTTTTCCTTTTTTCTATCTTTCTCTTTTTTTCTTTATTTCATAGGACAGAGAGAAATTGAGAGGGGAAGGGAAGGTAGAAAGGGAGAAAGGTGGAGAGACACCTGTAGGATTTGCTTCACTACTCGTGAAACTTTCTGCTTGAAGGTCCTTTAACCTCCAAAGGGAAACTGGGTCATCCTACTCTATCACTCAAGGAAGACTGGTTCTGAAATGAGTGCAGCCTAGAATGTTCCCAGCTATGACTATTGACTATGAGATCAATCTGACAGGGACTCAAAAGTTGTACTAAATATGAATAGATATGGGTCCTGAGTTAGATCATTGTTATAAACAGTTAATTGCATTTATAGATCTTCTTCAAGTTTGCAAGCAGCTCTGTGCCCTAATCCTGCTTCTTAGTTCTACTCTCAACTCTGATACCATCTTCCCAGTCAATATTTCTAGTCAACCTCCATGTTAGTCATCAAGCTCAAACAAAGATTATTAAGACAGAGGCACCTAGAAAATTCCTAAAATAGACTTCCTAGCTTTTTTCTATCCTACAGTCCCTAATTGCATCTGCTCTATTTCTAATATGTGGTTCCTGTTTACTAAAACTTTTTGTCTTGCTTTCCATTTACTGCATTTCAGTCACCAAGTTCCAGATGCTATGATGATTCCATCATGACCTCCTTGGGCAGATGACCTCACAAATGTTTCCTGGGACCTCACCTCTCCAGAGCCCTACCCCATTAGGGAAAGACAGAAATGGGCTGAGGGTATGTATCCATCTGTCAATACCTATGTCCAACAGAGAAGCAATTACAAAAGCAGGAAATCCTACCTTCTGTACCCCATAAAGAATTTTGGTCCATAATCTCAGAGGGATAAAGAATAGTAAAGTTTCCAGTGGAGGGGCTAGGACACATAACTCTGGTGGTGGGAACTGTACCCCTATTTTACCATAATCTTGTTAATCATTATTAAATCATTAATAAAAAGTTATTTTAATTTTTTAAAGAAAGAGAACAATTCTAAAATTATACACTTGTTTCATTATACCCTTTGCAATCTTATAAGTCAATATTGTATCACTAATAAAAAAAATAAAACATAAGTAAACAAATTCTCAGCTGAAGTAGATTCTAAAGTTATCTCTGATTAATTTTACTTAAGATATATGATGTTTACTTTTCAACAAAAAGGTAAAGAATACCATACTGGTATCTAAAATGCTATCTTTAAGTTAAAAAAATAAAATTAGTTAAGTGTGTGTGTGTGTGTGTGTGTGTGTGTGTGTGTGTGTGTTAAATTGTGGTGTAATGATAACTGTCAGTAATCATTTAATTCTTCAGTTAATATTATAAATTATATTCCCTTCATTGTTTATTTAAAACTTTGTGAAATATAGTACACTATTACCCTTTTTAAAAAAAAATCCTTATTTAGGGCGGAGGGTAGATAGCATAATGGTTATGCAAACAAACTCTCATGTCTGAGGCTCCAGAGTCCCAAGTTCAATCCCCTGCACCACCATAAGCCAGAGCTGAACAGTGCTCTGGTATAAAAAAAAAAAAAATCCTTATTTAAACAACTGAGAAAACCGAAATGCAGAGAAGTTAACTAACATGCTGAAGGCTAAGTAACAAATGAAGTTAACTAACATGCTGTAGACTAACAAATAAATGTATGACTGATATCCAAATCCAGTATAGTTTCAAAACCTATACATTTAGTTACTAGACCACATTACCTCCCTGTTGAATTATTTGACCTTCTTCCAACTGAAAAGTATGCACATTAATTATGCCTCTCTCATCTATAACTGAGGAAAACTAAGGTACTACTGTGTCCTTAACCACTTTACTCTAATGACATACACTGGTTAGATGTCCTTCTTGTACCGTTTCCCCCCCTTCACTTAGCATCTAATGACTGGTTGGTCTTATTTATTTATTTATTTATTTATTTTCGCAAAGATTACTGAAAGGGTTGGGCAAAAGAGAATTCATTGACTATCATATTTTTCAATAAATATCTGTTGAACTAATGAATGCTTTTCATTATTTGTAGGTCTAATTATTTATATTACAGTATACATAGAAAACAACTGGGAGTCGGGCAGTAGCGCAGTGGGTTAAGCGCACGTGGCACGAAACGCAAGGACTAGCATAAGGATCCCGGTTGGAGCAAGCGGCTCCCCACCTGTAGGAAGTCGCTTCATTGGCGATGAAGGAGGTCTGCAGGTCTTTCTCTCCCCCCTCTGTCTTCCCCTCCTTCTCTCCATTTCTCTCTGTCCTATCCAACAACGACGACATCAAGAACAACAACAATAACAACTAAAACAAGGGCAACAAAAGGGGAAATAACTATAAAAATTAAAATAAAAAAAAAAAAACAACCACTCCCTGCCACTACCGCCATTACTCTGATATCAACTTTTGCAGTTCACCATATTGTAACAAACCACACATACTTAGGTGAAATACTTCAGGGGGATAGCACAGATATACTTAAAGGGGATAGCACAGATATCTTACCTTCTAAATCTTCTTTCTCAAAATGTGTTTTGAGAATAGATCGAGTTCCACCTCTATCTACAACTGCTTCTTCATCATTTCTCTGTAAGATAGGGAGAATAAAGATCAATTATAATAGAGATATTATAATTTCAGAAAGTAAACTTTTATAGCATCTAATATTTTAGAGGGCTGATTCAGTCACTTAAATCCATTTACATAGTACTTTTATTTGATTATAAAGTGTTATGTTTAAAGGGGAGACTGAAATTAATGTGCCCACATATTCATAAAGGGATGTCATTCGGTTTTCCAAGAATTAGATGGCAAACATTCCAGTTAGTATCATTTGTTAATGAGATGAAAAACATAAAACAGCCATCCTGTCACTTTATTGACATGCATTTTTCTCTCCTAAAGAATTCTTGTTAACAAGGTGACATTTTGAACTATACAAGGAAAGTATGAAAATCATTAGTATTAACACTATTAATGCTATGGCAGGGTAAAGTTATTCCACTATCTAGAAAAATGAGGTCAGGATCTAATCTCTTGAAAGCAATTAGTAGCAATTATTAGGTAAACTACAACTCTAATTGCTTTACTTCAGTATAACACATTATATTTGAAAACAGTACTTCATACTGTGTGCATTAAAATTTCATTCCGCTTCCACATCTTTTCATATTTAGAATGGTTCAGCAAAGGTTCAGTCTTCTGATCATTATTCTTATGTTCAAAGAAATATACTCATTGATTTGTTACTCAAAGAAATAATGAGGGTGTTCAGTATGATCTATTTTGAGCATGCAAGAATACACAGAATATACAATACTGGATTTAGTAAATATGGGTTTCTGGCCTTTATTGTAGTGTGAACATTTACATAAAAGTCACTATAGAAGTAAATGCTGAATTTCACAAAACGAGAAATGAGCAGAACTAAAGGTGAATGAATCCACCAAAATCAATTCACTTTTAGATTAAATTATTTTATGAGAGTGGAACCAAAGCACCATTCAGCTCTGGCATATGACCATGCCAGGGATTCAGCTGAAATCCTTATACATGCAGGGTCTGTATTCTACTGAAATGAATTATCTTTCTAGCACCAGGATCTATTTCTAAAATTGTTTTGGTATATGACCATTTGAAATTTTATTTTTTGTTTTTTCTTTGAAGGGTTTTTAATTTCTGAGTATACTTTTAGTAAATATTTGTTATCTTTTAACATCAGTAATTTTGACTTAATTATAGACTTATTTCACCATAAATCAAGTTTAATGTACTTCACATGACAGCAAAATATGTTATAATAGGGTATTTTATAACCTCTAGTCCTGTGTCTTTTTAATAAAATGCGCTAAGAAAAGTCAAGGCAAAGTTTTTAAAATTATAAGAAACCTAAAACTGTAAAAGAAAAAAAAATGATTCAGAATTACTCTGTTTAGTAAAGTTTTAAAAAAATATTTTTTAGTTTGACCAAAAAGAACAATAGAAAAAATCAACATGACCCATCTTCCTCAGCCTCACTTCAGAGGATGGAACATTCTCTGCCATTGTTGATCCACATTGAGGACAGGATCCTATGTGGGCCCACAAAGGAGTCCATTGTGTTGTTCCTGATGGAGATGACCAGTGACAATGGAGAGAGGAACCTATTCAAGGCCCAGCACGTCTGTGAGGGACTCTCAGGACTCGCCGACTAGGGCCTCAGATGATGGAGTGGCTTGATAGTGACTAAATAATCATGAAATTGGGGCATCTTGGAACATTCCTACTAATGACCATAGAATATGAGCTCAGATCTAAAGGGATGCAGAGGTTAAATAGGCTCCTATGCTAAATATGAGCCAGAGATCAAATTAATGGGATTTAAAGTCCACAATATTTATACACCTTTCCCATATTTGGGAGATACTCTCTTCCCTGATCCAGCTTTCTAGTCCTTTTTCCAGCCATGATATCATCTCCCCAGACAATAAATTGAGTCCACCATCATGTCAGGCTCAGGAAAAAACTACTAAAGTCATGGGCCCTTAGGAATATAACTAAAATAGGCCTACTTCAAAACAGAGACCCCAAATCTTCATCTGCAATATTCCAGCCTTTAGGTTCATGATTAGTCAGCATTTTGTTTGGCTTTATATGTTAACTCTTTTTTCAGATACCAGGTTCCAGATGCTACCATGATGCCAACTGGACTTCTCTGGGTGGACTCCCCTGGGCAGATGAACCCACCAATGTGTCCTGGAGTCCCACTTCCCCAGAACTCTGCCCCACTAGGGAAAGAGAGAGACAGGCTGGGAGTATGGATCAACCTGACAATAACCATGTAGCGGGGAAGCAATTACAGTAGCCAGACCTTCCACCTTCTGCATCCCATAATGACCCTGGGTCCATACTCCCAGAGGGATAAAGAATAGGAAAGCTATCAGGGGAAGAGATGAGATATGGAGTTCTAGTGGTGGGAATTGTGTGGAACCGTACCCTTCTTATCCTATGGTTTTGCCAGTGTTTCCTTTTTATAAATAAAAATTTAAAAAGAAAATTAAAAAAAATAAAGATGGAGTCCTGAAACAAACAAATGAAATTTTCAGTCTATCTAGAACCTATCCTTAATATACTTATAAACCAAATGCATCCCTATTGCAAGATAATTCATATATATATATATATATATATATATATATATATATATGTATATATGTATATATCACTTTTGAATGCATTTCTACTTTCTGTGATGTTTATTGGGAGAATACTAGCAGCAAGTCATAGGTCTGTATTCAAAGGTCAGAAAGAGCACTATTCTATATTTTACAATGGCAGTCTTTTACACACAAAAATGGTAAGTTTTACATAGGAAATATTTCCCCAATATCCAATAAGATATTTATTTAATTTCTAGTCTAAAAACTTCTAATCACTTTTCAACTTATATAAAATGGTTTCCCTCCTATTTATATAACATCACGTACACTGCCCATAGACAAAATATAATCCTACTACTAATGTTAAGTATTGAGATAAAATTATTTTTCCCAAGTAGAAATGGAATCTAAATGGAAAACAGTTATGAGCATATAAACCACAAGTAGAAGCATTCTAATTCGAATGTTTCTTGAAAATAAAAGAGAAATGGTAGTGAGAGTGAGAAAGTAATTCAATGTATTGTAATTTAATCCAGTTTGCGATACACTGTCCTCTCTAATTACACTGGGTGTTCCACAGGAATCTCAAATATATGATCTTTTAAGCTGAAAATTTCCAAGAAACAAATTAACATTACTACAAATGATGAAATTACTATATTTTGATTATAATTTGAAAGATAATGTCAATATCACTCAAGGCCTTATTAGCAAAAACAAGCAAACATGGGGTCTAATGAAAGGGATCTAGAGAGACAAAAAGCAATAAATGTCACACTATCTGGTAATTCCAAATGCAGCAGTAAGAAAAATTTGTAATTATTTTTCTACTTAAATTGCTGAACACCAAATACACAAATGCATTCCTATTTCCATATATTTTCTAATCTAAGATGCTAGAAGCTCTTAGATTAGCTCACCCAATGGACAAGGATTTAGGTTGAGGTCCATACACCACATGAGAATGCCACAGACTCCATAGATTGTAGAAGCAGTGTTGTGTTGTCTCTCCTCTCTCTCTGCTGCTTCCTCTCTCCTCTCCCTCTGTCTCTATTTCTCTCTCTAAAAAATAAGAGTGAAGAATAGAGCCCCTACTTCCCCCAGTCCTGGAACCCTTGGATAGGGCCCACTTTCCCGTATGCATCTCCCAATCCAAACCAAATAATATTGCATCCGCCAATCACAACCTAACCAACGCAACGATTGCTACCTCAACATGCTTCACCTCAGACTGTGTCCAGAGACTTCACGTGTGGAATGACAACCCTTCAGCTTCATTACTTGGGTGAGACCTTTCCTTTTATAATACACTCTAATTTCATCTCAGGTAGTTCACTTTCTAACAAAGTCCCATAACCTAGATATACACCAGTTTCTGTGAGAGAGAGCTTATGTGCACACGTATCCATAAACTACTGGAAAATATATACCTGAAAGCAGAAGTACACTAGAGTTTGCAGTGAGTACCTCCCTAACACTTCCTCTCCACTATTCCAAGCTTGGGATCCATGATTGCTCAACAAATTGTTTGGCTTCGTATGTTAACTCTCTTTTCAATCACCAGGTTCCAGATGCCACCAGGATGCTGGCCAGGCTTCCCTGGATTGAAGACCCCACCAATGTGTCCTGGAGCTCAGCTTCCCCAGAGACACATCTTACTAGGGAAAGAGAGAGGCAGACTGGGAGTATGGATCGACCAGTCAACGCCTATGTTCAGCGGGGAAGCAATTACAGAAGCCAGACCTTCTACCTTCTGCAACCCTCAACGACCCTGGGTCCATGCTCCCAGAGGGCTAGAGAATGGGAAAGCTATCATGGGAGGGGGTGGGTTATGGGGATTGGGTGGTGGGAATTGTATGTAGTTGTACCCCTCCTACCTTATGTTTTTGTTCATTAATCTTTTCTTAAATAAAAAATTTTAAAAAAAATAATAAGAGTGAAGAAATTTATCTGGAGAGGTCATACAATGACAAAAGAGAAAGAGATGGAGAGAAAAAGAGAAAGAGATCCAGAGCATCATTGGTGTGATGTCAGGTAATGAACTCTGGACTAAGACTTCAATGCTTTTCAATTGTATTACATCCCGGACCATTTATATTGCCCCATAGTAAAGTTTATCATTGCTAGACCACTGAGTAAACATCTATAGGATGACTGATTCTAGTAAGTAGTATAGAACAATCTTTTAAATGTTTTTGAACATGATCTAAAATGGAGATATACTCATTCATATGCTCATATATTCATATGCACATAGTGAAATAAAAATATGGTGCTATTGCATGGTGGTGGAAAAAGACCTAAGATGTGGGTGACAGTGTTTTGCAGACATATATCACAGGGAGATGAGAAATTGTATCTATGTGTCAATATACTGTAATCTATTAACTCCCTCAATAAAGCTCAATATAAATAAATAAAATATCAAAGAAATGCAAATAAAGACAACAGTGAGATATCTCACCGTGTGAAAATGGCCTACACCAAAAGCAGATACAAAAAATGCTGGCCCCTGACTTAAGGACATCTAAGTTTTGACAATGGGACCCAAATTATTAAATGGATAAAGGAGAGTCTCTTCAACAAATAGTTATGGGGAAATTATTGAAATGTGCAGAAGAGTGAAACAAATATTACATTTTACCAGACAAAAAAGTAAATTCCAAATAGATCAAGGACTTGGATTCTAGACTATAAACTATCAAATACTTAGAGCAAAACATTGGCAGCACTCTTTCCCCCCTATGTTTTATAGGCAGCTTCAGTGATACAAGTCCAATTGCAAGGAAGAAAAAAAAGAAGAAGAAATGAACTAATGGAACTAAATCAAATAGAAAAGCTTCTACACAGCAAAAGAAACCACCACCCAAAGAGACCACTTACATAATGGGAGATCTTTACTTGCCATAAATAAGACAACAGGCTAATAATAAAAATATATAAAGACTTTACCAAACTCAGCAGCAACAACAACAATAAAAAAATTCAAAAGTGGAAAGAGGATATGAACCGAATACTTACCAAAGAGATCCAAAAAGTCAACAGACATAAAAAAAAAAAAAATGCTTGAAGTCACTTATTATCAGAGAAATTAAGACAACAATGAGATACCATTTCATTCCTTAGAGAATGTCATATAGCAGAAAAGATAGTAGCAACAAATGCTGAAGAGGCTGTGGGGCAAAGGAACCCTCCTGCACTATAGGTAGAATATAAATTGATCCAACTCCTGTAAAGAGCAGTCTGAAGAACTCTCAGAAAGCTAGAGGTGGACCTACCATATGACCCTGCAAGTCCTCTCCTGAGTGTATATCCTATGGAATAAAACATACCCGTCCAAAAATATGTGTATATACCTATGTTCACAGCAGCACAATTTGTTATACCCAAAACCTGGAAGCAAGCTAAGTGTCCAATGACAGATGAGTGGCTAAAAAAAGTTGTGGTATATAATACACAGTGGAATATTATTCATCTTCTACTCATCTTGAATAGAACTTGAAGAAATAATTTTAAATAAGGTAAGCCAGGGGGGCAGGTGGTGGCGCACCTGGCTGAGCACATGTTACAATGTGCAAGGACCCAGGTTCGAGCCCCTGGTCCCCACCTGCAGGGGTAAAGCTTTGCAAGTGGTGAAGCAGGGTTGCAGGTGTTTCTCTTTTTCTCTCCCTTTCTATCTCCCCCTACCCTCTCGATTTCTGGCTGTCTCTATCCAATAAATAAAGATAATTTAAAAAAACTTAAAAGAAATAAAATAAGCCAGAGAGAGAAGGATGCATATGGGATGATCTCCTTCATGGACAGAGGTTGAAAAATAATAATAGAAAGGGAAAACACAAAGTATAACTTGGACTGGATTTTGTGTATTACACCAAAGTAAAGGACTCTAGAGTGGGGAAAGAAGTTTCAGGTCCTGGTGCATGGTGGTGGAGAAAAATCTAGAAGGGTGGTGACAGTGTTTTGCAGAAACCTGAGAAAGTTTCCATATTTATCAACAACTGTATTTACTGTAAACCATTAATCCACCTAATAAAAATATTTTATTGTTTAGAATTAGCTAAAATAAATGGGACTAATAAGTCATAGAAATAAAGCTGGAATTCATTTCTTTGCTCCCAGTCTAAATGCAATCACTATACCACCCTGGATTTTTTAAGAATTCTCACACATCTTCTATTCCTATTCAAAGAAATTATTTTACACCATTTTTTTCTTGAATGAATATACCATATAACTGATGTTCAAGTAAAAAAAAAAAAAGCAAAAAATTCAGTTTTATAATTTGACACCTTTTCTCACTTAATTTAAAAAATATATTTTGGGGGGAGTGGGGCGGTAGCACAACAGGTTAAGCACAGGTGGTGCAAAGTGCAAGGACCAGTGTAATGATCTCAGTTCAAGCCCCTGGCTCCCCACCTGCAGGGGAGTCGCTTCACAAGTGGTGAAGCAAGTCTGCAGATATCTCTCTTTCTCTCTCCCTTTCTGTCTTCCCCTCCTCTCTCCATTTCTCTCCATCCTATCCAACAACAACAATAGTAACTACAATAATAAAAAGAAAAAAGATAGACAACAAAAGGGTATAAATAAATGTTTAAAAAATAATATATGTATATTTAAAAACAAGAAAAAATGCTGGCAAGTATGTAAAGGGAAAGAAACCCTTCCACACAACTGGTGGGAATATAAATTGGTGTATCACCTCTAAAAACAGTTTGGTGATTCCTGAAAATATTAGAAATGCACCTACCTTGTCATCAAGTAGTATCTCTCCAAAGAACACAAAAACACCCCAAAATATCTATAAACACCCATGTTCATGATAGTCCTATTTGTAATAGCCAACATCTGGAAACAGAACAACCCATGTGTCCAACAACTGATAAATGGTAAAAGAAGTTCTAGCACGTATATGCAATTGAATACTGCACATATATTTAAAAAAAAAAGGCATATTCTCCTTTGCTACAACATGGGTGTAATTGGAGGTAATTTATACTTTTCCCATATTTGGAAGCTACTCTCTGTCCTGATTCAGCTTTCTAGTCTCATTACCAACTTTGGCACCAGCTTCCCAGACAACACTTTTAGCCCACCTGCATGTTAGCTGTTGAACTTCAGCAAAAATTAATAAAGTGGTGGGTCCTTTGGAATATACCTAAAGTAGACTTCTAGCTTCTGCAAACATGAAGACCCCAATCTCATCTACCTTTAGTTTCCTGATTATTAAACAGTTTCTTCTGTTTTATATCTGAATGCTTTTCAGCCACCAAGTTGCAGATGCTACCATGACATCAACCTGACATCCCTGAGTAGATAACTCACCAATATGTCCTGGAACTCCACCTCCTAAGAGCCCCATCCCCCTACAGAATAATACAAAAATGCTGGCAGTATGGACCAACCTGCCAATGCCCATGTCCAATGGAGAACCAATTTCAGAAGCCAGACCTTCCAACTTCTGCACTCCAGAAAGATGTTTGGTCCATACTTACAGAGGGATAAAGAATAGGAAAATTTGTAATGGAGGGGATGAGATATGGAACACTGGTGATGAGAATAGGATTGAATTGTCCCACTCTTATCTCATAATTTTGTCGATCATTATTAAATCACTAGTAAAGTAAATTTGGGGAAATGTTAAAAAAAAGAAAACATAACAGAATAAAAAATATTGTAACTCAACTTTTATTCAGGAAAGTATTGTAGTTTATTGTAAATTTTGTATTGTACAAATGAGTAAAACACCAGTCAGACTATCATTTGTGTACTCAGAGGTTCAGCTAACCATAGGTTTTAAAATGTAACTCAACTTTTATTCCTCTATAAAAACCCGTAATGGAAAAGCAAGATATCAAATCCAGAATATAAAAGAAACAAAATTAGTGAATTGGGTGGCCAAACAGGATAAGGACTCAACTATGAAGGTGATGCTACTGTTTAAAATATACTTTAACAAGGACAACAAAAGGGAAAATAAATAAGTATATATATATATATATATATATATATATATATATACTTTAATTATGGCTAATTAAAATTTCTCTTATCTTGTGGGGGCCAGTTCTTCTCTGTGCATTGACCAGTGATCGCGGAGAAGGGGGAAACTGGCCACCCGGGGGTCCTGGGGAGACTACTGATGAGGGCGAGCGTGAAGAGTAAAGCACCACTCCAGGAAAGCTTCAGGGAGATGTCTCATTTATTGGGTATACAAGCAGGTAGATATACTCAAAGTTTACGGAAGGCCCAAGGTAATCATTAAACCACACACAATACAGGGTTAAATGTTGCCCTATCAAGTATTTGATCATTACTTGGTCATTATTTGGTCATGAGCTTGCATGCATAGGCAGGCTTCTCTCTAAAGATGAATTATGAGCACCTCAGGGCAGGGGAGAAGGGGGCAATTAAGCAAAACCAGGATATTTACGGTGGGTTTCAGTTGGCCATATATGATAATTTATGGCCTTTGTTCAAAAGGAACGAGGAAGTACGTCAAAGAAGGTTCCCAGTCTGGAAAACTCCATCCATCTTAAGGTCATAGGGTCGAGTGGGGACCTTCTGACCGTGCTCCTATTAGGAGGGGGCTCAGGGTCAACCCTCTCAGACTCTCATGGAGATAATGGCCTGCATTTTCCAGACAGTGGGACTTTCCCCACATATCTTAACAAATACCTTTCTATTTTTAAATTATTAGATGTTAGGCATACCAGGAGAAGTGGTACTTGACTTCTTGGATAGATTATTTGAAAATGTAACTTCATCAAAATGATATATAACTAAAAACAGTTTCTCAAATAACATCTTTTATTCACTTGCAGGAAGAGACTGAGGTTTATATAATCAACATTTTAACAAAATTATGTTATTTGAGAAGCTTCTGTATGATACTACATGCTGAGAAAGCTAATTCTGAGTCAGTTATATTTTCAGATTAGAAGGCTTTCACCTCAAACCTTTTAGTAGTGAATCTGACTCAGATTTATACCATTTTAGCAGATGAAGTTCGGTAGTCTGTGTGATGCCCCTACAGGTCATAAAAAAATTTCATGGGTAGTGGGGTAAGGTGGTGGTTCACCTGGTTGAGCATACATGTTACAATGCAGAAGGATCCCAGTTCAAGTCCCCAGTCCCTACCTTCAGGGGGAAAGCTTCACTAGTGGTGAAGCAGGGTTGCAAGTGTCTTTCTATCTCTCCTCTCCATTTCTGACTATCTCTATATAACAAAAATATTATAAAAATTAAAAAAAAACTGTTGTGGGTAGATTTTTCCAATTAAAATGAGAACAATCTTGATTTCATTTGTTTATTTTGATTATTATTCTTTATTTAAAATATTTATTTATTTATTTCCTTTTGTTGACCTTGTTGTTTTATTATTGTAGTTATTATTGAAGCCGTTGTTGTTGGATAGGGCAGAGAGAAATGGAGCAGGGAGGCAAAGACAGAAATGGGGAGAGAAAGACAGACATCTGCAGACCTACTTCACCTCCTGTGAAGTAACTCCCCTGCAGGTGGGGAGCCCAGGCTTGAATCTGGATCCTTAACGCCAGTCCTTGCGCTTTGTGCCACATGCGCCTAACCCGCTGCCCTACCGCCTGACTACGACTATTTTTCTTTTTAACAGAGTGCTTGCTACTCAGCTCTGGCTTATAATAGGGAGATTCACCTTGGGGCATCTGGTACATAAAGTATGAAAGTCTTTCGCATAACCATTATGCTATCTTTCCTGTACCAATCTTGAAATTTTTATGTGATGAAAACTTTATTCTTTTTTTTTTTCCTCCAGGGCTATCGTTGGAGCTCAGTGCTGGCCGTGTGAATCCACCTCTCCTGGCAACTTTTTTTGTTTTTTCCATAAGACAAAGAGAAATTGAGAGGGTAGGAGGAGGAAGAGAAGTAGAAAGACACCTGCAAACCTTCATCACTTGTGAGGCATCCCACCTCAAATAGGGAGCAGGACTTGAACCTGGATCCTTGCTTGGGTCCTTGAGCATAGTATTATGTGCCCTTAACCCTATGTGCCACCGCCTGTCCCCCAAGTTTATTTTTTATTTAGGTCTCTCTTATGACAGAGTATTTTACTATCCAAGTCTTATTCTCAGTTCTAATTTTTCTCATATGTGTAAAGCTGTAATAACACATTTACTCTGCATAAATAAGTAAAATTTAATTTTCACCTCCCCAATTAGACATGTTAGGAACTTGACTGTCTTTATTTTATTTTTAATATTTATTTATTTATTTATAGCAGAGCACTGCTAAATTCTGGTTATTATAGCGGTGTCAGGGATAGAATTTGAGACCTTGGATGCTCAGGCACAAATGTCTTTTGTATAATAATTTTCCAGAATTAATGAAAGACTTTGGATTCAGGAATCACAATGAATCAAAAGCAGGATATTTAAGAGGCAATTCATACCTACACATATTATAGGAAATTACATAATGACACACTTTAAAGCACAAATTTAAAAAAGAAGAAGAAGAAAAAAGAAAAATGTCTAGGAGCTGGGCAGTGGCACACCCAGAAGAACACACACATTAAAGTACGAAGACACCTAGAGTTTAACCCCCCTTATTCCCACCTGCAAGAGGAAGCTGAAAGTAGTAAAGCACTTCCACAAGTGTCTCTCTTTCTCTTTCTCTCTTCCTTCTCAATTTCTCTGTTTCTAGCAAAGAGGGGGAAAAAAATAAAAGACTGTTAGGAACAGTGTACTGTAGAACATAGTACCACAGGTGCTAAATTCCAGTGATAACTTTGATGGGGAAAAAAAAATCTATATACTAAATAGTGACGAACCAACAAAAACATAAGACAGAAAAATAGTGGTCAGATTACTAAAAGGAAATCATTGTTAATCTAGAATTTCATACTCAATTAAGTTGCTATTCAAGAGAAATACTTCAGATAAACAAAAACTGAATTTACTTTAATCAATGTATTTCTCAGTGTCTATTTTTGTTCAGTGTCTATTTTTGTTCTAGTATCATACAGTTTTGATTATAGCCTTGTAATATAAGTCAAAATGGAATCAGTTTGGTGGCTGAAAGGCAGTAAGATATAAAGCAAGGCAGACTGGATATAAAGGCAGATTGTATAATAAACAGGAATCCAGAGGTAGGAATAGAGCAGATGAAATCAGGGGTCTTCAGATGCAAAGAAGCTAGGAGGTCTATTTTGGGTATGTTCCAAGAAACTCATGACTTGAATAACTTTTGCCTGAGCCTGTTAGCTAACATGCAGGTGGGCTAAAAAATATTATCTGAGAAGATGGTGTCAGCATTAAGAATAGGGATAGAAAGTTGAATTAGGACAGAGAGCAGCTCACAAACATGAGGAAAGTATATAAATACCATTAACTGTTTACCCCATTGATTTGACCCGAGGCCCATATCTATTAATATTTAGTACAGGAGCCCATGTAACCTGAGTCCCTGACAGTCTGAGCTCACAGTCCATGGTCATAGCTAGGAACATTGTAAGTTGCATTCATTTCAGGACCAGTCTTCCTCAAGGGGCAGAGTAGGCTGACCCAGCCTCCCTTCAGAGAAATAACTGATTCATCACCTATGGCATGAATTCTGCTAACAATTATATATATTAATATTATTTACACTGGAAGATAAATGAGAACAAAGGAGTATAATGAAAGACAAACCACACCTCTTCCATGAAGCTTTCCGTAGGAATTTCAGTTTGCCTTAATCTCTCTCATTTCAATTTGACTTTCAACATATGCTAGTGTATAGATGGCTAATTCAGACATATGCAGCTCTAAGACCTATAATACTGTGCTTATGGACAAGAGTTCCAGAGCTATATTTTCTGGTTTGAATCTTGCATTCTCCTTTCCTGTGCTAGAAATTTTGAACTCAAGCAAGTTACAAAATTTCTTTGTCAGTATATTATGTGTAAGTATACTGCATGTGTACATGTTTGGAGCTAACATACATATATATGCACTGGATGTGTAGAATACCTTAAATATATAAACCGTATACATATATATGTACATATATATGATACTTCATGAATACTGAAATATAAGTTCTTTAAAGAAAGCTATTTGGCAGTCAGGGAGGTGGCACAGTGGATAAAGCATTGGACTCTCAAGCATGAGGTCCTGAGTTCAATAACCGGCGGCACATGTACCAGAGTGATGTCTAGTTCTTGCTCTCTCTCCTCCTATCTTTCTCATAAATAAATAAATTCTTAGGGAAAAAAGAAAGCTTATTTGTTTTATATCTTTTCTATTTTTGTAGCTTTTTCCTTAATTTTGCATAGCTCAGTGAAGAGCACTTAAAAATACTTGTTAGCAGGCATAGTTTCAAGCACTTTACACGTATTACTTTATTAATTCATTCAATTTTTCTTTAACTTTAGGTATCAGCACATGTGTAGAATACCTTAAATATATGAGTATTCCCATTTTACAGCTGGCAATAGTATGGAAAAGAGAGAGTAGGTTAAGGCTTCTAAGACAGATATTCCCAGTGAAGTGGAAGATGTGGCCTGCAAAGAAGGAACGTTAACTCTACAACTCTCTGTTTTAACTACTACATTACACTGCTTCCTCTGTGCTATACAGTAGACTCAGTAAAGTATGGTGAGATTTTATTTGTTTGAAAAAAATTAAGTAGAAATAGAAGATGTACACATTACAAAATGCTTCACTAAAATCAGGCTCTGATGGCTTTTAAAAAGGATTTAACAAAAAAATATTCAAATATATATTTAGTTTAATCTCATACTTATACTAATGTATTATTATTATTATTAAAGGATTTGGGGTAAGGAAATATTTCAATTAATGTTGCTTACTTTTTTTTCTTTTTTGAGAAGAGATTAATGTTCAAGAATTTTAAAGTAACTCAAAGCTCAATGACTTTCAAAATTTCTTCCAGAAATGTGCCTGCACTTTTAAAATAAATACAGAAAAATTGCTCGGTCTATATCACATGTATGACATTTTCCCAGGAAATATGAAGTCACAAGAATTAACAGGATCAATCTCATGAGAATTTTTCAAAACTTGGTTTTCTTTGGTGCCCTACTCCAAACTCAGTCAAATCATGCTTTGAGTTTCCCTTCCTGTTATTCTTTCTTAACTTCTGTTTATGGGGAGTCCTGAGATTCCCAAACAGACATGATGGGCCTAGACCTCCAATAAAAATCTTTCTCCGTTGTTATAGGTCATTTCTATCAGGAACAACACAATAGACCTCTTTGTGGGCCCCCATAGGACCTTGCCCTCAACTTGGATCAACAATGGTAGAGAATTTTCCACACTCTGAAGGGAGGCTGGACAACATACTCTATGCTACACCTGAGGAAGACAGATCCTGATATTGGGGCAGTTTGGAACGTTCCTACTTATGACTGTAGAATATGAGTTTAGATCTTCAGGGATGCAGAGGTCACATAGGCTCCTAAGCTGAATATGGGCCCCAGATCACATCAGATCGATGGGGTTTACAGTCAACAATACTTATACACCTCTCCCATATTTGGGAGCTACCCTCTTCCCTGATCCAACTTTCTGGTCCTTCTTCCAGCCATGACATCATCTCCCCAGACAGTAACTTGGATCCACCTGCATATCAGATTTCAGGCTCAGGCTCAGGCAAAAACAAAACAAACAAACAAACAAAAAAACACTAGTATAGCCACAGACTTTTTGGAATGTAACTAAAATATGCCTACTAGCTATCTACAAGATGGAGACGCCCCCAAGTCTTCATCTGCACTATTCCAGCTTTTAGGTCCATGATTGGTCAACAATTTGTTAGGCTTTGTATGTTAACTCTCTTTTCAACCACCAGGTTCCAGATGATAGCATGATGCCAACAAGACTTCCCTGGACAGACAACCCCACCAATGTGTCCTGGAGCTCCGATTCCCCAGAGCCCTTCCCCACTAGGGAAAGAGAGAGACAGGATGGGAGTATGGATCGACCTGTCAATGCCCATGTTCAGCAGGGAAGCAATTACAGAAGCCAGACCTTCAACCTTCTGTGTCCCACAATGACCTTGGGTCCATACTCCCAGAGGGTTAAAGAGTAGGAAAGCTATCAGGGGAGGGGATGGCATACAGAGTTCTGGTGGTGGGAATTGTGTGGAGTTGTACTCCTTTTATCCTATGGTTTAGTCAGTATTTCCTTTTTATAAATAAAAAATGTTAAAAAAAAAAAAAAAAGAAAAGAAAAAAAAGAAGAAACTAGGTTTTCAGAGACTGGGCAGTGGCAAAACTGGTAGAGTATACACATTACCATGCTCAAGGATGCAGGTTCAAGCCCCTAGTCCCCACCTGCAGTGGGAAGAAGGAAGCTTCATGAGTTAGGGAAGGGAAGCTTCATGAGCAGTAAAGAAGTACTGTAGTTGTCTCTCTTTCTCTCCATATTTTCCCCTTACCCCTCAATTTTCATTTATTTCTATCAAAAAGAAACAAGAGAGGAAAGAGAACACACCACCTCGAGTGGTGGGTTCATCATGTAGGCACAGAATTCCAGAAATAAGCCTGGTGGCTGTGAAAAGAAGGAAGGGAGGAAGGAAGGAAGGAAAGGATGGAGGAAGGGAGGAAAGAAAAAAGAAAGGAGAGAAGGAAAGGAAGGAGGGAGGGAGGAAGGGAGAAAGGAAGTAAATCGGTTTTCAAATAATGCAGACTTTTGGAGAAATGAGAGTATTCTCAGATCTCAATGGGTCTATTACTGCTCTAAATATTGAGCCAGAGAGCAACTGTGTCTGGTTTCATTTGAATTCATACTTAAAGGAATTCTATGAGCTTTACCTCTGATATATTTTATATAGATGATGTTCTAAATGAGATTATTAACTTTCAATTTTCCCATAATTTCCATGCACAGATATTGTGTTCCTGGGTCTGTGACCAAAAATCAAGTTCCATCTGTCACATTTAAAGGAAATCTGCTCTTAGATATTACCAAGCTTTTTTCTAACCTTTTCTAACAATACTAGAATGTTTCTGGTAAATGGAACAGAAGAGTTAAAGGTTATATTAAAATATTAGCAATGACTGTTTACTAAATCAACTAAGAGAAAAAGCTTCAAAAATCCCTGTTATTTCCATGACTAAAAGTAGAAATTTTTATTTCCAATTTGCCATGAGACAAAGTCCTCAATATCCAAATATTCACCATAGTGACATGCATATTCATTTAATATGATCCCTCTAGATTGTCCTTGGGCTAGGAAATGTCAAAAACAAAGCCAAAGCTAAATCAGATTACCACCAATAAAATGGAGTTTGCATCAGAGAAAAGCAGGAGGTCCCCTAGGATCTGAAATCTAGGACTTTTGCGTGGTTATGGATAGATTGAGAAATGCTCTCACGTGCAATTTTGATAGAGAATTTTATTAAAATCTTTCATTTTGCTTTTACCCCCTGCCTTGTCTACTAACTACTAAATCTACTCAGGAATTTAATTTTCAAAGTCTCATGAGGGTTAGCGCTCTGGAAATGACTAAAAAATATAGGTACAGTTCTTTGTTTTTTTATTTTCTTAAAAGAATAAATAGATCAGCAAAGAAATCTAGCTTAGAATTTCAGTTTAGAAATAATAATCTAACATTCAAGACTCTACACTACTTGGCCCTGAGAAACTTTTCCTATAACAATCTGTTCCTCAATTGATTATCTCCAAGCATACATTATTCCATACAGTCAAGCATATTATTTGCTTTCTGTCTCTTTGTTCATGTTATTTCCCCTGCCTGAAATCACCTTCCCATATTTTGGCTAGTCTTCAAAATCTATCTTAAATACCATCTTTTTTCATAACTTCCTTGCTCCTTAGCTAGTCTTTCCTCTCTTTACTCAGCTTAAAATACTCTGCCCACTAAACTCACAGAAGAATAACATTTATACTTCTTTCATCTCTCTTTTAAATATCTATGACACTCACTACTTTCTACATCCTGTTGCAATTACTTGCAAATGCTTATGACTCACAATCTGCAAGTGCTGAAGACAGAATCCTACTGGTATTTGTCTCCTTACCCAGCTTGGTGCTTACTAAAACATTGTAAGACTTTTCATGTGCTTGCTTTAGCAATTGTATGATGCTGAGATTTGATTGACCCTATGCCACTTTTAGGAAACTGCACACTGAGAAAAACTGCTCGAGACCTAAAACGCAGAGATGTCAGAAAAACATATGATTTAAGTACTTGGATTTTATCCAAATACCAAGTTACTCATTTCGACTTAAAAGCTGAGTAATTTTTAAGCAAATAGATCTGTCTACATTAAATAGCTACCAGTGGGAAGGTAGATAGCATAATGGTTATGTCAAGAAGACCCTCATGGCTGAGGCTCCAAAGTCCCACGTTCAGAAACCCCAAACCACCATCAGCCAGAGCTGAGCAGTACTCTGGTTAAAAAAAAGTAAAAGAGGAGCTGGGTGGTAGCACAGCAGTTAAGAGCACATGGCACAAAGCTCAAGGGCCATCGTAAAGATTCCAGTTCAAGGCCCCCGGTCCCCACCTACAGGAGAGCTACTTCACAAGCGGTGAAACATATCTGCAGGTGTCTTTCTCTCCCCATTTCTCTCTTTCCCTCCTCTCTCAACCTCTCTCTGTCCTATCCAACAACAACAACAACAGCTATGACAGCAATGACAAGTACAACAAGCGCAACAACAAGGGCAACAAAATGAGGAAAATGGCCCCCAGGAGCTTTGGATTCATAGTGCAGGCACTGAGCTCCAATGATAACTCTGGAGAAAAAAAAGAAAAAGAAACTCAAATAGCTACTAGTGACTTCAAAACATTACACACTATGCTAAAAATAGGAACTTGAATTGTTCTATTAATATATGGTACTATATTTATGAAATATTTCATTTTAGTCCTTAATCAACAAATTAAGTTACTAAAATATTCATTAACAACTTATTAAAACAAGTTGAATTCAGTTTTCAGTGAAATGTTTTTTGTCCTGTAAATTTCTGGTGGTTCATGATATAATTTAGATCACTAAATCTAAGGTATATGTCTTGTCTCATGATTTTCTTTAAACCATGATTTACAACTCTTCATTTTAATCATCAACTATAACTAAGACCCCAACACTGCACTAAAATTTGTTCAAATTCAGTAATCTTCCTGTCACGAATGAAGTAACTGGTATAATATAGGGTAGCAAATGACCTACACACAGAATCCTAGTAAAAGTTTAACCAACTGCAAACAGATGTAATAAATAGAAATTAAAAAGTATTAAACCAAAAATTATCAAGTCACAATTGTTTTTGAATGCCAGGGGCTGCACAACTGCATGATTTTATTATTCCTGGCAGACTCTTTTTCTTTTCTGAGAGAGAGGGAGAGAGAGAGACCACAAAACTTGTTGCATATGGTGCTCCCGTGTGGTGCTGAAGGCTCAAACTCAAGTCTTCCTGAAAAGTAAAGTGTACAGTCTATGAAGTAAACTACCTTCCTGATCCTCAAGTCACATTTCTAATAATCAGTAAAATTTAGAATTTAATAATGTATATCATGTTTTTATGTACTTATTTATTTGTAACCAAGTCTACCACTGGAGCTCAATACCTGCATAACATACCCCTGCTCCAGCAGCCAACTTTTCCCTCTATTTTTCTTTCTTGTTAAGAAGTGAGAAAAAGAAAAAAGAGGAAAGACACATCACATGCACCACTGCCCCACCTCTCAGGAAGCTTCCTCCCAAAAGGTGGGGGCAGAGAACTTGAACCCAGGTCCTCAGGCAGAGGAACATGTGCCCTGTACCCATGAGCCACAGTCTGACTCCTATCATGTTTTTCTTTATTTATGTTTTTATAGCCATTCATCTAGTGTACTGTTATTTATTGACTTAATTTCTTATTTTTAAAGATAATGAGTAAGAAGAAGCAAAATTAAACTACATGCCTACTACCAACGTCTGCCAAAAAGTCATACTAGGATTCATCAGTTCCTAAATTAAAATTGATTGCTGAATGATACTTTCAAAGTCAATTCAAACCTTCAACATAGCCTCATATACATTTTCATAAAATCTTGAAAGTGGGAAATAACTGTTTCTTCTTTCTGTATGTAGTAAAATCTATCACCAAATAATGGTAATGGTTTCCTTGTTGTATGACAGGTGCTTTATGCATATTCATTTGATATTCATAACAACTTTTGAGCTAGATGCCATTATTAGTTCCATTTATTAAAAATGAGAAGCTGATAACAAGAAAGGTTAAGTAGCTAGTCCAATACTTTATAGTTTGAAAAATGGTAACTCTGTGATAAGCCCAGGAAATGTAACAGCGTACCTCTCACTTCAGCCAGCTGTCACAAACCAGATTTCCAAACCCACTTTCTATTGCTTTAATGCAAGAAAACAGGCACTTCTGAGGCACAATTGGGCAGCTTGCTCCACTTTGGAATTCTGGGGACATGAAAGCTTTACATGTCTTCTACTACCTCTCTGCTACATTTAACCAGTATAATGGTATGAAAGACAGTAAGGTAGTGCCCAGATGCTCAACAGTCAACTATGGCCTGGTTCCAAACTGGGTCCTCCAAGTCCTAAGGTAGGAAAGCCTAAAGAGAATCCTAACCCACTCCTTCTTTTATTCTAAGGATTTTTCAAATGACCTGATATCATTAGACATTTCCAAAACCTTTGTTTTCAGAGTTAAATTCCTATGAAGTCAAACTGCTGTTCATAATAGATAGCTACCTATGCCTACCCTGGTATTACCACAGGATTAGTCACAAAACATCAGCTCCCTGTTTTGAGTTGATACTAATGATCCCTGCTTCTGTCTTCTCCCGAAAGACTGTATTCAGCTTTACTCTTAGAATAACTTAATAACTATGACTTGGAAAACATAGTTCACTAATTCACATTTTATAATGACCTGGTACAGAAAAAAATATGAGTTGTAAAATAATGTATTTGTCAAAATTATGAAATGTTTATTATATAATTTTAATAGATCATTTATTTCTCAAATATCAAAAAGTATTAATAGGAGGAAGAAAGTTATAGAAAAATCTCAGGATTCATCAGTTCCTAAATTAAAATTGATTGCTGTGTGATACTTTTGAAGTCAAGTAAAACCTATATACCTATATACCTCATATACATTTTCCTATAATCTTGTAAGTGGGAAATAACTTTTTCTTCTCCGTATATTCCTTATAACACCAAGCATAGTATCACATAAATGATCAGATTTCATATGGTTATTAAAATGAACAATACTCAAATAGTTTCTTATTGACAAATAGCTTCTCTTTAGGAAATTTTATAGTATAAAATGAAATACATGTGTAAAACAGCACAGATAGAGATAACCACTGTGAAAAGAGGTAGCAAATCATTTATCATCAATTATAATATTTCGAAGGTCAAGGTCATCTTACTGTACAGAAACCAAAAATCTGACATTACATTTGGTGTCTGAACATTACAAACTACTTCTGAATGTTTGACACCACAACAAAGAGATATTTCTCCCCAATTTGTAAAATAAATGAAAATTATAAGTCAGTAATTCTTTCACCTTACAAAAATACTGAGATGGCCTCACTTAAGTACCACCAAAGAAAATTAACCTAATATCTCTATGATTTGGTTCTTTTGCAAAGTTATAAATATAGTGAAAAACAGCAGAATGCTGTGAAACCAATACCTAGAGGAATCCCTAAGCAAAGCCAAGAAACAGAATGTACTCACAGTGACTAATAAATGCAAATAGTGGAAATAAATTCTAACAGATTAAACAGGTTTTTTAGCAACTAAAAGGTATATTCAAATCATTCCAAAATTAATCAAGCTTAAGAATATGGCAACCTTCCCTACTAATAAGAATATAAGCTGGCTAAATAGTTTGAATAACATATAAATTATAGCCAATATCATTTGGTATAATTTAATGTGTTTTTAATTAAAAGCAAGAAACTGATCCTTTAACTGTAATAATCACTACTTTGAATTTTTGCTTCAATCTTTTCATACATTCATTTTTAATATATCATTTTATACTGGAGAAGAATTAAATTCTACTCATAGTTCAGAGTCACAGAGATAAAGTTCTGTTAAGAAATGCTGCAATATTTTATCTTTTTAATTATGTAATAACTGGTTAACTGTCTGACAAATCCTCAAGACTGAGGCAAAATGTGCACTTAAAAGATATTATACACACACACACGTAACCTTCAAACATAGCCTGTTTCTTACCAAACATGTATTTCTAAGTATATTCTAAAACAAATCAAGCTTAAGTGCATTATAACTGGCTAGGTAAAATATCTTTTGAATAAGTAACAGAGTCACAGTATAAAATGGGATATATAAATTCAAATTCTTTGCTGTGATGATTCTTTACTCTTTGTAACTAATGCTCAATATAGTCAAATCTAGTCATATAAAGATGAAATTAATCATATGCAGAATTATCTCTGGAACAAATATCTTAAACAAGCTTAAATATTACAAGCTTTATTTGTATGCTTTCCTCTATAAGCAATGCCTTAGCAAGTAGCTACATTAGAAGTACCAAGAGTATCAGTATCTTAATAGATCTGAGAAATGATTAATACTAATAGTTTTCAAAACAGTTCAGAGACTGAAATATAAAATTTAGGAAATTGGCTTGTAGCTTAGCATGTGATAAACATTACCCTACTCATCCAACTTGCATTGCATTGCTAGAAATATCTCTCTATATACTGAAGAATTTTCAGATTAAAAAATGCCTTTGTAAGTGGCTGACTATGATATACCTTTATCAGTTAGAACAATTTCTGCTATTTTATCATTCAGAATAAAAGATACAACTGATTATATTCATGTTTAATAGGAAATTCTTTAGAACTCTAAACCTTACTTTTAATCTCTCTCACACACACACACACAAATCTTATCTGTTACTACCAACTTTCATACCCACACCCACATTTCTAAAATTCTTGCATCTTCAGATAGCCCAAGAAAAACATAATAAATGACCACATACATTAACAATTCTAAATAATTAAAAGCTAAAAAAAAGTAGTAACTGCAATCTAATAGTATTGTCATAATTCATAAGGTCATACCTGATGACTTAGAGACTGAAAAGGTTCACAGATTCCAGACTGCATGACTTTTCAATTTCCAGAAACCCCTAAAGACTGAATTTCCTCTCTTACAAAAGATAATCACAGCCATCTCTACTTCTCAACATCTTCAGGGACAGTGAAGAAAACATAGAACAGCAGATCTCTCCACCAGTATCTGCTTAAGTCATCATGAAAATAGCAAATCTCAGAAACTGTTTATCATCTCCCCTTTGCAATTACAAACAGCCCGTATTATTGGAGGAAGACACAGTTTTATCTACTGAAGCTGCTAATCCTCTCTGAAAACAGTAAGCTTTCTGCTCAAAGCAATTCTGCATCATCCAAACAGAAAACAAACCATATCCTTCAGGTTTCCCACTTGTGATACTCTAAAGATTTCACTTGCCCAGAAGAGTTCGAATTTTTTGTCAGCTCCTTAAAAATAAGCTACTTTATTTAATTAATTATAATTTACATCTATTTCAAGTGCCGTGTTCAAATTTCAACTATTATTAGTTTTCTCCAAATGACTAGGCTTTAGCACATTGCTTTGACAAACAATGTTGTACACTCCATTAAAAGAAACTTCCCTCCAAACCATGTGTGTCCTCACTTATCCAATCCACTGAAATCAAAAGTTCCTAAAAATATTTTTAATTCTGAAAACCTTTGAAAATTATGTATAATGGTAAACTATTAACTAGGTAATCCTCATCTTTGTGACTCTCAAGAACTTAGCTTTATTCCATATTTATTCCATATTTATTCCATATAACATGGCTTCAGTCAAAACACCTTGTACATTTTTATTAAATGTTCCATACTAAAGTTTTAGCATGTAAAGACCATGTGCCATTATCAAATTCTAAAAGTGCATAGTTAAATCTGAATTAAAATGTGTATGACATACTAGTATTTACATAATGAAATATTCAGCAATAAGAAAGAATGATATATTGGTTTTATTACAATATAGAAGAAGCAGTATGTGTCACAGTAAGCAAAATAAACCAGGCAGGAAAAAAAAAACATAATTTTTTATATGATGAATTCAACAACAAATCTTAAGAAAAAAACATTTCTTCTTAAATTTCTTTATTGGGAGATTAATGGTTTTTCAGTTAATAGTAAAATGCAATAGTTTGTACATGTAAACATTTCCACATAACAATACACCCCCCCCACTAGGTCCTCCTCTGCCATAATACTCTAGGACCTGAACCCTCCCACCCAGCCCAGAGTCTTTTTTTGGTGCAATACACCAAACAAGTTCTATGATTCTGATGCAGAACTAAAGAAAGAGGTGAAGGGTTGTGAAAGCTGGAGGAGATTCAACAGAACGTAGAGGAGGGTTAATAGCATCTCTGTGGTAAGTGTGCTCTAGTAAAACACTTGAAGAGAGATCACAGTGTACCCTAAAATATATATAGTGTTATAATACATCATTATCATAGTTTAAAAAAAAGAATTTGAGAGATATTTTACCACTATTTAATCTTTTTGACTTGATATAACTTTATTTTTACAAACAGCAGGACAACAGGAAGCTGAAAATACTGCTGTGTACCTATTTTGATTGTGTATAGACAAAGCTATTTTATTTTCATTTTCACAAAGAATATTGCTTAAACTTGAGGGCATAAATCATAAAATATATAGGAAAAATATCAAAAAACAAATGCTTAAATATAGTGAGGAAGACATTCCCACACCTGATGGGGAAGACATTGCAGGTTGCCATCACAAAGAATCAGTTCAGATGAAGTATTTGCACATTAGAAAACAGTAAATCCCAACCATGGAATTTTCAAAGTAAACCAAATTCCAAAATAACTTGGCTATAATATTAGTTAGATTAATTAATGCCTTCTTAAACTCTAAGACAGCAGTAACCTTCCCCATCTGTAGGGAATTGTGAGGATATGGTAGAGCTTGGCAGGACCTCCCCCCCCACCCCCCACACTGAAAAATGAGGGCCTGAGGGGCCACAGCCAATCAGTCTCTCTCTACTAAGAGGTCGAGCAAGGAAGGATACAGCCTCCAGGGTCTGCCCCATCTATCAGCCTCCCTGCCTCACAATAGCCCACTCCCTAATTATCTACATAATCATTGTTTTGCCTGAAAGTTCTCCTCCCTACCTCCCCACCCATTCCATTCCTTTGATCATATCTGATCTATCTTCTCTCTGCCCTCAGAATCCCACTCTGGCTGCTGGTTACTGATAACCTTGCTTTCTCGTTCCTTTAACCACTTAAACCTCTTGCTCAACAATTAATGGAAAAGTCCTGACCCTCCCCCAGACCCTTTGCCTCCCTACCATATATGGTATACACATGTCACTTCCTCCTGCGACCCCTTATAAATCCTGATTTGCTGTTCAATAAATTGATTGCCCATGAGACAAGTCCCCGGGTCTTCTCTTGCCATGACACTAGCATCGGGCATAGAGAGAGACCTGTACGGCTCTCTATGCTGCCCCAGAACATTCTCTTAGGCCACTGCATCTGGTGCGCAACAGAATGAGTAAACCAGGAGTTTGTGCCCAGGAAAGAGGCCTCCCCACCGAAAAGTCCGACACCCATCTTCTATAAAACCCATATTTCTCCTAGTTCTGGAATTTCTGAGGCATGGCTCATTTTCCTTCATGCTTCTATTGATCCATACTATTTGATTTTGCATGTGCTGATCTCAACCAAATCAATGCAACCAGTGACACCTTGACATGCTTAACTTCAGACTGTGTCCAGAGATGCCAGGCATCTGTGTTATCAACCCACCAACTCCAATATTCTGGTGAGAATTTTCTTAGCTCATTGGACTCTTTAGTTCCATTTTGGGTGGCCCACCTCCTAAAAAAGTTATAGAACCTAGATATAGATCAAGGCTTATGGGATACATAGGACACATGTTCACATGTATCCATAAGTTAGAGGAAAATATATACCTTAAAGTAAAAGTTCACAAGAGTCTACAGCGACTCAGTAAATGCAGCAATCAAGTAGAAAGACTAAAAAAGACACCACAAAGTATTTAATTAAATATTTTTACTTAGACCTAGATACCCACCCCCTACTTCACTTCCCTCAATCACTCTAATCCTTGCCAGATAAAGAAAGGACTACAAAAGTTGGATAAGAGCAAGAGACTGACACACTTTTCATTGGGGACCCTAGTATGGGAATCCTGGTATCCCCACAAAGATATAATGGGTCCAGACCTATAGAATATCCCTCTCTCCACCATTAATGGTCATCTCCATGAAGAACAACTTCATAAACTCTCTTGTGGGCTTCTATAGGACCTTGTCCTCAATGTAGAACAATGGTAGAAACTGCCCTACTCTCTGAAGAGAGGCTAGGTCAACATACTCTACCACTTGAGGAAGACTGGTCCTGAAGTGAGTATACCCTAGAATGTTCTTGCTTATGACCATGGATGCTCAGACTGACAGAGATGAAGAGATTACACAGGCTCCTGTGCTAAATATGAATAGACGTGGGCCTTAGGTCAGATTGATTAGGGTTTACAGTTAACAGTATGTATATACTTTTCCCATATTTGGGAGCTTCTTTCTGTCCTGATCCAACCTTCTACTCCTATTGTCAACTCTGACATCATCTTTCCAGACAATACTCCTAGCTCACCTGCATGGTGGTGTGGAGCTCAGGCAAAAATTAGTAAAGTCATGGGCCCCTTGCAATATACCTAAAATAGACTTCCTAGCTCCTTACAAGATGAAGACCCCAAATCTCATATGTTCTATTATTATCTTTAGGTTCCTGGTTACTAAACAATTTGTTCTGCTTTATATCTTACTGCTTTTCAGCCACCAAGTTGCAGATTCTACCATGATGCCATCCTGACTTCCCTGCGCAGGTGACTTCACCAATATGTCCTGGAACCCCACCTCTCCATAGGCCTACTCCACTAGGGAAAGATAGAAACAACTAGGGTTATGGATTGACCTATCAATGCCCATGTCCATCAGAGAAGCAATTACAGAATCCAGACCTCCTACCTTCTGTACCTAATAAAGATGGTAGGTTCATTCTCCCAGAAGAATAAAGAATAGGAAAGCTTCCATTGAAGGGGATGTGGTCTCTATTTCTCAAGTGACCCTCTACTACATATGAAATAAAATAAATCTTTACAAAATTCCTAAAAATAAAGTGTTAATGACTTCTATTGTACAATATAATTTTATGAATAACTGTCCATATGTTTATATAGGATACTTATGTTACTGGTTATTATTAAAATACAAACTAAATTTTGTCTAGTAAATTATACATGTAAAATTTTCTTGTACTTTATGGTCCACTATGCAAATTTTTATTTTACTAAGAGAAGTAGTAGAATTAGATAAAGTGCTGTCTATTGAAACTAGATAAAAGACATGATACAAATGAACCTACCAAGACTATACTTTCAGGGATCATTTCTATAGTATGTTACAAATGAACCTACCTGCACTGCTGGTGGTAATGTAAATTAGTCCAACCCCTGTGGAGAGCAGTTTGGAGAGCTCTCAGAAGGTTGGAAGTAGACCAACCCCATGACTCTGCAATTCCTATCCTGTGCATATATCCCAAAGAACCAAACATTCAGAAAGATTTGTGTATAACTTATGTTTATAGCAGCACAATTTGTAATAGCCAAAACTTGAAAGCAACCCAGGTGTCCAACAACAGATGAGTAGCTGCGTAAGTTGTGGTATATATATATACACAATGGAATACTACTCAGCTATTAAAAATAGTGATTTTGCCTTCTTCACCTCATTTTTTTTTCATTTTTTATTTAATATTAGTGATTTTTTATATTTTTTAATTCCTTTATTAGGGGATTACTGTTTTATAGTCAACAGTAAATACAATAGTTTTTACATGCACAAAATTTCTCAATTTTCCATATAACAATACAGCCCTGGAAAAGGATGACAGAGAACCTAGTGGGGGTTATATTGTTATTTGGATGGAGCTTGAAAGAATCATGTGAGATCAGCCAGAAAGAGAGGATGAATATGGGATGATCTCACTCATAGACAGAAGTTGAAAAATAAGAACATAAGGGAAAACACAAAGCCGAACTTGGACTGGAACTGGTGTATTTCACCAAAATAAATGACTCTGGGGGTGGGGTGGGGTTCAGGTCCTGGAACATGATGGCAGAGGAGGACCTAGTGGGAGTAGAATGGACAGGTGGACAACTGAGAAATGTTCATATGTACAAACTATTATATTTACTCTTGACTGTAAACCATTAATCCCCCAATAAATAAATTTTTTAAAAAGACATGATACATTTTAGAAGTTCATTGTTTAGACAAAGGCCTTTTTTTTTAACACCAGGCCTTGCACCTTGCACATGCCCAGTACAACCACTACCTGCTGCCAACTATTTCAATTCCTTTATTTGATATATATATATATATAGTCAGTCAGAGGAGAGACATTACAGAAGCATTGCACCATTCACAGAGTTTCTTTCAGCTCTATGGTACCTTCATATGGAAGTTGGAAGGTTTGGCTTCTGTAATGGCTGGATATGAATATTTTTAAGGTATTGAATAATGACTAGTAAATCAATCTGTAAAGGGTATACTTCTTTACAAAAAGATTTTTTTCTTCAGTCTTAAAACACAATATCAGAGTATCTGGAAAGGTAGTATGTGATATAATAGCTTTGATATGTCTAAATGAAAATAAAGAAAAACTGGTCATATATTACAAAAAGGGCTTAAAATAAGTATAATAGAGAATCTGACCCATATGTTAACAGCTACAATAATCTGTTAGCCTCCTATAGAGAAAGAAAAATAGGGCTGGGGTAGATAGCATCATGGTTATGTAAGCACTCTCACGCTTCAGGCTAAAAGTGCTCAGGTTCAGTCCTCACCAGAGCTGAGTAGTGCTCTGGTTAAAAATAAATAAATATAGGGAGTTGGGCTGTAGCGCAGCCGGTTAAGCGCAGGTGGCGCAAAGCACAAGCATTGCACCATAAGGATCCTGGTTTGAGCCCTGGCTCCCCACCTGCAGGGGAATCACTTCACAGGCGGTGAAGCAGGTCTGCAGGTGTCTGTCTTTCTCTCCTCCTCTCTGTCTTCCCCTCCTCTCTCCATTTCTCTCTGTCCTATCCAACAATGACGACAACAACAATAATAACTACAGCAATAAAACAACAAGGGCAAACAAAAGGGAATAAATAAAATTAAATTTAAAAATTTAAAATAAATAAATATAATAAACCAAATAGTTTTTATGATTTCTAACAACAGTAACAGTAAATGTTTCTTTTTTCTATGCTTAGTATACAAAAAAAAAAAATCTTTTTCCTGGGGTTCTAGAGAAAATATAGGTTAGAAAAGGTGAAAATAAAACTAACTTTAAAAAGTTATCATTATAAATATGAAGATCTGTGGAATGTATGAGCCTAGAGAGGGGAAGCATTCAACCAGAAAAATGATATTTTACTCAAACAAGTTATGAAATGTACAAACACAAAACCAGAACTTTGTAACATCCACAAATCTCTCAAATCCTGGTCAAATAAGGAATCACTGAGTTGAATCACTAAACCTCCAAAATACCATGTGTAGAGATGGCTTTTTTTTCCTACAAATTTTTTCTTTCTCCAAGCACAATTCATCTAGTGCAAAATAACAGGGAGGAGGGATAATACATACATATTTGATCTATAAAAGCTTTTACTTTTTAAAAAGTCAGTAAAAAAATACTAATCTTTGGAATAACACTTTATGATAGATTTAACTATTACTATATACAATTTCATAAGACCAAGAAGTTGGTGCAAGATTAGAGAAGGAGATTTGCATAACTCATCTTCTGGGCTCCATCCCCAGGATCATATTAGCATAACAAAGACAATGAGAGTAGAATTCCAAGGATGGTAGAGCAGTTCTTTGCTCTCACTCAAATTTTAACAAATGGGTCAGACTTCATGGATAATAGAACAGGTGATGCAATGTCTCCCTCTCTCTTTTATCTCTCACTTTCTAGCTTGCATGTGCTTGTATACATTCTCTAGCCACCCTCCCATCCCACACCCCAGCCACAAATAAGAAAGTAAAAGAGTTGGCCTGGAGGCTGCTTAGTAGTATCTAGCAGCATCACAAATGTGCAAGGTACTCAGTTCATTCCATGACCCTGCATGGGAAAAAAAGTAGCCCAGAAAGGTGATTGAATATAGTCATGACACCTGAGTTTTATCTCCAGCACTGCATACAATTTAATTTTGGAAATAGAACAGCTATATTTACAAATATAAGAAATATTAAAATCTAACCAAACTATATATAGAGGTGGACAAACTCAACAACAAGAAAACAAATAATCCCATCCAAAAATGGGGAGAGGACATGGACAGAATATTCACCACAGAAGAGATCCAAAAGGCTGAGAAACACATGAAAAAATACTCCAAGTCTTTGATTGTCAGAGAAATGCAAATAAAGACAACAATGAGACACAACTTCACTCCTGTGAGAATGTCATACACCAGAAAAGGTAACCGCAGCAAATGCTGGAGAGGTTGTGGGTTCAAATGAACCCTCCTGCACTGCTGGTGGGAATGTAAATTGGTCCAACCTCTGTGGAGAACAGTCTGGAGAACTCTCAGAAGGCTAGAAATGGACCTACCCTATGATTCTGCAATTCCTCTCCTGGGGATATATCCTAAGGAACCCAACACACCCATCCAAAAAGAACTGTGTACACATATGTTCTTAGCAGTACAATTTTTAATAACCAAAACCTGGAAGCAACCCAGGTGTCCAACAACAGATGAGTGGCTGAGCAAATTGTGGTGTATATACACAATGGTATATATACACAATGGAATACTACTCAGCTATTAAAAACAGTGACTTCACTGTTTTCAGCAGATCTTGGATGGACCTTGAAAAATTCATGTTAAGTGAAATAAATCAGAAACAGAAGGATGAATATGGTATGATCTCACTCTCAGGCAGTAGTTGAAAAACAAGGTCAGAAGAGAAAACACAAGTAAAACTTGAACTGGAAATAGCGTATTGCACCAAAGTAAAAGACTCTGGGTTAGGTGGGGGTGGAGAATACAAATCCTAGAAAAGGATGACAGGGTACTTAGTGGGAGTTGTATTGTTATGTGGAAAACAGAAATGTTATGTATGTACGAACTATTGTATTTACTGTCAAATGTAAAACATTAATTCCCCAATAAAGAAATTAATTAAATAAATAAATATTAAAATCACATTTAAACAAAATTGCCCTTTTAAATTCTAATACAGACTAAGTCACAAAGCAAAGAAAGACAGAGAGGCAAAGAGAGTGAAAGAAACCACTGCATCTAAACTGCCTTCAGTACTATGGGGGTTAGGCTTATCTCTGGGTCACTGGCAAAGCACCACATTATCTATTTCAACAGCCCAATAGAATAGCATTTTAAAACCGAAAAATGAGTGGGGACAAAAAAAAACTCTCAAAAGCTGTTTTATCAAAAAGCATTTATAAGTGTGTGACTAACAGCACAGTTTTTAGAAATAAACTATTAGGTTCAAACCTGATTCTGTGACACTGCAATATCTTTGTACTCTTGCCTCAATTTATTAGATATTGTTATATGGAAAACTGACAAATGTTATGCATGTACAGACTTTTGTAGTTACTGTTGAATGTAAAACATTAATTCCCCAATAAAGAAATTTAAAAAAAGAAACAGTCAAAAAATATATAACAATTTCACTTGTTTCAAAGATTAAATATGTTTAATATATATGAAGTAAGTAAAGCAATTCCTGGCACAGGATAATTGTTGCATAAATGATTGCTATTATCTTTCCATAATAGATTGGCATGTCAAAGGATCAAAAAATTGAAAAGTAATGGGAAAAAAATAATTGTAAGATAAGACAATGAAATGACCAGAAGTATCTATATGACTGAGAAATTTTTAAGAACTAGGAATGGCAATATAGACCCTCTATTTGGGTAAGCAGGATATGCTGGTGTTTTTTAATTCAGAAATATAATTCGGCTTTTACATCTGAGTGGCTTTGGAGTCAGACAAATTGATTGAACCTTGGAGTCATTAATTAGGACCATGAGCCAAGTGCTTAAGCTCCTAAACTAGGTTTCCTCATCTGTAAAATAAAATTAATAACAACATCTAATAAAAATTTCAGAAGTTAAAAATATACATAAGGCATTCATATGTAAGCTATTAATATGTAAGCTACTAATATGTAAACTCATCATTATCAGTATAATTTATTATTAGTTTTGGCTGACAGGAGAGAAGAGTCCATGGATTACTTAAAACATTGATTAACTAGTGGGCAGAGTCAAGATGATAAGACTAGCAGCTTCTGGTTTCCTTTAGCTTCTGCAGTACCAATAAAATCATGGCATACATGGAAAATCACACATAGAAATTAACTTGAGGATGCCAGGTGGTGGCGCACCTGGTTAAGAGAACATAGTATCAAGTTCAAGAATCCCTGCAGGGAGCCAGTTTGAGTTCTGGATTCCCCACCTCTGGGGGGGCGGGGGACACTTCACAAGTGGTGAAGCAGGTCTGCAGGTATCTATCTTCCTCTCTCCCTCTATATCTCTCCCACTTCTTTCAATTTCTCTCTGTCCTATCTAATAAAATGGGGGTGGGGGGTGGCCACTAGAGACACTGGGTTCACAGTGCTGGCACTAAGCCCCAGCAATAACCCTGGAGGAGAAAAAAAAATCAGCGGGAGTTGGACGGTAGCACAGCGGGCTAAGCGCAGGTGGTGCAAAGTGCAAGGACCAGAGTAAGGATCTTGGTTCAAGCCCCCAGCTCCCCACCTGCAGGGGATTGCTTCACAAGTGGTGAAGCAGATCTGCAGGTGTCTTTCTCTCCCCCTCTCTGTCTTCCCCTCCTCTTTCCATTTCTCTCTGTCCTACCTAACAACAATGACATCAGTAACAACAACAATAACTACAACAACAATGAAAAACAACAAGGGAAGCAAAAGGGAAAATAAATAAATATAAAAAAAAATTTTTTTAATTCCGCATTCAGGATGTAATGACACAAAGAGACATACAAAGGCAAAGAACAATCCCACAACACTCTGCCTTACTCTGTACAATAAACCACAGCTGAGAAGAGACCTATAAGACACAGAACTTTAATCAGGCAAAGAGCAGGATGAGCCAAAATTTCAGAACTCCAGTGGTATGATTGTGCCTACAATTTTACAACAGAGGTAAATGTTAAATAAAATCTATAAACTGCAAAAGAACTGCAGCAATAGCATTTTCAGAAGCAACATTGGCTTTGAATCAACCATATTGAATTTCAGTTTTCATAGTAATGCAGTGGAATCCATTGAGTGGAGTCAAGGACACATACTACATTCACTGGACACAGATATCCAGAGTTTGTCCTATCAATCATTAATACACCTATAATATCAAATTTCTGATTTGGATAATGTCAGTGCTTGTGATTACAAATCCCTGGTCACTGCCCAGATCAGCTCGAACAGACCCTTGGCTCTAATACTCATGGAGTATCACCATAATGAAACACAGAGGAAATCATCCACAATACTGGACACAGATAGCAGCTTGAAGAATACCCCCCAAATTCAAAAGACCTATATAAACTTTCTAAGGACTTCAAAGTTGTGTGGTCTGGGAGGTGGTGCAGTGGACAAGGCATTGAACTCTCAAGTATGAGGTCGTGAGTTCAATCCCCAGAAGCATATGTACCAAAGTGATGTCAACCTCTTTCTCTCTTTCCTCCTATCTTCCTCATTAATAAATAAAATCCTTAAAAAAAAAAAAAAGACTTCAAAGTTGTCTTTAGAGGATGCTCTGTAAGTTGAAAGGTTCTATGAAAGAACACTAACAGTAACTATGAGAGAATATATAAAAGAAGTCACAATAGAAACCAGACAGATAAAGAATAAAGTAAGTTAACTAAAAATGAACAAAAACAGCAGAAGGGAACACCAACAGAAGTCAGAAGTTGAAGTAGCAAGCAGAAAGGCAAGGTACAGGGAGTCATTAGAAAAATATATACTCCTACAGGGATACAGAATAGGAAAGCTATCGGGAAGGGATGGTATATGGAGTTCTGGTGGTGGAAATTGTGTGAAGTTGTACCCATTTTACCCTATGTTTTTTTGTCAATTGTTGGGCAGTAAGCCAGCTCCACTCTGCTTAAAGCCTCTGTCTCTAATCCTGTTTAACTAAGCACCGCCCTGCCAGTTTAACACTTCTTCTTCTTCTTCTTCTAGCATTTGCCCTTCTTCCGTAGCCAGTCAACAGGTCAGGTTGAAAGCTGTCAGGAGCTGCTTGTTGCTGGCTTTGAAAGTGACTGGGATCCATGTGGATTCAGTTGGCTAGGAAGGATCGTCAGTTTCCCCAATGAATGGGTTACTCACGGGATGCACCACAAGATAACACTGCTGTCTATTTACATAACACTGTTAACTAAGCACTGCCCTGCCTCCAGGGCATTGGTTTAATCCTCATTGGTTTGCATGCTTTTTCCTTCTCCCCACCTCCTAACCTACCTACATCCTCTTCCAACCTGACAGTTCCACCTCAGGATATATAAGGACAGGACTGTGATTAGAGATAGTTTAGACTGTGCTGCATTCCACATGAATAAAGACTGAACTGTGTACCACTCAGCCATGAGTCCCTGGTCATGTCTCTCTCCTGCCTGCGAAGCTAGCCCAGCAGTCAATGTTTCCTTCTTATAAATAAAATTTTTTAAATGAAGAAAATATAAGAGAGTTAGGGAAAAGTATCAAGAGTAACAACATTCATAAAATAAGGCACCAGAATGAGAAGAGAGCCCTAAACCACAGCTGCTGAATATTATTATTTGTCCCAGTGAACTTAATTTGGCATATCCTTCTGAATGCCTATTCCTCCTTCTTACTGAATATTCTTTAGCAATGTTGATACTCAAATTGATTTAATAAGATTTTTGTAGGTTTGGGAGGCATTGTGTGCCCTTTTAAAAGTAAGCTATGGGGAGTTGGGCAGTAGCACAGTGGACTAAGTGCAGGTGGCACAAAGCACAAGGACTAGCATAAGGATCCCAGTTGGAGCCACCAGCTCCCCACCTGTAGAGGAGTTGCTTCACAACTGGTACAGCAGGTCTGCAGGTGTCTTTCTCTTCCCCTCCTCTCTCCACTTCTCTCTGTCCTATCCAACTACTGACATTACGATGTCAGTAACAACAATATAACTACAACAACAATAAAACAACAATCGCAACAAAAGGGAATAAATAAATATTTTTTTAAAAGTAAGGTGTGCTTTATGTGTTAAATTGGGGCCTTTATGGTATAATTTCCTAAGACAATCCCATTACCTAATAAGCAGCCACATAGGGTACAACGTACTATGACAAAATTCTACCACAATACAGACAAAAAATATATTTCTCATAATAAGGTGAGTCAGATACACTCAAAATTCAGGCTTTTGTTTAGAAAACAGCCAAACTTGTAGAGCACAGGACTTGCACTCCTATCTTTCCAGCTTCAACTCCAGCACCACATGTACCAGATTGGTCAGTCTTCTAGTGCCCTCTCTCCTCAGTTTCTTTTTAATAGAGAAACTCTTTAACTATGAAAGAAAATTTTTAATTGGAAAATTCAACCTATAGGAAGATGTACATAACACCTTATTCTTTTTTCCTTTAATAATTATATAATTTCATATTTCTACATATTTATATAAAATACTTAAAAGTTTCTAAAAAGCATATGCGTGTGGAATCATATATTTACAAGTCTCTTTACTACAGTGCCCCACAAATAAGAAGTCTCCTCATCTTTTTTTTCTCCCCTTAAAAATCTATGTCTTGAAGGTTCCCGGAAGATGGCGGACTGAGAAGCTGCTAGTGGCTTGATCTCTGACCACATCTTCTAGAAACGGTAGGATTTTCTGCCTTTAGTAGGCCAGTCAATAAGGGGTCCTAGGAGTGACACCAAGGAGGTGACTATAACTTAATTTGGGTTAAGAAATAGAGTAGAAAAAAAGGGGGGAAAATTTTTTTCCATTTAATTATAAAGCATACCTCCTCCCCCTCCCCACCCCCCATAACCAATCCCTGGGGATCAGTTCCTAGCAGGATCCCCTTCTGAGATTCTGTCTTTACCAAATTCCTGTCCCACCAGGAAGCATCATTCATTCTAAGTCTATACCCTTGTGAAACCTCTGGCCTTTTCTTTCTTTCTAAGTAGCCAAACCCCCCCCCACCTCACCCTGCATATCTAATTAAATAATTAAAAATAAATAAATAAATAAAATCTTTCCTTTCACCACTCTTTTATGACTGTTCTTTTCCTTATCTTTTTCTTTTTTCTCTCTCTTTCTGTTTTTTTCTTTTTTTTCTCATTCTTGTCATCCTTTCTTCCTTAATCCTACAGCTTCCAAAGTCACAGGCCACAGTCCCCACACCACCAAACAGTGTGCTTTTTTGAATTCACTGATACACATTTGGGAATTATTTTGGGGAAGAATTCTGACTCAGTGTGGACTCTTACTGCGAGTGTCTCAGCTCAACTTCCCTTCCTCCTTTAGCCACCCCTAGAATATACAGTGGATAGTAGATTTGCATAACTGTCTATTTCAGCTATCCTTGTCTAGTCTTGAGGGGTTTTTTCTTTTCACTGCTCTTTAATTACAACTCTTTTTCTTCTCTTTATCCCTTTCTCTCACTTGTCTCTGTTTTCTTTTGCTTTTTTTTTTATCTTGTCATAACTTCTTCATTCCTTCTTCTTTGCCTTTCTGAATTTGTGAATTATTTTGGGGAAGAAATCTGACTCAGAGTGGACTCTCTATGTGTGTATCTCTGCTCTAGTTCCCTTTCCCCTCTTGTTACCCCTAGAATATACAGTGGATAGTAGATTTGCATAACTGTCTATTCTTGCTTCTCTTTCTTCTTCACTGGGATTTGGTTACTATTTTTTCACGGACTGGAGAAATTGTTTGGCTAACTGGTAGTGATTAAACTGCTTCAATACTTGCTTCAGTTGCTACTGTAATTCCTGAGGTTGGTGAGTGCAATTGTCATAAAGGTATTTAGTACAGTGTTACTTGTACTCAAGACACAACAACTGAGGAACAACAGAGCATAAAAAAAAGAAACATATAAAATAAAAAAATGGGTAGATCAAAAACAAATAAAACTGCTACTCCAATGAATGAAGACAAGAGCCCAGAAGAAACTACAAATCAGCCAGAAGTAACCATAGATAAGAAAAGTATGCAAGCAATAATAAACTTATTAATCACAGAAATGAAAACAACATTAGAGGAAAGGAATGGCAGTATTAGGAAAACAACAGTTGAGACCTCCAAGGAAAATACTGATTATCTTGAGGCAATTAGAGAACTGAAAGCTGAAATAGCTCTAATGAAGAAAGAAGCTGAGGCAAGGGAAAGCAGACTAACAGAAGCAGAAAACAGAATTAGTCAGACAGAGGATGAGTTAGAGAAAACTAAGAAAGAGGTGAAAGAGCTTAAAAAGAGATTGAGAGACACTGAAAACAACAACAGAGACATATGGGATGATCTCAAAAGAAGTAACATTCGTATAATTGGCCTGCCAGAGGAAGAGGAAGCAAACATTCTAGAGGAAATAATACAAGAAAACTTCCCAGACCTGAATAACAGAAAGGATATCAAGGTTCAAGAGGCCCAGAGAGTACCAAACAGAATCAACCCAGACCTGAAGACACCAAGACACATCATAGTCACAATGAGAAGAAGTAAGGATAAAGAAAGGATCCTAAAGGCTGCAAGAGAGAAACAAAAAGTCACATACAAGGGAAAACCCATAAGACTATCTGCAGACTTCTCCACTCAAACTCTAAAAGCCAGAAGGGAATGGCAAGATATCTATCGAGCCCTGAATGAAAAAGGGTTTCAACCAAGGATAATATATCCTGCTAGACTTTCATTCAAACTAGATGGAGGGATCAAAACCTTCTTAGACAAACAACAGTTAAAGGAGGCAACCATCACCAAGCCGGCCCTGAAAGAGGTTCTAAAAGACCTCTTATAAACAAGAACATCACTATAATACTTGCAATATATCAGAGCAAACAAATTCTTTTTTAGAATAATGGCACTACAATACATTAAATCCATAATATCAATAAACATCAATGGCTTAAACTCACCCATCAAAAGGCACAGAGTAGGGGGATGGATCAGAAAACATAACCCAACCATATGCTGCTTGCAAGAATCCCATCTGTCACAACAAGATAAACACAGACTTAAAGTGAAAGGATGGAAAACTATCATATAGGCTAACAGACCACAAAAAAGGGCAGGAACAGCCATTCTCATCACAGACACGATAGATTTTAAATTAAATAAAGTAATAAAAAATAGACAAGGACACTACATAATGATTAGATGATCAATCAGCCAAGAAGACTTAACAATTATTAACATCTATGCACACAATGAGGGACCATCTAAATACATTAAGAACCTACTGAAATAATTTCAAAAAAATCAATAGTAATACAATAATAGTGGGAGACTTCAATACCTCACTCTCAAACATGGACAGATCAACAAAGCACAGAACCAATAAAGATGAAAGAGAATTGAATGAAGAGATTGACAGACTAGACCTCTTAGACATTTTCAGAGTCCTTCACCCCAAAAAACTGGAATACACCTTCTATTCAAATCCACATAACACATAACAAGGATATACCACATGTTAGGCCACAAAGACAGCATCAATAAACTCAAGAGCATTGAAATCATCCCAAGTATCTTCTCAGACCACAGTGGAGTAAAACTAATATTTATCAACAAACAGAAAATTATTAAAAGTCACAGAATTTTGAAACTAAACAACTTACTCCTTAAGAACCACTGGATCAGAGACTCACTAAAGCAGGAAATTCAAATGTTCCAGAAACAAATGAAAATGAAGACAAAACCTATCAAAATATTTGGGACACAGCTAAAGCAGTACTCAGAGGGAAACTTATAGCCATACAATCACATATTAAACGCCAAGAAGAAGCTCAAATGAACGACCTTACTGCACACCTCAAGGACTTAGAGGAAGAGGAACAAAGGAACCCTAAAGCATCCAGAAGGACAGAAATCACTAAAGTTAGAGCAGAAATAAACAACATCGAAAATAAAAGAAACATACAAAAGATCAATGAAGCCAAATGTTGGTTCTTTGAAAGATTAAACAAAATTGATAAAACCCTAGCCAGACTCACCAAACAAAAAAGAGAGATGACTCAAATTAATAGAATAGTAAACGATGGAGGAAATATCACAACTGACACCACAGAAATCCAGAGAATCCTGTGAAACTTCTATGAAGAACTATATGCCACCAAGCTAGAGAATCTGGAAGAAATGGAACAATTCCTAGAAACCTATGCACTTCCAAAACTGAACCAAGAAGAACTACAAAATCTAAATGCACCAATCACAGACAAAGAAATTGAAACCGTTATTAAGAACCTCCCCAACAACAAAAGTCCTGGACCAGATGGCTTCACAAACGAATTCTACAAAACTTTCAGGAAACACTTAGTACCCATACTTCTTAAGCTTTTCCTTAAGATTGAAGAAACAGGAATACTCCCTTCTACCTTCTATGAAGCCAACATCACCCTGATACCAAAAGCCAATAGGGACAGAACAAAAAAGGAAAACTACAGACCAATATCTCTGATGAACATAGATGCCAAAATATTAAACAAGATCTTGGCCAACCGGATACAGCAACATATCAAAAAGATTGCTCATCATGACCAAGTGGGATTCATCCCAGGAATGCAAGGCTGGTTCAACATCCATAAGTCAATCAATGTCATTTACCACATCAATAAAACAAAGCCAAAAACCACATGATTATCTAAATAGATGCAGAGAAAGCCTTTGACAAAATCCAAAACCCATTTATGCTCAAAACTCTACAAAAAATAGGAATAGATGGGACATTCCTCAAGATAGTGGAGTCTATATATAGCAAACCTACAGCCAACATCATACTCAATGGACAGAAGCTGAAAGCATTCCCCCTCAGATCAGGGACTAGACAGGGCTGTCCACTGTCACCGTTACTCTTCAACATAGTATTGGAAGTTCTTGCCATAGCAATCAGGCAAGAGAAAGAAATCAAAGGAATACAGATTGGAAGGGAAGAAGTCAAGCGCTCACTATTTGCAGATGATATGATAGTATACACAGAAAGACCTAAAGAATCCAGCAGAAAACTACTGGAAGTTATTAGGCAATCTAGCAAGGTATCAGGGTACAAAATCAATGTACAAAAATCAGTGGCATTTCTTTATGCAAACACTAAATCTGAAGAAGAAGACATCCAGAAATCACTCCCATTTACTGTTTCAGCAAAATCAATCAAATACCTAGGAATAAAGTTGACCAAAGAAGTGAAAGACGTGTATGCTGAAAACTATGAGTCGCTACTCAAGGAAATAGAAACTGATACCAAGAAATGGAAAGGTATCCCATGCTCATGGATTGGGAGAATAAATATCATCAAAATGAATATTCTCCCCAGAGCCATATACAAATTTAATGCAATACCCATCATCAAAGTTCCACCAAGCTTCTTTAAGAGAATAGAACAAACACTACAATCATTTATCTGGAACCTGAAAACACCTAGAATTGCCAAAAGCATCTTGAGGAAAAGAAACAGAAATGGAGGCATCACACTCCCAGACCTTAAACTATATTATAAAGCCATCATCATCAAAACAGCATGGTACTGGAACAAAAATAGGCACACAGACCAGTGGAACAGAATTGAAAGCCCAGAAATAAATCCCCACACCTATGGACATCTAATCTTTGATAAGGGGGCCCAAAGCATTAAATGGAAGAAGGAGGCTCTCTTCAATAAATGGTGCTGGGAAAACTGGGTTGTAACATTGCAGAAGAATGAAATTGAACCACTTTATCTCACCAGAAACAAAAATCAACTCCAAATGGATCAAAGACCTAGATGTCAGACCAGAAACAATCAAATACTTAGAGGAAAACATTGGTAAAACACTTTCCCACCTACACCTCAAGGACATCTTTGATGAATCAAACCCTATTGCAAGGAAGACTAAAGCAGAAAAAAAAACAATGGGACTACATCAAATTGAAAAGCTTCTGCACAGCCAAAGAAACAATTAAACAAACAGAGAGACCCCTCACAGAATGGGAGAAGATCTTCACATGCCAGACATCAGACAAGAAACTAATCACCAAAATATATAAAGAGCTCAGCAAACTTAGCACCAAAAAAGCAATTGACCCCATTCAAAAATGGGCAGAGGATATGAACAAAACATTCGCCTCAGAGGAGATGCAAAAGGCTAACAAACATATGAAAAACTGCTCGAGGTCACTGATAGTCAGAGAAATGCAAATTAAGACAACACTAAGATACCACCTCCCTCCTGTAAGAATGGCTAAATCAAAAAGGACAGCAGCAACAAATGCTGGAGAGGATGTGGGGACAGAGGAACCCTTTTACATTGCTGGTGGGAATGTAAATTGGCCCAGCCTTTCTGGAGAGCAGTCTGGAAAACTCTCAGAAGGCTAGACATGGACCTTCCATGTGATCCAGTAATTCCTCTCCTGGGGTTATACCCCAAGACTCCATAACACCCAACCAAAAAGACGTGTGTACTCTTATGTTCATAGCAGCACAATTCATAATAGCTAAAACCTGGAAGCAACCCAGGTGCCCAACAACAGATGAGTGGCTGAGAAAGCTGTGGTATATATACACAATGGAATACTATGCAGCTATCAAGAACAATGAACCCACCTTCTCTGACCCATCTTGGACAGAGCTAGAAGGAATTATGCTAAGTGAGCTAAGTCAGAAAGATAAAGATGAGTATGGGATGATCCCACTCATCAACAGAAGTTGAGGAAGACGATCTGAAAGGGAAACTAAAAGCAGGACCTGATCAAATTGTAAGTAGGGCACCAAAGTAAAAACCTTGTGGTGAGGGGTAGACATGCAGCTTCCTGGGCCAGTGGGGTGTGGGAGTGGGTGGGAGGGATGGGTCACAGTCTTTTGGTGGTGGGAATGGTGTTTATGTACACTCCTAGCAAAATGTAGACATATAAATCAGTAGTTAATTAATATGAGAGGGGGAAAATCAATTGTATGTCTCAAAGTTTTTCAAAACACAAACTGAATCTTTTTAATATATAGCCTGTGTATTTGATATGCAGACTCTCTCAAAATCCTAGACCAAGTAGCTTATAAGCATCCAATAGCACAGCTATATACAAGATATTGGGTACTTTACAGCAAACCCTAACAAAAGGACTTTTCAAAGTTAACCCAATTACCAAATAATGTGATGATAACATTAACTATCGATTGTCTTTTTGAACCCTAAGACAGCAGGAACCTCACATCTCCACTATAGAGCCCCTACTTCCCCCAGTCCTGGAACCCTTGGATAGGGCCCACTTTCCCCTATGCTTCGCCCAATCCATATCAAATAATATTGCATCTGCCGATCACAACCTAACCAACGCAACGATTGCCACCTCAACGTTTTCACCTCAGACTGTGTCCAGAGACTTCACGTGTAGAATGACAACCCTTCAGCTTCATTACTCAGATGAGACCTTTTCTTTTATAGTACACTCTAATTTCATCTCAGGTGGTTCACTTTCTAACAAAGTTCCAAAATCTAGATATACACCAGTTTCTGTGAGAGAGAGCTTATGTGCACACGTATCCATAAACTACTGCAAAATATATACCTGAAAGCAGAAGTACACTAGAGTTTGCAGTGAGTACCTCCCTAACACTTCCTCTCCACTATTCCAAGCTTTGGGTCCATGATTGCTCAACAATTTGTTTGGCTTCGTATGTTAACTCTCTTTTCAATCACCAGGTTCCAGATGCCATCAGGATGCTGGCCAGGCTTCTCTGGATTGAAGACCCCACCAATGTGTCCTGGAGCTCAGCTTCCCCAGAGACACACCCTACTAGGGAAAGAGAGAGGCAGCCTGGGAGTATGGACCAACCAGTCAATGCCCATGTTCTGCGGGGAAGCAATTACAGAAGCCAGACCTTCTACCTTCTGCAGCCTACCCTAGGTCCATGCTCCCAGAGGGATAGAGAATGGGAAAGCTATCATGGGAGGGGGTGGGATATGGAGATTGGGTGGTGGGAATTGTGTGGAGTTGTACCCCTCCTACCCTGTGATTTTGTTAATTAATCCTTTCTTAAATAAAAAAAAATTTTAAAGCATTTAGAGAGCCTATTTTGAATTCTGTAATATAAAAGTTAAAAAATAAAATAAAATAACTCATGTGGAGAGTCTGATCTACAGCTTTATAATCATTATCTGAGTATGCTTTCCATTGTTTTAAATAGAAAAAAAATAAAGAAAATATCATTTGTTCAAAGCATAAAAATCATAAAATTGTAAACAATCAATAAGAGGTCATTAGTTAAATGATTCTGCATCAGTAAAGATTAACACCTAATCCTTCTAAAGCAGATGATTTTTTTTCTTTCCTATTTTTAGCTAAGCTAGAGAATGGAGCTTTCCCTTGGTGTTTGCATCTCTATTTCGTGTTTACATTGAAAACAAAAGTGCTTTAGCTTGTTTATTATATGTAACTTTTCTTTTTATAGTTAAATTTAATTTGCTTTTTATTTTGATAACTGAATAATATGTAATCAAATCCAGGCCCTAAGAGTCAAAATGATATGTGATTCCACCTGTATACAGGAAAACAGAGTAGTCAAATTCATATAGAAAGAAAATCCTTTGATGATTACCACAAGATAAGGAGAAAGAATAAGACACTAGCATTCAATGCACACAGAAGTTCAATATGAGATAAAAGAATAGTTTTTCAGATAAATAGTAGTGATGGTGGTACAAGAATGTAGAATTACTTAATGACATCAACTAGTAAAAGGGTTAAAATGTAAAATTTTACCATGTGCATATTATACATGAGTTAGAGCATATGTTCACATGTATCCATAAATTAGGGCAATATATACCTGAAAGAAAAAGTACACAATAGTCTGGAGTGAGTCAGTATAAAATTAATAATGAAATAGTGTCTACTTAGATACTTTCCTCACCTTCTTCCTACTATACTTCCCTCACTCATTCCAAAGCTAACCTCATCAAAGCAAGGACTGCAAAAGCTGAGTAAGGGCAAGAGACTGGCATACTTTAATGATAAATCTAGTCACTGTCAGGCTACCCCATCATAGATGGCCCCTATTCCTAGTCCTGAGATTCCCAAAAAGACATGATGGCCCTAGACTTCGAATAAATACCTCTCTCCTCTGTTACCAGTCATCTCTATCAGGAACAACACAATAAACCCCTTTGTGGGCCCCCATAGGACCTTACCCTCAACATGGATCAACAATGGTAGAGAATGTTACATCCTACAAAGGGAGGCTGGACAACATATTCTATGCTATACTTGAGGAAGATGGGTCCTGATATTGGGGCAGCTTGGAACATTCCTACTTATGACCACAGAATGTGTGCTCGGATCTATGGGGATGCAGAGGTTACAGAAGCTCTTAAGCTGATTATAGGTCCCAGATCACATCAAATTGATAGGGTTTACAGTCAACAATATTTATACCCTTTTCCCATATTAGGGAGCTACCCTCTTCCCTGATCCATCTTTCTGGTCCTTCTTTCAGCCATGACATCATCTCCCCAAGACAATGGCTTGGATCCACCTGCATATCAGATTTCAGGCTCAGGGGAAAAGAGAAAAAAAGAAAGAAAGAAAAGAAAAAAATCTAGTATAGCCACAGGCCCTTTGGAATTTAACTAAAATATGCCTACTAGCTATCTGCAAAATGGAGACGCTCCCAACTCTTCATCTGCACTATTCCAGCCTTCAGGTTTATGATTAGTCAACAATTTGCTTCGCTTTATATGTTAACTCTCTTTTCAACTACCATGTTCCAGATGCTAGCATGATGCTGACCAGACTTCCCTGGACAGACAAGCCCACCATTGTGTCCTGGAGCTCCAATTCCCCAGAACCCCGCCCCACTAGGGAAAGAGAGAGGCAGGCTGGGAGTATGGATTGACCTGTCAACACCCATGTTCAGTGGTGAAGCAATTACAGAAGCCAGACCTTCTACCTTCTGCATCCCACAATGACCTTGGCTCCATACTCCCAAAGGGTTAAAAGAGTAGGAAAGCGATCAAGGGAGGGGATATGATACGGAGTTCTGGTGGTGAGAATTATGTGGAGTTGTACCCCTCTTATCCTATGGTTTTATCAGTGTTTCCTCTTTTTTAAAATATTTATTTATTTATTCCCCTTTGTTGCCCTTTTTATTGTTATGGTTATTATTGTTGTTGTTATTCATGTCATCATTGTTGGATAGGACAGAGAGAAATGAAGAGGGGAGGGGAAGACAGAGAGGGGGAGAGAAAGAGAGACACCTGCAGACCTGCTTCCTACTTATGAAGCAACTCCCCTGCAGGTGGGGAGCCCAGGGCTGGAACTGGGATCCTTATGCAGGTAACTTGGACTTTGCGCCATGTGCACTTAACCAGCTGCACTACCGCCCGACTCCCAGTGTTTCCTTTTTATAAATTTTTTTAATTAAAAAAAATAATTAAATGCTTGTATTTTGTTTTTAATGATTTTCCAAGGAATGAGCCCTAGGTCTTGCACATGTGTGAAACTACTGAACAGCCTCACAGACTCAGTTGTTAGTCTATATTTTTTTAGAGAAGGTACATAAAGAGGAAAGCAAAAAACAAGAGAGAAAAGAAACACCAAAATACTGCTCCATCATACATAAATTTCTCCTAGCATTCCCTTGTTGTAATGGAGATCAAACCTAAGGGCTCACGAATGGTAAGGCATGCACTTGACCTACTAAATTATCTCCCAGCCCCAACACATGATACCCAATTTCTACTTGTAACTCTATTGGCTTTCTGGCAGGGTGATCTCCAGGAGAAAGGTAACGGACCGGTTCTTTCTCACTTGCACAAGGACAACACAAAATAAAGACACCGGGAGACCTGCAGCATGGGTGGGAGGGATGGGTCACAGTCTTTTGGTGGTGGGAATGGTGTTTATGTACACTCCTAGTAAAATGTAGTCATATAAATCACTAGTTAATTAATATGAGAGGGGGAAAATTAATTGTATGTCTCAAGTTTTTCAAAACACAAACTGAATCTTTTCAATATATAGGCTGTGTAATTGATATACAGACTCTCTCAAAAGCCAAGACCAAGTAGATCAGAAGCAAAGAATAGCACAACTATATACAAGATACTGGGTACTGTACAGCAAACCATAACAAAAGGACTTTTCAAAGTTAACCCAATTACCAAATAATGTGATGATAACATTAACTATTGATTGTCTTTTTGAACCCTAAGACAGCAAGAACCTCCTATCTCCACTATAGAGCCTCTACTTCCCCCAGTCCTGGAACCCTTGGATAGGGCCCACTTTCCCATATGCCTCTCCCAGTCCATATCAAATAATATTGCATCTGCCGATCACAACCTAACCAACGCAACGATTGCCACCTCAACATGCTTCACTTCAGACTGTGTCCAGAGACTTCACGTGTGGAATGACAACCCTTCAGCTTCATTACTTGGGTGAGACCTTTCCTTTCATAGTATACTCTAATTCCATCTCAGGTGGTTCACTTTCTAACAAAGTCCCAAATCCTAGATATACACCATTTTCTGTGAGAGAGAGCATATGTTCACATGTAACCGTAAACTACTGCAAAATATATACCTGAAAGCAGAAGTACACTAGAGTTTGCAGTGAGTACCCCCTAACACTTCCTCTTCACTATTCCAAGCTTTGGGTCCATGATTGCTCAACAATTTGTTTGGCTTTGTATGTTAACTCTCTTTTCAGTCACAAGGTTCCAGATGTCATCAGGATGCCGGACAGGCTTCCCTAGACTGAAGATCCCACCAATGTGTCCTGGAGCTCAGCTTCCCCAGAGACCCACCCTATTAAGGAAAGAGAGAGGCAGACTGGGAGCATGGACCAACCAGTCAACGCCCATGTTCAGCGGGGAAGCAATTACAGAAGCCAGACCTTCTACCTTCTGCAACCCACAATAACCCTGGGTCCATGCTCCCAGAGGGATAGAGAATGGGAAAGCCATCATGGGAGGGGGTGGGAAATGGAGATTGGGCGGTGGGAATTGTGTGGAATTGTACCCCTCCTACCCTATGGTTTTGTTAATTAATCCTTTCTTAAATAAAAAATAAAAAATAAATAAAAATTAAAAAAAAGAATCTTCAAAACCAGCAAAAGAATCATCCAGATATTTCAGTTGAGATTGTGGAATTGTGAGCAAATGAAATAACTGTAGGTTTATATCATTACTTTTACAGAAATTTGTTATAAAATACATTGTATCATAATTTATGGAAAGCGCATCACACTAAAATTTAGAAGACTTAGAACTAACTAGCAGTACCACATTATTTGATATTTCTGGCTTCAGCTCTCATTTCCAAGTGAATATTAAACTATATAGTTCCTTCTTGTCCCCAAATTCAAAGTCTTTTCTTTTTGGTGGATTAATGCCACATGATGATTAAGTCTTTTAAAAAGCCTGGTTGATATGTATTGGTGACAGTAGGGAATTTTTTGAGTCATAAGCATGAATATTATCAGCTAACTGCAGGGAAAAGGAAGACAGTGAATCTTTAATGTTCTTTGTGGTGTTTATAAATGTATTGGAGTACATAGTAAATGTTAATAAGAATTTGGGATTTAAAATGATGATTTCACTTTCTTCACTTCATCTTGGGTGGAGCTTAAAGGAATCGTGTTGAGATAAATCAGAAAGATAAGGATGAATAGGAATATGGGATGATATCACTCATAGACAGAAGCTGAAAAATACTACCATGATGCAAATCTGCCCTCCCTGAGCAGACAACCTCACCAATGTGTCCTGGAACCCCACATCACAAGACAGGCTGGAGGTATGGAATGACCTGTCAACTCCCATGTCAATGGAGAAGCAATTACAGAAGCCAGACCGGTGATCTTCTGCACATCATAAAGATTTTTGTTCCATATTCCCACAGAGATAAAGAATAGGGAAGTTTCCAATGGAGGAATTGGATATGACACTGTGGTGGTGGGAACTATATGAATTGTACCCCTCTTATCCCACAATCTAGTCAATGATTATTAAATCATTAATAACAAAAAAAAGAAGTTGAAAAATATGAAAACACAAAGCAGAACTTGAACTGGGTTTGGTGTATTCTTCTTCTTTAGCGTTTGCCCTTCTTCCGTAGCCAGTCAACAGCATCAGGTTGAGCCTGATGTAAAGTTTCGAGACCTCCTTTGAATTTGGAGAGGTGGCAGTCGTTGACTATGTGGGTCATAGTCTGTCTGTAGCCGCAGGGGCAGTTCGGGTAGTCTCTGGCTCCCCAGCGATAGTAAAAGACTCTGCAAATGGGGGCAGAGTTCAGGTCCTGGAACATGATGGCAGAGGAGGACCTAGAGGGTGTTGAATTGTTATGTGGAAAACTGAGAAATGTTACACATGTAACAATTACTGCATTTTATTGTTGGCTGTAAACCAGTAATCCCCCAACAAGAAAAAAAAAAGAATTTGGAGTTAAATGGTATCAATTTCAAACAATAGGAGCAATAAGGAGCAAGAAGGCTACAATGTAATAGTCGATAATAGTCTATAAGTAAAATGAGAAAAGTCAACACCCTAGTTTTTTATTGAACTGAAAGCAAAAAAAAAGAGGTTATGTGCTAATGTATAGCTTTCATATCAACTTTTCTTTTAAATTACTAGTTGTGTATCTCTTGCTTTGCATTTATTTACACAACCAAAGCCACCGTCTAAATTCTTATCATGTCAGCCTTGCTTACCTTAATAACTTCCTATTAGATCTCACTGACTTTACACTCTTCTAAAGTTCATTCTAAGATCCAGTCTTCAAGTTACCATTAAAATAATATACCTTAAAACAAACGACCATCACATTTTTCCATATTTAAAAACCTCTGATACTCTGACAATCACATCAAACATACAGCCTATCAGACTCTCAAGACTCTCCTTAATCTAATATCATCTTACTTTCAATCTCCACTCCCATATTTCAACTTCAACTGTCTAAGGACTTTCAACACAGCTCACCCTTCTGACAGATTACTCTGTTCATTTCTCCTATTCCCCATACACACAATGTCAAGTTCTGTTCCATAATTTTGTTATCTATCCTACCATTATCCTGTCATATTCATTTATTTAAATACTACATGTTAAGTTCATAAAACTTCAACTACTCTACATATCTACTATTAAGTGTGAATGAAAACAGCCTTGACCTCAAGAAAATCATAATCTAATAGAAAAACAAACCAGAAATAATAATACACTAAGCAAAATGCATAGAGTGCTGTGAAAGCACAGAAAAGAGGCATTAAGTCAGACATAGGACAGGCTATCAAATAGCTTTCTAGAAATAAAATTTTGGGTGGGGTAGATAGCATAATGGTTATGCAAAGAGATACTCATGCATGAGGATAAATTGCCCTAGGTTAAATCCCTCAAGTCACCATAAGCCAGAGTTGAACAGTGCTCTGGAAAAAAAAAAAGGAAAAGAAAAAGAGAGGGGTGGAGCCAAGATAGTGACTTGGAGGCAGCTGCTGGTGTGAGCTCCAACAAGCAGTGGCTTATGACCTAGGATTCACTGGATAGGGTAGGATACTGGACCGTCAACAGGCCGGTGAGTAAGGGGTCCTAAGTGTGTCACCAAGGAGGGATTCTATAGCTCACAATTGGGTTAGAAAATGGAGGAAAAAGAAAGAAATCTTTTGATTATTTCCGAAGCTCACTCCTCCCCAGCCCCACCCCAGAACCAGACCCCAGGGGCTAGACAGCCCCTCCTATCAGGCTTCCTGCTGAGCTTTTTCCTTACCAAGATTCCTGGCTCACCAGGGGTGTTATTCCAATCCTTTTCCTTTTTGATTTCCTTCTCTTTTTTTCTAAGTGGCTGGAGCTCTATTTGAGTGACAAAATATCTGACCAATCAGAGCCTCACCTCTGCCTGAGAAAGACTACTTGGAGGTTTTTTGTTTGTTTATTTTTTGGATATGTCTTACATATCCAAAATCCATATACATATCCATATCCATAGCCTGTCTATCCATAGCCTGTCAGAATCCATATCCATATCCATATCTATAGCCTGTCTATCATATACATATCCATATCCATATCCATAGCCTGTCTGTGCTCAGGCTGCCTGAGCCAATCCAGAGCCATCCAAGCTTCAGACTGACTGTTAGCATTTTTAACTCTATTCTACTTTATTATTACTACTATATATGTGTGTCCTTTTACCCCTTCCTTCTTCAGGTTGACCAAAATTAACTGTTATTATTTTTTCCATTGCTAGGTGACTGGGTGTCACCTCATCCATTGTGAGAGGAACTCTACCTCTTCCCTCCATGCTCCACTTTTTCCCTCCTCCTAGCTAATTAAAAGAAAGAAAGAAAAACTCTTATCTTTCACTGCTCTTTTTTTTTTCTTATTCTTGTCTTCTTTTCTTCCCTCCTCCTTCTTCTGCCTTCTGAATTCAGTGATACTCGTTTGTGAGTTATTTTGGGGAAGAAATCTGGTTCAAAGTGGACCCTCTGTGTGTGTCTCTCTTCTCTACTTCCCTTTCTCCTCTTGCTATCCCTAGAATTTACAGTGGACAGTATATTTGCATTATTGTCTATTCTTGGTATCCCTTTTTTCCTTTCTCTTTCTTTTTCTTTTGAATTTGGTTGCTATTTTTTCTTGTACTGTAGGTGTTGTTTGGCTACCTGGTATTGGTTAAACTGCATCAATCCTTGCTTCAGTTACTATTGTTGTAACCTCTGAGGTTGGGGACTGCATTTGTCATAAAGGTATTTAGTATAATGTGGCTTGTACTCAAAATACAACTGAAGAATGACAGAACAGAAAAATAAAAAATACATCAATAAAAAATGGTTAAATCAAGAACAAATAAAATTGCTACCACAATGAATCAATACTGGATCCCAGAAGAAATTTCAAATCAGTCAGAAGTAACCAAGATAAGAAAAGTATGCAAACAATAGTAAAACTAATAATCACAGAAATGAAGGCAACTATGGAGGAAAGGGCTATCAGAATTAGGGAAACAGCATATGAGACCCTCAAGAAAAATACTAGCTACCTCAAGGTAATTAGATAACTGAAAGTTGAAATAGCTGAACTGAAAGGTCAATTAGCAGAACAAGCTAATACTATAACTGAACTAAAGAAAGAAGCCGAGGGATGGGAAAGCAGGCTAACAGAAGCAGAAAAAAGAATTAACCAGACAGGGGATGAGCTAGAGAAAACTAAGGAAGAGGTAAAAGAGCTCAAAAAGAGATTGAGAGACACTGAAAACAACAACAGAGACATATGGGATAATCTCAAAAGAAGTAACATTTGTATAATTGGCCTGCCAGAGGAAGAAAGAAAGGAAGGTGAAGTAAACATTCTAGAGGAAATAACAGAAGAAAACTTCCCAGACCTAAACAACAGAAAGGACATTAATATTCAAGCAGCCCAGAGAGTCCCAAACAGAATCAACCCAGATCTTAAGACACCAAGACACATCATAGTTACAAAGAAAATAAGTAAGGCTAAAGAATGGATCCTAAAAGCTGCAAGAGAAAAACAAAAAGTCACATACAGAGGAAAACCCATAAGATTAGCAGACTTCTACACTCAAACTCTAAAAGCCAGAAAAAATGGCAAGATATCTATCAAGCCCTGAATGAAAAAGGGTTTCAACTGAAGATAATATATCCTGCTAGGCAAGGCCATTACATAATGATTAGAGGATCAACCAACCAAAAAGATTTAACAATTATTAACATCTATGCACCCAATGAGGGACCATCTGAATACATCAAATACCTACTGAAAGAGCTACAAAAATACATCAATAGTAATACAATAATAGTGGGAGATTTCAATGCCCCACTTTTACACTTAGATCAACAAAGCAAAGAATCAACAAAAAAAAAGATAATTAAATGAAGAGATGAACAGACTAGACCTCCTGGACATTTTCAGAGCTCTTCAACCCCAAAAATTGGAATACACATTCTTTTCAAATCCATACAGCACATACTCAAGGATAGACCACATGTTAGGCCACAAAGACAGTATCAACAAATTCAAGAGCATTGAAATCATCCCCAGTATCTTCTCAAACCACAGTGGAGTAAAGCTAACATTCAACAACAAGCAGAAAATTACTAAAAGTCGCTGAATAATGAAAATCAAGAACATACTTCTTAAGAACCATTGGGCCAGAGAGACTCAAGCAAGAAATTCAAATGTTCCTGGAAATGAAAATGAAGACACAAGCTATCAAAATATTTGGGATACAGCTAAAGAAGTATTGAGAGGGAAACTCATAGCCATACAATCACATATTAAACAATAAGAAAAAGCTCAAATAAACGACCTTACTGCACACCTCAAGGACTTAGAGAAAGTGGAACAAAGGAACCCTAAAGCAACCAGAAGGACAGAAATCACTAAAATTAGAACAGAAATAAACAATATAAAAAATCAGAGAACCATAGAAAAGATCAATGAAGCCAAATGTTGGTTCTTCGAAAAATTTTAAAAAATTGACAAACCCCTAGCCAGACTCACTAAACAAAAAAGAAGACTCAAATTAATAGAATTGTAAATGAGAGAGGAGATATCACAACTGACACCACAAAAATCCAGAAAATCCTGCAAAACTTTTATGAAGAACTATAAACTACCAAGCTAGAGAATCTGGAAGAAATGGAAGAATTCCCAGAAACAAATGCACTTCCAAAACTGAACCAAGAACTACAAAACCTGAATGCACCAATCACAGACAAAGAAATCAAAACAGTTATTAAGAATCTTCTCAACAACAAAAGTCCTGGACCAGATGGCTTTACAAACAAATACTACAAAAGCTTCAGGAAACAGTTAATCCTATACTTCTAAAGCCTTTCCACAAGATCGAAGAAACAGGAACACTCCCTTCCACCTTCTATGAATCCAACATTACCCAGATACCAAAAGCAGATAGGGACAGAACAAAAAAGGAAAACTACAGACCAATATCTCTGATGAACACAGATGTCAAAATATTAAACAAGATGCTGGCCAACCAGATACAGCAGTATATCAAAAAGATTGTTCATCATGACCAAGTGGGATTTATCCCAGGAATGCAAGGCTGGTTCAACATACATATGTCAATCAGTGTCATTCACCAAATCAATAAAAGTAAAACTAAAAAATCACATGATTATCTCAGTAGATGCAGAGAAAGCCTTTGACAAAATCCAAAACTTATTCATGCTCAAAACACTACAAAAAATGGGAATAGATGGGAAATTCCTCAAGATAGTAGAGTCTATATATAGCAAACTTATAGCCAACATCATACTCAGTGGACAGAAGCTGAAAGCATTCCCCCTCAGAGACTAGACAAGGATGTCCACTATCACCATTACTCTTCAACATAGTATTGGAAGTTCTTGCCATAGCAATAAGGTCAAAGAAAGAACTCAAAGCAATACAGACTGGAAGGGAAGAATTCAAACTCTCACTATTTGCAGATGATATGTTAGAATACATAGAAAAACCTAAAGAATCCAGCAGAAAACTACTGGAAGTTATTAGGCAATATTGCAATGTTTCAGGCTACGAAATCAATGTACAAAGGCATTTCTTTATGCAAACACTAAATCTGAAGAAGACATCCATAAATCACTCCCACTCACTGTCACAGAAAATCAATAAAATACCTAGGAATAAAGCTGACCAAAGAAGTGAAAGACTTGTATACTAAAAACTATCAGTCACTATTCAAGAAAATAGAAAATGATACCAAGAAATGGAAAGATATCCCATGCTCATGGATTGGAAGAATAAATATCATCAAAATGAATATTCTCCCTAGAGCTGGATACAAATTTAACACAATATGCATCAAAGTTCCACCAAGCTTCTTTAAGAGAATAGAACAAAAACTACAATCATTTATCTGGAACCAGAAGACACCTAGAATTGCCAAAAGAATCTTGAGGAAAGAAACAGAAATGGAAGCATCACACTCCCAGATCTCAAACTATATTATAAGGCCATCATCATCAAAACAGCCTGGTACTGGAACAAAAACAGGTACACAGACCAGTGGAACAGAATTGAAAGCAGAGAACTAAATCGCCACACCTATGAGCATCTAATCTTTGGTAAGGGGGCCCAAAGTATTAAATGGAGGAAGGAGGCTCTCTCAATAATTGGGGCTAGGAAAACTGGGTTGAAACATGCAGAAGAATGAAACTGAACCACTTTATCTCACCAGAAACAAAAGTCAACACCTAATGGATCAAGGACCTGACTAAATTTGTAGTAGGGCACCAAAGTAAAAACCCTGGGTTGAGGGTGAGGGTAGATGTTCAGTTTCATGGGGTGGTGGTGGGGATGGGATAGGATACAGTCTTTTGGTGGAGTTTATGTACACTCCTATTAGTTTGTAGTCATATAAATAACTATTTAAATAATATGAGAGGGGGGAAACTGATTGAATGTCTCAAACTTCTTAAAGCACTGACTGAGTCTTTTTAATACTGAGTCTTTTTTCAATATGTTGACTCTCTTAAAATCTTAGTCCAGGGAGAACAGAAGCAACCAGTGGCATAACTATATACAAATAATGTCAAAGGACAAAAAATATGGTGATGGTGTGTATGATACAGCAAATCCTAACAAGGGGATTTTTCAAAGTTAACCCAATTACCAAACAATGTGATTATAGCAATATTTATTGTCTTCTTAAACCCTAAGACAGCAGGAACCTCCCACTTCCTCTATAGATCCTATATTTCCCCCAGTCCTGGAACCACTGGGGTGGGGCTCACTTTCCTGCATACTTCTCTCAATTCATTCCAAATGATATTGCATCTGCCGATCCCAACCTAATCAATACAATGAGTACCATCTCAGCATGCTTCACTTCAGACTGTGTCCAGAGACGTCAGGCATGGAATGTTAACTCTTCACCCTCATTACTTGGCTGAGACCTTTCCTTTCATGGTATTCTCTAATTCCATTCCACGAGGTTCACTTCCTAACAAAGTCCCAAAACCTAGGTATACACCAGGTCCCATAAAATAGAGCATATGTTCACATGTATCCATAAATTAGGGCAAAATATATACCTGAAAGCAAAAGTACACAATAGTCTGTACTGAGCCAGTATCAAGATCATAAGGAAATAGTTTCTACTTAGACTTAGATACCCTCCTCACCTACTTCCTATTACAATTCTCTCACTCACTCCAAAGCTAACCTTATCAAAGCAAGGACTGCAAAAGCTGAATAAGGGAAAGAGACTTGGCATACTTTAATGATGACTCTGTAGTCACTATCAGGCCATTCTATCAGCTGGGGCCCTGAGATTCTCAAACAGACTTGATGGGCCTAGAACTCAAATAAATCACTCTCTCCATTGTTACCAGTCATTTCTATCAGGAACAACAAAATAGACTTCTTTGTGGACCCCTATCGGAACTTGCCCTCAACTTGGATCAACAATGGTAGAGAATGTTCCAACCTCCGAAGGCAGGATGGACAATATACTTTATGCTACACCTGAGGAAGATGGGTCAATATTGGGGCAGCATGGAATGTTCCTACTCATGACCACAGAATGTGAACTCAGATCTAGAGGGATGCAGAGGTCACACAAGCTCCTAAGCTAATTACAGGCCCCAGATCACATCAAATTAATGGGGTTTACAGTCAACAATATTTATATCCCTTTCCCATATTAGGGAACTACTCTCTTCCTTGATCGAGTGCTGGGAAATTGTGCATATGTGGTTAAGTTAGGCAGGGCCAATAAACCACCCTATGCTAGTATGACCAGTCCCTTTATCTATGTACCAATCTTCTGCTTTGTCTTATAAATGACTAAAGGTCTCCCCACCACATTATCCATTATCCCCTCAGGGTATTGCTAATTCCCCCTGCCAGCTAAAACCATAGCAACAGTAGCTAAGGAAGTTCCCAGTGTGCCTTTTTCCTTTCTCCACCCCCTTTCCTAGCCATCTCTGTTCCCAACTTGCCACTTCTGGTTTTATCCCATAAAATCCACATCTGTTCCTGGTTTCACTCTCTTTTCTCTCCCACGTACTGACCTGGAGAAGGGCTGGCATGCAGAGTGGGAGGGGGCCATTGCAGTTTGGTGCCACAGTAGCTTAGCCCGCTGTGCTCACAGCCGACTTGGGGTGCTCCCGTGTGAATAAAGAATTGTATTACCACGCCACCATGTGTTCCTGGATCCTCTCTCCCACCCGCAATGCTAGCCTGGCAATCCAGATTTCTGGTCCTTTTCCCAGTCATGATATCATGTCCCCAGACAATAACTTGGATCTGCTGGCATATCAGATTTCAGGCTCAGGAGAAAAGAAAAAGGAAAAAAAAAAAAAAACTAGTATAGCAACAGGCCCTTTGGAATTTATATAAAATATGTGTACTAGCTATCTACAAAATGTAGGACCCCCCCAACTCTTTATCTGCACTATTCCAGCTTTTAGATCCATGATTGGTCAACAATTTGTTTGGCTTTATATGTTAAGTCTCTTTTCAGCCACCAGGTTTCAGATGCTAGCATGATACCAACTAGACATTCCTGGATAGACAACCCCACTAGTGTCCTGAACCTCCAATTCCCTGGAGCCCTTCCCCACTAGGGAAAGCAAAAGATAGTCTGGGAGTATGGATCAACCTGTCAACTCCCATGTTCATCAGGGAAGCAATTACAGAAGCCAGACCTTCCACCTTCTGAATCCCACTATGTCCTTGGGTCCATACTCCCAGAGGGTTAAAGAATAAGAACGCTATCAGGAGAGGGGATGAGATACAGAGTTCTGGTGGTGGGAATTGTGTGAAGTTGTATCCCTCTTTTCCTATGGTTTTATCAACGTTTTCTTTTTATAAATAAAAAATTTTTAAAAAGAAATAGTAGCAACACAACAAAAGAACAGTCTTTTCAAATCAAGAGTTATTGTTCTCTTTTTTTCTTTAAGATTTATTTTCTCAATATGGGCCCTAGAGAAAATCAACAGGGTTTATAGTCAACAATATTTATACACCTTTCCCATATTTGGGAGCTACTCTTCCCTGATCCAACTTTCTAGCCCTTTTTCCAGCCATAACATCATCTCCTCAGACAATAAGCTGGGTCCACCTGCATATCAGATGTCAGGCTCAGGAAAAAAAAAAAATATATAGTCCTGGGCCCTTTTGAATATAACTAAAATAGGCCTACTATCTAGAAAATGGGGACCCCAAATCTTCATCTGCAATATTCTAGCCTTTAGGTTCATGATTAATTTTTATGGCTTTATATGTTAACTCTTCTTTCAGCCACCAGGTTCCAGATGCTACCATGATGCCAACTGGACTTCACGGGGAAGACAACCCCACCAATAAGTCCTGGAGCCCTGCTTCCCCAGAGCCCTGCCCCACTAGGGAAAGAGAGAGGCAGGCTGGGAGTATGGATTGTCCTGCCAATGCCCATGTTCAGCAGGGAAGCAATTACAGAAGGCAGACCTTCTGTACCCCATAATGACCCTGGTCCATACGTCCAGAAGGATAAAGAATAGTGAAGCTATCAGGGGAGGGGCATGGGATATGGAGTTCTGGTGGTGGGAATTGTGTGAAGTTGTACCCCTCTTATCCTATGGTTTTGTCAGTGTCTCCTATTTATAAATAAAAAAATTTTTAAAAAGAAAGAAAAGTTCATCCTAGTCAAGTAAATACATGCAAAAGCATGAAATGCTTATATGAATTCATAAAAATGGAAATCATTCATGATGGAAAATTGTTTGCAAACCTATAAAATATGGCAAAATATGAAGTAAGATATATGTATGAACTACAGTATGATAGTCTTAGACGATGTGTTAAAGAGCTTTGACTTTAGAAACAACAGAAAAGGGGAATTTTATTATATTCATTATATTCATAATTACTTTGTTTATTTAAGAATTGTTTTAAAAGATGAATTTCATGGCAGGCATGCAATTTCACATATCCCAAAATATATGTGAGCACACTTCACCCTCTACCAATGTGTCATCTCCTTCTACCATAGGGCACTGGGCCCTAATCCCTTTTGACCTACCATCTACCTCCCCCTTTAAAATCCTTAGATCTGCTGAAATTAATGTTTCATCTGGTATTTTTCCTTGTTTGAAACAAATAAATTTTAAATAGAAGTGATGAAACATAATTTTCTGGACGAGAACTCAGAAAAATGAATAAAAGGGGTTCAAAATGGAAGCAGAGAAATCTTTTATAAGGCAATTTCAGTACACCAAGCACAGAACGCTGACCTGTAGTTGCTGTAGCAACAAGCAGATTCCAGGTATTTAGAAAGAAGAAATATGACACTTACTGTTTGGTTCAATAGGAGAAGGCAAAGAGAAAAGTGCTTCTTAAGGTTAACTAAGCCACAATAATATTGGGCCAGCAAAATAGCTCACTTGAATAGTGTGCTGTTTGTCAGGTGCTTGATTCAGGTTCAAGTACAATCCCCACCACTTTGGAGAAAGTTTTCATGCTATGGTCTCTTTCATTCTCTGTGTCTCTTTTTCTCTGTCTGTCTCTTCTCCATCTTAAAGTCATCCTATAGCAGTAAAGCCCTAGCAAAAACCAACAAAACAAAACAAAACAAATTGGGGGGGGGGGTGCCCTGGGAGGGGCAGATATCATATGGTTATGAAAAGAGATTCTCATGTCTGAGGCTTCAAAGTCCCAGGTTCAATCCCCCGCACTATCATAAACCAGAGCTGAGCAGTGCTCTGATTAAAAATAAATAAATAAGTAATAAAATTTAAAAAACCAAAAACAAAATGAGAGAAGAAAGTATTAAGTATTTCTTCCTATTTATATTCTATCACACACAGAATTTAGCACTTACCACAGTATCATTTTGAATTTCTCATTTCATATGTACTATTATACCCCTGTATCATTGAGGATAAGTACAGGGCTTTTACTTTTTTGAATTTTTCCCAGTACTAAACACTCTACTAAGAATTTAGCAAATGGTGGTCTGGGAGGTGGCACAATGGGTAATATGGTGGTCTCTCAAGCATGAGGTTCCAAGTTCAAGCCCTGGCAGCACATGTACCAGAGTGATGTCTAGTTCTTTCTCTCTCTTTCCTCCTCCTATCTTCCTCATCAACAAATAAATAAAATCTTTTTTAAAAAATAATTTAGTAAGTGTCAATGTATATCTACGAATAGACAATTTTATGCCCCATTGAGCAAAATGTGATTATTTTAAGCTATAAACTTGACCTAAATACATTTAAATACATTAAATAAAATAATCACAAAACAAATATTTATGGAACTGAAAGACAAACTAAATATTGGTGAGAAACTTGACATACTAGTAAAATGCCAACAAAAAGGCAGTGAATGATATTTACTTATTTGAAATGGCATTCCAATATTTGTATCTGTTATCTGTGACAAAGCCCATGTGATTTCTTACACTTCTCAGAGCAGATCATTCCTATCTACCCAGATCCCATGCTTGTATCATAATGGCAACCAATAATTTCTAAAAGTAACATCACTTTTGCTGATCTACTTGCTGTAATCAGAAGTTCTTAAGGTGTGTGTGTGTGTGTATGTGTGTGTGTGTGTGTGTGTGTGTGTGTGTGTGTGTGTGTGTGTGTGTGTGTGTCGGGGATGAGGGCTGATTATAGGCTCCTTTTATAATAGCTCTCTTTCCACAAAAGTACACCATTCCACACAGTGTTTTGTCTACAGTTTCAAGTAATTCATAGATTTCTTGAGACCTATCCACTAAAAATCTTATGTTCTAATCCATAGGCTGCATTAAGGATGTTTTCCCAGACTATTTAATTTAAAAATTGGATTCTAATTTGGAATAGGAGGGGGAAAGTACATGAATACCTTTGATAAAAGTATTTATAAGGCATTTATAAAAGAGGAAAGTTAAATATGTGCTACTGATTTTGAATTAATTACTTTTATGTGGCAAGAGGAAGTTTACACATGTTGAGCAACCTCAGTCCAAGTTTTCATTCTTCTTTTTTTTTCTGAGTTTGAGACTCACATGTAATTCTGACACTTCCTAGTCACTTTAACATTCTGACAGAGATAGATAAAGAAAGAAAAAAAGAGAGAGAGAGAAAGAAAGAAAGAAAGGAAGGAAGGAAGGAAGGAAGGAAGGAAGGAAGGAAGGAAGGAAGGAAGGAAGGAGAATACCATAACACCAGAGCCTTCTCCAGTGTGGCACCAGGACACAAACTAGGCTGCTTTCTTGACAAATCATACCATACCCAGTGAGCTATATCTTCATATCTTGAAATTTTTTTGAAAAAGAGGGAGGGAAGAGAGAAATAAACAAAAAGGAGAAGCAGGATAACACCAAACACAGAATCTCATGCTCAGAAAAACATGTATGCTACTGGGTGGGCCTTCATCTGGCCCCTTGAATATTTTTAAGTATTTATTTATTTATTCCCTTTTGTTGCCCTAGTTGTAGTCATTGTTGTTGTTATTGTTGGATAGGACAGAAAGAAATGAGAGAAGAGGGGAAGACAGAGCGGAGAGAAAGAGAGACCCCTGCAGACCTACTTCACCGCTTATGAAGCGACTCCCCTGCAGGTGGGGAGCCAGGGGCTCGAACCAGGATCCTCATGCAGGTCCTTGTGCTTTGTGCCAAGTGTGCTTAACTCGCTGTGCTACCGCCTGACTCCCCCTTGAAATTTTTTTAAATTGTAGCTATTGTGCATGATTTTTCATAATTTGGGGAAACAAAAAAACATAACTAATATTTAAATAAAAGAAAATACTGAAAAAGAGTAAGTGTAATTATAGAAATATGGAGTTCTTGAGAAGTTAGTAAGGAGCCTGGAAAATATCTAGCTGATTTGTCTTATTTACAAGACTGTAGATGTTCTAGGCAAAACATTTTACCTCTCTTTTGCGATAACAATAAAAACATCAAAGGCACAACAAGGGCAACAAAAATGGGTAAAACAGTCTCCAGGAGCAGTGGATTCATATTTTTTAGGAGGGTGGTCCTGATAAAATTATATGAAAAAAAACTACCGGAACACATGGGTCCAGGGAACACCCGAGTGTCCTCTGTGTGCTGTGTGTATTCAGAGCCCTCTAAATTGCACAGATGCTGTATGAGCAGGCTTCAGGTCTGTTATCCCTCTGACAGAAAGATACACCATGGTGAAGGTCATCTTTGGCATATGGGCAGTAGAATCAAATACAAAATTAGAATGGGAGGAAACTTCTGAGGTTTAGAGAAGACCTCAGGGGCACAATTAAGTCAGAGGCCAAGTAGGAGTTGCTCTCTCATCAAGAGCAGGCTCTGGCTTTATAGCTCATTGTCACATAGTTAATTACAGCTTTAGTAAACTATCCCAACTGCAAGTTCATAATTTTAATCTTGATATGGAGTTTATTTTCTTAAGATCATTGAAATGGGATAAGTCTGCTGTGCTAAGACTTTTTTAATTCAAATTCCTATTAAGATGCTATTGTATGGGAAGAGAAACAAGTGCTAGACACTTGTCCATTTTGAGAGTTTTCGTGCTTAAAGGTGCTTGCTTTCACTTGCATTTTAAAATAATTAAATAAACTTAAAATTATTTCCCCTTTGACTTATAGGTCTATCTGTCTCACTACAATGTGTACTTTCTAATATTGGCTATCATTTCTAATATTGGGTATCATTTCTGCTTTATTCACATCAGTATTCCTAGGAAAAGTAACTTGTAGGTGCTCAATATAAAAGCATTTATATAGTTCTAATGGAGAGGGACGGAAAATCACTTCCTTTCCTAATCAAAATGTAAATATAAACAAGCTATGTATATTCCTAATCAGGATATAAATTAACTGAACTATGTATATTTTCTTCTCTTGATCAGAATGTCATCTACTACCAATCAAACTGTGAAAATAAAAACATTTCATGATATTTTAGATGATTGATCTGATATTCCCCATTCATTAAAGCAGTGTGATCAAAAAGGAAATAAAATTCTTTCCTTTAGTGCAGAAAAATGTTTACTCTCAATTACTCATTGAGTGCTTTGCAGTTGTATTAGCCACCATTTAATAATATTTATTACACTACATAATTCATTTAGAGCCCACAGGGAACCAGGTACTTTACATGAACTTTCTATGATCTTCACAGTTCTGTGAATTATGAAATTTTATCCCACTTTACAGGAAAAGGACACAAAAGTTCAGAAAATTTAAGCTTTATCTTCCTAAACTGTCCTATCTAGCAATTATAGATCTAGATTTCAAATTCAGACTTTTTTAACAGATCCATTAAACAAGACAATGTATTGTATGCCTTATTTTAAAGACAAGAAACTAAAATCTAAGAGTTACATAATGAATTAAATAATCTACAGATAGTCTCAGACTCTTTCCACATTCATCCAAGAATGTTGCAGTTAATTTCACATTGCTACTTCCATTCAATCCAGTTATATCATCACTTTTCGAGAGTGTGAGTTTTACAGTTTAGTGTACTGTTAGTGTGCACTTCATTCTTTAAGAGTTACTCAGTGCACTGACACTAAACTAATATATCCACATGATAATAAGCACTGAACTGAAACTCAGAGAACTTCAGAATGATTTGACCTTTATTTGATGACCTAAAAAAGCTGTCCTCATTTCGCTAGCTGCACTAACCCAAAATGCTATACTTTGTACCTCAAACACATATTTTTAAGATAACCAAAATAACTACAACTAAATGAAAAGGTCAAATATCCACTCACAGAATTTTTCATACTTAAAAAGTATAAATTTGGATATTTAGTATCATTTATCATTGGGATGTAGTATCTATGGAGAATTAGTTCAATAATTTGAATCATAGTGTTAATGTTTGTTTACCTGAATCATGTTGTATAGTGCTTGCTTATATATAATCTTGAAAAGAAATAATACACAAAAGGGGAAGTAATGGTTTCACATTACTAACACTATTCTAAGTAAAAGATTATAAAGAAAATCAATAAAGCAAAGAAAAAAACTCAGTTCATCAGAAAAACTGCTATGTCTAATTTTTAAAATGTGAGGGCTCAGTTAAGGAGGTGATACAGTAAATAAAATGTTGGGCTTACCAAGTCAGGGAATCCTGAGATTCCCATGTAGACTTGATGGGCCTAGACCTCTAGTAGATCCTTCTCCCCCACTGTCGTTAGTCATCTCCATCACGAATAGCATAGTAGACCCTCTTGTGGGCCTCTATAGGACCTTGCCTTCAATGTGCATCAACATTGGTGGGTACTTCTCCATTCTCCGAGGGAGGTTGGGTCAGCATATTCTTCCACTCGAGAAAGACTGGTCCTACAATGAGTGCAGCCTAGAATGTTCCTAGCTATGACTACGGAATGTGAGCTCAGACCTGTAAGGATGCAGAGGTTTCACAGGCTCCTGTGCTGAATATGGGCCCCAGATCAGATCAATGGGGCTGACAGTTAATAGTATGTATATACTTTTCCCATAACTGAAAGTTACTATCTTCCCTTTCCAATTCTGTTTCCAACTCTAGCACCATTTCACCAGATAGTGCCTTTGGCCCACCTGCATGTCAGACTCAGGCAAAAAGTAGTAAATTCATGGGCCCCTTGAAATATACCTAAAATATACCTAGTAGCTTTTTCCAAAATGGAAGCACAAATCTCATCTTCTGTAGTCTTACTTTTATATTCCTGACTATTAAACGATCTGTTCTGCTTTATATCTTAATACTTTTTCAGCCACCAAGTTGCAGATGCTACCATGATGCCAACCTGACTTCACTGTACCAATGACCTTACCAATGTGCCCTGGAAGCCCACCTCCCCAGACCCTTGCCTGACTAGGGAAAGATAGAAACAGGCTGGGAACATGGATTGACCTGCCAACACACTTGGCCAGTGTAGAAGCAATTACAGAAGCCAGATATTCCAGCTTCTGCACCCCACAATAATCCTGGATCCATGCTCCCAGAGGGATAAAAAACAGGAAAGCTTCTTCTTTCTTTTTCTCCTTATTATTCTCCTTCTTCTCCTCCTCCTCCTTCTTCTTCTTCTCCTTCTTCCTCTTCTCCTCCTCCTCCTCCTCCTTCTTCTTCTTCTTTTATTTATAGTTTATATTTATAAAAAGGAAACACTGACAAAAACCATAGGATAAGATTCCCACTACCAGAACTCCATAACCCATCCCCTCCCCTGATAGATTTCCTATTCTTTGTTCCTCAGGTAGCATGGACCAAGGGACATTATGGGGTGCAGAAGGTGAAAGGTCTGGCTTCTGTAATTGCTTCTCCACTGAACATGGATGTTAACAGGCCAATCCATTCCCCTAGCCTGTTTCTTTCTATCTTTCCCTAGTGGGGTAGGGCTCCAGAGAGGTGAAACTTTAGGACACATTAGTGAGGTAGCGACATTAAAATTTTAAAGGCAGTCATCAAATATCTCATTTTTTGAAAATACAGTAAGTAGGCTAAAGGCTTTGTGCAATGTGCTAGAACACAGGACTTGCATGTCTGAGAGACCGGGTTCAGTCCCCAGGATAATAATAGCCAGCATTCTGGTATGTCTTCTCCTACTCCTCCCCCCTTCTCCTCCTCCTTCTACCTTTCTACCTCTCTCTCTCTCTTCTCTCTCTCTCTCTCTTTCTCTCTCTCTCTCCCTCCATCAAAAGAATAAAAATATTTTTAAAAATGCATTAAGCAGAATGTCTTATGAAATTAAAACTTCCTTTTCATATCGCTCCCTAAAGAAGCAATCAGGGCTAACATGCTTAAATACTTTTCTGTACATTATTTCATGACTCAAAAGCCATCAGGTATATAATACTCTGATTCTGGCCAGGCAGTGACATACCAGGTTAAGTGCACATAGTATAATACTCTGATTCTGATCAGCATATTGCATAAAGAACCCTGTCTTCCTGTCATGGATATTTGCATCTAAACCCCCATAATATTTCTACCAAATTTGTTTTAGGAATCAAAAATCAACTCAAATGCTACCTGGGGGGGGGCTGACTTAATGCCCAACACCTGCTTAATAAGAAATTCTCTAATTCACTCAATTATTATGAAATATTCTGTTTCTAACACCATCAAAATACATTACCACTTGTTAATAATTTGTTTCTTTCTACCTTGATTTATGCTTTTGTTCCATTTTCTAAATTGAATCGAGAAGATTTTTAATTATCTCTAGTTGCCCCTAGTACCTAACACATAACTTTAAAACTTAAATTCCCTAAGCAATGATATAACATAGTTAAGTTCTAACAAGATTTAACATAGGTCACTTATCTGGCATTTTTTTACCTGTTTTTTTTTTTACACTGAGATATGTAATACAAAGATCAACTGATATTTTCTGAAGATTTCTTTTAACTGTACCATTTCAATATCAAATACTGGCAGGAAGGATACAAAGAAATATTGGAATGGTTTCTGCACTCAAAATATACACAGCAAGTAGCATCTAGAAGGTTTAGATAAACACTATCCACTCTCAAAGGAGAAGAGCCATCTCTTAGAAGTGATACGAGAAAGCTTTACAAAAGAATGAAATTTGATTTGAACTTTAAGAAATTTAATTTTCTGACAAGAACTGCTATTCTCTAGTAAAAGACTAGTAAAAGAAATGAATGAGACTTTTGGAAGGGGAAAAAGTGGAAAGGACTCTGAATAGTAGCAACAAAAAATGCTATTTTTGTGGTGAGGAGATAGCATAATGGTTATGCAAGAAGACTTTTATGTCTGAGGTTCCAATATCCCAGGTTCAGTCCCCATCCACACCATATGATGTCAGAGCTGAGCAGTGCTCTAGTTAAAAAACATATAAGTAAATAAAATTAATAAAAATAAATAAGTCAATTTAATGGCTATTTCTCAGAAACTAGGTACAATTCATGATTTTTGAATCTAAAATGATAAATATGAAAGTTATTATTTGCATAGAAGTGTAATGATTGTATTATTACATAATAAAACATATCAGGAGCTTTGATAAACACTGTATAAATTTATTTAAACTCCACTACAACCCAAGAAGTAGGTATAATTATTATAATTGACACAAAAAAATAAGAATACAAGACAATGAGACACACACAGAGAGACAATAAGCAGTAGAAGAAGGATTTTTTAAAAATATATAACTTAATAGGAGAGTATATTAACACCATTCCCACCACCAAAGGTCTGTGTCCTCCCCCGCCCCAGATTCGACCCCCTCCCCCCCAGTAAAACTGACCATCTACACTCACACTCCACCCAGAGATTTTTACTTTGGTGCCCTACTCCAAACTCAGTCAGATTCTGCTTTGAGTTTCCCTTTCTGTTCTTCTTTCTCGACTTCTGTTTATGAGTGGGATCATCCCATATTTGTCTTTGTCTTTCTGAATTGTCTCACTTAATGTAATTCCTTCTAGCTCAATCCAAGATGGGTCAGAGAAAGTGGCTTCATTGTTCTTAATAGTTGTGTAGTATTCCATTGTGTAAAAGAACAAGGATTATTAATTCAGCCTATTTGATTCAAGATGCTACAATTGTTACCATGGAAAGGAGCTCAGTCTTTGAATAATCTATCAAATCTATCGTGGTTTCATAAGTCTAGTGAGTTTCACTGAGTCACCTGCTCAGAAGCTTGGATAGGTAATCTAAATTATGACTCACCACACTACTACTTTCTAGAGTGACAGCCATATCAGCATCTGTTCTCTCATCTTTTAAATAAAAATAAGAATAACATACTTTCTTCTGCCCACTCTGAGAAGAGTCAATCATATGTTAGAATATCAGCTATGCCTTGTGTTTATATAACTGTTCTATATTATTACAACCTAATACTACAAAAAGTATTTATCATCATACACAAATGATCTCTAAATATAAATATGTTACATTAGCAGTGCACATAATAGTATGTGTATACCAAATTAATTGCACTGAAAGAAACCATGGCATTTTTTACTGCCAAGTTAATCTGCTTAAGCTTTAAAGGAGGAAATCCAAAAAACACTAATTGGTTTAAATATATATAAAACAGACCAAGTGTCATTTCACTTGGACATTCCCTTCAATGTTCCTAATGGGAAATCTTCATCTGCAAAGGCCAATGTGGCAGCATAAATAACCTTAAATTTAGCTTGTTTCTTCAAAATAATAATAATAATAATAATACAGTCAATTTAGTGGCCTAAAAATAGTTTCATTTGATACAATAAAAATTGTTCTATAGTCAGGGGGGAGGGGGAAGATGGTGGACTGAGAAGCTGCTAACAGCGTGTGCTCTGATCACATCTTCTGGAAACGGCAGGATTTTCTGCCTTTAGCAGGCCAGTCAATAAGGGGTGACACCAAAGAGTTGATTATAATTTAATTTGGGTTAAGAATTAAGAGTAAAGGTGGCATGGACTAGCGGGCGGGCTGCTCCAGACTTACCAGGTGGCGCCGGGCAAGGCAAGTGCGCCGGGCATTGTCCTCCGCCCCGGAAGGCGGCTCCTCCAGCCGGTTGCAGAGTGCTGCTGGGCAGCCGGCAGAGGACCCAGAGAGAGCACTTTAGCTCGGGGGCTTTCTCTTGGGAGTCTCCAGGGACCACCGTGACCCTGAGGGCAGATCCAAAGACTTCTTGAGTATAGCTCTCATTGGATCAAAGGACTTGGAGCTAGTTTTCATTTTCGAGAAATCCTTTAAAAAAGTCTGGGGGGGGGGGGTTTCCCGGAAGATGGCGGACGGAGAAGCTGCTAGCCGCTGAGCTCCAAACACATTCCCTGGAAACAATAGGATTTTCTGCCTTTTCAGCCAATAAGGGGACATAGCGGTGACAAAGAGGTGACTATAACTTAATTTGGGTTAAGAATTAGAGTAGGGGAAAAAAATTCTTTTTTCTTCCTTTTAATTTTCAAGCATACATCCTTCCCACCCCCCCCATAAGCAGTCCCTGGGGATCAGCTCCTAGCAGGATACCCCATAGCACCAAACAGGGTGTTTTTTTTGAATTCACTGATACACATTTGGGAAGTTCCTTGCACTGCTCTTTAATTACAACTCTTTTTCTTATCTTCTCCCTTTTCTCTCTCTTATCTCTCTCTCTTTTTTTCTTTTAATCTTGTCATACACTTCTTCCTTCTTCTTTGCCTTTCTGAATTTGTGAATTACTTTGGGGAAGAAATCTGACTCAGAGTGGACTCTCTATGTGTGTATCTCTGCTCTAGTTCCCTTTCCCCTTTTGTTACCCCTAGAATATACAGTGGATAGTAGATTTGCATAAATGTCTATTCTTGCTATCCTCTCTTTCTTTTCTCTTTCACTGGGATTTGGTTACTATTTTTTCACGGACTGGAGAAATTGTTTGGCTAACTGGTAATGATTAAACTACTTCAATACTTCCTTCAGTTGCTACTGTAATTCCGGAGGATGGTGAGTGCAGTTGTCATAAAGGTATTTAGTACAGTGTTACTTGTACTCAAGACACAACAACTGAGGAACAACAGAGCATAAAAAAAAGAGAGAAACACATAAATAAAAAAATGGGTAGATTAAAAACAAATAAAACTGCTACTCCAATGAATGAAGACAAGAGCCCAGAAGAAACTACAAATCAGCCAGAAGTAACCATAGATAAGAAAAGTATGCAAGCAATAATAAACTTATTAATCACAGAAATGAAAACAACATTAGAGGAAAGGAATGGCAGTATTAGGAAAACAACAGTTGAGACCTCCAAGGAAAATACTGATTATCTTGAGGCAATTAGAGAACTGAAAGCTGAAATAGTTGTAATGAAGAAAGAAGCTGAGGCAAGGGAAAGCAGACTAACAGAAGCAGAAAACAGAATTAGTCAGACAGAGGATGAGTTAGAGAAAACTAAGAAAGAGGTGAAAGAGCTTAAAAAGAGATTGAGAGACACTGAAAACAACAACAGAGACATATGGGATGATCTCAAAAGAAGTAACATTCGTATAATTGGCCTGCCAGAGGAAGAGGAAGCAAACATTCTAGAGGAAATAATACAAGAAAACTTCCCAGACCTGAATAACAGAAAGGATATCAAGGTTCAAGAGGCCCAGAGAGTACCAAACAGAATCAACCCAGACCTGAAGACACCAAGACACATCATAGTCACAATGAGAAGAAGTAAGGATAAAGAAAGGATCCTAAAGGCTGCAAGAGAGAAACAAAAAGTCACATACAAGGGAAAACCCATAAGACTATCTGCAGACTTCTCCACTCAAACTCTAAAAGCCAGAAAGGAGTGGCAAGATATCTATCGAGCCCTGAATGAAAAAGGGTTTCAACCAAGGATAATATATCCTGCTAGACTTTCATTCAAACTAGATGGAGGGATCAAAACCTTCTTAGACAAACAACAGTTAAAGGAGGCAACCATCACCAAGCCGGCCCTGAAAGAGGTACTAAAATACCTCTTATAAACAAGAACATCACTATAATACTTGCAATATATCAAAGTAAACAAATTTTTTTTAGAACAATGGCACTACAATACATTAAATCCATAATATCAATAAATATCAATGGCTTAAACTCACCCATCAAAAGGCACAGGGTGGGGGGATGGATCAGAAAACATAACCCAACCATATGCTGCTTGCAAGAATCCCATCTGTCACAACAAGATAAACACAGACTTAAAGTGAAAGGATGGAAAACTATCATGCAGGCTAACGGTCCACAAAAAAGGGAAGGAACAGGCATTCTCATCTCAGACACGATAGATTTTAAATTAAATAAAGTAATAAAAGATAGGCAAGGACATTACATAATGATTAGATGATCAATCAGCCAAGAAGACTTAAAAATTATTAACATCTATGCACCCAACGAGGGACCATCTAAATATATTAAGCATCTACTGAAAGAATTTCAAAAATACATCAATAGTAATACAATAATAGTGGGGGACTTCAATACCCCACTCTCACACTTAGACAGATCAACAAAGGAGAGAACCAGTAAAGATACAAGAGAATTGAATGAAGAGATTGACAGACTAGACCTCTTGGACATTTTCAGAGTCCTTCACCCCAAAAAACTGGAATACACCTTCTTTTCAAATCCACATAACACATACTCAAGGATAGACCACATGTTAGGCCACAAAGACAGCATCAATAAATTTAAGAGCATTGAAATCATCCCAAGTATCTTCTCAGACCACAGTGGAGTAAAACTAACATTTAACAACAAACGGAAAATTATTAAAAGACACAGAATTTGGAAACTAAACAACATGCTCCTTAAGAACCACTGGGTCAGAGACTCACTAAAGCAGGAAATTCAAATGTTCCTGGAAACTAATGAAAATGAAGACACAACCTATCAAAATATTTGGGACACAGGTAAAGCAGTACTGAGAGGGAAACTTATAGCCAAACAATCACATATTAAACACCAAGAAGAAGCCCAAATGAACGACCTTACTGCACACCTGAAGGACTTAGAGGAAGAGGAACAAAGGAACCCTAAAGCATCCAGAAGGACAGAAATCACTAAAGTTAGAACAGAAATAAACAACATCAAAAATAAAAGAACCATACAAAAGATCAATGAAGCCAAATGTTGGTTCTTTGAAAGATTAAACAAAATTGACAAACCCCTAGCCAGACTCACCAAACAAAAAACAGAGAAGACTCAAATTAATAGAATTGTAAACGATGCAGGAGATATCACAAATGACACCACAGAAATCCAGAGAATCCTGTGAAACTTCTATAGAGAACTATATGCCACCAAGCTAGAGAATCTGGAAGAAATGGAACAATTCCTAGAAACCTATGCACTTCCAAAACTGAACCAAGAAGAACTACAAAATCTAAATGCACCAATCACAGACAAAGAAATTGAAACCGTTATTAAGAACCTCCTCAACAACAAAAGTCCTGGACGAGATGGCTTCACAAACGAATTCTACAAAACTTTCAGGAAACACTTAATATCCATACTTCTTAAGCTATTCCATAAGATTGAAGAAACAGGAATACTCCCTTCCACCTTTTATGAAGCCAACATCAACCTGATACCAAAAGCTGATAGGGACAGAACAAAAAAGGAAAACTACAGACCAATATCTCTGATGAACATAGATGCCAAAATATTAAACAAGATCTTGGCCAACCAGATACAGCAACACATCAAAAAGATTGTTCATCATGACCAAGTGGGATTCATCCCAGGAATGCAAGGCTGGTTCAACATCCGTAAGTCAATCAATGTCATTCACCACATCAATAAAAGCAAAGCCAAAAACCACATGATTATCTTAATAGATGCAGAGAAAGCCTTTGACAAAATCCAACACCCATTCATGCTCAAAACTCTACAAAAAATGGGAATAGATGGGAAATTCCTCAAGATAGTGGAGTCTATATATAGCAAACCTACAGCCAACATCATACTCTATGGACAGAGGCTGAAAGCATTCCCCCTCAGATCGGGGACTAGACAGGGCTGTCCACTGTCACCGTTACTCTTCAACATTGTATTGGAAGTTCTTGCCATAGCAATCAGGCAAGAGAAAGAAATCAAAGGAATACAGATTGGAAGGGAAGAAGTCAAGCTCTCACTATTTGCAGATGATATGATAGTATACATAGAAAGACCTAAAGAATCCAGTAGAAAATTACTGGAAGTTATTAGGCAATCTAGCAAGGTATCAGGGTACAAAATCAATGTACAAAAATCAGTGGCATTTCTTTATGCAAACACTAAATCTGAAGAAGAAGACATCCAGAAATCACTCCCATTTACTGTTTCAGCAAAATCAATCAAATACCTAGGAATAAAGTTGACCAAAGAAGTGAAAGACGTGTATGCTGAAAACTATGAGTCGCTACTCAAGGAAATAGAAACTGATACCAAGAAATAGAAAGATATCCCATGCTCATAGATTGGAAGAATAAATATCATCAAAATGAATATTCTCCCCAGAGCCATATACAAACTTAATGCAATACCCATCAAAGTTCCACCAAGCTTCTTTAAGAGAATAGAACAAAAACTACAATCATTTATCTGGAACCAGAAAACACCTAGAATTGCCAAAAGCATCTTGAGGAAAAGAAACAGAAATGGAGGCATCACACTCCCAGACCTTAAACTATATTATAAAGCCATCATCATCAAAACAGCATGGTACTGGAACAAAAATAGGCACACAGACCAGTGGAACAGAATTGAAAGCCCAGAAGTAAATCCCAACACCTATGAGCATCTAATCTTTGATAAGGGGTCCCAAAGGATTAAATGGAAAAAGGAGGCTCTCTTCAATAAATGGTGCTGGGAAAACTGGGTTGAAACATGCAGAAGAATGAAATTGAACCACTTTATTTCACCAGAAACAAAAATCAACTCCAAATGGATCAAAGACCTAGATGTCAGACCAGAAACAATCAAATACTTAGAGGAAAACATTGGTAAAACACTTTCCCACCTACACCTCAAGGACATCTTTGATGAATCAAACCCAATTGCAAGGAAGACTAAAGCAGAAATAAACCAATGGGACTACATCAAATTGAAAAGCTTCTGCACAGCCAAAGAAACTATTAAACAAACAGAGAAACCCCTCACAGAATGGGAGAAGATCTTCACATGCCAGACATCAGACAAGAAACTAATCACCAAAATATATAAAGAGCTCAGCAAACTTAGCACCAAAAAAGCAAATGACCCCTTCCAAAAATGGGCAGAGGATATGAACAAAACATTCACCTCAGAGGAGATCCAAAAGGCTAACAAACATATGAAAAACTGCTCTAGGTCACTGATTGTCAGAGAAATGGAAATTAAGACAACACTAAGATACCACCTCCCTCCTGTAAGAATGGCTAAATCAAAAAGGACAGCAGCAACAAATGCTGGAGAGGATGTGGGAACAGAGGAACCCTTTTACATTGCTGGTGGGAATGTAAATTGGTACAGCCTCTGTGGAGAGCAGTCTGGAAAACTCTCAGAAGGCTAGACATGGACCTTCCATATGATCCAGTAATTCCTCTCCTGGGGTTATACCCCCAAGGACTCCATAACACCCAACCAAAAAGAGGTGTGTACTCCTATGTTCGTAGTAGCACAATTCATAATAGCTAAAACCTGGAAGCAACCCAGGTGCCCAACAACAGATGAGTGGCTGAGAAAGCTGTGGTATATATACACAATGGAATACTATGCAGCTATCAAGAACAATGAACCCACCTTCTCTGACCCATCTTGGACAGAGCTAGAAGGAATTATGTTAAGTGAACTAAGTCAAAAAGATAAAGATGAGTATGGGATGATCCCACTCATCAACAGAAGCTGACTAAGAAGATCTGAAAGGGAAACTAAAAGCAGGACCTGATCAAATTGTAAGTAGGGCACCAAAGTAAAAACCCAGTGGTGAGGGGTAGACATGCAGCTTCCTGGGCCAGTGGGCGGTGGGAGTGGGCAGGAGGGATGGGTCACAGTCCTTTATTGGTGGGAATGGTGTTTATGTACACTCCTAGCAAAATGTAGACATATAAATCAGTAGTTAATTGTATGTCTCAAAGTTTCTCAAAAGACAAACTGAATCTTTTTAATATATATGCTATGTATTTGATATGCAGACTCTCTCAAAAGCCTAGACCAAGTAGATTAGAAGCATCCAATAGCACAGCTATATACAAGATACTGGATACTGTACAGCAAACCATAACAAAGGGACTTTTCAAAGTTAACCCAATTAATATATAATGTGATGATAACATTAACTATCGATTGTCTTTTTGAACCCTAAGACAGCAGGAACCTCACATCTTCACTATAGAGCCCCTACTTCCCCCAGTCCTGGAACCCTTGGATAGGGTCCACTTTCCCCTATGCATCTCCCAATCCAAACAAAATAATATTGCATCTGCCAATCACAACCTAACCAACGCAACGATTGCCACCTCAACATGCTTCACCTCAGACTGTATCCAGAGACTTCACGTGTGTGGAATGACAACCCTTCAGCTTCATTACTCAGGTGAGACCTTTCCTTTTATAGTACACTCTAATTTCATCTCAGGTAGTTCACTTTCTAACAAAGTCCCATAACCTAGATATACACCAGTTTCTGTGAGAGAGGGCTTATGTGCACACGTATCCATAAACTACTGCAAAATACATACCTGAAAGCAGAAGTACACTAGAGTTTGCAGTGAGTACCTCCCTAACACTTCCTCTCCACTATTCCAAGCGTGGGATCCATGATTGCTCAACAAATTGTTTGGCTTCATGGGTTAACTCTCTTTTCAATCACCAGGTTCCAAATGCCACCAGGATGCTGGCCAGGCTTCCCTGGATTGCAGACCCCACCAATGTGCCCTGGAGCTCAGCTTCCCCAGAGACACACCTTACTAGGGAAAGAGAGAGGCAGACTGGGAGTATTGACCAACCAGTCAACGCCCATGTTCAGCGGGGAAGTAATTACAGAAGCCAGACCTTCTACCTTCTGCAACCCTCAACGACCCTGGGTCGTTGGACCCTGGGTCCATGTTCCCAGAGGGATAGAGAATGGGAAAGCTACCATGGGAGGGGGTGGGTTATGGGGATTGGGTGGTGGGAATTGTGTGGAGTTGTACCCCTCCTACCTTATGTTTTTGTTCACTAATCCTTTCTTAAATAAAAAATTAAATAAATAAATAAAAGCTACAGCTTATAAAAAATTGTTCTATAGTCATACAGCATATGTCTAGCATTTCAAATGGTCCTCAGAAGCTAATTTATCACAAATACTGACAGATGGCAAGTTTTAACATGAAGCAGAAACATATAATTCATTCACAAATGAGAAAAGACCTTCACATAAAATTCTTAACATAAAACATAAAAACTAGAACTTGATGTCATTACACAGTTTTCATTTAATAATGAAATATTATATCTTATAGAACATTCAAAGTGAAACAAAATGAAAGGTGAAAATGCAGACTTATTTTTCTGTACACCAATTAGATGTAGATGTGGAAAACCAAAATAAGGAACAATTACTCCATCTGAAAATCCTCTCTAGCAGATTTGCTAAAAAAGAGAAAAATTAGGGGTAGTCATGTGGTAGCACAGCGGATTAAGCACATGTGGTGCAAAGCTCAAGGACCAGCATAGGGATCCTGGTTTGGAGCCCTAGGCTCCCCACCTGTAGGGGGGTCGCCTCACAAGCAGTGAAGCAGGTCTGCAGGTGTCTTTCTCTCCTCATCTCTGTCTTCCCCTCCTCTCTCCATTTCTCTCTGTCCTATCCAACAATGGTATTATCAATAACAACAAAATCAAGTAATGTGTTCCAAAAGACTATATTATAACTTAAAGACATTCCAAGACAGAATTAAAATGTAGAATGTGTGTGTGTGTGTGTGTGTGTGTGTGTGTGTGTGTGTGTAATGGAACTCATTACTTCAGAGATTTTCTTTCCATTTGGAAACAGTCTATATCAACTACATCCCTTGATAAATGATAAATAAATGATAAATTCTTCCACATGAAAGTCTTTCAGATCATTTAAATATCATACATTTTCTGAATCCTCTCTTCTCTAGACTAAATTCCCTTTGCTTCCCTCACCCATCCCTTTTAGGCATATTCAATTTTTTTTTTCATTTTCTGTCAAAGACAAAATTCTAGGTCTATATTTTAGTTGGACCAGGAAAGGGCTCATGAAACTCTGACATGCCTTACTCTAACTAGAGAGTTATTTTAAAGTTTTGTATTCAGAACTATTCATTAACTAACTCAGCTATGAGTACATGTGCAAGCATGTGTGCATATGTGTGTGTGTGTGTGTGTGTATGTATTTCATTCTACTCACTTTGTTTCAATGTTCTATTATTCTGTCATTATTTTAAAACAAAAATAATTCCATGTTGTTATTCAGGATGGTATTTAATATATTTGGTTCTGGATGCCTTCTGGTTTTTATATGTACATATAAAATATAAAGTTCCTTTTATTGAATAAACATATAGCCATATTGCTACTACACTACAATGTACTTTCTTTTTAAATATTTTTTTAACTTTTTATTATCTTATTTATTGGATAGAGACAACCATAAATTGAGGAAGGTGGAGATAGAGAGGGAGATTGGCAGACACCTGAAGCACTGCTTCTCCACTTGTGAATCTTCCCTCTACAGATGGGGTCCAGGGGCTTGGTCCTGGGTTCTTGCACATTGTAATGTGTGCTCAACCAAATATGCTACCACCTGGTCACCAATGTACTTTCATAATAGCCTGTTTGAAACTGCCTCTGGGTCAGTATGCATGCATAGGAGAAAATTAGACTAATTTCATCCTACTCACGATCTTTGTTTCAATGTTCTGTTATTTTGTCATTATTTTAAAACAAAAATAATAATTTCATGTTATTATTCAGAATTGTATTTAATATATTTGGTTCTGGATGCCTTCTGATTTTTATAAAACTAAACCCACCCTCAAGATATCAAAACAGTTAGTTATGGACACAAATACAAGTCCAAAAAAACAGAAAGAAAAGAAAAACTGAAGAGGAAAAGGGGGGGTATAAAGTAGTTTGAATAATGGCAGCACTAACTATTTGTGATGAGTATATTTTAATGTGCTTGAAAATCTGCCTTGGGTAGTGTGCTGTTTTGGCATGTACATAGCCCAGGCTCAAGATCAGCCCTCTGCCCCACTCCCCACCTCCATGGAGGAAGCATCAATGCTATAATCTCTTTAACTCTCTTTCTGCCTGTCTGTCTCTAAAAAATAAAACAGAAGCTGGTGAAGTGCACACATTACAGTGCACAAGGACTTGGGTTCAAATCCTGGTCCCCACCTACAGGGGGAAAGCTTCACAAGTGAAGTGGTGCAGCAGGTGTTTCTCTGTCTCTCTCCCTGTCTATCTCTCCCCTTCCCTCTCAATTTCTCTGTCTCTATCCATTAAATAAATAAATTTTAAAAATAAAATAAAACAGAAATCTGCATTAGCTTATAGTTATAGACTATACAGAAATCTGAATAGGATATAATACTCTACCTGTGCAATGCCAAATTAGTCCTTCCTTAATTCTTGCTGAATCATAAGTGATTGTGCATGATCGCCTCTGTCACAGGTTTTATCATATTACATTGAAAGTATTAATTAACTTGTCTTCTTGATTACAGTGTGAATTCCTTGAGGTTGGCTTTCACTTCTTGTTTTACTAGCTCTTCAACCAGAGCTGGGGGAGTTGGGCGGTAGTGCAGCGAGATAAGCGCAGGTGGCGCAAAGGGCAAGGACTGGCATAAGGATCCCGGTTCGAGCCCCTGGCTCTCCACTTGCAGGGGAGTTGCTTCACAGGCGGTGAAGCAGGACTGTAGGTGTCTATCTTTCTCTCTTCCTCTCTGTCTTCCCCTCCTCTCTCCATTTCCCTCTGTCCTATCCAACAACAGCAATAATAATGACAACAATAGAAAAAAAAAAAACACATTGAGAATAAAACAGAGCTGGAACACAATAATTTTGCTAAAATAACATCATAATTTATCCATGTTTCTCCACCCTAATATTTTTTTTGACAGACTGAAAGAAATCAGGGAAAACAGATTCTAACAGTCAAATGTAACAAAGATAGGATGCTTACCACCTCTGTTATAACGCCAATATAATTATAAACAAGATGCTACAAATATGAATATACAAATTATATGTGTACACTTATTATACAAATCAGTAAAATAATATAATTATAAATACATGTTCCAATTCTAGCAGTTCAAAAAGTCAAGCTTTTTAAAATAAAGAAATGTTTATTATGCACGTAAAACTAAAAGACTTTGTAGATCAACCCAATAGCATCGAAATAACAGTCTATTTATAGAATCTAGCTTATAAGTGAGTTTTATTATTAAATAGTTCATTGCATTTTAAAATCATTAGCATGGAAAGAAATACATTTACATAAATTACATTGTTTCTTCCAAGCTATTATTAACCAGAGCAAGCATTTTACATGATACTTGAAAGAATTATACTATGTTCAAGTAAGTATATATTCAATCTATAGGAACTCATTCCATGTTAAATGTTTCATGATCTCTATAATTTGTTATTTAAGAAATAATAGTTCATGAATTATTCATAATATCTAGCCAGATCTGTTACATCAGGTGTCACATTAATCTAGGAGGTAAAAAGTGCTGAGTTTTACATGAAGTATTCATTAAACTTGGTGAACTCATTAAAGTATGTTAATTAGGTAATAGACAAAGGAACTTGGTATTTGGTAGAGACTGGGCACTGTTAATACCTTGCTTTGTGCTAATACCTTGGCTGCAGTTTTTCCCCCCTTAATGAGCACAGGGAAAAGCTGATTATTCCAAATGCAGAAAAAAACATCACATGTGTTGCGTGTTGGAAAAATTGCCCCAGGTGACAAAAGGAAACACATACCAAAGAAATTGGCACTCTTAACAAAGAGAATATCATTTCAGGGCTTCTAAAATTTTATTTGGTACACTATTCTGTCATGAGAAAACTACATGTTAATTTTGAGACTGTCAAAATATGCATTGTTAGCAATTACTCTTTGATTGATGAGTACTTTTGTCTCATTTCAGACCTAGCTATCTCACAAAGATATGATGACTGTCCTTGCTTTATCATTTTGGGAGGTGTTTACCATTGAAATTTTAAGTTCTTGAGAGAATTGTAGGTAACACAGAAAAAAAAAGACAATGTCATTATTAAAATTTTCTGTTAAGTGATAATATTGATATTTCAAAGGTTTTATTGAGTTTTCCACAGAAAGACATGAATTCAAACAAAGAAAGAACAAACATTAGGTGCTCGTGATGCACCAACACACAAACTGAAAAAATGACTTCTGAGCCCTTTTAGTTTTATCTAGCTGCCTAAGGTATAACTATTTAAATTATACAAACCAGTTTTCTTTGAGTCAGTGTTAAAAGTGAGCCTATGTCTGTGTAAAATCCTTTAATTTTACACTACTTTACTTATGAAAATGAAAATAATCTTTCTAACAATACCATGGTTTTTGACACTTTTTAAAAAATTAGATGATTGGGGACCTGGTGGTTGCATACCGGGTTAAGTGCACATAGTATGAAGCACACAGGCCCATACAAGGATCCGGTTCAAGTCCCCGGCTCCCCACCTGCAGGGGGATTGCCTCAGCAGTGAAGCAGGTTTGCAGGTGTCTTTCTCTCTCTCTCTCTCTCTCTATCTATCTATCTATCTATCTATCTATCTCCCCCTTCCCTCTCAATGTCTGTCTCTCTCTCCTCTCTCCCTCTTTATCTCCCCCTTCCCTCTCAATGTCTCTCTTCTCTCTCTCTCTATCTCCCCCTTCCCTCTCAATGTCTGTCTCTCTCTCCTCTCTCCCTCTTTATCTCCCCCTTTCCTCTCAATGTCTCTCTTCTCTCTCTCTCTCTCTCTCTCTCTCTCTCTCAACAAATTTAAAAAATGGGAAAAAATACAACGTCCGCCAGGAGCAGTGGATTTGTAGTGCTGTACCGAGCTCCAGTGATAATCTTGGAGGGAATAATAATAATAATAATAAAGAATTTGATTATCAAAGTGATTACTACTACATACTCAGTCCTTAACTGAAATTCTTAGAATCCAATATGAAAGGTAAAATCATTGTTCAAACATATTTTCTTTTTCACAAGACTTTACCTTTTTTTATGTTTTCTCCTTTTCTCTCTATGAAAATTACTGTCACCTCATCTACTGAAAAGTTAAAGAAATAAGCACTTTATATAAACAAAATAATTTTACTAAGATTAGAAAATCAGTGTCATATTGTATTAGTCATATAGGCCATAACTGGCTCCATTTAGAATATGACTATGCCATAGGCCAAGCTAAAGTATTAATTCTTTATCTTTGTCATAATTAGACCATAAAGATTCTCAAATACAATATCTTGAAAAGTAAAATAAAATAAAATGAAATATTATGAAATTTCAAGTAAATTATTTTACTAATCATCAATCCCAAGAAATCCTGGGAAATTACAATTGCAGCATTTATCAATAACTGATGCTATTTTTGAATTAGACATGTTTTTCATAAGATGATTTAATTTAAGTTCCTGTGATTCTACTTACAGAAATACATTTTTTATCTTCTGAAATAACTTACATATTATGAATGTCAAAACATCAAATAAAAGTTTTTGATGTTGCTACTGACTTTTTCTTATATGTATAATTTTTCTTTTTTTTAAGATTTTATTTATTTATTAATGAGAAAGGAGGAGAGAGAGAAAGAACCAAACATCACTCTGGTACATGTGCTTCTGGGGACTGGACTCAGGACCTCATGCCTGAGAGTCTGACGCTTTATCCAATGCGCCACCTCCTGGACCACTATATGTATAATTTTTCCACTTTATTGGGGAATTAGTGGTTTATAGTACAGTTTATAGTACACATAGGTACAACTTCTTACCTCTTTCTGATTAATATCTTTAGGATACTCTCCACCAACCTAGCTCCTTTTCCAACAGCATGATCCAGGAGCACAAGACCCCTGCATCTAATCCCTTTCACTCTTCCACCAAAATCCTTTGCTTTGGTATAATGCACCACACCCAGTCCAAATGTCACTTTGTGTTTTTCCTTACTTTCCCTGTTTCTTAAATTCCACCCAGTGGTGAGATTATTCAGTACTTGTCCTCCTTTTGTCCTTATCTTATTTAACAAGAAAATTTCAAGTTCCATCCAAGATGTAACAAAGGAGATGACTTTATTTTAAATAGCTGTATAAAGTTTCAGTGTGTGTGTGTATATATGTATATATATATATATATATATATACATATATACACACACACACACATGCACACATATATATGGCAACTCTCTTAGCCATTTATCTGTTGTTAAGCATTTGGGTTGCTTCAAGCGTTGAGCTATTAGAAACTGTGCTATAATGAACATAGGAGTGCACAGGTCTCTTCAGATAGGTGTATTTGTTTCCTTTGAATACATCCCCAGGAGAGGAACTGCAAGGAAGCCTCAAATTCAAAGCTACTGTTTCTCAAAACTTCAAAACACTCACCAAAAATATGGCCAATAAGAAAACTTTGTATTGGGAGTCTGACGGTAGCACAGCGGGTTAAGCATATGTGGTGCAAAATGCAAGGACTGGTGTAAGGTTCAAGCCCCTGGCTCCCCACCTGCAGGGGAGTCACTTCACAGGCAGTGAAGCAGGTCTGCAGATATCTATCTTTCTCTCCCCCCTCTCTGTCTTCCTCTCCTCTCTCCATTTCTCTCTGTCCTATCCAACAAAAACAATGACATAATAACTACAAGAACAATAATAACTACAACAATAAAAAGGGGGCAACAAAAGGGAAAACTAATAAATAAATTTTTAAAAAACTACATATCAATGTATGTATATATAAAACTATATAAACAAAGCACAGGTGATCATAGGAAACTAACTGCCATAAAAGGAACTATGACACTATATTATTTTGTGGTATTCACTAACTTAATGCATGCCAAGGAGGTGGCTCAGCAGGTAAATTTAGATAATAAGTTTCCATTTACATTTTATTCTCTTTATAAAATGTTATAGTGAAAGGCCATTCTTTTACTTTTTACCATTTTGTCAAGCAACTAATTTTCAAAATGGTTATCACATGAGTACAGTTTCTTATCTTTCCATGATAGGTATCTGTCCACATCTTCCACCAACAACTGAAGTCCTCCTCCACCACCATGTACCAAGTCCCCCACCCTCTCTAAACTGCTTCCTGCCTACACAAGTCCTTAACTTTGCCTTAACAGATCATACCTAGTCTAAGTTTCACCCTTCATTTTCCCTTTCTCTTTGTTCCTAAAGTTCTGCCTATAAGAGAGATGGCCAGGGGCTCGAACCTGGATCCTGAAGTATTGTAACAAGTGGGCTCAACCAGGTGCGCCACCACCCAGCACCCGACAATTTTTTAACCACTCATCTGTCACTGGGCATCTTGATTGCTTCTAAGTTTTGGCTATTATAAACTGTGCTGCTATGAACATAGGTATACATAGATCTCATTGGATTGGTGTTTTTGTGTTCTTTAGATAAGTCCCTAGGAAAGGAACTGGAAGAAGCTGCTTTCAAATACTGAAAACATCTAAATGATATAACTTGGTCTAACAATAGCCATCATAGGGAGTCAAGTGGTAGCTCAGCAGGTTAAGAGCACGTGGGGCAAAGCGCAAGGACCAGGGTAAGCATCCCAGTTCGAGCCCCGGGCTGCCCACCTGCAGGGATGTCCCTTCAAAGGCGATGAAGCAGGTCAGTAGGTGTCTATCTTTCCTCTCTCCATTTCTCTCTGTCCTATCTAACAATGACGACATTAATAATAACTACTGCAACAATAAAAAAAAGATTAGTCTAAAAAAAAAAACAATAGTCAAATAGTCATCAAAACCTCTAAATATATTAGGGGAATCTGTTTGTTTTGCAGTCAGGAATTCACACATGCACAATTTCACTATGCCAGACCACTTTTTCACTCAGAAGAGAAAAAAAAAAGAGGGAGAGACATCACAGCACAACAGTTTACCAAAGTGTCAGGCTTCAGATACTGGCAAGGCTAGGCATGCATCCTAACCAGTGAGATATCTCTTTGGTTAAGGGAGTTTATTTAAAATAAACCATTGTAGTGGGGTCTAGCTCCTATAAGTCATTATCTTTAGCTACATTTATTTTTAATGTTTTCCTATTGGTTCATTTGTAGAATATTAAACATTTAAGTTTACTATATATCAACATTCCAAAACTTACCAAGACTTAAACAAAAAATGCTACTCTGATTATTTAGTAGCCAGACAACTTTTAGGAATCATAGCCATAACACTGAACAAAATTTAAAGTACTATCTTCATTAGTTTAGATTAACTTTTGTGACATGGTCATTGCTAGAGACTAAATAACTATCTAATCTCAAAATATGTGTGTTGCAACTTAACCCTCAAATGAAATTATTTGGAATTGGAGTGCTTATGAAGTTATTAGGTCATGAAGACACTGCTTTTATGAGTGGAATTAGTAGCCTTCTAGAAAAGAGTACTTTGTCACCTCTACTATGTGAGGAAACAAATGTAAAATTAGTCTCTACAAAACAGGAAGCAAGCTCTCACTAGTCATTCAATCTTCTGCCATCATGGTTTTATACTTTTCAGCCCCCAAAACTCTGAAGAATTAATTTGTATTGTTCATGAGTCACCTTGTCTATGGTATTTTTGTTATACTATTCCAGAAGACTACAGCCAAAACCTATGTATTTTGTTAAGGAAAAAGTATTACTTGTAAAAATCAAAGAAGAATTGTAATTAGACTTCCAAGCTTTTTGTTCCTAGTTTTTTAATGAAACTAGGTTATAGTCACCATAAAAAACTATCTTCTTGATGTAGCCTAACATTTCATTAGTGTAATAATACAAATTTAACTAGGAAATGCTCTTTCCAGTCATGTTCCATTGCCCCAGAATATTTCTTGGTAGGTAAAAAACATGTTTAAAATGTTATTAATCAGATCACCTAAAATCATATGAGATATACATTCATAATATTTCTTCATTTATAACAAAATCTCTTACTAGACTAGAAGCTGGTGGGTTTAATTTATAATTAATTATATAGCAGTAACTTGACAAATGTATATATATTATTTTATCTACATCTTTAAAAACAAAATTAACCAAAAAAATGTATAGGAAAAAAACATTTTATTGTTCTTTCCCACTCACTATCTTGCACAGTAAATAAATTCTTAAAAAGAAAAGGGTGGGTAGGGAGTAGCACACACATTCTGTGTGTAATAATAATAGGGTGTGTAATAATAATAATAGGGTAACTACTGGAGGTGGGGCTATGGAGCAGCAACAGCTGTGTTTCTCTCCTCTCCTCTCTGGGATCATCTAGGAATACCAAAGGAGACCCCCTGGGATCACAAGAAGACAGAACTAGAATGACTTCAGGAACCCACAAAATCACCAGAAATTGCAAACATGTGTGGCTCCTGGACAAAAAGGAACCCAGGTAGAGATTAAGTGGCTGGAAACAGTCTGGCAGTTTACCAGTTGAGACACCACTTCCAGTCTGTTTCACCAACAAACAAATGGATGGAGGAGAGGACTCCCCTAAAACTCAACCAATGCAACTGTGAGTTTCCATTGCTGTGGTCCTCAGAATCAGGAGCAGTGGGGGTGGGGGTGGGGGGGGTAGGCACTATGTTGACACAAGGGGAAGAGAACTAACCAGGAAACTCAGCAGAAGTTTTATACATCAGTGACCTAGCTGTGGGGCTATGAGAGTCTCTTTGCATAAGCACTGTATTATCTCTACCCCACACTGCTTTATCTCTTGGTCAGGAGTCAATGATTAAGCTAAAAAGCCTACTAATAGTTTAAAAGCCCTCAAGCTCCCATAGCCTACAGGGAAGGAAAAGAACAAAAGAGGCTTTTAAGCCACTGAGCTCCAACGCAGGGATTGAAATAATATTGAAACAACTGTCAATTTCCACAACTGTGAACTCTTTAATTACCTTACTTAGACACAAGTCAATCCAGGCAAGAGTGATCAGTAATTTGAAAAGTACTGAGAGAGGGAACTCATAACATACTATATAGAATGGTTAAAACAACAAGAAGAACTACTGGAGAAATGAACCAGGACAAGAGTCCAGCTAAAAGCCCCCCAAAGGGTGAAGCACAAAATAAGGAGGTCAACATCCAAACACTAGTTAAGGAAAGGGTCACAGGAGTGAGGAAGGAGTGTAAAAGAATTATCATCAGCAATGCAGAAACAACAAATGAGACTCTGGAAGAAAACACTAATTATCTCAAGATTATTAAAGAGCTGAAAGCTGAAATAGCTGAGCTAAGAACACAACTAGCTGAGCAAGCAAAAAACAGTAATAGAATAGGGTAACAAAATAGATGAACTGCATAAAACAGTAGAGGTGAGACAACAGAATAAATGAGGCTGAAAACAGAATTAGCAAGATCGAGGATGAATTAGAGACAACTAAGAAAGAGATAAAAGATCTCAAAAACAGATTACGAGATACTGAAAACAACAACAGAGACTATATTCAAAAGATATAATATATGCATTATTGGCTTACCAGAGGAAGAAAGAGAGGGAGGAGAATAAAGCATTCTTCAGAACATAATAGTTGATAACTTCTCTAGTCTAGACAACATAAAAGACATAAAGGTTCAAGAAGCCCAGAGGGTCCCAAATGTAATTAACCCAGACTTAAAGACAGAAAAACACATCTTATTTAGAATGGAAATGAATAAGGATAAAGAAAGGATCCTGAAGGCTGCAAGAGAAAAACAGTCACCTACAGAGGAAAACCCATAAGATTAGTAGCAGACTTCTCAACACAAACATTACAGGCAGAAGAGAATGGAAAGATATCTATCAAGTGATGATTGAAGAGTGCCTTTCAACCAAGACTACTGTATCCTAATAGACTGTCATTCAGACTAGATGAAGGCATAAAAGCCTTCTCAGACAAGCAGCTATCAAAAGAAAGAATCAACTATCACCAAGCCTGCCCTGAAAGAAGTTCTGAAAGGTCTCCTATAAACAGTCAGACCATAAATATGCCATATATCAAAACACTCTAAAAATCAATAATAATGGCATTAAAATATATTCAATCCTTGATATCAATAAATGTCTAGGGCCTGAATTCACCTATTAAAAGGCACAGAGTAGGAAGATGGATCAGAAAACACAACCCAACAATATGCTGTCTACAGGAAACCCACCTAACTCAACAAGACAAACACAGACTCAAAGTGAAAGGATGGAAGACTATCATATAAGCCAATAGCCCACAGAAAAGGGAAGCAACAGCTATTCTCATATTTGACATGATAGACTTTAAATAAAATTAAAACAATAGGGATGGACATTACTAAATGCTAAGTGGATCAAGAGGACTAAACAATTATTAATATCTTTGCACCCAATGAGAAGCCATCTAAATACATCAAACATCTACTGAAAGAGCTACAGCAATATATTAACAGCAACACAGTCATATGAAGGGACTTCAACACTCCACTCTCTCAACTTGACAGATTATCCAGACAGAAAATAAATAAAGAAATGAGGGAGTTAAATGAGGATTTTGATAAACTAGAACTGTTGGACATTTTCAGAATATTCATCCCAAGAAACTGGAATACACATTTTACTCAAGTGCATATGGATCATTCTCCAGGATTTACCATATGTTAGGCCACAAAGACAGCATCAGCAAATTCAAGAGCATTGAAATCATCCCAAGCATCTTCTCAGACCACAGTGGAATTAAACTAACACTTAACAATCAACAATCAACAAAAGATGAGTAATAGTCCCAAAATGTGGAAGCTCAACAGTACACTACTTAACAACTAATGTATCAAAGAAGAAATAAAAGAAGAAGTAAAAATGTTTCAAGAGTTCAGTGAAAATGAAGACATCAGCTATCAAAATATTTGGGACAAAACTAAGGCAGTACTGAAAGGGAAGTTCATAACAATACAAGGGCACATTAGGAAACAAGAAAAAGCACAAACAGGCTGATTGCACATCTTAAAGACCAAAAAGAAGAAGAAGAACAAAGGAACTCTAAAACAACCAGAAGGACAGAAATAACCAAAATTAAGTTAGAAATAAATAACACTGAAAATAAGAAAAACATACAAAAGATCAATGAAAGTAAATGTTGGTTCTTCGAAAGAGTGAACAAAATTGACAAAACTTCAGCCAGATTCACAAAACAAAAAATGGGAAAACCCAAATAAATTGAACTGTAAATGAAAGAGGAGATGTCACAAGAGACACCACAGAAATTCAACATATCATACAAGACTTCTATGAATAACTATATGCCACCAAGCTAGAGAACCTGGAAGAAATGGACAATTTCCTAGATACCTACGAACTTCTAAAATTAAGTAAAGAGGAACTAGATCACATGAACAGGCCCATTGCAGCTAGTGAAATTGAAATAGTTATCAAAACCTTCCCAAGAATAAAACTCCTGGACCAGATGGTTTTACAAATGAATTCTACAAAACTCTCAAAGAAGAACTAATACGTCTACTTTTAAAAGTCTTCCAGAAGATTGAAGACACTGGAATACTCCCTCCTAGCTTTTATGAAGCCAACATCACTTCGATACCAAAAGCAGACAGGGACACAACCAAAAAAGAAAACTACAGACCAATATCTCTGATGAACATAGATGCTAAAATACTGAACAAAATTCTAGCCAACCAGATAAAGCAGTATATTAAAAATATTGTTCATCATGACCAAGTAGCTTTTATCCCAGGGATGCAAGGTTAGTTCAATATACATAATCAATCAATGTGATCCACCACATCAATAAAAGCAAGACCAAAAACCACATGGTCATATCAATAGATGCAGAGAAAGCCTTTGACAAAATACAACATCCCTTTATGATCAAAACACTAAAAAAAGAGGGAATAAATGGAAAATTTCTGGAAGATAGTGGAGTCTATATATAGCATGTCTATAGCCAACATCATACTCAATAGAGAAAAATTGGAACCATTTCCCCGCAGAACAGTAACTAGACAGGATTTCCCACTATCACCATTACTATTCAACATAGTGTTGGAAGTTCTTGTCATAGCAATCAGGCAGGAGCAAGGGATTAAAGGCATATAGATTGGAAGAGAAGAAGTCAAACTCTCCTTATTTGCAGATGACATGATAGTGTACATAGAAAAACCCATGGAATCCAGCAAGAAGCTTTTGGAAATCATCAGGCAATACAGTAAGGTGTCAGGCTACAAAATCAACATGCAAAAGTCAGTGGCATTCCTCTATGCAAACACTAAGTTAGAAGTTGAAATCCAGAAATCAATTCCTTTTACTATACCAGCAAAAACAATAAAATACCTAGGAGTAAACCTAACCGAAGATGTAAAAGACTTGTATACTGAAAATTATGAGTCACTACTCAAGGAAATTGAAAAAGACACAAAGAAGTGGAACGATATTCTGTTGTTAAAATTCGGACGGCTCCAGCTGGGTGGGCTAGCTTCACGGGCGGGTAACAGAGACGCGGAGACAATGGCTGGGCAGGGAAGCTGTATTTCTTTATTCAGGAACAACGATTCATAAACTAAGACAAACTAATCACCAAACAGAACTCTGCTGTCTCCTTGTGGCGGTGCAAGCACTCTCTCTTACTCTGGAACTCTGGAACTCAGGAACCCTCTCTCCCTTACTCTGCAACTCTGGAACTCTGGCGGGGTTCCTTGGGGCGGGGCCAAGCGGGCCGCGAAATTAACTGGACTGATCCAATTCTCTTGGCGGGGGAGGGCTAGAACAAACCAATGTAAAGCATACAACAATATTCCATGTTCATGGGTTGGAAGAATTAATATCATCAAAATGAATATACTAGCCAGAGCCAAATTTAATGCTATCCCCATCAAGATCCCAACCACATGTTTTTAAATTTCTTTTGGGGGAATTAATGTTTTACATTCAACAGTAAATATAATAGTTTGTACATGCATAACATTTGCCAGTTTTCCATATAACAATACAACCCCCACTAGGTCCTCTGTCATCCATTTTGGACCTGTATTCTCAGTCCCCCACCACCCCAGAGTCTTTTACTTTGGTGCAATACACCAATTCCAGTTCAGGTTCTACTTGTGTTTTCTCTTATGTTCTTATTTCTTTCAACTTCTGTCTAAGATTGAGATAATCCCATATTCATCCTCTGTTTCTGACTTATTTCATCTAACATGGTTTTATCAAGGTCCATCCAAGATCGACTGAAAGCAATGAAGTCACCATTTTTTATAGCTGAGTAGTATTGATTTGTGTATATATATCACAACTTACTCAGCCACTCATCTCCAACCACATTTTTTAGGAGAATAGAACAAATGCTACAAACATTTATCTGGAACCAGAAAAGATCTAGAATTGCCAAAGCAGTCTTCAGAAGAAAGAACAGAACTGGAGGCATCACACTCCCAGACCTCACATTGTATTATAGGGCCATTGTAATTAAAACTGCTTGGTACTGGAACATAAATAGACTCACTGACCAGTAGAATAGAATTTAGAACCTGGAAGTAAGCTCCCACACCTATGGACATCTAATCTTTGATTAAGGTGCCCAGATTATTAAATGGGTAAAGCAGAATCTCTTCAACAAATAGTGTTGGAAAAAATGGGTTGAAACATGCAGAAGAATGAAACTGAACCACTATGTTTCACCAAATACAAATGTAAATTCCAAGTGGATCAAGGACTTGAATGTTAGACCAGAAACTATCAGCTACTTAGAGGAAAATATTGGCAGAACTCTTTTCCACATAAATTTTAAAGACATATTCAATGAAACGAATCCAATTACAGAGTAGACTAAGACAAGCATAAACCTATGGGACAACATCAAATTAAAAAGCTTCTGCACAGCAAAAGACACTACTGCCCAAAGCAAGAGACCCCTCATAGAATGGGAGTAGATCTTTACATGCCATACATCAGACAAGAGGCTAATAACCAGGATATATAAAGAGCTTGCCAAACTCAACAAGAAAACAAATAACCCCATCCAAAAATGTGGGAGGACATGGACAGAATACTCACCACAGAAGGGATCCAAAAGGCCAAGAAACACATGAAAAAATGTTCCAAGTCTTTGATTGTCAGAGAAATTCAAATAAAACAACAGTGAGATACTACTTCACTCCTGTGACAATGTCATTCATCAAAAAATGTAACAGCAGAAAATTCTGGAGAGCTGTGGGTTCAAATGAACCCTCCTGCACTGCTGGTGGGAATGTAAATTGGTCCAGCCTCTGTGGCAAACAATCTGGAGAACTCTCAGAAGGCTAGAAATGGACCTACCCTATGATCCTGCAATTCCTCTCCTGGGGATATATCCTAAGGAACCCAATACATCCACCCAAAAAGATCTGTGTACACATATGTTTTTAGCAGCATAATTTTTAATAACCAAAACCTGGAAGCAACCCAGGTGTCCAACAACAGATGAGTGGCTGAGCAAGTTATAGTGTATATACACAACGCAATACTACTCAGCTATAAAAAATGGTGACTTCACCACTTTCAGCTGATCTTGGATGGACCTTGAAAAAAAATCATGTTAAAGTGAAATAAGTCAGAAACAGAAGGATGAATATGGGATGATCTCACTCTCAGGCAGAAGTTGAAAAACAAGAACATAAGAGAAAACACAAGTAGACCTGAACTGGAATTGGCATATTGACTCTGGAGTGGGGGGGGGGGGAGAATACAGGTCCAAAAATGATGACAGAGGACCTAGTGGAGGTTGTAGTTATATGGAAAACTGGCAAATGCTATGCATGTACAAACTATTGTATTTACTGTTGAATGTAAAACACTAATTTTCCAATAAATAAATTTCTAAAAAAGATAATAATAATAAAGTGAAAAAAGAGTACCAGGGAGATGTGAAGTGGTTATACACCACACTTTCATGCCCAAGACACAAAATCCAAGATTCAATTCTGGGCAATACAATTGGCCAAAGCTGAACAATGCTCTGACTCTGTTTCTGTCTCTGTTCCTGTTTCTGTCTCATTAAAATAAAATAGATGTTATGGCTGGGAAAAGGACCAGAAAGCTGAATCAGGGAAGAAAGTAGCTTCCAAATATGGGAAACGTGTATAAATATTGTATTGTCTACTTTAAACCCCATTAATTTGATCTGATTTGGGTCCCATATGCAGTTTAGGAGCCTACGTGACCATTGCATCCCTATAGATCTGAGCTTATATTCTATGGTCATGAGTAGGAAAGTTCCAAGCTGCCCAATTTCAGGACCCATCTTCCTCAGGTGGAACATAGAGTATGCCAGCCATGACATCATTTCCCCAGACAACAGCTTGGATTCATCTGCATATTAGATGTCAGGCTCAGGAAAAAAAGAAAACTAGTATAGTCATTGGCTCTTTGGAATATAAGTATAATAGAACTACTAACTATCTACAAAACAGAGACCCCCCCCCCAACTTTTCATCTGAACTATTCCAGCCTTCTTGTGCTGCATCCCGTGAGTACCCATTCATTGGGGAAACTGACGATCCTTCCTAGCCAACTGAATCCACATGGATCCCAGTCACTTTCAAAGCCAGCAACAAGCAGCTCCTGACAGCTTTCAACCTGACGCTGTTGACTGGCTGTGGAAGAAAGGCAAACGCTAGAAGAAGAAGAAGCCTTTAGGTTCATGATTAGTCAGCAATTTTTTGTCTCTGTATGTTAACTCTTTTTTCAGCCGCCAGATGCTAATATGATACCAGCTGGACTTTCCTGGGCAGAAGACCCCACCAATATGTCCTGGAGCCCTGCTTCCCTGGAGCCCTGCTTCCCCAGAACCCTGCCCCACTGTTGGGCATTACGCAAGCTCTCCCCTCTTCCATGCTGCATAGCTTGATGCTGTGGTCTGTTTACATAATCATTGTTTTACCTGAGACTGCCCTGCCTGAAGGGTATTGGTTTAATCCCCACTAGTTAGAACCTTCGCAACAGCTACTATGGAAGCTTGCTACCTTCACGCTCTTTTTTTTCTCTCCACCCCCTCTCCTAGCTATTTCCTTTTCCAACCTGCCACTTCCGTTTCATAAAATATAAATGCGTTTTCTCTGATCAATAAATGCATTGCATTGTGTTCCCGCTCAGCCAACGTGTTCCAGAGTCTCTCTCTCTGGTGGTGCTAGCCTGGCAGCCCACTAGGGAAAGAGAGAGATAGGCTGGGAGTATGGATCGATTTGTCAATACCCATCTACCCATCGGGGAGGCAATTTCAGAAGCCAGACCCTCCACCTTATGCACCCCATAATGATCCTGGGTCCATACTCCCAGAGGGATAAATAATAGGAAAGCTACCAAGGGAGTGTATGGGTTACGAAGTTCTGTTGGTAGGAAATGTGCAGTATTGTACCTCTCTTATTCTATGGTTTTTGTCAATATTTCCTTTTTATAAATAAAAATTAAAAATAATAAATAATAAAAAAATTAAATAGATCAATATTTTTTAAAGAAAGAGAGAAAACTCATGTAAGCAAATCCTGGAGAAAGTGTGAATGTGATTTATAGACAAGTATTAGAATCCACAAAAACTGTAATCCGTAAGAGGGACTGGGAAATAACTCAACCTATACACTATGTATGTTACCATATATGAGCCCCTGGATTCTAGTTCTGCCACTACATGGAAGTACAATGGATAATACCTGGAGAACTTGATGAAAGGTAGAGAATTGCTGAGGTACCTCTCCTTTCTGTTTTTTTTTTGTAGTTATTATTGTTATTGTTTTTTATGTTGTTGTTAGAGAGGACAGAAAGAAATGGAGAAAGGAGGGGAAGACAGAGAGGGGAAGAGAAAGATAGACACCTGCAGACCTGCTTCACTGTCTGTGAAGTGACTCCCCTGCAGGTGGGGAGCCGGGGGCTCGAACTGGGATCCTTAAGCCGGTCTTCATGCTTCAAGCCTCATGCACTTAACCTACTGCAATAACATCCAACTCCCCCTCTCCTTTCTGTATCTCTGTCTTTCATTCTCCCTCTCTCTAAAAAACAAAAGAAGAATACTCACCAAGTAGGATGCTTGATACCTTGCCATGTACTCAGTCCAGGTCTAAGCCCTAGCACCACTTAGGAGGTTCTATGACACCTACGCAAATAAGGGGTTGTGATATCTCTCCCCTTCTTTTTCAATCTGAATGAAAAAGTGGCCAGATTTGTGAAATAATATCACTTAGAAGCTCAGGTTTGAAAAATAAAATCTACATGAAAAAGATAAAAGTCTTATTTTTAAGTGGCCAAATAGTATGAATAAGTAATTCACAGAAGAAATCTGGATAATTAGAAAACATATTCTAGTGAATTATACTTTTTAAAGAGTCACATTGTTTTTATATTAGATTGTAAGAGCAAGGTTTTTTTTTAAATATCAACACATTTGTAAGGAGGCATGGTTAAAAAATCTTTTAGGATAGGTAGACAAAAGTATTCTGAGAAAACATTATTTTAATCACATATTGTTCTTCATTATATTGGAAATTTTTTTTATAATACCACATTTAGAAAGCATGGATTTAAAAAAAAAAAGGTGGAGCAGTATAAAATTGGGTAAGCCAACCTGGACAGTATTTCTTTCCTCAGTATTTATTAAAAATTTTATTGCAGCTAGGCATTTCAGTATCTATACAAAAGAACATGTGTATTTTTTTAATCTATATACTTAAAGAAAGACAGAGGGGAGTGACAAGAGAGTTATCAAAGTGCTACTCTATCATTCTCTGACCTCCCTTTGGTGCTGCCTATGACATTCGGATATAGTGCTAGGGATCAAACCCAGGACCTCACATATGACAAGGTGTGCAGCCGACCTGCTCAACTACCTCCTGGCCTTTTATTGATGTATTATTTACAAAGGTAAAATTTTCAGAACAGGCTTCCAAGAAGGAGTTATAGCAATCTACTCTTAAGAATTTGGCTCCCCCAGAAAATAAATACTAAAATGAAATGTGCCAACAAATTTCATCAGAGTACATCTGAAATTTCTAGAAAAAAAAAATCACTATTTGAAGGTTGGCCACTGTGTGTAAACAATGAGGATAGGGAAGGAAGGAGAGAAAGACTCAAGTGGAAAAGGTACCTGCTGGCATCTATCTACAATTGTTTCAAATGCACTTAATAGATTTAAATAGCCTGCACAGAACTGCTCAGAAACCTAGTGGCTTAATGCATGTACAAACTATTGTATTTACTGTTGAATGTAAAACATTAATTCTCCAATAAAGAAATTTTTTAAAAAATCTTCCCAGACAATAATTAGAATCCACCTGCATATCAGATTTCAGGCTCGGGCAAAAAACAAACAAACAAACAACAACAACAAAAAAAAAACACTAGTATAGCTACAGGCCCTTTGAAATATAACTAAAATATGCCTACTAGCTACCTACAAAATGGAGGCCACCCCAACACTTCTGCACTATTCCAGCCTTTAGATCCATGATTGGTCAACAATTTGTTTGGCTTTGTATGTTAACTCTCTTTTCAGCCACCAGGTTCCAGTTGCTAGCAGGATGCGACCAGACTTCCCTGGACAGACAACCCCACCAATGTGCCTTGGAGCTCTGCTTCCCCAGAGCCCTTCCCTACTAGGGAAAGAGAGAGAGAGGATGGGAGTATGGATTCACCTGTCAATGCCCATGTTCAGCGGGGAAGCAATTATAGAAGCCAGACCTTCAACCTTCTGCATCCCACAATGATCTTGGGTCCATACTCCCAGAGGGTTAAAGAATAGGAAAGCTATCAGTGGAGGGGATGGTATACGGAGGTCTGGTGGTGGGAATTGTGCAAAGCTGTACCCCTCTTATCCTACGATTTTTGTCAATGTTTCCTTTTTATAAAAAAGAAGGAGGAGGAGGAGAAGGAGGAGGAGGAGGAGAAGAAGAAGAAGGAGAAGGAGAAGGAGAAGGAGAAGGAGAAGGAGAAGGAGAAGGAGAAGGAGAAGGAGAAGAAGAAGAAGAAGAAGAAGAAGAAGAAGAAAAGAAAAAAGAAATGAAAAGAAGGGAGTCAGGTGGTAGTGCAGCTGGTTAAGCGCAGGGACTGGTTAGGATCTGGTTCAAGCCCCCAGCTCCCCACCTGCAGGGGAGTCGCTTCACAGGTGGTGAAGCAGGTCTGCAGGTATCTCTCTGTCTCTCTTCCTCTCTATCTCCCCTTTCTCAATTTATCTCTGTCTCTACCCAATAACAAATAAATAAATAATAATAATAATTTTAAAAAAAGAAAAGCAAAGAAAAAAGAAAAGAAACCACAGCATGTCAGGCTGGGGAAACAGCATAATGGTTATGCAAAAGACTTTAATGCCTGAGGCTCCAAGGTCCCAGGTTCAATCCCTAGAACTAACATATGCCAAAACTGAGCAGTGCCCTGATGTCTTTATCTATCTATCTATCTATCTATCTATCTATCTATCTCTGTCTCTACATCTTTATTCTATTCTCTTATTAAAATCAACCAATAAATAAATAAATAAACATAAAAATATAAAAAAGAAAAAAGAGTTTTTTTATTTATAAAAAGGAAACATTGGCAAAGCCATAGGATAAGAGGGGTACAACGCCACACAATTCCCACCACCAGAACTCTGTATCCCATACCCTCCCCTGGTAGCTTTCTTATTCTTTAACCCTCTAGGAGTATGGACTCAAGGTCATTGTAGGATGGTTTATAACTGCTGTTTAAAACTACAGAAGTCACAGGCTCTGGAACTGAACCCCTTGTAGCACTGCTGAGAAAGGAGGGAACTGTCCATTCTCTGAAGGGAGGCTGGATAACATACTCTATTTACCACCTGAGGGAGATGGGTCTTGAAATTGGTACAACTTGAATATTCCTACTCACAACCACAGAATGTGAGCTCAGACCCACAGGGATGCAGAGGCACCTAAGCTGAATATGGGCCCCAGATCAGACAGATGAGGTTTACAGTCAACAATGTTTTTCTTAATTTATTTATTTTTAAAATGGAAACAACGACAAGAACATAGGCTAAGAGGGATACAATTACCACCACCAGAGCTCTATATCCCCTCCCCTCCCCTGAGAGATTTCCTGTTCTTTAATCCTATGGAAGTATGGACCCAGGGTCATTATTGGGTGCAGAAGGTGGAAGGTCTGGCTTCTGTAATTGCTTCCCCACTGAACATGGGCATTGGCAGGTGGATCCAAACTCCCAGCCTGTCTCTCTCTTTCCCGAATAGGGCAGGGTTCTGAGGAAATGAAGCTCCAGGACACATTGGTGGGGTCATTGGTCCAGAGAGTCCAGTTGGCTTCATGTTAGCATCTGGAACCTGGTGTTTGAAAAAAAGTTAACATATAAAGCCAAACAAATTGTTGATTAGTCATGAGCCTAAAGGCTGGAATAGTGCAGATGAAGATTTGGGATCTCTATTTTGGAAATAGCTAGTAGGTCTATTTTAGCTATATTCCAAAGGACCCATGAATTTATTAGTTTTTTTCTGAGCCTGGCATCTGATATGCAGGTGGACCCAAGTCTGGGGAGATGATGTCATGGCTGGAAAAGGAGCTAGAAAGCTGGGTCAGGGAAGAGAGTAGCTCCCAAATATAGGAAAGTGTATAAATATTGTTGACTTTACAACAATTTGTGTCCACCTGCATATCAGATGTTAGGTTCAGGAAAAAAACTAGTGTACTCATGGGCCCTTTGAAAGATAACTAAAATAGGCCACTAGCTGTCCTTAAAATGGAGACTCCAAATCCTCATCTGCACTATTCCAGCCTTTAGGTTCATAATTAGTCAACAATTTGTTTGGCTTTATATGTTAACTCTTTTTCAGCCACCAGGTTCCAGATGCTAGCATGATGCCAACTGGACTTCCCTGAGCAGATGACCCCACCAATGTTTCCCCAGAGCCCTTTCCCACTAGGGAAAGAGATACAGACTGGGAGTATGGGTCGACCTGTCAGCACCCATGTTCAGTGGGGAAGCAATTACAGAAGCCAGACCTTCCATCTTCTGCACCCTATAATGACCCTGGTTCTATACTCCCAGCGGGTTAAGAAATAGGCAAGCTGTAGGGGAGGGAATGGGATACAGAGTTCTGGTGGTGGGAATTGTGTGGAGTTGTACCCCTCTTATCCTATGATTTCATCAGTTTTTCCTTTTTATAAATAAGAATTTTAAAAAGAGGGAACTGAACATTGTACCTTTTTGGCAATAGCCAAACAAACTCTAAGTTGCCTCAGGTGCCATGAAGACCCTGATGAATAGGGTCACACTGCCCTACAGGTGTAAGAAGTGACTCTGACCTCACAACAGAATTCCCTCTTTCAGAAAACAGTCTGAGAAGAGAAGAAAGAAGTCTGGGATCTCCTCATGCCCCCCACCCCAAGACTACAGCTGTATTTAAAGGACATTAGGCATCATAATACTATGTCACTCCTTCAAAACTCCTCCTTACCCCCCCCCACATACAGAGACAACTCACATGCAAAGTAGAATCTAGCACCAACTGCAAATCAACAACAGAAACTAAAGTAGATTGGTAAAACTAGAAAAACACTAATTCCGAAAAACCTCACTACAACTTCATATTTACTGATGGAGATCCAGAGGAGCTACTGAAAAATGAATTTAGGAAATACACTGTTGAGGATTTTGAAGAAATACAAAGCTCTCAACAAAATACATACAAATAGATTAAGAAAAAAAAATCATTGACTTCAAAAATTCAGTCAATCGAAAATGGAACATATGAAAACAAAGTTTCAAGGTGTGAAGGACATTTTGAATGTATTCTGGTTTCAAATAGTAAATCAGAAAAGTAGGTTTACACATCTAAAAGAGAGAAGATAATATAAAATGCCCATACTTTGACTTCAAAGTGGAAGGAGAAAAAGGTTTAGGAAAAATGAAACAACTCTGGGATGTTGAAGACTCCATTAGAAAATCAAATAACAGAATTATTGGGGTCTCAGAGGGAGATGAGAGATTCGAGAGAGAAGGAAACATATTCAAAAGAATAGTTGCAGAATATTTCCAAGTCTGGGAAATGATCAGGATGTATGTGATCAAGAAGCAGAGAGAACCCTGAAATTTCTAAACTCAAATAGACCTAGACCAAGACACATCAGAGTTAAACTATCAAAAGTCAAAGACAAAGAAACAAGTTGACAAGAAAAAAACAAAAAAGAAAGTCACTTATAAAGGCAGCGTAGTCACACTTGCATCAGTCTTTTAACAGGAGGCATGGAAGCCAGAAGATAGTGTAATAATAAATTTAAGATTTGACATAACAACAACCAGTAACACATATCCTACAAGACTATCGTTCAAATATGAAGGAGCAACAAAAACAGTAACATATATACAAAAACTAAAGGAAATTGTCCTTACCAGACCTGCCTTGCAAGAGAAAAAGGAACAAGGACCATTTAACTCTCAGTAAGGTGATACACAGTAAAACAGATCCGAAAAAACAATTCATAGATATACAAAACTTATTCATCGATAAGTTAAAAGCACAAGAGAAGAGGAAAGGGGGGAGGGTCCCAGGATACCACACTCAGTAGAAGGCACTTATTTTCATGTGCAAGGACCCAGGTTCAAGGTCTGGTTTCCACATACAGTGAGGAAGATTCACTGGTGTTGAAGCAGTACTGCAGGTGTCTCTCTTTCTCTCCCTATCTTCCCTTTCTCTCTCAATTTCTATCTCTATAAGAAAAAAAAAGGCCACAAGAAGGGGTAGATTCATCATGAAGGCACCAAACCCCAACTATAACTATTATGGTAATAACACACACACACAAAAAAAAGAGGAAATAAAGAAGAAAGGAAGGAAGGAAGGAAGGAAGGAAGGAAGGAAGGAAGGAAGGAAGGAAGGGAGGGAGGGAGGGAGGAAGATTAATAGATCCTGTCCAGAAAATGGTGAGATAAGAACAGTTTAAAAAGATTCTTAGGTGGATTTTTATATAATACATTTATATAAAATTACATATCACATTTGCACATATACTGTCCTCTATGCTTTTTTAAATGATGTAATGTTGGAAGCTGTGCAGTGGTGCATCTGGTTAAGCACACACGTCATGGTGCAAAAGGACCTGGGTTCAAGCCCTTGGTCCCCACCTACAGGAGGAGAGCTTCACAAGTGGAGAAGCAGTGTTGCCAATGTCTCTCTGTTGCTCTCCTTCTCTATCTCCTTCTTCTCTTAATTTCTGGTTGTCTTTATATAATAAATAAGTAAAGATAATAAACAAAATTTTAAGAAAGCAATACCACTGCAGATATAGACCCCCAAAACACAAAAACATCAATTCAAAGATACACTGTTCATAATATCCAAAATATGGACTCAATCTAAATGCCCACTAACAGACGACTGGATATAGAAATTGTGGGGTATGGTCATTTCTATCAATAAACCCCTTCATGGGCCCCCAAAGGACCTTGCTCTCAACATGGATCAACAATGGTAGAGAGTGTTCCATCCTTCGAAGGGAGGACAACATACTTTATGCTATACCTGAGGAAGATAGGTAGATATTGGGGCAGCATGGAATGTTCCTACTTATGACCACAGAATGTGATCTCAGATATACATGGATGTAGAGGTTACATAGGCTCCTAAGCTAATTATGGGCCCCAGATCACATCAAACTGATGGAGTTTACAGTCAACAATATATATACCCTTTTCCCATATTAGGGAACTACTCTCTTCCCTGATCCAGCTTTCTGGTCCTTTTCCCAGCCATGACATCATCTCCCAGACAATAATTTGGATCTACTGACATATCAGATTTCAGGCTCAGTGGGGAAAAAAAAACTAGTATAGTCACAGGGCCTTTGAAATATAACTAAAATATGCCTATTAGCTATCTACAAAATGGAGGACCCCCCAACTCTTCATCTGCAATATTCCAGCCTTTAGATCCATGATTGGTCAACAATTTGTTTGGCTTTGTATGTTAGCTCTCTTTTCAACCACCAGGTTCCAGATGCTAGCATGATGCCGACCAGACTTCCCTGGACAGACAACCCCACTAATGCGTCCTGGAGTTCCGATTCCCTAGAACCCTTCCCACTAGAGAAAGAGAGAGACAGACTGGGAGTACAGATCGATCTGTCAACACCCATGTTCAGTGGGGAAGCAACTACAGAAGCCAGACCTTCAACCTTCTGCATCCCACAATGACCTTGGGTCCATATTCCCAGAGGGCTAAAAAATAGGAAAGCTATCAGGAGAGGGGATGGAATACAGAGTTCTGGTGGTGGGAGTTGTGTGGAGTTACACCCCTCTTTTCCTATGGTTTACTCAATGTTTCCTTTTTATAAATAAATTTTTTTTTAATTAAAAAAAGAAATTGTGGAGTATATATTCAATGGAATACTACTTGGTCATTTAGAAAAGATGACATTGTATCATTCGAGATAAAATGGATGGGCTGTAGGTGATTATGCTAAAAGATATGAGATGGTTTTGCTCTCATGTGAAATATAGATCACCAAGGTAAATGGAATTGCAAAAAAAACAAACAAGCAATGACCAAACTGTCTCACAGACATTGGGAGGACTATGGTATTATTGAGGGAATGAAAGGTGGTGTAGTTGTGGAGGGCACACATGGAGAACAAAAAAATTGGCAGTGGGTATAGTGAGCTATACACACACACATGCACAAATGTGAGCCTTTGTTCCTGAAATCCTGTAAAATTGTAAACCAATATTAATTCAATATAAATATATTAAAAGAAAAAGGTAATTCAATCACAAAGAATTTTTTAGTTAAGAAAAACAAATTAAGATGAAAGTCTGAAGGATAATTACTACAAAAGGACACATTGGCTGGAGATAAGGCTTACATAAGAAGCCTAGAAAATTGAATAAATCAGCGTAAGGAGAGAATATCAGGGATAGATGATAAAATCAACACATTCTGTGACTGCAAAACTGTTGTAGAGGAAAGGTTCATGAAAAATAAATCAGTTTTCTATGAAACAGCACATTCCATCAAATAAAACAAATGTGAGAGATGTTGGTATACCTAAGGATGCAGAAGAGAGAGGAGGAGAGAGTATATTCAAAGACATCATAGCAGACTATTTTCCACACTCAGGCAACATAAAAACATAATTATTCATAAAGCTCAAAGAACAGCCATGTTCCTGTGCCCAAAATATCCCACAAAAAGACACATAACAGTAAAACTATCCAAAAGAAAGAACAAGAAGAAAGTATTGCCCGATACTAGAAAAAGAAAGAATCTGATATACAGAAGTAGAAACATCAGACTTTAATTACAAACTCTAGAGGCAAGAAGGGAATGGAATGAAATATCCAGAGTATTAAAAGATAACAAATGCCAGCCATGAATATTCTACCTGCCAAATCATCTTCCAAGTATAAAGGAGAAACTAAAAGCTTCCTAAACATACAAATTGAAGAAACTCACTACCAATAATCCTGCCTTATAAGAATTACTGAAAGGAGCTCATGAAAAGAAGCAAAGGAACTCTAACTCTTAAATTAGATGATAAGTGGTATCAACAGAATATAACCAGTAACACAAACAAGTAGCAAAAGAAGAAATCAAATACATAGGAAAAAGTAGGGCAAAACAGCCATTGTTGATGAAACAAGGCCAACTACCAAAGGCATAGATATTAGAACAAAAAAAAATGTAAACCCCATTCTCAGCCTCATCTTATATGGAATCTGAAGAAAAACCACAGGGTGAGATGAGTCAGAAAGAGAGGGATGAATACTGGATGACTTCACATTGAGGTGGAAGGAGACAACAATGACAGGTTGAATCTTGGACTGGGGGTGGCATACTGCACCACAGCAAGGGACTCCGGGGAAGGGTCAGAAGGGATGGGTGCAGAGAAGATAGGGTCATAGTTTGGAGGGCAAAACTATTTTGCAGGCAACTGTCATATGGAGCTGAGAAATTATGCCCATGTGTATATAGCATTACTGTAAACCATTAAGCCCCAACAAAATAGAAAAAATTAAAATAAGATGTATATTAATTTGAAATATTATCTTGATTATCAATTAATATTTCAAGTTCTTTGTAGTTTAATCACATCTAATTTGAACATAAAAATAAACATGCTCCTTGAAAATTATGCTAAAAGACAATATCTAAAATTACTTTGTGCAATTATTTGAAAAATTACATTATTAAGTATAAGTATATAAGTGTCACTAAGTACATGGTTATAAGGACATCTGAGGAAACATCTGGTTTCAAAGTTTAATTAGAGTAATTTAATATAAAAGTGAGAAAGCATTTACAATAGATACAATCCTAAAATAAAAGGATCCTGCAAAAAAGATTGGTGGTTGCTAGAATTGAAAGAGGTTTTAGGCTGCTAAAATAGAGTATGCCAATTGTTTTTAATACATAATTATAGTTATGGATAAAAACTAGACTTTCAAAGGTAATCATAAAATAGTATATAAATCAGGTGGTTTGATGTGATCTCGGGCCCATATTCAGCTTAGGAGCCTGTGTGACCTCTGCATCCCTGTAGATCCGAACACACATTCTGTGGTCATGAGTAGGAATATTCCAAGCTGCTCCAATATCAGGACCCATCTTCCTCAGGTGTAGCATAGAGTATGTTGTCCAGCCTCCCTTCGAAGGATGGAACATTCTCTACCATTGTTGATCCAAGTTGAGGGCAAGGTCCTATGGGGGCCCACAAAGGGCCACAGATCACATCAAATTGATGGGATTTACAGTCAACAATATTTATACACCTTTTCCATATTTGGAAGCTACTCTCTTCCCTGATCCAGCTTCCTGGTCCTTTTTCCAGCCATGACATCATCTCCCCAGACAATAACTTGGATACACCTGCATAGCAGATTTTAGGCTCAAGGGAAAAAAAAAAAAACTACTATAGCCACAGGCCCTTTGGAATATAAATAAAATATGCCTACTAGCTATCTTCAAAACAGAGACCACCCCCCACCCCAAACTCTTCATCTGCACTACTCTAGCCTTTAGGTTCATAATTAGTCAACAACTTGTTTGGCTTCATATGTTAATTCTCTTTTCAGCCACCAGCTTCCAGATGCTCGCATGATGCCAACCAGACTTCCCTGGACAGAAAATCCCAGCAATGTGCCTTGGAGCTCCGATCTCCCAGAGCTCCAACCCACTAGGGAAAGAGAGACAGGCTGGGAGTATGGATCGACCTGTCAACACCCATGTTCAGCCAGGAAACAATTACAGAAGCTAGACCTTCCACCTTCTGCATCCCAGTGTGACCTTGGGTCCATACTCCCAGAAGGATAAAGAATAGTAAAGTTATCAGGGGAGGGGATGGGATATTGAGTTCTGGTGGTGGGAATTGTGTGGAGTTGTACCCCTCTTATCCTTTGTTTTTGTCAGTGTTTCCTTTTTATAAATGAAATAAAGTAAAATAAAATAAGCAAATGAATAATCAGGTGGTAAACTGTACACTTGAATGCTGTACACTTGAAATTTATATAAAGTTTTAAATCAGTGTTACCTCATTAAAATTTACATTATAATAAGTTCTTCTATAATCATACCAGAAAAAATGTTTATTTTCATGATTGTGCTCTAAAATTTCTGAACATGAAAAATATACCACCATTACAATAGTAGTACCTATTTTAGAACTGTGACTAAATGAGGAGAAAGCTAGAAATTATTCTGTCATAGAATTCTTGCTAAGATAATAAAAATTCTAGTAATAATGCATGCTAAAATTAGGTAATGGGGAAGACTTCAATAAATGTGAAACGCTTTTATATCACAGAATCTGGTCTTTCCTTTAGCTTTTGTGAATATTTCAAGGATAAAAATAACTATGGTATTAGCTGTGATTAATATTGAAGCAATTAATTTATTTACAAAGGAAACAGATTTTGCTAATTAAAATTTTACAATATTATCAACAGTGATTATTACAAACTATATATTTATTAATATATGCATTTGAAAATATTTTCTAAAATCTTTTGATTCCTCTTTCCAAGAGGAATTACAAATCAATTAATGGTCTGTGAAAGATTATCTATAAGCTCTAATGTACAAATGCAAAGATTCCCACTATCTGGAATTATAGTGTGAAAATCATCAGTTTAGCCTGATGTTTTCTGTTTCACAGCATCAAAATATTTCCCATATACTTGTAGTGCAAGATTCAAACTAGTTGCAAACAAGTAGCAGAAAAGTCTTGCATTGTTTTATTTTTAGCATCATAAGAATCAATTTGGTTTAAAGGAATTGTCAGACAAATATTAGTTTCTCAAACTTGAAAAACATCACAAAGAATTGTATTGGGGGAGGAGGGGGCTGGAATCCAACATTGAAATCCACATGTCACCATGTACACGAACCAAGGTACAGGCCCTGACCTTCAACTGTAGTGGGGAAGCTTCATGACTAGTGAAACAGTGCTTCTATATCTTTTTTTAATCTATCTGTCTATCTATCTATCTATCTATCTATCTGTCTGTCTGTCTCTATCAAGAAAAAAAACTGGTCACCTCAGCATAGTGGATATTGAAAGGATTGAGATATAGTGACAACCCGGGGGGCAAAATAGTAATAGCTTTATCTGGTCTTTATTTTGTTGTTGTTGCTGACATAAACTTTTTCAGAGAGAGAGGGAAAAAGAGAGAGAGAAAGAGAGAGAGAGAGAGAAGGAGGGAAAGGGAGAGGGGCAGGGAGAGGGAGAGGGGGAGAGAGAGAGAGAGAGAGAGAGGGAGAGGGAGAAAGAGAGAGAGATAATGCAGCACCAAAGATTCTGCCAGTGCACACTGAAACCTGACTCCTACGTGACGTATCTTGCTGCCCCAGTATCTAGTCTTTCATAGGATTAAGTCAAGGATTCTAAATAAAGAATATTCTAAATTTTATTTGATCATACTTTATTTCTATATATTGTTACCCTGAATCTGAACCTAACTCTAAGGAAAGTTCAAAATCTTTGGGGAGCAGTAAAATCTTACATAGTTTACTATTACATTCAATAGAAATGTAAGCTTAACTTTTTTTTTTGCCTCCAGGTTTATCGCTGGGGTTCTGTATGAATCCATGGCCCATGGAGGCTATTTTTCCCTTTTGTTGCACTTCTTGTTTATCATTGTTATTGTTATTGTCGTTGTTGTTGGATATGACAGAGAAAAGTAGAGAGAAGAGGGGAAGGGGGTGGAGAAAGATAGACACCTGCAGACCTGCTTCACCACTTGTGAAGTGACCCCTCCTTCAGGTGGGGAGCCAGTGGCTAGAACCAGGATCCATACACCTTTTCTTGTGCTTTGCACAATGAGCACTTAACCCGCTGTGCTACCACCCAGCACCACTTGACCATTTTTTTCATACCTGTTTTCTTTATTTGTTGTTATTTTGTTTTATTTTATTTATAAAATGGAAACACTGGCAAGACCATACGATAAGAGGAGTACAGTTCAGCACAATTCCCACCACCAGAACTCCTTATCTCATCCCCTGATAGCTTTCCTATTCTTTAAAACTCTGGGAGCATGGACCCAGGGTCATTATGGGTTGCAGAAGGTGGAAGGTCTGGCTTCTGTAATTGCTTCCATGCTGAACATGGGCATTAACAGGTAAACCCATACTCCCAGCCTGCCTCTCTCTTTACCGAGTGGGGTTCTGGGGAAGCAGGACTCCAGGACACATTGGTGGGGTCATCTGCCCAGGGAAGTCAGGTTGGTATCATGGTAGGGTATGGTACCTGGTGTCTGAAAAAGAGTTAAGATATAAAGCCAAACAAATTGCTTACTAATCATGAACCTAAAGCCAAGAATATTGCAGATGAAATTTTGGGATCTTCATTTTGGAAATAGCTAGTAGGTCTATTTTAGGTATATTTCAAGAGGCCCATGACTATTCTAGTTTTTGCCTGAGCCTGACATTTGATATGAAGGAGGACCCAAGTTATTGTATGTGGAGATGATGTCATGGCTGGAAAAAGGGCTAGAGATCTGGATCAAGGAAGAGAGTAGCTCCCAAATTTTGAAAGTGTATAAATATTGTTGACTATAAACCTCATCAATTTGATCTGGTGCCTATATTCAGCATAGGAGCCTATGTAACCTCTATATCCCTGTAGGTCCAAGCTCACAATCTGTAGTCACGAGTAGGAACGTTCCAAGTTGCACCGATCTCAGGATCCATCTTCCACAGGTGGTGGACAGAGTATGTTATCGAGCCTCCCTTCAAAGGATGGAACGTTCTCTACTATTGTTGATCCACATTGAGGGCAACATCCTATGGGGCCCAGAGGGGTCCATTATGTTGTTCCTGATGGAGATGACCAGTGACAATGAAGAGAGGGATCTATTTGAGATCCATCATGCCTGTGTGGGAATCCTAAGACTCCCCGACTAAGGCTTAACTTTTTTTTTAATTTCTTTAATGGGGAATTATTGCTTTACATTCGACAGTATATACATTAGTTTGTACATGAATAACATTTGCCAGTTTACATATAACAATACAACCCCCACTATGTCTTCTGTCATCCTTTTTGGACCTGTATCCCCCCACCTACCCACCCCACAATCTATTACTATGGTGCAATATGCCAATTCTAGTTTGGGTTCTACTTGTGTTTTTTCTTCTGATCTTGTTTTTCAACTTCTGCCTGAGAGTGAGATCATCCCAATTCCTCCTTCTGTTTCTGACTTATCCTCACTTAACATGATTTTTTTTTCAAGGATATCCATGATCAGCTGAATACGGTCAAATCACCGTTTTTTAATAGCTGAGTAGTATTCCATTTTGTATATATACCACAATTTGCTCAACCACTCATCTGTTGTTGGACACCTGGGTTGCTTCCAGGTTTTGGTTATTAAAAATTATGCTGCCAAGAACATATATGTACACAGATTTTTTGCATGGTTGTGTTGGGTTCCTTAGGATATATCCCCAGGAGAGGAATTGCAGGATCATAGGTAGGTCCATTTCTAGCCTTCTGAGTGTTCTTCAGACTGTTCTCCACAGAGGTTGGACCAATTTACATTCCCACCGGCAGTGAAGGAGGGCTCATTTGAACCCACAACCTCTCCAGAATTTTCTGCTCTTACCTTTTCTGATGTATGACATTGTCACAGGAGTGAAGTGGTATCTCATTGTTGTCTTTATTTGCATTTCTCTGACAATCAAAGACTTGGAGCATTTTTTCATGTGTTTCTTAGCCTTTTGGATCTCTTCTGTGGTGAATATTCTGTCCATGTCCTCTCCCCATTTTTGGATGGGGTTATTTGTTTTCTTGTTGAGTTTGGCAAGCTCTTTATATATCCTGGTTATTAGCCTCTTGTCTGATATATGGCATGTAAAGATCTACTGCCATTCTGTGAGGGGTCTCTTGCTTTGGGTAGTAGTTTCTTTTGCTGTGCAGAAGCTTTTTATTTGATGTAGTCCCATAGGTTTGTGCTTGTCTTAGTCTTCTTTGTAATTTGATTAGTTTCACTGAGTAGGTCTTTAAAATTTATGTGGAAAAGAGTTCTGCCAATATTTTCCTCTGAGTATCTGATAGTTTCTGGTCTAACATTCAAGTCCTTGATCCACTTGGAATTTACTTTTGTATTTGGTGAAGTACAGTGGTTCAGTTTCACTCTTCTGCATATTTCAACCCATTTTTTACAACACCTTTTGTTGAAGAGACTCTGCTTTACCCATTTAATAGTCTGGGCACCTTAGTCAAAGATTAGATGTCCATAAGTGTGGGGGCTTACTTCCAGGTTCTAAATTCTATTCCACTGGTCAGTGAGTCTATTTATGTTCTAGTACCAAGCAGTTTTAATTACAATGACCCTATAATAAAATGTGAGATCTGGGAGTGGATGCATCCAGTTCTTTTCTTTCTTCTGAAGACTGCTTTGGCAATTCTAGATCTTTTCTGGTTCCAGATAAACATTTTTAGCATTTGTTCTATCCTCCTAAAAAATATTGTTGGAGATGAGTAGCTGAGCAAGTTGTGGTGTAGATATACACAATGAAGTACTACTCAGCTACAAAAAATGGTGACTTCACCCCTTTTAGCCTATCTTGGATGGACCTTGAGAATTTCATGTTAAGTGAAATAAGTCAGAAATAGAAGGATGAATATAGGATGATCTCACTCTCAGGCAGAAGTTGAAAAACAAGATCAGAAGAGAAAACACAAGTAGAACATGAACTTGAGCTGGTGTATTGCACCAAAGTAAAACACTCTGGGGTAGGGGTGGGCAGAGAATACAGGTCCAAAAAGGATTACAAGGACCTAGTGGGCATTGTATTATATGGAAAACTGGCAAATTCTATGCATGTACAAACTATTGTATTTACTATAAAATGTAAAACATTAATTCCCCAATAAAGAAATTTTTTAAAATACGGCTCTGGGTAGTATATTCATTTTGACAATGTTAATTCTTCCACCCCATGATAATGGTATATCTTTCCACTTCTTTGTGTCTTTTTCAATCTCTTTGAGTAGTGACTCATAATTTTCAGTATACAAGTCTTTCACTTCTTTGGTTAGGTTTATTCCTAGATATTTTATTGTTTTTACTTATATAGTAAAAGGAATTGGTTTCTGGATTTCAGCTTCTTCTAACTTAGTGTTTGCATAGAGGAATGCCACTGACTTTTGCATGTTGATTTTGTAGCCTGACACCTTACTGTATTGCCTGATGATTTCCAAAAGCTTCTTGCTGGATTCCACAGGTTTTTCTATGTACACTATCATGTCATCTGCAAATAGGGAGAGTTTGACTTCTTCTCTCCCAATCTATATGCCTTTAATCCCTTGCTCCTGCCTGATTGCTATGACAAGAACTTCCAACACTATGTTGAATAGTAATGGTGATAGTGGGCAGCTCTGCCTAGTAACTGTTCTGCGGGGAAATGCTTCCACTTTTTCTCCATTGAGTATGATGTTGGCTATAGACTTGTTATATATAGACTCCAATATCTTCCAGGAATTTTCATCTATTCCCATTTTTGCAGTGTTTTGATCATAAAGGGATGTTGTATTTTGTCAAAGGCTTTCTCTGCATCTATTGATATGACCATGTGGTTTTTGGTCTTGCTTTTATTGATGTGGTGGATCACATTGATTGATTATGTATATTGAACTAACCTTGCATCCCTGGGATAAAAGCTACTTGGTCATGATGAACAATATTTTTAATATACTGCTTTATCTGGTTGGCTAGAATTTTGTTCAGTATTTTAGCATCTATGTTCATGAGAGATATTGGTCTGTAGTTTTCTTTTCTGGTTGTGTCCCTGTCTGATTTTGGTATCAAAGTGATGTTGGCTTCATAGAAGCTTGAAGGGAGTATTGCAGTGTCTTCAGTCTTCTGGAAAACTTTTAAAAGTAGAGGTATTGGTTCTTCTTTGAAGGTTTTATAGAATTCATTTGTAAAACCATCTGGTCCAAGACTTTTATTCTTGGGAAGGTTTTTTTTCTTTTATTCTTGGGGATTATTTCAATTTCATTAGCTGTGATGGCCTGTTCATTTTATCTAGTTCCTCTTTAATTTTGGAAGTTTTTAGGTATCTAGGAAATCGCCCATTTCTTCCAGGTTCTCTAGCTTGGTGGCATATAGTTGTTCATAGAAGTCTCGTATGATATGTTGACTTTCTGTGTTGTCTATTGTGATGTCTCTTCTTTCATTTACAGTCCAATTTATTTGGGTCTTTCCCATTTTGTTTGTCACCCCCAGTCTCCTTACCTAGAGGGGGGGTCGCTTCACAAGTGGTCTTCACAAGCAGGTCTGCAGGTGTCTTTCTCCCCCTCTCTGTCTTCCCCTCCTCTCTATTTCTCTCTGTCTTACCCAACAACAATGACATCAAGAACAACAATAAAAACTACAACAAAAATTAAATAACAAGGGCAACAAAGGGAAAATTTTAAAAAAAAATGGAACTGCCTACCCACCCGCCCCAAACTCACTCCATCACCTTCCATGCTCCCAGCTCACCATTGTCTACAATGGCTCGAAAGACAAAGACGAGTATGGGACAATCCCACCTCAGCTTGTTTCAGTTTAGACTCACGAGTCCAGAGATTTCAGGCATGGAATGTCAACCCTTCAGCTTCATTAATCTGGTGAGAACTTTCCTAGCTCATAGGACTCCTTAATTCCATTTTGGGTGGTTCAATTCCTAGCAAAGCCTCAGAACCTATATATAGACCAGGACTCATGAGACTAGGCTTATGTACATGTATCCATAAATTGGATGGAAATATATACCTTAAAGCAATAACACATAATAGTTTGCAGTGAGCCAATAAATGATGCAATCAAGTAGAAAGACCTAAAAATACACCATAAAGTACCTAATCAACTAGTTTCTACTTAGACCTCGGCACCTTCCTCATCTACCTCCTAATACATGTCCCTCAATCACTCCAAAGCTAGCCTTGTCAAAGTAATGACTACAAAAGCTGAATAGGGGCAAGAGACTGGCATACTTTAATGATGACTCTTTAGCCACTACCAAGCTACCCCATCACCTGAGGCCCTAGTCAGGGAGTCCCAAGATGCCTACACAGACATGGTGGGCCTAGACCCCTCTAACAGATCCCTCTCACCACTGTCACGGGTCACCTCCATCAGGAACAACATAATGAACCCCTTTGTGGGTCCCTATATTACCTTCCCCTCAATGTGGATCAACAGTGGTTAGGGATTGTACCGTTCTCCAAGAGGAGTTTGGATAAGATACTCTACCTACTACCCCAGGAAGATGGATTCAGAAATTAATATAGCCTGGAATGTTCCTAGCCGTGACCACAGATTGTGAGCTCAGACCCACAAAGATGCAGAGGTTACATAGGCTCCTGTGCTGAATATGGGCCCCAGATCAAATAGATGGGGTTTACAGCTAATAATTTGTATATACTTTCCCCATATTTGGGAGCTACTCTCTTCCCTGATCCAGCTTTCTAGCCCTTTTTCCAACTATGACAACATTTGCCCAGACAATAACTTGAGTCCACCTATATATTAGATATATCAGGCTCAGGTAAAAACTGGTAAAATCATGGTTCCTTTGGAATATACCTAAAATAGACCTACTAGCTTTTTTCAAAACGGAGACTCCAGATCATCTGCAGTATTTTTGCCTTGAGCTTCATGATTAGTCAACAATTTACTCTGCTTTATATATCTTAACTATTTCTCATCTACCAGGTTCCAGATGCTACCATGATGCCAACCTGATTTCCCTGGGCAGACAACCCCACAAATGTCTCCTGAAGCTCCACTTCCCCAGATACCTGCCCCACTAGGGAAAAAGAGAGACAGGCTGGGAGTACGGATCAACCTGTTAACACCCATGTTCAGGAGGAAAGCAATTATAGAAGCCAGACCTCCCACCTTCTGCACCCCATAATGACCCTGGGTCCATACTCCCACAAGGTTAAAGGATAGGAAAGTTATCAGGGGAGGTGATGGGGTACCCCTCTTATTCTATGGTCTTGTCAGAATTTTCATTTTATAAATAAATAAATTTGGAAAAAAAAAGAAAATCAAAGAAATTCGTGAGCATAGAACTAAGGATAGAGTACTTAGTATGAATAGATATGAGCCCTAGATAAGATCAATGGGGTTTACAGTTAATCATGCATATACTTTCCATGTACTACTCTCTGACACCATCTTCCTAGACAATACTTTTAGCCCACGTGCATGTTAGCTATTGGGCTCATTAATAAATTACTAAAGTCATAGGCCCCTTAAATAGACTTCCTAGCTTCTTCCCTTAGTTACAAAGACCCTTAGTTCCATCTGCTCTATTGTTACCTCTAGGTTACTGTTCATTGAATAATATATCTTGCCTTGTTTCTTACTACTTTTCAGCCAAGTTGCAGATGCTACCATGACGCCATCCTGATTTCTCTGGGAAGATGACTGGGGGTATGGATTGACCTGCCAGCAACCATGCTCAGCAAAGAAACAATTACAGAAACTAGAACTACCTCCATCTGTACCTCATAAAGATCTTTTGTCCATACTCCCAGAAGGATAAAGAATAAGAAACCTTCCAATGGAGGGTATGGGATACTGAACTCTAATGGTGGGAATTTGATGAAACTATACACTTCTTAACCTGCAATCTTGTTAATCATTATTAAATCTCTAATAGTATTTTTTTTAAAAATTTACGTGTGGTATATAAACACAGTGGAATACTACTCAGCTAACAAAAATGACGAAGCAGCCAGAGGGTAGATAGCATAATGGTTATGTAAACAGACTCTCATGCCTGAGGTTCCAAAGTCCCAGGTTCAATCCCCCATACCCCAAAGCCAAAGCTGAAAAGTGCTCTGGTAAAAAAGAAAAAAAATGGCAAAGCCATCTCCTTTGCTTCATCCTGGATGGGATCTGAAAGCAATATGTTTAGTGAGTAAATGAAAAAAGAGGATAAATATCAGAAGACCTTACTTATAATTAGAACTACAGGGAAAAAAAAGAAAGAAAAGGAAAACACAAAGTGAAACACCAAAGGAAAAGACTCTGAGACTGGAAGGTCTTGGAGTGAGTGAGAAAGGCCATAGTGTACTGATGCACCCATATGTCAACAACCGTACTATAAATGATAAACCTCCTCAATTAAAAAAAAAAAGTCATGGGGCATATGCTCAATGGAATACTACTCCACCATTTAAAGAAATGAAGGAAAAATTAATGAAATTGAAGATGATTATGTAAAGTGAAATAAGTAAAATGAAAGACAACCACTGGATGATTTTACTCACATATAGAATACATACAACCAAAACACATGAATTACAAAACATATTATTTACATAGACTCTGGTGCTAATAAATACAGTGGTTATTTATGGAATAAGATGAGGAAAAAAGGGCGAAATAGGTAAAGTGTTCCATTTGGTAAGATGGTACAAGATCTTTGTTAATGGTTGTGTGTAAAAATATACCCTAAATTCTTATAAAATGGTAAACCACTGTTAAATCAATAGGAAAATGAATACTGCAAAGGGCACAAGTACAATGAGGGGTTAGAAATTGAAAAATAGCTGATCAATGTCTCATATTTAAATTATAAATGTCATATGATTCCATTTATATTACAAAATATATAAGAAAATAAATAAGTCTAAAACATTTTTAATAAGTGGCTATAATGTAACGCAAAATTTCTTTCAAGTGAAGCACACAAATTGCCTGTACCAAGCAACAAAATATCTAGTGCCTGTAAAACACACTCATTTTGTCTATTTTATATTCCCAATTAATTTTACATAGTAAAAATTAATTAAAATGTACAATTAATTCCCAAACTTCTTGTTGAAATGGACCAAAAAATGGATAAAATAAAGTTTCCAAACAAAACTCAACACTTGATAAAGTACTCTTTATTTTAACTGGCTCTCAGATTTCAATAAAATTCTTTTCCTTGTTTTTCAGTTTGAATGTTCAGCCAACACTATTTCTCTGGGAATATTATTTTTTGTAAATCTTAGCTTCTTGAAAATATAATGAAATGAAAATATAATGAAACTCAAACAATACAGTACGCTTTCATGAGCAAGCTTTATACAAAATGACCAAAGGTGAGCTTTTCTATCTTTATTCACATAATATAAAATCACTATCATGGCTCATGAAAAAGGAATAAATAATTAGGAAATCAGACTAACATGGAAGAGTAACTAATATACTTGTGAGAGGTTAAAGAGATAAATCAGGTGAGGTTAATGAGTATTTATTATATATTATTTTTCCTATAAATTTCCTTGAGTTTTTGTATGTGTATATATATATATATATATATATGTATGTGTGTGTGTGAAAATATTTATCACAATAAGTTTTATAGTATGAAAAATAATACCTTCATATATATTTTTTTAAATGAAATGTTCATCAAAGCCCATGTTTGAGTGGAGAATGTAAAAAACCAAGAGAAGAAAAACTATTGTGAAGTCACAAAATTCCTTTCTACACAAGGATATCATTAAATAAAGTAGGATGGTCACACCCGATCTTAACTTTTTTTTTTTAGTTTCCCAGCACCATGTGGAAGCATCAGGATCCACAGGTGGAGAGAGACAAGTTCCATTGGTAATAGAATGTTACATTGGTGTCTCTCCTCTCTCTCTCTCTTTCTCTCTTCCCCCCTTTTTCTATTTCTTCTTCCCTCCATCCTTCTGTTTTCCTCTCCCAAATAAAAAATGATTGCAGGAGACTACTCAGATCTACTGTATATACACAAATATCTATATTTATTTTCCAATGCTATGTAAAGGTAAATAGGTATAAAAGCTCCCAAAATGTTCAAATGTCCTAATATCACTTTTTTTAAACCAGGATGCTGTTCAACTCTGGCATATAGGGGTGCCAGGGATTAAATGTGGGACTTCAGAACTTCAGGCAGGAAAATATTTTGCATAACCTTTGTGTTATCTTTAGAGTCCTATATATTATTACCGATAAACAATTTTTTTGCCCCATGATTATCTCTGGTGCTTAGTGCTTGCACAGTTTTATCACTCTCAGTGGTCATGTTTTACAGTGAGAAGCAGAGAGAAATAGAAAGAGGGTTGGGAAGAGTGAGAGAAAGAAAGGAAAGAGATCCACCAGTTGTGAAGTTTTCTCCCTTCGGACGGGAAGCATCCTGAAGCAGCCCCATGTTACTATTTGTTCAATATTTTTGTCATGTTTCTGTTTTTGTTTTACTATAGCACAGCTCAATTCTGGTTTACAATGATGTTGGATATTGAACCTGGGAACTTGGAACCTCAAACATAAAAGTTAATTTCACAGATATTTTGCTTTCTTTCTGAACCCTGTTCACTTTTTTTAAACAGTAAATTTTCAAAACTTATTTGCTTAACTCACATTTTCTTTCTTTTTATTTTTTTATTTTTTATTTTATTTTTTTTAATTTTCTTATTTAAGAAAGGATTAACGAACAAAACCATAAGGTAGGAGGGGTACAACTCCACACAATTCCCACCACCCAATCTCCTTAACCCACCCCCTCCCATGATAGCTTTCCCATTCTCTAGCCCTCTGGGAGCATGGACCCAGGGTCATTGAGGGTTGCAGAAGGTAGAAGGTCTGGCTTCTGTAATTGCTTCCCTGCTGAACATGGGCGTTGACTGGTCGGTCCATACTCCCAGTCTGCCTCTCTCTTTCCCTAGTAAGGTGTGTCTCTGGGGAAGCTGAGCTCCAGGTATTAACTCACATTTTCTAACCTTTGACCAACACGTTCTCATTTCTCTCTTCTCCCAATGCTTGACAATCACTCAATTCTCTGCTTCTATATTTTGATTATTTTCAACTCCATGTCCAATATTTAAAAATAGAATCAATTGAGCACATGCAAAGCGCAAGGACCAATGTAAGAATCCAGGTTTGACCTTCCTAGTCATGACCACAGAATGTGAGCTCACGTCTACAGGGATGCAGAGGTCACAAGCTGAATATGGGACCAGATCAGATCAAATCAATGGGGTTTACAGTCTACAATATTTATACACCTTTCCCATATTTGGGAGCTACTCTCTTCCCTGATGCAGCTTTCTAGCCCTTTTTCCAGCCATGACATCACCTCCCCAGACAATAGCTTGGATCCATCTGCATATCAGATGTCAGGCTCAGAAAAAAAAAAAAAAAAAAAAAAAACTAGCATAGTCATGGGCCCTTTGGACTATACCTAAAATAGGCCTACTAACTTTCTACAAAACAGAACCCCCCCCCCCAACTCTTCATCTGACTATTCCAGCCGTTAGGCTCATGATTAGTCAACTTTTTTTTTTTTGCCTTTATATGTTAACTCTTTTTTTCAGCCACCAGGTTCCAGATGCTAACATGATGCCAACCTTTGGCTTACATTATTTATCATGATTCCTTCAAATTCCATTCAACATGAAACAATGGAGATAGTTTCTTATTGACTATTGAGTAGTAGTATTCCATTGTTTATATATACCACAATTTCTTATCTGCCATTGAATATCTTATCTGCTGTTTATCTGCTTTAGAACACCTAGGTTGCTTTCAAATTTCAACTATAACAAATGGCACTGCTATGGACATATGTATACACAGATCTCCTTGGAGAGCTGGGTATTTGGGGGATTTTTTTTCACATTTTTTATTAGGGAGTTAATAATGCTCAACAAGATTGTGGGATAAGAGGGGTACAGTTCCCATTATCAGAGCTCAGTATCCCATCCCCTCCACTGGAAGCTTCCCTATTCATTATCCCTCTGGGAGTATGAACCAAGGATCTTTATGGGATGCAGAAGGTGGGAGGTCTGGCTTCTGTAATTGCTTCTCTGCTGGACATGGGTGTTTGCAGGTCAATCCATACCCCCAGTCTGTTTTGATCTTTCCTTAGTGGGGTAGGGCTCAGGGGAGGCGGGATTCCAGGACACATTGGTGAGGTTGCCTGCCCAGGGAAGTCAGGATGGACTATAACAAATTTGGACTATAACAAATGGTACTGCTATGGACATATGTATACACAGATCTCCTTGGAGATCTGGGGCTTTTGGGTTTTTGTTTGTTTGTTTGTTTGTTTTACATTTGGTATCTTGGTAGCATCTGCAACTTGGTGGCTGAAAAGCATTAAGATATAAAGCAGAACAAAATGTCTTATAATCAAGAACCTAAAGCTAAGAATAGATAAGGTGAGATTTGGGGTCTTCATGTTGGAAGAAGCTAGGAAGTCTGCTTTAGGTATATTCCAAGGGGTCCATAACTTTACTAATTTTGGCCTGAGTGAACATGCAGGTGGGTTGAAAGTATTGTCTGGGAAGATGGTTTAGAGTTGGAAATAGGATTAGAAAGCTAAATCAATGCAGAGATTAGCTCCCAAATATGGGTAAAGTATATAAACACACCTAATTGTAAACCTCAATTGATCTGCCTTAGGGCCCATGCCTCTTCATATTTAACACAGGAGCCTGTGTAACCTCTGCATCCCTGTAGGTCTGAGCTCACATCCCATAGTCATAGCTAGGAACATTCTAGGCTGTACTCAATTCATGACTAGTCTTCCTCTAAAGTGGCAGAATATGTTGATCCAGCCTCCCTTTAGTGAGTGTGGTAGTTGTTACCTTTGTTGTTCTACATTGAGGGGAAGGTCCTGTAGAAGGTTACAAGAGGGTTTATGATGTTCCTGATGGAGATGACCAGTGATGGTGGAGAGAGGGATCTGTTAGAGGTATAGGCCCATCATGTCAATGTGGAAATGCCAGGCTTCTCTTGCTAGGGCCCCAGATGATGGTGTGGCCTATTAGTGACCAAAAGGGTCATCATTAAAGTGTGTCTGTCTCTTGCCCTTACCAAGGTTTTATAGTCCTTACTTTATCTGACAAGGATAGGCTTAGAGTGATTGAGGGAAATGAAATAGGAAGTAAGGAAGGAAGGCATCTAGGACTAAGTAGAAAATATTTGATTAAATACTGATGGTGTTTTTTTAGATCTTTCTACTTGCTTGCTGAACTTTTTTCTGGCATATAGTAGTTCAGGGAACTGAACCTGGAATATCTGCTAGTTCAAACATTTAAGTTTGATGCACTATCACTGGTACTATTTCCCTGACCAAAAGGGCATATTAGAATATGAGTTGTTAGAGAGAACAAGGCAATTTACTGGATTTCTTAAAAGCATTTGAAGAGGGCTTTTAAATTTTTTTTTATTTATAAAAAGGGAACACTGACAAGAAACATAGGATAAGAGGGGTACAACTCCACACAATTCTCACCACCAGAACTACATATCCTATTCCCTCCCCTGATAGCTTTCCTATTCTATAACCATCTGGGAGTATGAAGGTCATTATGGGTTGCAGAAGGTGAAGGTCTGGCTTCTGTAATTGCTTCCCTGCTGAACATGCGCATTGGCAGGTTGATACATACTCCCAGCCTGTCTCTCTCTTTCCCTAGTGGGGAAGGAATCTGGGGAAGCAGGGCTCTAGGACACATTGGTGGAGTTGTCTGCCCAAGGAAATCTGGTTGGCATCATGGAAATCATGAAGACTGAAGGAAAAATTTGTGAGAGGCAAGCATAAAAGAATAAATTGTTTATTTGTTTGTTTGCTTTTATAAAATCCATTTGGGAGAAGCATCCGTACATATACATCAGTTATCTGGCTTGTCCCAATTACACTGATGTTAGAGATGTCCTTTGTTAGAAATTAATGTATGTAATAAAGTTTTATATTTTTCATTTTAAAAAAAAGACTGAAGGAAAAAGGGAAAGAAAAAAAACAGAAAAGATACTTTTTTTGCATTTCAGCTTGTATTTTTCCAAACACTCTAGCTTGTTATATTCCAGATATGCAGAAATAATTTAAGAAAGATGCTGTATGTTTTCAATGCTGTGTTGAAACCTAGCCATGAAATTGATGTTTATAGAACAATCTGAAAAATCAGTAAGCCTTTAAAATATCTCTGTTACTTCTTCAGGATATTTTATGAATCAAGAAAAATATCAGGAAAGTTTTTTTCTTTGACACACTAACTCTGATGTCAGTTTCAGTGTAATTATAAAAATTATATGACAGAATTAATTCTAAAATATTTGGTCAAGAAATTTGTTAAACTAACTTGATACTTTTACATTAAAACATATGATTAAACCCTTTGTGTCTTACATTAGACCATATAGTCATTGTGAAGATGAACAGACTATGCTAACATTGAAAAAAAAGAAAGGAAACATGAGAATGCTGAATTTTATGACTAAGGCAGTACATTTCTGTGAGAGGCAGTAGAATAATTTCTCATTATTATATGAAACAAGTGAAATCATAAGCAGTAAAATTAATTTTATGAAAATATTTTAAAAGAACTTACATATGGGAGCGAAAGAAAAAGAATCAGAATGACTCTGCCATGCACAGTGCCAAGTATCTAACTTGCTACCTTATGCACACAAGTTCTGTTCTGTATAGGTGTGCCACATGCCAGCCATAATGAAAATATTTTTTGAAGCTAGATTCAAGATTGATTCAATATGTTCTAAATAAATGCTATGGTAAGAATTTCCTAAATTATAAGAAACCTCTGGGTTTTAATAACTGACAAAGTCAGTATTGAGTTCATCATTTTTTGTCTTCACAAAAGAAAGATTTGACAATTACGAGAATGAGAGAATTATATCAATATATTAGAGCACACAGTTTGTATGCCTGAGATCCCAGAGGTCCCAGGTTTAGTCCCTAGCACTATATAAGAGATGAGCAGTACTTTTTGCACTCTCTCTTCCTTTTTCTCTCATAAAAATAATAAATAAATAATTTGCTAAGAATTGTACTGCCAGGACAAAGTGGTGGTACATCTGGTAGAGCTCATATGTTACCAAATACAAGGATTTGGGTTCAAGCCCTGGGTTCCCACCTGCAAGGAGGGAAACTTCACTAGTGGTGAAGCAGTACTTCAGATGTCTATCTATCTATTAAACTACCTATATCTATCTCTTTCTCTCTCTCTCTCTTACCTCTTAATTTCTATCCAAAACAAATAAGATAAAATACTTTAAATTATTTTTAAAACATAATTATATTATCAAAAATAGTTGGTAATGGAGGTTCCAATTATATTAATACCAGTCTCTAAACAGCTTCTGGTATCAGGCTAAGAAAACTGATTTTGCAAGATAAAAGGGATAAAATTCAGTTCCAGAGCAGTGACAGCTATGTTGCCCTTCTCTCCTCTCCAGGGCCAACTAGGAATACCAAAGGAGATCATCTGGGACCACAAGAAGAGAGGAATAGAACGACTTTGAGAACTGACCAAATCCCCTGTGAGTTCAAATACTTGTGGCTCATGGACAAAGAGGAGCCTAAGGAAAGATTAAGTAGCAAGTAACAGTTTGGAAGTTTACTAGTTGAGGCACCACTTCCAGGCTGTTTTACCAACAAAAAGAAGGCTGAAGGGAGGTGAGGACTCCCTTAAGACTCACCAAATACAAACTGTGAGCCTCCATTGCTACTGTGCTAAAAAGCAGGAGCAGCAGGGGGGAAGCCCTGTGCTTATATCTGGGGACAGAGAACTAACCAGGAAACTCAGGAGAAGATCTACACCTTGGTGGTCTAACAGTGGGGCTCTGTGGTGGGAGCCTTTCCATGTTGTTGTCCTGATGAGAACATAGTGAATAGTTGCATCAGAACCTACGGACTATACATGGGATTGTTGAGAAATTCACAGAGCCCAGCAGTCCTGCTCAGCTTGGCAGAAAGGCTGATATGAGCCGGGAGCTTTGGATCCACGGGGTGTGAGAGTATCTTTATATAACCACTGTATTATCTCTCCCCCACACTGCTTTATCTCTTGGTCAGGAGTCAGTGATTAAGCTAAGAAGCCTACTTATAGTTTTAAAACCCTCAGGCTCCCATAGCCTACAGGGAATAAAAGAAAAAAAATGAGGCTTTATAATCCACAGTACTCCAATTCAGGGATTAAAATAATATTGAAACAAATGTCAATTTCCACAACTGTGAACTCTTTAATTACCTTACATAGACACAAGTCAATCCAGGGAAGAGTGATTTGAAAAGTACTGAGAGAGGGAACTCATAATATACTACATAGAATGGTTAAATAACAAGAAGAAATATTGGAGAAATGAACCAGGACAAGAGTCCAGCTAAAAGCCCCCCAAAGAGTGAAGCACAAAATAAGAAGGTCAACATCAACACACTAGTTAAGGAAAGGGTCACAGGAGTGAGGAAGGAGTTTGAAAGAATTGTCATCAGAAATGCAGAAACAACAAATGAGACTCTGTAAGATAATACTCATTATCTCAAGGTTATTAGAGAGCTGAAAGCTGAAATAGCTGAGCTAAGAACACAACTAGCTGAGCAAGCAAAAAACAGTAATAGAATGGGTAACAGGTGAACTGCATAAAACAGTAGAGGTGAGAGAGAATAGAATAAATGAGGCTGAAGACAGAATTAGCAAGATCGAGGATGAATTAGAGACAACTAGAAAGGAAGTAAGAGATCTCAAAAAGAGATTAAGAGATACTGAAAATAACGACAAACACCTATGGGACGACTTCAAAAGAAATAAAATAAGCATTATTGGCTACCAAAAGAAGAAAGAGATGAAAGAGAAGAAAGCATTCTTCAGAACATAATAGTTGATAACTTCTCTAGTCTAGACAACATAAAAGACATAAAGGTTCAAGAAGCCCAGAGGGTCCCAAACGGAATTAACCCAGAATTAAAGACACCAAGACACATCATATTTAGAATGGAAAGAAATAAGGATAAAGAAAGGATCCTGAAGGTTGCAAGAGAAAAAGTCACCTACAGAGGAAAGAAAACCCATAAGATTAGTAGCAGACTTCTCAACACAAACACTACAGGCCAGAAGAGAATAGCAAGATATCTATCGAGTGCTCAATGAGAAAGGCTTTTACTCAAGACTACTGTATCCTGCTAGACTGTCAGTCACACTAGATAGAGATAAAGATAAAAATCTTTTCAGACAAGCAACAGTTGAAAGAATCAACTATCGACAAGCCTGCCATGAAAGAAGATCTAAAGATCTCCTATAAACAGTCAGACCACCATAAATATGCCATATATCAGAACAGTCTAAAAATGGATAAGAATGGCATTAAAATATATTCAATCCGTGATATCAATAAATGTCTAGGGCCTGAATTCACCTATCAAAAGGCACAGAGTAGGAAGATGGATCAGAAAACATAACCCAACAATATGCTGTCTACAGGAAACCCACCTAAATCAACAAGACAAACACAGACTCAAAGTGAAAGGATGTAAAACTATCATACAAGACAATGGCCCACAAAAAAGGGCAGGACCAGCTATTCTCATATATGACAGGATATATTTTAAAGTAAATAAAATTTAAAGAGAGGGATGGATACTACTTAATGCTCAGAGGATCAGTCAATCAAGAGGACTTAACAATTAACATCTATGCACCCAATGAGAAGCCACCTAAATACATCAAAGATCTACTAAAAGACCTATAGCAATATATTAACAGCAAAACACTAATAGTAGGGGACTTCAACACCCCACTCTCTCAATTTGACAAATCATACAGGAAGAAAATCAATAAAGAAATGAGGGAGATAAATGAGAAGAAACAAAAATTAGAACTATTGGACATTTTCAGAATCATTCACCCCCAAGAAACTGGAATACACATTCTACTCAAGTCTACATGGGTCATTCTCAAGGATTCACCATATGTTAGGTTACAAAGATAGCATCAGCAGACTCAAGAGCTTTGAAGTCATCCCAAGCATCTTCTCAGACCACAGTGGCATTAAACTAACACTTAACAATCAACAAAAGATTAGTTATAGTCCCAAAATGTGGAAGCTCAACAGTACACTCCTTAATGACTACTGGGTCAAAGAGGAAATCAAGGAAGAAATCAAAATGTTTCCAGAGTTCAGTGAAAATGAAGACACAAGCTATCTAAATATTTGGGACACAGCTAAAGCAGTACTGAGACGGAAGTTCATAGCCATACAAGCACACATTAGGAAACAAAAAAAGCACAAATAAACAACCTGATTGCACATCTTAAAGACCTAGATGAAGAAGAACAGAGAAACCCTAAAGCAACCAGAAGGACAGAATTCACTAAAGTTAGGGCAGAAACAAATAACATTGAAAACAAAAAAAACATACTAAAGATCAACGAAAGCAAATGTTGGTTCTTCAAAAGAGTGAACAAAATTGACAAAACTTTAGCCAGACTAACAAAACAAAAAAGAGAGAAGACCCAAATAAATCAGATTGTAAATGAAAGAAGAGATATCACAACAGACACCAAAGAAATTCAGTAAGTTGTGCGAGGCTTCTGTGAACAACTATATGCCACCAAGCTAAAGAACCTGGAAAAAATGGATACCCATGAACTTCTAAAATCAGATAAAGAGGAACTTTTAGAAAATATGAACAGGCACATCACAGCTAATGAAATTGAAACAGTTATCAAAACCTTCCCAAGAATAAAAGTTATAGAAAAGATGGTTTTACAAATGAATTCTATAAAATCTTCAAAGAAGAATTAATACCTCTACTTTTAAAAGTCTTCCAGAAGATTGAAGACACTGCAATACTCCCTTCCAGCTTCTATGAAGCCAACAACACTTTGATACCAAAAGCAGACAGGGACACAACCAAAAAAGAAAACTACAGACCAATATTTCTGATGAACATAGATGCTAAAATACTGAACAAAATTCTATCCAACCGGATAAAGCAGTATATTAAAAAGATTGTTCATCATGACCAAGTGGGGGTTATTCCAGGGATGCAAGGTTGGTTTAATATATGTAAATTAATCAATGTGATCCACCACATCAATAAAAGCAAATCAAAAAACCACATGGTCATATTAATAGATGCAGAGAAAGCCTTTGAAAAATACAAGATCCTTTTATGATCAAAACACTACAAAAATGGGAATAGATGGAAAATTTCTGGAAGATAGTAGAGTCTATATATAGCAAGTATACAGCCAACATCATACTCAATGGAGAAAAACTGGAAGCATTTCCCCGCAGAACAGTTACTAGACAGGGCTGCGTACTATCACCATTGGAAGTTCTTGCCATAGCAATCAGGCATGAGCAAGGGATTAAAGGCATACAGATTAGAAGAGAAAAAAAATCAAACTCTCCCTATTTGCAGATGACATGATAGTATACATAGAAAAACCTAGGCAATCCAGCAAGAATCTTTCTGAAATCATCAGGTAATACAGTAAGGTGTCAGGCTACAAAATTAATATTCAAAAGTCAGTGGCATTCCTCTGTGCAAACACAAAGTTAGAAGAAAATGAAATCCAGAAATCAATTCCTTTTACTCTAGCAACAAAAACAATAAAATATCTAAGAATACCCCCACACCTATGGACATCTAATCTTTGATAAGGGGGCCCAAAGTATTAAATGGAAGAAGGAGGCTCTCTTCAATAAATGGTGCTGGGAAAACTGGGCTGTAACATGCAGAAGAATGAAATGGAACCACCTTATCTCACCAGAAACAAAAATCAACTCCAAATGGATCAAAGACCTAGATGTCAGACTGGAAACTACCAAATACTTAGAAGAAACCATTGGTGAAACACTTTCCCACCTACACCTCAAGGACATCTTTGATGAAACAAACCCGATTACAAGGAAGACTAAAGCAGAAACAAACCAATGGGACTACATCAAATTGAAAAGCTTCTGCACAGCCAAAGAAACTATTAAACAAACAAAGAGACCCCTCACAGAATGGGAGATCTTCACATGCCATACATCAGACAAGAGAATAATCACCAAAATATACAGAGAACTCAGCAAACTTAGCACCAAAAAAGCAAATGACCCCATCCAAAAATGGGCAGAGGATATGAACAAGACATTCACTTCAGAGGAGATCCAAAAGGCTAACAAACATATGAAAAACTGTTGCAGGTCGCTGATTGTCAGAGAGATGCAAATAAAGACAACATTGAGATACCACCTCACTCCTGTGAGAATGGCATACATCAAAAAGGACAGCAGCAACAAGTTTTGGAGAGGCTGTGGGCACAGAGGAACCCTTCTACACTGCTGGTGGGAATGTAAATTGGTCCAGCCTCTCTGGAGAGCAGTCTGGAGAACTCTCACAAGGCTAGACATAGACCTTCCCTATGACCCAGTAATTCCTCTCCTGGGGATATACCCCAAGGATTCCATAATGCCCAACCAAAAAGATGTGTGTACATCTGTGTTCATAACAGCACAATTCATAATAGCTAAAACCTGGAAGGAACCCAGGTGCCCAACAGCAGATGAGTGGCTGAGAAAGCTGTGGTATATATACACAATGGAATACTATGCAGCTATTAAGAACAATGAGTCCACCTTATCTGACCCATCTTGGACGGAGCTAGAAGGAATTATGTTAAGTGAGCTAAGTCAGAAAGATAAAGATGAGTATGGGACGTCCCCACCCATCAACAGAAGTTGAGAAAGAAGAACAGAAAGGGAAACTAAAAGCAGGATCTGATTAAATCGAGAGCAGGGCACCAATGTAAAAACCCTGTGGTGAAGGGGAGGGTGGCCATTGGGCTTCCCGGCATGGTGGGGGGGGGGGACGTGGTGGGTGGGGGGGTTGGGACACAGTCTTTTGGTGGTGGGAGTGGTGTTTATGTACAATCCTATCAAGTATAAACATATAAACCACTATTTAATTAATATGAGAGGCGAAAAACTGGTATGTCTAGAACTTCTTAAAACACAGACTGAGTCTTTTTCACACATAGGCTGTCTTTGATATGTTGTCTCTCCCAAAAGCCTAGACCAGGAAGAACAGAAGCAACCGGTAGCACAGCTATATACAAGATGCTGGGTATTATACTCCAAACCCTTTCAAAGGGACTTTCCAAAGTTAACCCTATCACCAAATAATGTGACGATAACAAAAACTATCCATTGTCTTCTTGAACACTAAGACAACAGGAACCTCACATTTCCACTATAGAGCCTATATTTCCCCCAGTCCTGGAACCTTAGGGTGGGGCCCACTTTTCTGCATGCTGCTCTCAATTCAAATCAAATAATATTACATCCGCGGATCGCAACCTAATCAACGCAACTAGTGCCACCCCAGCATGCTTCACTTCAGACTGTGACCAGAGACTTCAGGTGTGGAATGACAACCCTTCAGCTTCATCACTCAGGTGAGACCTTTCCTTTCATCGTATTCTCTAATTCCATTCCAGGTGTTCCACTCCCCAATAAAGCCCCCAAACCTAGATATAGTCCAGGTCCCCTGAGATAGAGCATAGGTTCACCCGTGCCCATAAACTAGGGGAAAAATATATACCTGAAAGCAGAAGTACACAAAAGCATGCAGGGAATACCCTCCAACACTTCATCTGCACTATTCCAGTCTTTAGGTCCATGATTGTTCAACAATTTGTTTGGCTTTGTATGTTAACTCTCTTTTCAGCCACCAGGTTCCAGATGCCAGCAAGATGCTGACCAGACTTCCCTGGACTGAAGACCCCACCAATGTGTCCTGGAGCTCTGCTTCCTCAGAGCCCCACCCTACTAGGGAAAGAGAGAGGCAGACTGGGAGTATGGATCGACCAGTCAATGCCCATGTTCAGCAGGGAAGCAATTACAGAAGCCAGACCTTCCACCCTCTGCAACCCACAACGACCCTGGATCCATATTCCCAGAGAGATAGAGAATGGGAAGGCTATCAGGGGAGGGGATGGGATATGGAGATTGGGTTATGGGAATTGTGCGGAATTTACCCTTCTTATTCTATGGTTTTGTTAATGTCTCCTTTCTTAAATAAAAAAAGAAAAAATATATCTAAGAATAAACCTAACCAAAGAAGTGAAAGACTTGTATACTGAAATTATGAGTCACTACTGAAGGAAATAAAAAAATACACAAAGAAGTGGAAAGATAATCCATGTTTATGGATTGGAAGAACTAACATCATCAAAATGAATATACTACCTAGAGCCATATACATTTTAGTGCTATCCCCATCAAGAGCTCAACCACATTTTTTAGGAGAATAGAACAAATGCTAAAAATGTTTCTCTGGAACCAGAAAAGCCCTAGAATTGCCAAAACAGTCTTGAGAAGAAAGAACAGAACAGGAGGCATCATACTCCCAGATCTCAAATTGTATTGTAGGGCCATTGTAATTAAAACTGCTTGGTACTGGAACATAAATAGACTCACTGACCAGTAGAATAGAATTGAGAGCCCAGAAATAAGCCTCCACACCTATGGACATCTAATCTTTGACTAATGTGCCCAGACTATTAAATGGGGAAAGCAGAGTCTCTTCAACAAATGGTGTTGGAAAAAATGGATTAAAACTTGCAGAAGTATGAAACTGAACCACTATATTTCATCAAATACAAAAGTAAATTCCAAGTGGATCAAGGACTTGGATATTAGACCAGAAACTATCAGATACTTAGATGAAAATATTGACAGAACTCTTTTCTGCATAAGTTTTAAAGATATCTTCAATAAAATGAATACTATTACAAAGAAGACTAAGGCAAGCATAAACCTATGGGACTACATCAAATTAAAAAGCTTCTGCACAGCAGAAGAAACCACTACCCAAAGCAAGAGACCCCTCACAGAATGGGAGTAGATCTTTACATGCCATACATCAGACAAAAGGCTAATAAGCAGAATTTATAAAGAGCTTGCCAAACTCAACAACCAGAAAACAAATGACCCCATTCAAAAATGGGGAGAGGACATGAACAGAATATTCACCAGAGAAGAGATTCAAAACGCCTAGAAACACATGAAAAAATGCTCCAAGTCTTTGATTGTCAGAGAAATGTAAATAAAGACAACAATATAATACCACGTCACTCCTGTGAGAATGTCATACATCAGAAAATGTAACAGCACAAAATGCTGGAGAGGTTGTGGGGTCAAAGGAACCCTCTTGCACCGCTGGTGAGAATGTAAATTTGTCCAACCTCTGTGGAGAACAGTCTGGAGAACTCTCAGAAGGTTAGAAATGGACCTACCCTATGATCCTGCAATTCCTCTCCTAGGGATATATCCTAAGGAAGCCAACACAACCATCCAGAAAGATCTGTCTATACATATGTTCTTAGCAGTACAATTTGTAATAGCCAAAACCTGGAAGCAACCCAGGTGTCCAACAACAGATGAGTGGCTGAACAAGTTGTGGTATATATACACAATGGAATACTACTCAGCTTTTAAAAATGGTGACCTCACCACTTTCAGCCGATCTTGGATGGACCTTGAAAAAATCATGTTAAGTGAAATAAGTCAGAAGCAGAAGGATGACTATGGGATGATCTCGCTCTCAGGCAGAATTTGAAAAACAAGATGAGAAAACACAAGTAGAATCTGAACTGGAATCGATGTATTGCACCAAAGTAAAAGACTCTGAGGTAGGTGGGGGGCAGGGAGAATACAGGTCCAAGAAGGATGACAGAGTACCTAGTGGGGGTTGTATTGTTATATGAAAAACTTGAAAATTTTATGCTTGTACCAACTATTGTATTTATTGTAAAATGTAAAACATTAATTCCCAGTCAAGAAATTTCAAAAAAAATACTATCAAATTTATAATGTGAAGACAAATGGTAAGCAATTACTGTTTTGTAACTATTACTAAATTACTTGCTTTAAATAAGATTAATCCTAATATCTTAAAAACTAATTATAATTTCCTTGTCACATAAAAATTAAAAATACAGGAGGTCACGTGGTAGCACAGCGGATTAATCGTACATGGCATGAAACTCAAGGACCAGCTTAAGGATCCCGGTTCTAGCCCCCAGCTCCCCACCTGCAGGGCGGTCGCTTCACAAGCGGTGAAGCAAGTCTGCAGGTGTCTATCTTTCTCTCCTCCTCTCTGTCTTCCACTCTTTTCTCGATTTCTCTCTGTTCTATCCAATAAAAAAATAACAAAAAATAAAAAAATACAATTAAAAGCACAAATATTAAATCAGAGAATTATGATCATACATACACATATTTCATTTGTTCTCACAAATTTGTTTGGTATAATTATTTTACCATTCCTGTTACCATATGTGATAAATTAAGCTTTTGAAATGCTAGGTAACTTCCCAAAGGCAGCATTCCTTCTCACTGGAATAGACAGAACTCCCAGACTCCAAAGTGCAAGCTTTTGACAATTAATTTTCATTATTTTTACCACATAATATATCGCCCATACTATGCTTAAGAAAGACTTTCATGCACTGATATCAGTTTTTTTTTTTAAAAAAAAGCCTCTTAAATAGACTCTACTTTTAAAAATCTAGCAAATAAATAGTAGAAAAAGAATTAAAACAAATGAAGATAACAAAGTATTTAGAGAGAGGGGAAGGAAAGTAGGTCTCTTTTGAAGAAATAGTCAAATATTTGCAAAACTAAAAATAAAAAAATCTAGTAAAAATAAATATATATGCATATATTAAAAATAAGTAATAATTAATAAATGAAAACTTAGTAAAATGGGAAGCTCCTATTTTCTAATTCAGTATTATTAAAGAAATGCTTTCCTTATAGAAACAGGGTGGGAGTATAGATCGACCTGTCAATGCCCATGTCCAGCAGAGAAGCAATTACAGAAGCCAGACCTCCCTCCTTCTGCACCCCATAAAGATTTTTGGTCCATACTCCCAGACAGACAAAGAATAGGGAAACTTCCAATAGAGAGGACCATATGAAACTCTGTTGGTGGGAATTATATAGAACTTACCCCTCTTATACCACAATCTTGTCAATCATTAAGTCACTAGCAAAAAAAAACATTAAAAATGCTTTTCTTGTTTCATGGAAAAGCTTGGTTTTCCTAGCACCGCCATGGCTAAAGTAACAAAGTATTTTTTTATTATCTCAATTTTAACTGCTTTATTTGGGAAAAAATTATTTTTAAGACAGTTATACAATTTTTAGCTAAAATTCTCAAATTTTAATGCATATAAGAATCACTCAAAGATTTCTTTAAATTGCTTATTTATTGCTATAGTCCTCTTGATTCTCTAAACTCATATAGTTGATATGACCTAGAATTTGTTGTTGTTTTTTCAGTCCCATGAAGGGACTGAACCTAGTAACTCAAGTGTATATGACTCCACCAGTAAGTCTCTAGAGTGACATCAAAGCACTGCTTCTCCTGGACCCTAGAAATTTTTTAATCTTTTTATTGGGGGGATTAATAGTCTACAGTCAGCAGCAAATACAGTTGATGATAGAACTATAGTGTAGAATTTCTCCGTTTTGTGCAAAACACTCTAACCCCCAGCCTAGGTCCTCCTTCACCATGACGCACTAGGATTCTCCTAGAGTCTTTTACTTTGGTACAACACATCAAATCAGTCCAATTTCTACTTTGTGTTTTCCCTTATGTTATTATTTCTCAAACCCTGTCTGTGAGTGAGGTCATTCCATATTCATCCTTCTCTTTCTGGCTTATCTCACTTAAGATTATTCCTTCAAGCTCCACCAAAGTTGAAGTAAAGAGGGCTAAATCATCATTTTTAATAGCTGAGTAGTATTCCATTGTATATATATATATATATATATATATATATATATATATATGCCACAACTTTCTCACCCACTCATTTGTTGGGCCACTTAGGTTGCTTCCAGGTTTTGGCTGTTTCAAAATTGTGCTGCTTGTCCAAATAACAAATAAGTAGCTAAAAAAAAAAAAAAAAGTTGTGGTATATATACACAATGGACTACTACTCAGCTATCAAACTGTGCTGCTATGAACATAGGTATACATACATCTTTTTGGATGGGTGTGTATGATTTCTTAGGATATATCCCCAGAAGAAGAATTGCAGGGTCATAGGGTAGGTTCATTTTTAGCCTTCTGATAGTACTCCAGCTTGCTCTCCACAGGAGTTGGACCAATTTACATTCCCACCAGCAGGAGGGTTCCTTTCTCCCCACAACCACTTTAGCATTTGTTGTTGCTATTGTTTCTGATGTATGACATTCTCACAGGGTTGAAGTGGTTGTTGTTTTTATTTGTAGTTCTCAGACAATCAGTGACTTGGAGCTTTTTTTTTTTACATGTGGTATTGGGAAAGTTGAGTTGAAATGTGCAGAAGAATGAAACTGAACAACTATATTTCACCACATATAAAAGTAAACTACAAATGGATCAAGGACTTGAATAGTAGACCAGAAACTATCAAATACTTAAAGGAAAATATTGACAGCACTCTTTTCCATCTAAATTTTATAGGCATCTTCAGTGACATAAGTCCAATTCCAAAACCAATGGAGATGCATCAAATTGAAAAGTTTCTGCATGCAATAGGAACCACCACTCAAAGAGATTCTTTGCAGAATTGGAGAACTTTATATGCCATATATCAGAAAAAAAGATTAATAACTAAAATATATAAAGAGCTCACCAAACTCAACAACAACAAAAGACCCATGAATGAAGTATTCACCAAAGAAAAGACCCAAAAGGCCAACAGAATTTTCATTTTTAATAAGTACTCCTGATAATTCTGATGTGGGTGCTCCTCCAATTTAAGGTTTTAAATAATCCTTTTTGTTAGGTGGGGAAATACTATTTTTGTGTCTATTAGAATTTCTTTGCCATTATATAATATCATACTTTTTGATGGGCATTTATATTGAGACTATTTGTTAATAAAACAAACTATATGATTTGTAAATAACAAATTACATACTATGTCTGTGTCTTGTTAGCTACATGGTTTTCCATTTTTTAGCATATTCTTATTTCTGAGCAAATCAGAAGAGTTTGAATAGGTTTATTCACAGAGAAATTTTAATATCAATAGAAAATCACCACTGTATTTGTGAACAAAACAGTATGAATCTAATAACGAAACATTATTCACAAGCAAAGCTATGTTTTGATTTCATTCATACTATTATATTCCCAACTACTTTTATGGCACTTGCCTTCTTGAATTTGACTAGATCACCATATTTAATACCAAAATCTCATTTGTACTAAATATTCCCACAAAGTATAAAGCTCTACATACATAGAAATTCCCAGTCCACATTCATGTTGTTGAGGCTTAATACTGTCAGTGTGTCAATTTTTGCCAAAATCATCTAAAATTTTCAAAGCAGTTTCTATAAAAATTTTTAGATTATTTTTGTAGACATCAATATACATGCCCTAAAATATGGAAATTCAAAAGACTTAGAATAGTGAAAAATAGTCTAAAAATGAACAGAACTTAATTAATATGCATAGAGATTGGCAGACATTATGCAAAAAAAATCAAGTTCAAATGTTATGTATTTTATGAACTACAAGAAGGTAAGGTAGGAGTTTTTATACACAGGAGAGTGTAAAGGAACACCCAGAGTTCTCTGCTTGCTTGGTGCATCAAGTAATACACTACAGTCTATCTGTTCCCATCATTTCAAGACTATAGAGAAATAACACTCTAGAAGGATAATTTTGTTTCTGATCAGGTCTTCTGACTCTATTTGAATTCAAAAACATTGGTCCAGATGTTCTCTAATGTTCCTCCAATTTTCTCACTTCCTAATCTGATCTTATTAGTTTTATCATAAATTTAATGCTTATGGGCTCTAGAAGCTATCATTTATAACCATACAGCTTATGCATCCACTCTATATATGTAATCATTCACCATTGTAGAACAACAAATCATCATGAAAAAATAATTCCTTATATTACAATTTGTTCCTATGTATTACCGTGTGTAGTATGTTTTCATTGGATTCATACTGTAATTATGTCTGGCAAAATAGCTCATTTGGATAGTGGGCTGTTTTGCCATGTGCAAAACTCAGGTTTGACTCTGGGCTCCACTACATTGAAGGAAGCTTCAGTGCTGTGGTCTCTTTCATTCTCTCCATCTGCCTGTTTCTCATTCTCTGCCTCTATCAAATAAATATGTAAATATATATTGTTATATATATTATAATTCAAATATAATATAAATAGTAGTATCGCTTATGCAACCTAATTACTTTTTTCTTACTTTGACATTTTAATTCCATTTTCCTTTACCTGATTTAATAATATATTTTTTTAAATTCCGCAAATAAAACACTTCAATGAACTAGGTTATTTGGAAATCTGGAATTACCATGTTCAAAGGTGTCAGGTTTTGACATCTCCCCAATACAGCAAATAACCTTGTTTTTTTAAAGGTGTTAGAGAGGGAGGAGAGATGAGAATGGGAATGGGAATGAGAATGAGAGTAAGAACCAGAACATTACTCTGACACATGCAATACCAGGACTTGAATTCAGGACCTCATACTTGAGAGTTTGACATTTTATTCACTTATACTACCTTCCAGGCTGTTCAGATAATCTTTAAAAAATATTTTCCTCCCTTTTATCTGAATCAGGACTAATATATTCATTCCTTTAGAATATTTTTCAACTGGTAGAACAACAGACTTTTATTCCTAAAGTTTCCAGTTCTTCCATCCCCTGAACTGTATATACCAGAGTGCTGTCCTGAGTTGCTTCTATCTCTCTCTCTCTCTCTCTCTCTCTCTCTCTGCCTCATATGAAACTCTATTTCATATGAAACAATAAAGAAATCCATAAAGGAACAGGGAAACATAAATGAGAATATTTGCCCATAATGATTTTCTCTCATTTCTTTACTTACCTTAGTGTCTTATGTGTAAACTTAGCTTTTAATGTATTTCTGACAGGTTTTACAACCATACTGCAGTGGTTTCACAGCTGTAACTAAAAATACCATCTCTGCTGTTCTAATGATCCATGTCTCAAAAACAAACTGAAACCTAGAATTCATGCCTCTGTCTATATTTTATTAATAGTAATAATAATAACAGCTAAATTTCATTGAGAAGTACTAAATATCAGGCATTTCACACAGTTTGTTTCATTTACTCTATAAAATTTTGATATGTACCATTCTTTCCCCATTTTTTAATTTAAAAAACTAAGGTTTACTATTTCCTAATATCATACAGTATATAAAAGCAGTGCTACACTAGACAATGTCTTTAAATACTGTCATATTGCCTCTCACATAATTATTTGCAAAAGTAAATGATTTGTTTTCTTAAAAAACTCAGTGTTGTTTCTTATTTTCTCTTCTAAGCATAAAATTTCAGGGCATGATTATTATTTTTTAAATATTTTATTTATATACACCTTTGATATAACTAGAAATTGAAGAAAGGGAGACAAAGAAGGAGAGAGAGAGAGAGAGAACTGTAGCACCATTTCACTAATTGTGAAGCTTGTTGCAGGTGAAAACCAGGGGCTTGAACCTGGATCCATGCACACTGTGATGTGTATGCTCAACGATGTGTGCCACTGCCTAGCCCCCCAGGGCATCATTATTATATTGCTGCATGATTATAGATAATGTAGAAAAAAACTATACTACTTTTGTTTCCGATTTCATTATAGAAAAACCTATATTTCAGTCCTGATTTCTTCATTGTGTCATCTTAAATGTCCTCTTTAAATTCTCTGTGCCCCAATTCCTCACCTTTAAAATTAATGTAACTTATTTTGCTTAACATGACTATATTGAGAACAAAAATGTCTAAAAGCAATTGGCAAGATCGAAAATACTATGCAAATATAAAAGTAGGTCAATAATGAAGTGTCCTTTTTAGCCTCTGAAGCTTATTTTTCTAGTTAATTAACAATGCCTTCATTTGGCAGTAAACTATGTAACTATTTTATACTGGTCATCATCCACACAAAATGCAAACTTTTGACTGCAAAAAAAAAAAAATTCCACCAAACTTATGATATTGCTAGGTTTATATTTTCTCTACCCTCACAAACTGGTTACTCAGCTAGCCCAGTAAAAAACATCCTCTTCTAAATTCTTTCAGTTAATCTCCTAGTAAAACCCTTCAACTGCTCCCCTGCAAGTGATAACCCATACATCATATCACATTGATATGATGTTTGTGTTTGTGTTTCTAGGACAAATTTCAATGCCACTCCTCATCCCTTCCCAAAAGGATATCCCCATATCTTAACAACCCCTAAGTCTACATTCCCCAATTCCCTCTCCAATGAGCAAAACAATTCTCTAACATTCTTGGCTCCTTTATTCTGAGTTTTAACAAGATCCAAATGTCTGTGTCTATTCAAGTTTGGGGAGATGAAATCTCTCATTTCATTAAAAAAAATTCCACTTTGATATGAAAGAAATATCTCTACTTTTAAGCAAATATATTGTTCTTTCTTATTTTTTTCTTTTCTTCCCTTTTTTTTTTTTTTTTAAAAACCCTCTTCAACACTGCCCTTTCCTTTTATTTGGGACACTTTTTTTCCTGTAGACTCCAGCATTCTTCCCATCTCCCTACACCCTCCCTTCCCAAACCTGGCGTCCTGGAGAGAACTGGGCATGCTCAGAAGCCACAGCTGATTCCGGGATGCATACTGGAACCTTTTTTTTTTTTTTTTTTTTTTTGCAGATTTTGAGTCCAGTAAGAGCAGTAAGGTCCTAAAAATACCGGATCCCAGAATCAGCTCAATCTCTGCTGAAGCGTCAATTGATTTAAAGATTTAGTAAACGTCTAGAAATGGACTCGGAAATTGACAGCTTACTTCCAGCCCCTGGTATGCAGGTGGTTAAGGAACCTGAACAACAGAGCTGAAAACAACCCCTTGGTCTGGTTTGGTACAGGGAGACTATTCTTGATATCTGTGCTGTGTTCGCTGTAACAAATGGCTTGAAGCTAATGTTGGATATTTCTATAGTGTACAGAAAACATTGCATTGAAAATATTATTTTCTTTTGTATAGAGCAACTTCAACAGTTGCACATTGAGAAAAATATTGCCTAAAGAGCTACAAAGTCAGTGACCCAGCATAGAGATTGTGGGGCAGATAGGCAAATCAACTACTTGATTTATGAAGGAATTAGATCGAGGGAAGTGATTTAAGACCCAGAGACAAACAGCCTATTTCCAAGTGACAGTTCAGGAACCTTTTGAATGTTCAAATATGAATTGTGTGTTTACCCCCCCTTCAAAAAATGCACGTCTTCTTTGTATGTGAACCATGACACATTTCTCTTTGAGAGAAACTGACAGCACACTCATATACACACACCACAATGCTGTTCTTTGCCCTGGCTCCTGCAGAGATTAAATCTAGTGCTGTAAGAGCATAAGATTCCCTTACCTCACGGTCCTATGAGGCATTGGGGGTGGGGGTGGGGGTGGAGAGTTATCATGGACGGAATATGATAAAGGGGGGAATTCTTTGCAGGGGCTTGACCATCACTGCACAGCCTTAAAAAAGAGAGAGAGATAGGCAATAACAGGCAAGAGAGACAGCTGTCCCTGCTGCTTGAAACCTAGTCATCTCTTCAAACAGCAGCAAACATGAGACATTTTACTGCCGTAGTGCATCCATATTGGGGGGGGGGGGATCGTGTGCTTTGCATTTGCATTATGCATTTCAGTCACCCCAAATGGGAGGAAACCCCAGTCCATATGCCGTAAGAGCTGTCCCTTAACCCAAAAGTCCACTCGAAGCACATAGCTGGCAGACCATTTATTTGCCTGACAGGTTTTGCTGCATATGCGGGTAATCTACATAACAGCAGGTTGTCTCTTACCGTTGGCAGCAGCGGCTCCATTTGCGCTCCCTGATCTTTAATCTCCATGTTTTGTAAAGCCTCTGGAATAAGCACCTTTCTCTGCAGTGTCTTCAGTGTCTTACACTCAGCCCCGGCACTCGCTCTGCTTAGTATTCGGATCAGGTATCTCTGAAGCAGGAGGCAATTGCACACTCCAACTCACCACAGTCACATGGCTCATACTCACTCGGGCTGCCGGCCAGGTTTTGCACTAAATGCTTTGGATCCCTTGGCTGGCAAGAGAGATCCTTCAAGACCCGTATCACCGCCCACACCTGCCTAACTCGTATAAAATACAGTCTACAGTGTCACCAGTCTGATGGACATTAGCTGTCTCACCTAAAATGTTAATTTCTCAGATTAGTGGAAGGTGGACTCAAATTCGCTTGCTTGGCCAAATACTGATTTTGATTCTCCCTCGGATTTTGAACTTTGAGGCAATTCGCTTTACTCCCAGATCCTTTTGGAGACACAATTCAAACAAGATCTTAATAAGGTTTACTGGGTATCTTGTTCTGAATAGCTGGAGGGGTCTTTAAAAATTAACTAAAACACAATAACAATAATAACTACAACAACAATAAAAAACAACAAGGGCAACAAAAGGGAAAATAAATAAATAAACTGGTACTGGGGCCAGGAAGATAACACAGTGGTTATGCAAAAGACTTTATTCCCTAAGGTTCCAAGGCCTTGGGCTTTATTCCTGGCACCACCATAAGCCAGAGTTGAGTAGTAATCTGATTAAAAAAAAAAAATTTACTAAAACAACATCAAAACTTATGTCTTAGACTTAAAATCACTAACAAAAATCAGACATTTAGGTATTACTGATTTAATAAGAATTGGATAAAAAGCTACGGGCTACTTTTTAATTATAAGAATCCTAGTAAGTCATGCACTATTAATAAGATAAATTTTCTATAATAATTTCCCAATCAAAATGGGAAAAAGAATTTTGACAGTAGCAATGATCATGACATTAAAATGCTCTGATAAAGCAGTAAATCTAATAACAGCAGTCCAAGCAAAACTTAAAGGAAAAAAAAAAAGTGGTAGAGGACTTACTAACTAATCCTTGTAAGAAAAGGAATCATTCAGATAAGCTATTTTCCATACTGCACATCACAGGTAGATGACCTATGTTTTCCTCCTCCATGAAGTTCTTTAGATCATTTTATAAAATATAAGTCATTATGATTAGTATATTTGAGTGTCAAATTTGTACAAAGCACATGAAAATAGTACTAAGGAGTTAAATAACAAGATGTCTGTGGTCTGGCAAAGTAACTCACTTGGATAATGTGAGTTTTTGCCTTCTCATAAATAGGCAAAACCCAGGTTCAAATCCAACCCCCACTTCAATGAGGTGGTATATTTCTGTCTATCTATAATTTTTTTAAAGTCCTTCAGAGGCAGTAAGTTCCCAGAGATGACAAAAAATACTTTAAAGACGAAATAAGATATCTGTCATACTAGGAATCTACTAACTTGGGGCTCAGTTTGACTTTCTACCACAGAATGATGAATTAAAATTCCCTTCCCACTCTAGAAACTGCATGAGATGATCACAAACAATTTATTAGCATAAAAATGATAACTTCACTTTGAAATTATTTCTAATTTATCAGGATACCCAAATTACCTCATTTTTCTTTTATCTTAATTTTTTTATTGGATAGAGACAGCCAGAAATCAAGAGGGAGAGGAGTGACAGAGAGGGAGAGAGACAGAGAGACACCTACAGCACTGATACACCATTTGTGAAGCTTTCCCCCTGTATGTGGGGACCAGGGTCTCAAACCTGGATCTTTGTGCATTATAACATATGTGCTCAGTCAAGTGGGTACCACCTGGCCCCTTTACCTTATCTTTCTTTAAAATAAATTTATATATAACTTACATCATGCATTGTTCTAGGGAACAAAGAAAGAGCAGGAAAGGCATCACAGTGCTGAAGTTTCTTCCAGTGTGGTGAGGTCTGGGCTTAAGCCTGGGTCACAAAGATGGCAAAAACAAGCACCTTCCCAGATGAGCTATCTTGCCAACCTTACCTAACTTTCTACCAACATTTCCCAGAAAAATGTGTATTAAAACATAGGTATTGGGAGTCAGGCGGTAGCGCAGCGGATTAAGTACACATGGCACAAAGTACAAGAACTGGTATAAGGATCCCAGTTCGAGCCCTTGGCTCCCCACCTGCAGGGAAGTCTCTCTCCCCGTCTCTGTCTTCCCCTCCTCTCTCCATTTCTCTCTGTCCTATCCAACAACAACAACAGCAACAGCAACAGCAATAATAACTACAACAATTTTTTAAAAAGGGCAACAAAAGGGAAAATAAATATTTTAAAAAATTTTAAATACATAGGTATTTAGCTAGAACAGCCATTTATTGTTTCGTATATGTTGAACTACTATTTCTACCAGTAGCAAGACATAACCAGTTTCAACAGTATACTTTATACATCTAAAAATCAATAATGCCCAGCTTCCTAAAGTTCTCTAACCCAACATGCTATGTGCTAGACTAGCAAAGCCAAACTGGAGAGGATGGTTTCATCTATGAATGGCTTCATCTATGAATGGTTTCATCAATGAATGGTTTCATCTGATGATCGTTATCTCTACCTTAGAATTCTAAAAACTTAAAATTAAGGCCTATAAACTGAGACAATGTATTCTCCCTCACACTAAAAAGATCTTAAGAGCCCCCCTCCTCCACCTTCAGGGAGGAAGCTTCATGAGAGTAATGAAACAGGTCTATAGGTGTCTATCTTTCTTTCTCCCTTTCAATTTTAGAAAATAACCTAAAAAAGAAAAAAGGTAGAAAAATGGCTGCATGGAGATAATCCTGGTGGCAATGGAGGGAGGACTAATTTATGAAGAAAAGCATCCTATGTAACGGAATTTCTACTAATAAAATCATGGAATTGAGGACACCCTAGAAGATAAACTTCTTTACTGATATGCAAATTCAAGAGGTAAAAGAAGAACAGAAGGTAGGGAAAAGGATATCCAAATTTCATGAAAATTTTCTTAAGAAAATTACTGTCAACCTTGGAAGTTCTGTTGTCTTTGACATAATATATGCAAAGAAGTAACTGGAGACAACATTTTTGAAAAATACTTTGAAGTACATTTTAAATCTCTCCAAGCCCACTACCATCAAAATTTCCTTGGATCCTAGGTGATTAAGCCCTGTTATGTTAACAACAAAATTAAAAAATATAATGGGTTCTTACTTAGAAATCAAGTGAGATTTCATTAGTATTATTTGACAGTCATGATTTTCTATACTACATTAAATATTACAAGACTGAATTTGTTCAGGAAACCAAATGTTTTATAGTTTTATAGTCTGGTTTACTTTTAGTCAGTCCTACTATGTGAGAGGCACTGTGCAACATGCACTATTTCCAGTTATACCTAACAATATTAAATTGGAATTTTCCACCCTGAAAAATGCAAGAAAAGTAGCCATTTATCACAAGGCAATCATACAGACAAAGGAATTACAGAAAAGACTAAACAGAAAAGCCACCTTCTTCTCCAAACTCCCTTGTTGTAGTCAGGAGAAAAAGAATACCACTACGATGGTGTGTTTCCTTCCTTGTTCTATCCTGCACCCTGGGACTCTTGCTGACTTCAGTTTTTACTAATCCCTGAAGTAGACAAATCAGCATGGATTCAGCTGTACTTTAGTTCCTACCTCCTTCTGCTATTTTAAACCCTGGGGGTTAAGAAATAAACATTAATACAATGTTTATCTTAAAGAGCTCATCAAATATTAAGTATATTTTGAGAAGTCACTTGTTTCTAAAAGTTGTTGCCAACATCAGTATTCAAAAAAAAAAACTTTTCAGAATGGTATTATTGGGTTTCTGGCTCAGATCTTCACTTTGATTTTGTTTTCCTTTATTGTATAAAATAGCTAAAATTCAGTTAGTTGATAAGTTTAGAAATATTAATACTGTAATAGTGTTAATATTTGCTCAAGACTAGCATTTTCAAAAATTACTCTTTTTACATATTAAAATGTAGCATAGCATTGTTTATATCACTTACTTACAATATGAACATTTTTTACAACCCCAAAGCATCATGCATGTTCTGATTCCACTGCTTCTGGGCTAGTTTTTTTTTATTGGATATAGACAGCCAGAAATTGAGAGGGAAGGGTGGGATAGAGAGGGAGAGAGACAGAGAGACACCTGCAGCACTGCTTCAGCACTTGTGAAGCTTTCCCCATGCAGGTGGGGACCAGGGACTTGAACCTGAGTCCTTGCACATTGTAACATGTGCACTCAACCAGGTGCATCAACACCTGGCCCCAGGGCTAACTTTTTAAAATTCTTTCACTTTTGAGACTAAGAGAGATATAACAAGGGAGAGACACTACAGCTCTTCTCCAACATTTATGGAGCTTCCCACCTAGTGCTGTGGAGAGTTCGTGTGGTTTCCAGGTTCAGAACTGAGCTTTTATACATGGTAAGGTGCATATCCTACCTGGTGGAGTATCTGCTGGTGTCTATATACTTATTTATTTATTTATTTATTTATTTATTTATTTATTTTGCTACCAGGGTTATCACTGGAGCTGGGTGCCTGCATGACAAACCCACTGCTCCCAGAGCCATTTTTCCCTTTCTTTTTTATTAGCTAGGACAGAGATAAATTGAGAGGGAGGGAAGGGAAAGAGAAGAGGGAAGAGAGACAGATGCATGCAGACCTATTTCACCACTCGTGAAGCTTGCCACCTGGTGGTAAGTGGTGGTAGGGTCTTGAACCCAGGTACTCATGCTTGGCAATGTGTGTGCTCAACTGGGTGAGCCACTGCCTGGTCCCTCTCTATATACTTCTTACATATAAATACTTATCATTCTGTACTTCTAAACATTGGGACCTATACAAGTATAAAGAGTACTATATACCATATAATAGGTTTGGTAGATCTATCAATCCAAAAGTGGTTAATCAAATTTGACAAGATCAAAAAATACCAGAGACTCTTTCTTGACTGTCTTAAAAATATGCCATTTGACTACTAGATAAAGGAGTAATAGGGCCAGGAGATAGCTTATCTGGTAGAGCACACACTTCACCATGTGCAGGAACCCAGGTTCAAATGCCCAGTAGCACATGGGAACACCATACATAGAACAGGGGGAAGCTCCATATACAATGGAGTACCACTATAGTCTCTCTCTCTCTCTCTCTCTTTCTTTCTTTCTCCGTGTGTGTGTGTGTGTGTGTGTGTGTGTGTCTGAATTTGAAAAGAAAAAGTTCACCAGAAGCAGCAAATTTACACAAAATAATACTAAAAGTAACAAAAGGGGCAACACACCTGGCTGAGTACACATGCTACAACGGACAATCACCTGGTTAGAGCCACCACACCCTACCTGCAGGGTAAAAGCCTCACAGCTAGTGAGGCAGGTCTGCAGGTCTCTCTCTTTCTCTTTCCTTATTTCCCCTTACCCACTCAATTACCCTCTGCCCTAATTAAAAAAAAAAAAAAAAAAAAAAAGGAAAGAGAGTGGGGGAATGGCTGCCAGGAGCAATGGATTCATTGTACAGGAACCCAACCCCAGCAGTAACTCTGGTGGCAAAAAGAGAAAAGAAAAGAAAAATAAACAAAAATAATTACAATAACATCACAGAATAAGAAAGTCCACTCCAAATCTAGTATACAGTAAGAAACTTCAAGATGAATATATATGGAGGATCCTTACTACATGTATTTACAACTTTTTAAATAACTCTTTTGCTTTCTCTCTTTCTCTGTAGAAAAGCAAAAGAGATATTTTAAAGACTGCAAAATTCCCTGGGCAGCTGACCTCACCAAAGTGTCATAGAACCCCACCTCCCCAGAGCCCTACCCCACTAGGGAAAGATAGGAACTGGTTGGGGGTATAGATGGACCTGTCAATGTCCATGTCTGGTGGAGAAACAGTTATAGGATCCTGAACTCCCACCTTGTGCACCCCATAAAGACCTTTAGTCTATACTCCCAGAGGGATAGAGAATAGGGAAACTTCCATTGGAGGGAGTGGGATGTAAAACTCTAGTGATGGGAATTGTATGAATTTTACCCCTCTTATCTCAGAATCTTGTTGACCATTTTTAAATCACTAATAAAAAAATGCAAATTTAATTACATTTATAGATGTCCTTGGGGCCTACATGAATGATCAACTATTAAAAAAAAGAACATATGAGATAAGAAATGAGGGACAATATCACAAAATTGGACTAATGCTCCAACTTAAAAATTCCTCTTCTCTTAATTCAAGATTGAGTTTTAGGAATGGGGACAGATAGCATAATGGTTATGCACAGAGTTTCTCATACATGAGACTCTAGTGTCCCAGGTTAATCCCCAGTGCTGAGGTGAGCAGTAAGTGCTCTGGTTTAAAAAAAAAAAAATTATAATGTACCCATTGAGGGAAACTAATACAAGACCTAATCTAGTCTAAATACTAGAGGGCAGCATGTCATCTTAATTCAATAAACACATAAATACCTACCATATGCTAGCAACTATAAAGAAACAAAGAAGACATAAACACTGAATTTACAGGTTATAGTTTAGAAGAAAAGAAATATGTCATTTAGCAAATTCTTAAGCACATGCATGTGTAAAAATCTGAGGTAGACCTGAAAACAAAATGATTAACTTTTAATAGCATTTTTCTCACCCTTGCTATAGAGATTTAAAATACTTAAGGTATTTCTTTTTGTTATGTAAACAAGAAATAAATGCATGGCTCAACTTATTATTTCTCCAATTATCAGCCTTTAAGACTAATTATCGCTGTCTTTGTTAAATGATCCTGAATGTATCATTCCTATTCATGACTTGAAAATAATCAATGTCACACTTATTACAGATTTAATCTTGTAACTAAATAATTCTTAACTTGTTCTTTTTCTATACCAAGTTATGAAGAGTTGTAGTAAAATAATTATTATTCACTGTCTCATGTGTGAATTTTACTATATATTCTCAAATGATGAAAAATAAGCAAAATCTCTCGTGTTTACCACTGAATTTATACTGTTAGTAAAAGATGACAAATACTATAAAAAGAAATATAAATTAAAAATAAAAAATCGTACTTGTACAATTTCTCAGCTTCATCACAAGCAACCAGAACTATTAGTGAACAGACTGAGCACACACATTTACATATTTTAGTCTTTCCTAAAACTTGGATTTTGTTCTAATTTTTCTGTAATTTTCAGAGAATTCTACATCTTCTAGACCTTTCTACATTATTTACTTAGAAATTATTGTTTTGGTCTAGAAAAGAAAAAAAGTATATCTGAAACTTTAACTTGGACAAATCATAAAATAATTTTTTTAAGTTTTTACTAGTCAGTTCTGAGGAGATTTATTAAGTATCTGTTTTGTTCTTAAGTAAGATGTAATCTCTTTCTCCTGAAGGAAAAAAAAAAGAGCTAATGATTTAGTTTACTGAGTTGAGAAGAGAATAAAATGTCCAGGATAGATGTCAGGGAAGTGGTGAAGTAGATAAAATGTTGGACTCAAAAGCATAAAGTCCTATATTCAATATCAGGAAACATAATTGCTAGAATGATGCTCTTGTCACCTCTCTAGTCACTTTCTCCATAAAAACGAATTATATTTCTTTGAAAGAATAAAATGTGTAGAATTCTAAAGGAGGAACTACCTGTCTAACTAAGAAGTAAGGGGAAAGATGAGACTTGAAACTAAAGAATGATTAGTGTCTATCCAGACAAACAAGATCAAAAAAATATTTCACTCAGGGAGTTTTTCGAAATTTATAGTATGAAAACAAAATAACATGGTCCCCACCTGCAAGGAGGATGAGAAAAGCTTCATCAGTGGTGAAGCACAGCTACAAGTGTTTGTTTTCTCTTCTCTCCCTATCTCCCTGTCCTTCTCAATTTCTGTCTCTATCCAAAAAAAAAAGAAGGAAAGAAAGAGAGAAAGAAAGGAAGGAAGGAAAGAAGGAAGGAAGGAAGGAAGGAAGGAAGGAAGGAAGGAAGGAAGGAAGGAAGGAAGAAAAAGAACATGAAAAAATAAAAAAGGTTGCCATGAGCAGTGAATTTGCTATACAGGCACCAAACCCCAGAAATAACCTTCATGGCAAAAATAAAGAAAAGAAAAGAAAAGAAGAGAAGAGAAGAGAAGAGAAGAGAAGAGAAGAGAAGAGAAGAGAAGAGAAGAGAAAAAGAAAAAGTCAGTCATACTCCTGCCACCCAGAGATAATCATTATTAATATTTCAGTATGTGCTACATGTAGATTGATTTTTTTATCATTTTATTGAGGGGTTAATGGTTTACTGTACATCTGTTGATATGATATGTATCTTCAAAATATACTTACCCCCCAACTTAAGTCCTTTGCTCTAATACCTTCTCCATCCCTCCCTTCTCCTCCTTCCTCACCATCTTTTGCTTTGGTGTAGTTTACCCCACTCAGCCCAAATTTCATTTTGCATCTTCCCCTTCCATCCTTTTTTCTTAAGTTCTACCTGTAAGTGAAACCATCTAACATTTGACTTCCTTTTTATAGATCCTTTTGAAAATATAAGGGTGATAGAGGAGCAAGGTGGCAATTATTTATTATTTGTACCATATTTTAAACATCAAAATCGTCTGTTATTATATGAGATGGAAGAACTGATTAGAAAAAATAGGGAGTCGGGCTGTAGTGCAGCAGGTTAAGCGTAGGTGGCACAAAGCACAAGGACCAGTGTAAGGACACCGTTTCAAGCCCGGGCTCCCCACCTGCAGGGGAGTCGCTTCACAAGCCGTGAAGCAAGTCTGCAGGTGTCTATCTTTCTCTCCCCCTCTCTGTCTTCCCCTCCTCTCTCCATTTCTCTCTGTCCTATCCAACAACAATAATGACAACAATAATAACTACAACAATAAAACAACAAGGGCAACAAAAGGGAATAATAAAATAAATTTTAAAAAAAGAAAAAATATATATTCAAGGCTGGCAAAATAGCTCACTTGGATAGTGTGCTGCTTTGCTGTGTTCATAAGCCATGCTCAAGCCAAACCCTCACTGCATTGAAGAAATCTCAATATTGTGATTTCTTTCCTCCTTCTCTCTCTCTCTCTCTCTCTCTCTCTCTACCTCTTTCTCTCCCCCCTCTATACTTCCTTGTCTCTATCTAGAAAAAAAAAAGGAAGGAAGGAAGGGAGGGAGGGAGGGAGGGAGAAAAAAAGAAGGGGAAAGAAAAAGAAAATATGCTCAACAATTTGTTTGACTTTGTATGTTAACTCTCTTTTCAGTCACCAGGTTCCAGATGCCATCAGGATGCCGGCCAGGCTTCCCTGGATTGAAGACCCACCAATGTGCCCTGGAGCTCAGCTTCCTCAGAGCCCCACCCTACTAAGGAAAGAGAGAGGCAGACTGGAAGTATGGACCAACCAGTCAATGCCCATGTTCAGCGGGGAAGCAATTACAGAAGCCAGACCTTCTACCTTCTGCAACCCTCAACGACCCTGGGTCCATGCTCCCAGAGGGATGGAGAATGGGAAAGCTATCAGGGGAGGGGGTGGGATATGGAGATTGGGTGGTGGGAATTGTGTGGAGTTGTACCCCTCCTACCCTATGGTTTTGTTAATTAATCCTTTCTTAAATAAAAAAAATTTTTTAAATTAAAAATAAAGGGAGTCGGGCTGTAGCGCAGCGGGTTAAGCGCAGGTGGTGCAAAGCACAAGGACCGGCATAAGGATCCCGGTTCGAACCTCCGCTCCCCACCTGCAGGGGAGTCGCTTCACAGGCGGTGAAGCAGATCTGCAGGTGTCTATCTTTCTCTCCTCCTCTCTCCATTTCTCTCTGTCCTATCCAACAACGACAACAACAATAATAACTACAACAATAAAAAAACAAGGGCAACAAAAGGGAATAAATAAATAAAATAAATATTTTTTAAAATATATATATTGAAATCATATTATTAAATAAATAAATAAATAATAAAAAAAAGAAAATACGATTCAAACAACCTCTTAAAAATCACCCTTTACTGCCCGACTCTGAAGGGAGGCTGGGTCATCCTACTCTATCACTGTAGGAAGACTTGTCCTGAGATGAGTGCAGCATAGAATGTTCCCATCTGTGACCATGGACTGCAAAGAAAGACTGACAGGGACTTCAAGGTTACACAGGCTTCTAAGCTAAATATAAATAGATATGGGCCCTGTGTCAGATCTTTGGGATAAATAGTTAATTGTAGGTACAAATTTTCATAAAGTTTGGGAACTACTCTCTGCCCTAATACAACTTTTAGTTCTATTCTTAACTCTGACACTGCCAGGCTAGTGTGAGGGTGTTTCTTCTCAGGCACGTGCTCTCTGGGTTGGAGAGAACTCGACTGGAGCCAACTTGGGCTGTCTTCTGCTTACTCAACACCATGGGAGAGAGACCAGGAACTCATGGTGGAGCAGGAAGGCAATGTGTCTTTATTGATCAGAGACAAAGCTTTTATATATTTAGAACCGGAAGTGGCAAGTCGGAAAAGGAAATGGCTAGGAAAGGGGATGGAGAAAAGGAAAGAGCTGGAAGGTGGAAAGCTTCCATAGCAAGGGTTGCTAGGGTTTTAACTGGCAAGATTAATGTACCCTGCAAGCAGGGCATGTCTCAAGGTAGAAAGAAGATAGATCAAAGGTGGGGATCTTTCAGGCAAAACTATGATTATGTAAATAGACCATAGTGTCAGCAATGGAGGATGGAGCAGGGGGGCTGCCCAACATGACACCATCTTCCCAGACAGTATTTTTAGTACACCTTCATGTTAGCTATCAAGATGAAGCAAAAATTAATAAAGTCACATACCTAAAATAGACTTCCTAGCTTTTATTCACCCTAAGATCCTTATTCTCATCTACTCTATTCCTACTTTATGGTCCCCATTTATTAAACATATATACCTTCAAGCAAAAGTGCACAATAACTTCAGTGAGTCAAAAAATGGAGCAAGAAAGGGGAGTCTGGCAGTAGCATGGGGGCTAAGGGCACGTGGCACGAAGCACAAGGACCACTGTAAGGATCCCAGTTCAAGCCCCCAGCTCTCCACCTGCAGGGGAGTCGCTTCACAGGTGGTGAAGCAGGTCTTCAGGTGTCCAACTTTCTCTCCCCCTCTCTGTCTTCCCTCCTCTCTCCATTTCTCTCTGTCCTATCCAACAACGACAATAATAACTACAACAGTAAAAATAAATAAAAATTTAAAAATGAAGCAAAAAAGTAGAAAAAACTAAAAAGACATCATAAAGTACCTAATTAAATAGTTTCTATTTAGACCTAGATACCCTCCTTAACTACCTGCTATTAAACGTCCCACAGTCACTCCAAAGCTAACTGTGTCACACAAAGTAAGGACTACCAAAGATGAATAAAGGCAAGAGACTAGCATACTTTAACAATGATGCTTTAGTCATTTAGTCATTTAGTCTTTAGTCACAACCAGGCCACCCCATCACCTGGGGCCCTAGTCAGGGAGCCTTGGGATTCCCCCACATACATTATGGGCCCAGACCTCAAACAGATCCCTCTCCCCACTGTCACTGGTCATCTCCATCAGAAACAACACAATGGACCCCTTTGTGGACCCCTATAGGACCTTGCCCTCAATGTGAATCAGTAATAGTAGGGAATGTTCCATTCTCTGAAGGGAGGTTGAACAACATACTCTACCTACTACCCGAGGAAGATGGGTTCTGAAATTAGTGCAGACTGAATGTGCCTAGCCATAACCACAGAATGTGAGTTCAGACCTACAGGAATGCAGAGGTTACATAGGCTCTTGTTCTGAATATGGGCCCCAGATCAAACTGGTGGGGTTTATAGTTAACAATATTTGTATAATTCCCTCATATTTTGGAGCTACTCTTTTCCCTGATCCATCTTTCTAGTCCTTTTTCCAACTATGACACCATTGCCCCAGACAATAACCTGGGCCCACCTGCATAGTAGATGTCAGGCACAAGCAAAAATAGTAAAGCCATGGGCCCTCTGGAATATACCTAAAACAGACCTACTAGCTTTTTTCAAAAGGAAGACCACAAATCTTCATCTGCAATATTCTTGCCTTTAGGCTCATGATCAGTCAAAAATTTGTTCTGCTTTATATCTTAACTCTTTTTCAGTCACCAGGTTCCAGATAATACCATGATGTCAAACCAACTTCCTTGGGCAGAGGACTTCACCAATGTGTCTTGGAGCCCCACTTCCCCAGATCCCTGCCCCACTAGGGAAAGAGAGAGACAGGATGGGAGTATGGATCAACCTTTCAATGTCCATGTTCAGCGGGGAAGCAATTACAGAAGCCAGACCTTCTAACTTCTGGACCAGACAATGATGCTGGGTCCATACTCACAGTGGGATAAAGAATAGGGAAGTTTTCAAGAGTGGGAATTGGATATGGACTTCTGGGATGGGAATTTTGTGGAAATGTACCCCTCTTATCCTATAGTCTTGTCAATATTTCCATTTTATAAATAAAAAAAGAAGAAAAAGAAATAATAGTCAACCCATATCTGTGACCTTGGGAGAACTTTTGCAGTTTTAATGGAAGGAATGGGGACACAGAACTCTGGTAGTGGGAACAGTGTAGAATTATGCCCATGATATCTTATAATTTTGTAAGTCAATATTAAATCACTAGTAAAATAAAATTTAAAATAGCTGCTTCCAAAACCAAAATAGCCACACATTTCAGTGAAATAAAATTAAAAATTCATAAATGGGCCGCCATATCTAAATCCAACTAATTTTTGACAAGAAGACCTAAACCATTGAATGGTGAAGGGAGAGTCTCTTCAACAAAAGGTGTCAGGAAAATTGAATAGAAACATGTAAGCAGGTAAAATTGAGCCATCACATAACATTCAAAGATTCAAATCTAACAGAAAAAAATAAATAAATAAAGGCAAAAATAAACCAATAGGGCTACATCTAATCAATAAAGCATATCAATGCTGCTTCACATTTAGGTTTCTTCAAGTGCATTCAGAAAAGACTGAAAAGGAAACATACGAGCTGGGACCATAATCAGGGAGTCCTGAGTCTCCCAAAAAGACCTGATGGGCCTAGACCTCAAATAAATCCCTCTCTCCATTGTTTCTGGTCATCTCTATCAGGAACAACAAAATATACCCCCTTGTGAGCCCCCATTGGACCTTGCCCTCAACCTGGATCAACAATGGTAAAGAAATGTTCCAAACTCCAAAGGAACATACATACTGTATGCTACACCTGAGGAAAATGGGTCAATACTCGGGCAGCATGGAATGTTCCTACTCATGACCACAGAATGTGAGCTCAGATCTAGAGGTATGTAGAGGTCACACAGGCTCCTAAGCTAATTATGGGCCCCAGATCACATCAAATTGATGGGGTTTACAGTAATATTTATACACCTTTCCCATATTAGGAAGCTAGTCTCTTTCCTGATCCAGCTTTCTGGTCTTTTTCCCAGCCATGACATCATCTCCCCAGACAATAATTAGAATTCACCTGCATATATAGCAAGGTGTCAGGCTACAAAATCAGTGTACAAAAATCAGTGGCATTAATTTATGCAAACACTAAATCTGAAGAAGACATCCAGAATTCAATCCCATTTACTGTTACAGCAAAATCAATAAAATACCTAGGAATAAAGTTGACCAAAGAAGTAAAAGACTTGTATACTGAAAACTATGAGTCGCTACGCAAGGAAATAGAAACTGATACCAAGAAACGGAAAGACATACCATGCTCATGGATTGGAAGAATAAATATCATCAAAATGAATATTCTCCCCAGAGCCATATAAAAATTTAATGCAATACCCATCAAAGTTCCACCAAGTTTCTTTAAGAGAATAGAAGAAACACTACAATCATTTATCTGGAACCTGAAAACACCTAGAATTCCCAAAACCATCTTGAGGAAAAGAAACAGAAATGGAGACATCACACTCCCAATCTCAAACTATCTTATAAAGCCATCATCATCAAAACAACATGGTACTGGAACAAAAACAGGCACACAGACCAGTGGAACAGAATTGAAAGTCCAGAAATAAATCCCCACACCTATGGACATTTAATCTTTGATAAGGGGGCCCAAAGTATTAAATGGAAAAAGGAGGCTCTCTTCAATAAATGGTGCTGGGAAAACTGGGTGGCAACATGCAGAAGAATTAAATTGAACCACCTTATCTCATCAGAAACAAAAATCAACTCCAAATGGATCAAAGACCTGGATGTTAAACCAGAAACAATCAAATACTTAGAGGAAAACATTGGTGAAACACTTTCCCACCTACACCTCAAGGACATCTTTGATGAAATAAACCCAATTGCAAGAAAGACTAAAGCAGAAACAAACCAGTGGGACTACATCAAATTGAAAAGCTTCTGCACAGCCAAAGAAACTATTAAACAAACAAAGAGACCCCTCACAGAATGGGAGATCTTCACATGCCATACATCAGACAAGAGAATAATCACCAAAATATATAAAGAACTCAGTAAACTTAGCAACATAAAAGCAAATGACCCCATCCAAAAATGGGCAGAGGATAAGAACAAAACATTCACCTCAGAGGAGATCCAAAAGGCTAACAAACATATGAAAAACTGCTCTAGGTCACTGATTGTCAGAGAAATGCAAATTAAGACAACATTGAGATACCACCTCACTCCTGTAAGAATGGCATACATCAAAAAGGACAGCAGCAACAAATGCTGGAGAAGTTGTGGGGACAGAGGAACCCTTTTGCATTGCTTGTGGGGATGTAAATTGGCCCAGCCTCTATGGAGAGCAGTCTGGAAAACTCTCACAAGACTAGACATGGACTTTCCATATGATCCAGTAATTCCTCTCCTGGGGTTATACCCCCAAGGACTCCATAACACCCAACCAAAAAGAGGTGTGTACTCCTATGTTCATAGCAGCATAATTCATAATAGCTAAAACCTGGAAGCAACCCAGATGCCCAACAACAGATGAGTGGCTGAGAAAGCTGTGGTATATATACACAATGGAATACTATACAGCTATCAAGAACATTGAACCCACCTTCTCTGACCCATCTTGGACAGAGCTAGAAGGAATTATGTTAAGTGAGCTAAGTCAGAAAGACAAAGATGTGTATGGGATGATCCTACTCATCAACAGAAGCTGAGAAAGAAGATCTGAAAGGGAAACTAAAAGCAGGATCTGACTAAATTGAAAGTAGGGCACTAAAGTAAAAACCCTGTGGTGAGGGGTAGACATGTGGCTTCCTGGGCCGACGGGTGGGTGGGGATGGGGGGGTGGAATGGGACACAGTCTTTTGGTGGTGGGAATGGTGTTTATGTACACTCCTAGTAAAATGTAGTCATATAAATCACTAGTTAATTAATATGAGAGGGGAAAAATTAATTGTATGTCTCAAAGTTTTTATAAAACAGACTGAGTCTTCTTAATATATAGGCTGTGTATTTGATATGCGGACTCTCTCAAAAGCCTAGACTAAGTAGATCAGAGGCAACCAGTGGCACAGCTGTTTACAAGATACTGGGTACTATACAGCAAACCCTAACAAAAGGACTTTTCAAAGTTAACCCAATTACCAAATAATGTGATGATAACATTAACTATCCATTATCTTTTTGAACCCTAAAACAGCAGGAACCTCACATCTCCACTATAGAGCCTATATTTCCCCCAGTCCTGAAACCTTAGGATAGGGCCCACTTTCCCGCATGCCTCTCTCCCAATACATATAAAATAATATTGCATCAGCCGATCGCAACCTAATCAACGCAACGATTGCCACCTCAACATGCTTCAGCTCAGACTGTGTCCAGAGACTTCAGGTGTGGAATGACAACCCTTCAGCTTCATTACTCGGGTGAGACCTTTCCTTTCAAAGCATTCTCTAATTCCATTCCAGGTGGATCACTTTCTAACAAAGTCCCAAAACCTAGATATACACCAGGTTCTGTGAGATAGAGCATATGTTCACACATATCCATAAACTAGTGAAAAATATATACCTGAAAGCAGAAGTACACTAGAGTTTGCAGTGAGTACCCCCCCAACACTTCCTCTCCTCTATTCCAACCTTTGGGTCCATGATTGCTCAACAATTTGTTTGGCTTTGTACGTTAACTCTCTTTTCAGTCACCAGGTTCCAGATGCCATCAGGATGCCGGCCAGGCTTCCCTGGACTGAAGACCCCACCAATGTGTCCTGGAGCTCTGCTTCCCCAGAGACCCACCCTACTAGGGAAAGAGAGAGGCAGACTGGGAGTATGGACCGACCAGTCAACATCCATGTTCAGCGGGGAAGCAATTACAGAAGCATCTTCTGCAACCCACAACCCTTGGTCCATGCTCCCAGAGGGATAGAGAGTGGGAAAGCTATCAGGGGAGGGGATAGGATATGGAGATTGGGTAGTGGGAATTGTGTGGAGTTGTACCCCTTCTACCCTATGGTTTTTGTTAATTTATCCTTTCTTAAATAAAAAATAAATTTAAAAAAATAAAATAAAATAAAGAATTCACCTGCATATCAGATTTCAGGCTCAGGAAAAAAAAAAAAACACTAGTATAGCTACAGGCCCTTTGAAATATAACTAAAATATGCCTACTAGCTATCTACAAAATGGAGGACCCCCCCATCGCTTCACCTACACTATTCCAGCCTTTAGGTCCATGATTGCCCAACAATTTGTTTGGCTTTGTATATTAACTCTCTTTTCAGCCACCAGGTCCCAAATGCTAGCAGGATGCGACCAGACTTCCCTGGACAGACAACCCCACCAATGTGCCTTGAGGCTCTGCTTCCCCAGAGTCTTTCTCCACTAGGGAAAGAGAGAGACAGGATGGGAGTATGGATCGACCTGTCAACGCCCATGTTCAGCGGGGAAGCAATTACAGAAGCCAGACCTTCAACCTTCTGCATCCCACAATGATCTTTGGTCCCTATTCCCAGAGGATTAAAGAGTAGGAAAGCTATTAGGGGAGGGGCTGGTATACGGAGGTCTGGTGGTGGGAATTGTGCAAAGCTATACCCCTCTTATCCTATGGTTTTGTCAATGTTTCCTTTTTATAAATAAAAAAAAATTTTAAAAAGGAAACATATGATCTATTTCTTGACAGAAAATAATTAAAATGATAACCATTATGTCAGGGTGAGAAATCTTGCATTGGTGATGCCTTGAGTGAGTAGTTTAAGAATTTCTTGGTTTCTTTTTGTTTGTTTGTTTGTTTTATGGATTTTTGGCCAAATTATACTTGGTATACTTTCTGTATCTCCTATAGACATGAACATTCACAGATTTGTCTTCTTGAACCATAAGACAGCAAGAACCTCACATTTCCACTATAAAGTCTATATTTCCCCCAGTCCTGGAACCTTAGGGTGGAGCCCACCTTCCTGCATGCTTCTCTCATTTCAAATCAAATGATATTGCATCCAGGGACCGCAACCTAATCCAATGCAACTGAATGTCACGCCATCATGCTTCACTTCAGACTGTGTCCAGAGACTTCAGGTGTGGAATGACAACTCTTCAGCTCCACTACTCGGGTGAGACCTTTCCTTTCATAGTATTCTCTAATTCCATTCCAGGTGGTCCACTCTCTAAGAAAGTCCCCAAAACTAGATATAGTCCAGGTCCCCTGAGATAGAGCATATGTTCACATGTGCTTTTAAACCAGGGAAAATATATACCTGAAAGCAGAAGTACACAAGAGTCTGTAGGGAGTACCCCCCCAACACTTCATCTGCACTATTCCAGGCTTTAGGTCCATGATTGTTCAGCAATTTGTTTGGCTTTGTATGCCAGATCTTCCACCTTCAGCAACCCACAATGACCCTGGGTCCTTACACCCAGAGGGATAGAGAATGGGAAAGTCATCAGGGGAGGGAATGGGATATGGAGATCAGGTGGTGGGAATTGTGTGGAGCTGTACCCCTCTTATCCTACGGTTTCGTTAATGTCTCCTTTCTTAAATAAATAAAATAAAAATTAAATAAAATTCTTTATTGGGGGATTAATGGTTTACAGCTGACAGTAAAACACAATAGTTTGTACATGCATAACATTTCCCAGTTTTCCACATAACAATTCAACCCTCACTATGTCCTCCTCTGCCATCTATACCCTCCACCAGTGTCTTTTCGTTTGGTGCAATATACCAACTCTCTATCTGTCTATCTCTATCTCTCTCATGACCTAACATGTGAAGGTTCTCAATTTTCTCAAATAAAATTTAAAATTCCTGATAATCATACTCTCTCCTCAATTCTCTCTTGAGATAATATGTGATGAACTTTTTAAATGTTGGGGGAACAAAGAGTGGCCTCCTCCCCCCCATAACAATATCAAATTGTATCCCTAAAATGGCAAGTCTTGTAAAACATTTCTTCAATAAAAATGAGTAAAAAGAAAAGATAAAGCCATTTCACTGTTATAATTTCAGAGTTCTCCTAGGTGTTACTTTAATAGCCATGTTGACCTTTAAGTTTCTGATTACTTGTCAAAAAGTACTTTTTATTATTAATATTCCCTTTCCACTCTTGAGAGAATAGGAGGTGATACCAGAGCTTCCTCAGGAAACAAAATAATACTTTTCAGACCAGAGGCCAAAGCAGTCACAAAGACAAAGATGTTTGCCCTCAAAGAGGGAAAAACTATGTAATATTCAACAAATGAAACAATGAGAATGAAAGAAGGCTGAAGGGATAATGAGTAGTTATCATATGACATTGCTTGCCTCTATTTTAATGCCTATCTCAAAATGTTTCTTTCTTTCTTTCTTTCTTTCTTTCTTTTCTTTCTTTACTTTTAATTGTAACCAGGGCTATCTCCTGGGCACAGTGTCTGAACTACAGATCCATGACCCCTGGTGGCCATTCTTCTTTTTTTCTCTATTTATTTTTTATTTGATATAGGACAGTCAGAAATTGAAGGGGATAGGAAGTAGCACATCCTATTGAGCACACATATTACAGTGCACAAGGACCCAGGTTCAAGCCTCCAGTCTTCACCTGCAGAGGAAAAGCTTCATGAGTGGTAAAGCAGTACTGCAGTTCCTCTCTCCTGATCTCCCCCTTCCCTCTCAATTCCTCTCTCTCTACCCAAAATACATACATAAATAAAATATGTTGCAAAAAATAAATTGAGCAGGAAGAGGGAGGTGAGAGAAAGAAAAACACCTGCAGCTCTACTTCCATATTCATGAAGCTTCCCCTCTGCGAGTGGGGAGTGGGAGCAAGAACCCAGAAGATGCAGTTCATACACACAGTAATGTGTGTACTTAACCAGTTGCACCACTGCCCTGTCCCACCTACCAAAATATTCCTAAAATTGTCAGTTTGATCTATACTGTGCCTTTCCAAAAAATGTAAATAAATAAACTTCTTCTATTCAAATCCAAGAAAAATAGCAGGGAAGATGGTTACTATACTGCTAGAGTACAAAACCAGCATATTTGAAACCCTGAGACTGATCCTGGCTCTGCACTTTCTCATTAACTAAATAAACAAAAACAATAAATCAAAATTTCACACTATAAGAACAGTAATAAAACTAAGATTTCAAAGTTTAATGTACAAGTTAAGTTTAAAATTATAATTGTATACAACAGTGTAATGTTATCTCCTTCACAGTAAGCTGTCTATAGACAGCACACATAGTACTAAGTGCAAGGTTTGAGCCCCTGGTTTCCCACCTAAAGTGGGGACATTTCACAAGTGGGGAAGCAGGTCTGCAGGTGTCTATCTTCTTCTCTCCCTGCCTCCTTCTCTCAATTTCTTTCTCTATCCAATACACACTGAAAAAAAAGTGGTCTCCAGGAGCAGTTGATTCAAAATGCTGACACGGAGACCCAGCACTTGCAGGCAAAAATAGTAGTAATAATAATAATGATGATGATGATGATGATGATGATGATGATGATGAAAAATAAGCCTATTTAGGGTATGGAAAATCCTGTTGCAAAAAGTTTTTTAACAACTTATTATTTGAGCACCTTTATGCTAAAAAATGCTGTCTTAAGAAATTATATAAAATAGAAAAACAAAACATTTAAAGTACTGATTGGTGAAGGAGAATGTAGAAAAAAAGTGAATAAATAGGTATGAGTAAAATGTACAGAATATGATGTGATTAATGAAATGAAGCACTAGAAATGAAAATACAAATGATAGATAAATAATGTTAGTTGGGGTAACCAGAGAAGATCTCATCAAAAAGTTGATATCTGAATAAAGATCTAATGAAAGCAATAGTAGGCCATAAAGCTATCATTATAAATCAGTTTTTCAGGCAAATAAAACATATGCAGAGAATAAACAAGTGATCAAAAGAGTAATTATAGTAATCAGGTAATAAACTATTGCAATAATCTGAGCAACAGAGAGTAATAGTTTGGGACAATCAAAAAATGGATGAATTCTGGATATTTTTCTCAAATGAAAGTCAGTAGTGTTTGCTAAAACATAATGACTTCAAAAGGAGTAATATATGCATTATAAGCTTGCCAGAGGAAGAAAGAGAGGGAGGGGAAGAAACATTCTACAGGACATAATAGATGAGAACTACCCTAGTATAGAAAACATAAAAGACATAAAGGTTCAAGAAGCCCAGAGGGTCCCAAACAGAATTAACCCAGACTTAAAAACACTAAGACACATGATATTTAGAATGAAAAGGAATAAAGATAGGGAAAGGACCTTGAATGCTGCAAGAGTAAAACAAATAGTCACCTACACAGGAAAACCCATAAGATTAGCAACAGATTTCTCCACACAAACACCAAAGACCAGAAGAGAATAAGAATATATCTATGGAGCTCTCAATGAGAAATACTTTCAACTAAGACTACTGTATCCTGCGAGACTGTCATTCAAACTAGATGGAGGCATAAAAACCTTCTCAGACAAGCAACAGTTGAAGGAATCAACTGTCACCAAGCCTGCCCTGAAAGAAGTTTGAAAAGGTCTCTTACAATCACATCATCATAAACATGCCATATATCAGAAAAATCTAAAAATTTTAGAAGAATGGCATTACAATATCTTCATTCTATAATTTCAATAAATGTCAGTGGCCTGAGTTCAATATCAATGGCACAGAGTAGGACGATGGATCAGAAAACACAACACAACCATATGCTGTCTGCAGGAATCCCACCTAACTCAAAACAAACAAAGACTCAAAGCGAAAGGATGGAAAACTACCATATAAGCCAATGAACCACAAAAAAGGGCAGAAACAGCTATTTTCAATCTGACATGATAGAATTTAAAATAAATAAAATTTTAAAAGATAGAGATTAGCATTACTTAAGGTTCAGCGGGTCAGTCAATCAAGAAGTCTTAATGACTATTAACATATATGCACCCAATGAGATGCCATCTAAATATGTCAAACATCTATTGAAAGGACTACAGCAATATATTAACAGCAACACAGAAATAATAGGGGATTTCAACACCCCTTGGATGTTAGATCAGAAACTATCAAAATAAAGGTTTATATTGACAGAAAAATATAAACAGAACTTAGAGGAAAATATTGACAGAACTCTTTTCCATATAAATTTTAAAGGCATCTTAAATGAAACAAATCCAATTACCAAAATAGATAAATAAATAAATAAAAAGTTGAACAATAAACTCAAAACAGAACTTTGACTGGGTCTAGTGTATTGCACCAAAGTAAAGGACTCTGGGGTAGGTGGGGAGGGTTCATGTCCTGGAACATGATGGCAGAGGAGGGCCTAGAGGGGGGATGAATTGTTATGTGGAAAACTGAGAAATATGAACAGGGATAGATGACATAATGGTTATGCAAAGAGACACTTATTCCTGAGGCTCCAAAGTCTCAGGTTCGTGGTGAATTCACCTTCTTAACCCCATCTTGGATGGAGCTCAAAGCTATCATGTTAAGTGAGATAAGTCAGAAACAACAGGCTTAATATGGGATGATCCCACTCACAGACAGAAGCTGAAAAACATGATCATAAGGGAAAACTTTAAGGAGAACTTGGGCTGGAGCTGATGTATTGCACCAAAGTACAGGACTCTGGGGTCTGGGGGAGAGTTCAGGTCCTGAAGCATGATGGCAAAGGAGGACCTAGTGGGAGTTGTATTGTTAATGTGGAAATGTTATGCATGTACAAACTACTGTATTTTTTAAATATTCACTTATTTATTCCCTTTTGTTGCCCTTGTTTTTTATTGTTGTAGTTAATATTGTTGTTGTTATTGTTGTCATTGTTGGATAGGACAGAGAGGAATGGAGAGAGGAGGAGAAGAAAGAGAGAAAGAGAGACAACTGCAGACCTGCTTCACCGCTTGTGAAGCAACTCCCTGCAGGTGGAGAACTGAGGGCTCAAACCAGGATCCTTGCTGTGAGTCATCCCAGGGCTCTCCCCCTTCCCTGGCCACTAGAGGCAGAGATGTAGTGGCCCCTGAGGATCCTGGGGGGCCCTGGCAATGAGGATAGAGTGTGTGGAGAGGAAGGAAACACATGACCAGCTCCAGGAGAAGCCTCATGGATGACTCGTTTATTAAGCAAGTAGATATAACCAAGGTTCAGAAAGAAAGTTGAGGTAATCATTAATCTAACACAACGCATAGTTACTTCTTGACCTAACAAGTATTTGATCACAACTTGAAAGTTACCATATAAGGTCTGGTCATGAGCTCACAATGCCTAGGTAGGATTTTTTCTCTAAGGATAAATTACAAGCATCTCAGGGCAGGGGAAAGGGGAGTGGTTGAGCAAAGCCAGGATATTTGTGGCAGGCTTCAGGTTGGCCATACACAGCAATTCATGACCTTTGTTCAAAGGGAATGAGGGAGCATGTACAGGAAAGTACCCAGTCTGAAAAGGACCATCCATCATAAGTTCCTGAGGTCAGGGGGACCTGCCAACCACCCCTAAGGGAGGGGGCTCGGGGTCAACCCACTCAGATTCTCATAGACATAATGGCTTGATCTTCATAGACAGTGGGCCCTTTTCCCACACCATGTGCTTTCACCACGTGCACTTAACCCACTGCACTACCACCTGACTTCCCAAACTATTGTATTTTATCATTGACTGTAAACCATTAATACCCAATTAAAGAAATTTTTAAAAATGGAATGTAAGATTATGAGAAAGAGAACTGAGGAAGATGACAAAATTCTTGTTCTAGTAAGTAGGTAGATTTTTCCATTACCCAAGGCAGAAAAGAACTAAGAATCTTAATTGTTTTAACAAAAAGGAAATTAGAGGCTGTGCAATGCCACACCAGGTTGATCACAATCTGCTCCAAGGATCTGAGTTCAAACTCCCAGTCCTTTTGGTGCTAGGTAGTGACACACCTGGTTGAATGCATGTGTTACAAATCTCCAGTCCCACCTGTAAGGGAAAAGTTTCATGAGTAGGGAAGAAGCCTGCAGGTGTCTCTTTTTCTCTCTCCCCATCCCATCTCCTCTCTTACCTCACTCTATCACTTATCATAATTGGGGACCAAAAAAAATGCTTTCATTAAAGGTGAATTTACTGTTTAGGCTCCAAAACCCAGCAATAATCCTGGTGGCAAATAAGTAAATAAATGAATAAATAAATATTTTTTAAATAAAGCTATTGGGTACTTTCAAAAGAGAAGTACAGTGGTTATTGAGTAAAGCACAGGAATTTGAAGAAGGGTATGATGATTTATACACACCATAGATGTATATGAAACTATACCTCTGAAATCTTATGATTCTCTATGTCCACATTAAGTCAGTAATAACAAATAATATTTTAATAACTTCTAAAAATGTAAGAATATCAATTCAAGAAGTGATAGGAAGCAATTAAGGTATAGTATGTGGAAAGAAACTAAAGTATAGACAAAAATACACCAGAAGATAGGAGAAAAAATTATATATATATATACATATATATATATATATATATGCAGTAACTGGAAGGAGAAGGGGATTCAAAAATAAAGAATCAGCTATTGTTTATCTTACAAATTGGACGAGTACAGTGAAAATTAATTACCATGTCTTGCATTTTTAAACATTTCACCATATCCCATTTGTGTGGATTTTTTTTGCATCCTGCATTGTAGGTAAATAGTAAAATAATGAAATCACTGGATTCAGTCAAATCAAGTTAAAACAGTGTTACAATAAAGCCTCAAATTAGCCACAAAAACATGTATAAAATAAACTATTTTTTTCAGGAATAAAGGTGAAACATTCATTGGGAAAATAACTAAGTAGTTTGATCAGCAATAAATAAGAGCTATTTCCTTTATTAAAATCCCTGATTACATAAAAAGTGCACAAATTTTTTAAAAATGTATCATGGTATCAGTTCTCTCACTGTGAAATTTTAATTCCTGTGGTCTGATAGACATAGATCTGCTGGAGACAGGAAGCAAAGGAAGCCATTCAGCTAAATGGATGAATGAATCATTAAGGTAAACTAAATATAATCTCTAGAGTCAGGTCAGGACATTAGGGAATATAACAATGTGATTCTCTTCATAAGGACATGGAAGTTTTTTGTGCTTTGTTTTTATTCTAGCAGTGAAAGAAGATATTGAAGTCTTCATTCAAAATATTCCCTTAGAGTTTATGTTCCATAATAGTATTGACTAAATCTGTCTTTTCCCCTGTCTTTTTCTCAGGATTTTCAACAGTACAATGCCAGCTGGCACCTGTAAACTCCCAGGTTATTCAAGGATCATTTATATATGATTGTGTCACAGTAGGTATAATTTATGATTAAGTAAACACACTTTTAGAATACATGTTCAATATTTTGACTTTCTTGTCTAGCAATGAACCAGATAAGACTACACATATGGGTGTGTGCGAGAATTCCCCCTAAAAGAAACAATTAACTTCAATTGTTGGTCATCCTGAGGTATAAATTGGATTGTACAACAAAAGCAGATTCTCTGAACTCAGAGTTGAGGATTTAGAGCTTGAGTCCAGAGCTCCCACAACTATAGACAACAAAATTTTTGAAAAGGCAGTTCAAAACCCTAAATGGAAAAAAGAGTCTCCTCTCAACAGCAAATGGTTGGAAAAATAGGTAGAAACATGCAGAAAAATTAAACAGAGCCATCACAGACCACTATGCACAAAATCAACTCCAAATTAATCAAAGACATGGACACTAGACAAGAAACTATCAAATACATAGAAGAAAACATTGGCAGAACATTCCACAGTATTTATTTCAGAAGCATCTTGGAAGACTCAAGTCCAACAGCAAAGGGGGAAAAAGAAACAAACAAAATAAGTAAATAAATAAATAAACCAACAGGGAGGTTAGGTTGGCACATTATTATGCACAAGGACCTGGATTTAGGTTGCCATCCCCACCCCAGGGGGGAGTCTTCACAAGTGGTAGATCAATGCTGCAAGTATCAATCCTCTGTCTTTTACTCTCTTTCCTGCTCTCCATAGCTATCTGTTTCTCACCCTATATCAAAAAAAAAAAAAAAAAAACACTGTAAAAAGGCAATGGAGTTGTGTATGATTCAATCCTCAGTGATGACCCAGTTGACATAAATATTTGTAGATATATATAGATATATATATATTAAAATAACAATTGGTGTTACATTAACTCAAAATGTTCTACATGGAATAAACAAATCACCAAAAACCAGAATGGAAATTTCTCTTTACTGAATGGGAGAAGATCTTCACATGCCATACAACAGAAGACTAATAACCAAAATATATAAAGAGCTCACAAAACTCAATAACAAGAAATTCAAACAATCCCATTAAAAATGGGAATACAATACTTTTAGCCCACCTGCATGTTAGGTATCAGGCTCAGGCAAAAATTAGTAGTTATAGGCTTCTTAGAATATACCTAAAAGATACTTCCTAGAGTCTTCCCACATGAATACCCTTATTTCAATCTGCTCTACTCTTCCTTTTAGGTTTCCATTTATAAAAACAATTTGTCTCTGGGGAAGCAGAGCTCCAGGACACACTGGTGGGGTCGTCTGTCCAGGGAAGTCTGGTCCGCATCCTGCTGGCATCTGGAACCTGGTGGCTGAAAAGAGAATTAACAAACAAAGTATGGATCAACCAGTCAATGCCCATGTTCAGCAGAGAAGCAATTACAGAAGCCAGACCTTCCAGCTTCTGCAACCCACAATGACCTTGGGTCTATACTCCCAGAAAGATAAAGAATAGGAAAGCTATCAGTGGAGGGATATAGAGATCTGGTGGTGGGAATTGTGTAGAGTTGTACTCCTCCTATCCTATGATTTTGTTAATGTCTCCTTTTTTAAATAAATAAATAAATAAATAAATAAAATTGTCCTGCTTTATATTTTACCACTTTTCAGCCACCAGGTTGAAGATGATACCATGATGCCATGATGATACCATAGACAACCTCACCAATGTATCCTGGAACCTCACCTGTCCAGACTCTTATCCCACTAGGGAAAGACAGAAACAGGCTGGGGGTATGAATCAACCTGCCAACATCCAAGCCCAGAGAAGCAATTATCAGAACAGAATCCAGACCTTCCACCTTTTGCACCTCGTAAAAAACTTTGGTCCATACTCCCAGAAGAATAAAGAATAGGAAATGGAGGGAGTAGGGTTAGGAAATCTGGTGGTGGGAATTGTGTGGATTTCTACCCCTCTTGTCCTATAATCTTGTTGATCATTATTAATCACCAATAAAGAATATAAAATAAAATAAAGTACAGAAAGCATTACCATAACAAAATGGAAAGAAGCAGGCCAGACAGTAGCACACCAGGTGAAGCACACATGGCATAGGGACCAGAGTAGGGATCCCTGTTTGAATCCCTGGCTCTCCACCTGCAAGAGAGTCACTTCAAAAGCAGAGAAGCAGGTCTGCAGGCGTCTGTCACCTCTGAAAATAACACGTTAGGCCAGAAACAAGTGCTGGGAGTAAAAGTGGGAGTAAAAGAACCCTTCTACTGAAAAAAAAGAACCAATCCTACTGCTGGTAGGATTGTGAATTGATTCAAACCCTATGGAAAATAGTCTGAAGATTCCTCAGCACACTAGAGACGGATTTACTTTATGGGCTGGCAATTCCTCTCCTAGAGATTTACTCCAGAAATACAAAAACACCTACACAGAGAGGTAAGAGCTCAAACTTGGAAACAAACCAGAGACCTCACAACAGATGAGTGGCTAAGAAGGTTGTGGTATATATACATAACGGAATGCTACACATCTATAAGAAATCAGGTAATCCTCTCCTTCATTTCACCTTGAATGAAATATGAAGGAATCATGCTAAGTGAGATTAACCAATAGAAGGGTAAATGCCTGATGATCTCATGTATAGGTACCACTTAGGAACAAGGAAGAAAATAAAAGCAAGAGGATCCTGGTTTGAGCCCCCAGCTCCCCACATGCAGGGGAGTCACTTCAAGAATGGTGAAGCAGGTCTGCAAGTATCTTTCTCTCCCCCTTTCTGTCTTCGCCTCCTCGCTTCATTTCTCTCTGTCTTATCTAACAACAACAACATCAATAACAACAATAATAGCTACAACAAGGGCAACAAAAGGAAATAAAAGCAAGGTAAATCTTGGACTGACTGTGACACCAAGGGAGAGGGATAGGGGGAGTTCTTGGGGGAGAGCAATGAAGACTCTGTGCACAGTGGTGAAAAAATACTTAATTTGGTGGTGGGAGTTACATGTGGACACCTTCTAAGGAGAGATGAAAAATTATGTGTCAACAAATGTCCTGTAAACTATTACCCTAAGGATTTCTCTTTGACAAGACAGGGTTTGAGCAAGCTGATACAAAGAAAATAACTTGGAGAATAACAAGATTGTCTATATTCTTTAGTACCTCTCTAGAATGACAATAATTAAGAGTGTAAAGAACTGGTATAGAGAATAAGAGACCATCAAGAAAGATAAATAAAACACAAAGATTCCTTTGGTTTCATAAGTTACACTTTAGTTTTGTAAAAGAAACTAGTAGAAAAAATTTTGACTACCTTCTGTGAGATAGAATTTTATAGATAATATTCTTAATATTGTACTGGGAGTCTGCCCCTCCTCTCTCAATTTCTCTCTGCCCTATATAAAATTTTTTTTAAATATCAAGAAAAGGAAAAAATGGCCACTGGGAATGATAGATTCATAGTGCTGGCAATGAGCCCCAAAAATAACCATGGTGGCAATAAAAAAATTAAAAAGAGAGAGAGAAAGTAACAAGATGCTACATACTCTGAAAGATTAAAAAAAAGTCAATACATATTAATGATCCTTGAGAATATTTAAAAGTAAAGTGGAGGGAGTCGGGCTGTAGCGCAGTGGGTTAAGCGCAGGTGGCACAAAGCACAAGGATCGGCATAAGGATCCTGGTTCGAACCCCGGCTCCCCACCTGCAGGGGAGTCGCTTCACAGACGGTGAAGCAGGTCTTCAGGTGTCTATCTTTCTCTCCTCCTCTCTGTCTTCCCCTCCTCTCTCCATTTCTCTCTGTCCTATCCAACAATGACAACAACAATAATAACTACAACAATAAAACAACAAGGGCAACAAAAGGGAATAAATAAATAAAATAAATTTAAAAAAGTAAAGTGGAAGAGGTGGAAGATCATTTAGCTGATAAACCATAGGTCTTGTTATGTGCATGGGGTCCTGGGTTTGATCACCAACAGCGCATGGAAACACTATCAACAGGTTGGGGAAACATCATAATGGTTATGCAAAAGGCCCTGAGGTCTAATTTCAATCCCCAGCACCACTGTGAGTCAGAGTTGAGCAGTGCTTTGAAGTCTATCTATCTACCTATCTCATTACAATAAATAAAAATTTTAACAAAAAAAAAAACCTATGGGAACCACCAGGGAAACTACAAATGGTATCTCCCTCCCTCCTCAAAAAGATAGAACAATTTTTTCAAATCATGCATTGGAGAAATAGTGGTATAATTTCTCATCCCCCCAAGACAAGTATCTTCATATCACTCCTGTCACCAGCTGAAGCCCTTCTGGACCAAAATGCACTGGGTCCTCAACAACCTTATTTACCCCCTCCCAGGTCTACCTCCGCTCAGAGTCCTTTTCTTAAGTGCAATACACTACACACAGTTTTGTTTCATCCTTTCCTCATTTCTTAAGACACACTATAAGTGAGATTATCTGACAGAGAAAAAATGTTAATTGGGCTGGAGTGGTCACCCAGTCATATAATGTATGTGCAAGGCCTTCCACTCATTCAGCAGCACCAGGAAAACAAATATGATATAAATTTTGTTAAAACACATATCAATGTAAACTGAAATACTATAACAACTTAGGAGGAATATGTACAAATATTTTGCCCAATCATTTAACCTAGTAATCTTAATATTCATGTAAATTAGTAGAAAGGTCAGGAACTGGATAATTCCAGGACAGATTAGGAGTCAGGAACTGAATAAAAGCAGAATATAATGTAAAGGGGGACGTCAACAGGGCAGGACTAGAACAACTTCAGGAATCCACCAAATCACCAGTAAGTGCAAACACATATGGCTCATGGACAGGGAGGAGCCTAAGGAGAGATTGAGCAGCTAGTAACAGTCTGGCAGTTTACCAGTTGAGGCACCACCTTCAGTCTGTTTTACCAACAAAAAGAATGCTGAAGGAAGGAAAGGACTCCCTTAATACTCACCAAATGCAACTGTGAGTCTCCATTGCTACTGCCCTCAGAGGCTGGAGCAGCAGTGGGGAGACTTTGTGCTGACATCTGGGAACAGAGAACTGACCAGGACACTCAGGAGAAGAGCTACACCTTGGTGGCCTAGCAGTGAGACTGTAGAGTGGGAGCCTTTCCACATTGTTCTCCTGATGAGAACATGGTGAATAATTGCCTCAGAAACAACAGACTATAAACAAGACTATTTGAGAAATTCACAGGGCCCAGCAGAGCTGCCTAGCTTGGCAGAGAAGCTGAACTGAGGCAGGACATTTAGATCCCTGAGGTGTGAGAGTCTCTTTGCATAACCACTGTATCTCTCCCCCACTCTGCTTTATCTCTAAGTCTGAAGTGAGTGATTCAGGTGAGACCTTTCCTTTAATAGTATTCTCTAATTCCATTGCAGGTGGTTCACTTCCTAACAAAGTCCCAAAAACTAGATATAGACCAGGTGCCTGGAGATAGAGCATATGTTCATATGTTCACATGTATCCACAAACTAGGGCAAAATATATACCTGAAAGCCAAAGTACACAATAGTCTGCAGTGAGTAACCCCACCCTTACATTTCATCTGCACTATTCCAGCCTTTAGGTCCATGATTGCTCAACAATTTTTTTGGCTTTGTGTATGTTAAATCTCTTTCAGCCACCAGGTTCCAGATGCTAGCATGATGCCAACCAGACTTCCCTGGACAGATGACCCCACCAATGTGTCCTGTAGCTCCGCTTCCCCAGAGCTCCAACTTACTAGGGAAAGAGAGAGGCAGGCTGGGAGTATGGATGGGCCAGTCAACACCCATGTTCAGTGGGGAAGCAATTACAGAAGCCAGACCTACCACCTTCTGCATCACACAATGAGCTTTGGTCCATACTCTCAGAGGGATAAAGAATAGGAAAGCTATCAGGGGAGGGGATGGGATATGTAGATCTGGTGGTGAGAATTGTGTGGAGTTCTACCCCTCTTATATTATGGTTTTGTTAATGTCTCATTTTGTAAATAAATTTTTAATAAATTTAAAAAGGAGTAATTAAGCTAAGAAGCCTACTTATAGTTTCAAAGCCCTCAGGCTCCCATAGCCTACAGGGAAAAAAAAGAATAAAAAAGGCTTTAACTGCCACTGTACTCCACTGAGAGATTGAATTAATATTGAAATAGCTACTAATTCCCAGAATTGTGAACTCTTTAAGTAACTTACTTAGACACAAGTCAACCCAGGCAAGAGTGATCAGTAATTTGAAAAGTACTGAGAGAGGGACCTCATAAACATACTATATAGAAAGGTTAATCCTAAAAGAAGAAATATTAGAGAAATGAACCAGGACCAGAGTCCAGCTAAAAGCCCACCAAAGGGTGAAGCACAAAATAAGGTCAACATCCAAACACTAGTTAAGGAAATAGTCCCAGGAGTGAGTAAAGAGTTTGAAAGAATTGTCATCAGAAATGCAGAAACAACAAATGAGACTCTGGAAGAAAACACTCATTATCTCAAGGTAATTAGAGAGATGAAAGCTGAAATAGCTGAGCTAAGAACACAACTAGCTGAACAAGCTAAAACAGTATCAGAAAAGGGTAAAAAAGATAGATGAACTCCATAAAACAGTACAGGGGAGAAAGAATAGAATAAATGAGGCTGAGGACAGAATTAGCAAGATCAAGGATGAATTAGAGACAACTAAAAAAGATATAAGAGATCTCAACAAGAGATTAAGAGATACTGAAAACAACAACAGAGTCCTATGGGATGACTTCAAAAGAAAAAATATACACATTATTGGCTTACCAGAGGAAGAAAGAAAAGGAAGGGGAAGAAAGAATTATTCAGGATATAATAGTTGATAACTTCTCAAGACAACATAAAATCCCAGAGGGTCCCAAACAAATTAACCCAGACTCAAAGACACCAAGACATATAATATTTAGAATGGAAAGGAATAAGGATAAAGAAAGAATCATTAAAGTTACAAGAGAAAAACAAAGAGTCACCTATAGAGAAAAACCCATAGGTTAGCAGCAGATTTCTCCACACAAACACTACAGGCCAGAAGAGAATGGCAAGATATCTATCGCGTGCTCAATGAGATAAATAGTAAAACCAACTACTGTATCCTGCTAGACTGTCATTCAGACTAAATGGAGGCCTAAAAACCTTCTCAGACAAGCAACAATTGAATGAATCAACTATCACCAAGCCTGCCCTGAAAGAAGTTCTGAAAGGTCTCTTATAGTCAGGCCACCATAAATGTGCCATATATCAGAACACTCTAAAAATCTACAAAAATGGCATTAAAATATCTTCAATCTGGGAGTCGGGCTGTAGTGCAGCCGGTTAAGCGCAGGTGGCGCAAAGCACAAGGACCAGCATAAGGATCCCGGTTCAAACCCCGGCTCCCCACCTGCAGGGGAGTCGCTTCACAGGCGGTGAAGCAGGTCTGCAGGTGTCTATCTTTCTCTCCCCCTCTCTCTCTGTCTTCCCCTCCTTCTCCATTTCTCTCTGTCCTATCCAACAATGACAACAACAATAATAACTACAACAATAAAACAACAAGGGCAACAAAAGGGAATAAATAAATAAAATAAATATTTTTTAAAAAGAATATATTAAAAATATCTTCAATCTTTGAGATCAAAAAATGCCAATGGCCTGAACTCACCTATCAAAAGGCACAGAGTAGGAAGATAGATCAGAAAACACAACCCAACAATATGCTGTCTACAGGAAACCCACCTAACTCAACAAGACAAACACAGACTCAAAGTGAAAGGATGTAAAACTATCATACAAGCCAATGGACCACAAAAAAACGGCAGGAACAGCTACTCCCAAATCTGAAATGATAGACTTTAAAATAAATAAAATTTTAAAAGATAGGGGTGGACATTACTTAATGTTCAGAGGATCAGTTAATCAAGAGGTCTTAACAATTATTAACATCTATGCACCAAAGGAGACACTATTTAAATATATCAAACATCTACTGAAAGAACTACAGCAATATATTAACAGCAACACACTAATAGTAGGGGACTTCAATACCCCACTCTCTCAATTTTACAAATCATCCAGGAAGAAAATCAATAAAGAAATGAGGGAGATAAATGAAGAGAAACAAAAATTAGAACTATTGGACATTTTCAGAATCATTCACCCCAAGAAACTGTAATACACATTTTACTCAAGTCCACATGGATCATTCTCAAGGATTCACCATATGTTAGGCCACAAAGACAGCATCAGCAAATTCAAGAGCTTTGAAGTCATCCCAAGCATCTTCTCAGACCACAGTGGAATTAAACTAACACATAACAATCAACAAAAGATGAGTAATAGTCCCAAAATGTGGAAGCTCAACAGTACACTCCTTAATGACTACTGGGTAAAAGAGGAAATAAAGGAAGAAGTCAAAATGTTTCGAGAGTTCAATGAAAATAAAGACACAAGCTATCAAAATATTTGGGACAGAGATAAAGCAGTAATGAGAGGGAAGTTCATAGCCATACAAGCACACATTAGGAAACAGCACAAATAAACAACCTGATTGCACATCTTAAAGACCTAGAAGAAGAACAAAGGAACTGTAAAGCAATCAGAATGACAGAAATCACTAGAGTTAGCACATAAATCAGTAACATTGAATGAAAACAAAAAAAAACATATAAAGATCAACAAAAGAAAATGTTGGTTCTTCGAAAGAGTGAACAAAATTGACAAAACTTTAACCAGACTAACAAAACAAAAAAGGGAGAAGACCCAAATAAATCGGATAGTAAATGAAAGAGGAGATATCACAACAGACACTGCAAAAATTGAACATACCATGGGAGGCTTCTATAAACAACTATATGCCACCAAGCTAGAGAACCTGGAAGAAATGGATGATTTCCTAGATACCTACCAACTTCCAAAACTAAGTAAAGAGGAAGTACATAACATTAACAGGCCCATCACAGCTAATGAAATTGAAATAGTTATCAAAAATCTTCCCAAAAGTAAAAGTCCTGGACCAGATGGTTTTACAAATGAATTCTACAAAACCTTCAAAGAAGAACTAATGCCTCTACTTTTAAAAGTCTTCCAGAAGATTGAAGACACTGCAACACTCCCTACCAGCTTCTATGAAGCCAACATCACTTTGATACCAAAAGCAGAAAGAGAGACAACTAAAAAATATAACTACAGACCAATATCTCTAATGAACACAGAAGAAAAATACTGAACAAAATTCTAGTCAACTGGATACAGCAGTATATTAAAAAGATTATTCATCATGACCAAGTGGGGTTTATCCCAGGCATGCAAGTTTGGTTTAATATACATAAATCAATCAACATGATCCACCACATCAACAAAAGCAAGACCAAAAACCACATGGTCATATCAATAGATACAGAGAAAGCCTCTGACAAAATACAATATCCCTTTATGATCAAAACACTACAAGAATGGGAATAGATGAAAATTTTCTGAAGATAGTGGGGTATATATATAGCACACCTATAGCCAACATTATACTCAATGGTATAAAACTGAAAACATTTCCCCTCAGATCAGGTACTGTTGTATACTTCACATTGGTTTTGGTCTCACCCCCCCCCCTCCCACCTCTGGGAGATTGTGGTATGGCCCCTGCTAGTTTCACAGGCCCTCTTCTCCCCAACCCTGGGAACCCCTACAGACTGAGAGAGTCCCTCTCTGCCACCGGAGGAGAAAGACAGGGAGAGCACATGTTGGCCCGCTTGTGAATAAAGATTAAACTGCATTCTCAGCTCAGCTGTGTGTCTCTGTCTACTGCCACGAAGTTAGCCCAGCCTACTAGAGCCCTGAACATAAACAACATCTGGCACCTACAATGTGGGACCAGACCTGTGAAACTCTCAGATAAGTGAAGACAGTTTGGCTACCTATGCACTATGGCCTTCTCTTCTGCTTGTGAAGAGGTTTCCAAAGGCCTCTGCCCTTTCTTCACGAGACTGTTTCTCTGTTTCTGGAACATTTCGTTCTGTGCCACTCTGTGGTTTCCGCCCAACGCCAGCCCACAGGAACCGGCTCCCCACCACGTGGTGCTGGGCATTGGGCACGGGCTCCCTCCATGCTGCTCTGCCACTGGGAGCAGGGCAGCAGACATGGCAGGCAGGGCTGCAGCCCGTACTGGCTGCCACTCTGGGGCACTTTGGCCTGCGCCTTCTGCATGGCCAGCCTGCCCACCCTCCTGCTATGAAGTCTGGACAGATCCCGGACCACCTGGAGACCGTGGGTTCCCTGCTGAAACTGGGCCCCCTGGCAGAGATCTCCAGCTCCCGTCTGAAGGCAGAAAAGCTAGAATACACAGAGATTCCTGAAGAGATCACAACCTACAATTCCTGAATCTGAAGCTGCACAAGAGGCCATCGCTCGACAATGCACTCCCCAAATGGCTAAGACAGTAGAGATCTAAATTTGTGTTTAAAATGACATGTCTTCATAACAAAGGTTTCTCTCCCTGTGTATTAAAGACCATGTTTACATGTGTTTAAAGTTTGGTAAACATTAATTTTAAGGTTAAAAATGTAACCTCAAGGCTATATTCTTACCAGACAGAGTTAAATGAAAAAGGTTTTCAACGTAATTCTCATAAAGATAAAATTAACTTACATTTAAAGTCTGAGGTAAAACTTAGTTAAAAATCAATATATTTTAACTAAGTTGGTCTAAAAAAAAACCTGCACACACCTAGGGTGTGTCTCCATCTTAAATGGGTGTAACAAAAGGTTAAAAAGATGCTGTTGATATGTAAAACTCTCAAATTCCTTCTCAATTAGAAATGTTAGATTGCGCTATGGTTATGCTAATGATTCTCATACATGAGGCTTTTTTTCTCCATGGTTCTCTGTTTACCTTTCCACATTTTATTGTTTAAACTTTAAACAACCTTAAAATCATACTAAAAAAGACTTCCAATTGTAATAGTTATCAATTGTGATAAACTTCTAACCTGCTACAAGTTTTGTTTCATAGTAAGTAAATTGCAGCTGTCAAGTTCTCTACAAAAAAGCGGAATTTCAGCAGCTGACCTTCCTCATGCAACATTCCACCCCCTGGCATTCTTCCGTGGACATCTGCTTTGGACTGGCATTTCTATCAGACTCACTGGTACACCTCTTGGACACTTTACACAAAACTAGCAGCTTCCCTTTATGCTGCTGGGTTTCTCAAAGACTGATTGCAGCCAGCTGCCTTGAGACTCTAGGCCTTACCCTGCCCCCCCCATGCTAGAAAATGACCGTCAAGGCAAGTGACACCCCCCAGAGGCAAAAAATGGCCCCCTCAGGCCTTCCCTTGGTAGCACACTGGTTCTTGTTGCTCGCTTACATGTTCCTCCATGTTGGTGCCAGTTTCTTTTTTTAAAAAATGCCTGTATGATATGGGTTTCTGTTCACCCCACACCCCTGATACTATGGTCATTTAGTTAAAAAGAAAAGGGGGAATTGTTGTATGCTTCACATTGGTTTTGGTCTCACCCCCCACACACACCTCTGGGAGATTGTGGTATGGCCCCTGCTAGTTTCACGGGCCCTCTTCTCCCCGCCCCCGGGAACCCCTACAGACTGAGAGAGCCCCTCTCTGCCACCGGAGGAGAAAGACAGGAGAACACATGTTGGCCCACTCGTAAATAAAGATTCAACAGTGTTCTCAGCTCAGCTGTGTGTCTCTGGTCGTCTCTGTCTACCGCCGTGAAGTTAGCCCAGCCTACTAGAGCCCCTTATCCCAGGCATGCAAGTTTGGTTTAATATACATAAATCAATCAACATGATCCACCACATCAACAAAAGCAAGACCAAAAACCACATGGTCATATCAATAGATGCAGAGAAAGCCTCTGACAAAATATAACATCCCTTTATGATCAAAACACTACAAGAATGGGAATAGATGAAAATTTTCTGAAGATAGTGGGGTCTATATATAGCACACCTACAGCCAACATCATACTCAATGGTGTAAAACTGGAAACATTTCCCCTCAGATCAGGTACTAAACAGGGATGCCTACTATCACCATTACTATTCAACATAGTGTTGGAAGTTCTTGCCATAGCAATCAGGCAGGAGCAAGGAATTAAAGGAATACAGATTAGAAGAGAAGAAGTCAAACTCTCCCTATTTGCAGATGACATGATAGTATACTTATAAAAAACTAAGGAATCCAGCAAGAGGCTTTTGGATATCATCAGGCAATACAGTAAGGTGTCAGGTTACAAAATCAACATTCAAAAGTCAGTGGCATTCCTTTATGCAAACACTAAGTTAGAAGAAGTTGAAATCCAGAAATCAATTCCTTTTACTATATCAGCAAAAACAATAAAATATCTAGGAATAAACCTAACCAAAGAAGTGAAAGACTTGTATACTGAAAATTTGAGTCACTTCTCAAGGAAATTGAAAAAGACACAAAGAAGTGGAAAGATAATCCATGTTCATAGGTTGGGAGAATTAACATCATCAAAATGAATATACTACCCAGAGCCAAATACAAATTTAATGCTACCCCCATCAAGATCCCAAGTACATTTTTGGGAGAATAGAACAAATGCTAAATATGTTTTTCTGGAACCAGAAAAGACCTAGAATTGCCAAAGATCTTTGGCATACATACATCAGACAAGAGGCTAATAACCAAAATATATGAAGAGCTTCCCAAACTCAGCCACAAGAAAACAAATGACCCCATCCAAAAATGGAGAGAGGTCATGGACAGAATATTCACCACATAAGAGATCAAAAGGCTGAGAAACACATGAAAAAGTACTCCAAGTCTTTGTCAGAGAAATGCAAATAAAGACAACAATGAGATACCACTTGACTCCTGTGAGAATGTCATACATCAGAAAAGGCAACAGCAACAAATGCTGGAGAGGTTGTGGGGTCAAAGGAACCCTCCTTCACTGCTGGCGGGAATGTAAATTGGTCCCTCCTCTGTGAAGAGCAGTCTGGAGAACTCTCAGAAGGCTAGAAATGGACCTACCCTATGACCCTGCAATTCCTCTCCTGGGAATATATCCTAAGGAACCCAACACTCCCATCTAAAAAGATATGTGTATATCTATGTTCATAGCAGCACTATTTGTTCTTTCTTTCTTTCTTTCTTTTTAAAGTATTTTATTTGTTTTATTTTATTTTTAATGTCTTTATTGTTGAATTAATGTTTTACATTTGACAGTAAATACAATAGTTTGGACATGCATAATATTTCCCAGTTTTCTATATAACAATACAACCCCCACTAGGTCCTCTGTCCTCCTTTTTGGACCTTTCTTCTCCCCCATAGGCACCCCAGAGTCTTTTACTTTGGTGCAATACACCAGTTCAAGTTCATGTTCTACTTGTGTCTTCTCTTCTGATCTTTTTTTCAACTTCTACCAGAGAGTGAGATCATCCCATATTCATTCTTCTGTTTCTGACTTATTTCACTTAACATTTTTTCAAGCTCCATCCAAGATCGGCTGGAAATGGTGAAGTCACCATTTTTAACAGCTGAGTAGTATTCCATTGTGTATATATACCACAACTTTCTCAGCCACTCATCTGTTTTTGGACACCCTGGTTGCTTCCAGGATTTTTCTATTACAAGTTGTGCTGCAAAGAATATATGTATACACAGATCTTTTTGGATGGGTGTGTTGGATTCCTTAGGATATTTCCAAAGGAGAGGAATTGTAGGATCATAGGGTAGGTCCATTTCTAGCCTTCTGAAAGAACCAGACAGTCAAATGTAAAACTTTAATGCCCCAAACCCAATCCTAGTTCTGCTTTGTGTTTTATCTTCTATTCTTCTTTTTCTTATTTTTTTCTTAATTTCTTTATTGAGTGATTAATGGTTTATAGTTGACAGTAAAATACAATTGTGTGTACATGTGTAACACTTCTCAGTTTTCCACATAACAGTTCAACCCCCACTAGGTCCTCCTCTGCCATAATGCTCCAAGACCAGAAACTACTCCCCACCCTTTGTATTGCACCCTTGCTTTGGGGCAATACACTAGCTCCAGTCAAAGTTCTGCTTTTTATTTTCCCTCCTGTTATTTTTTAACTTCTGTCTATGAGTGAGATCACCCCATATATATCCTTCTGTTTCTGACTTATCTCACTTAACATGATTCCTTCAAGCTCCATTCAAGATGAGTTGAAGAAGGTGAATTCACTATTTTTACTAGCTGAGTAGTATTCCATTTTGTATATATACCACAATTTGCTCAGTCATTATCTGTTGTTGGACACCTGGGTTGCATCCAGGTTTTGGCTATTACAAATTGTGCTGCTATAAACATAGGTACACACAAATCTTTTTGAATGGGTGTGTTTGGTTCTTTTGGATATATGCCTGGATAGGAATTGCAGAGTCATGGGGTAGGTCCACTTCTAACCTTCTGAGAGTTCAAAATACCACTTCTGACTGAAGTTTCAAGAGAGATAATATCAAGTTAATAGCAACTGGTCTTGACTAAAGATAACTAAGATATCCAGAGATAGAAATTTTAAAATAAAATATTTAAATTAAAAAGGCAGAAGGAGAGGAAAAGGAAAAGCGGTGGTATGAGTATGGAATTGAAAAGAGCTCAGAGGTAGAGAAACAGCTTTCTTGGTAAGATATAGGTTCAAGTACCGGCACTGCATGGAATGTATTGTGGCACTGGGGGAAGCTGTAGAGTTGTCATCTCTCTCTCCGTCTCTCATTCTCTGAAAATGTAGTCTGCTACTGAAAATCAAGCATTGTGAAATCTTGACTCAAAAAAAGGTGACTAAATAATAGAGAAATAATAAATCACAAATTAAGTTTTTCTTTGTCTCTTTCTTTCTTGCTTGCTTTCTTTTGGAATAGGCAACATTCACCTTTAATGACTTCACAGTGGGAGAGGGGGAAGAAGGTTGATAACCTAATCCCAAACCCTTGAGGGGTTATTTTCCTGTGGGAAGTTTTCCTGGTCAGCTTTCTCACATGAGATAGGTCATGTGATTCACCTCATTACTTGGGAAGCTGCTACCAAGCCCAGGGCCTCATCTCTGTCCTGTGCCTTATCTCTTATCTTAGAGCAGGAGTCACCTACTTTTGTAAGACTTTAGAGCCAAGAGGATTTTTGTCTTTTGAAGAGTTGTAAACAATAACAAAAACTCAAGAATGTATAGCAGAGACTGTGTGATCAGCAAAGGCAAAAAAATATTTACTTACAGGCCCTTTGCAAAACAGTTTTCCTAATTCCTAGAATTAGTCATGGAGGAAACTAAACCCATTTTAGGTAGCAGGCTACATTAGGGTGGAAAATCCTGCTGTTCTTTCCTGGAGAGATGAACAATCTGGCTCTTCTTTCTTGGAGATATGGTCCATGTAAATACAATAGCATGAGTCTATATATAGAGAGATGTGGATGTGAATGTGTATGGCTGAGTATCTTAACACATTGAGGTAATCAGAATTGAACCTGTTCATAGGGGCCAATCCAGCTGTCAGCCAATTCTCAAAGGGTGCTGTACCTCCTTTCAAACTCATCCTGGCTGCAGTACTACAAAAGTTGATCCACCTCCTCAGTGGGTAGTGCCATGGCTAGGTGTTTATCCAGGGTCTCGCTCCACTTGTTGCCCACAATGTCGCCTAGGCTGGCAGCACAGTCTGCTGTCCATTGAGCTGGCAGCATGTCAGGCTGGAGAAGCTAGTGGTGGGCACTGAGCATGGATGGGATGTGGTGGCAGGGCAGGTGGAAGGCCTGGTTAAAGTGGCAGCTATAGCAGGCAGGGGGCTGGGCCTGAACACTGTGGGTATCCTCTAGGATCCGTATGTTCATCTTTTCAGAGCCGGGGCTAATGAGGTGAACAGATCTGGATCACAGCAAGCTCACAGAGGCAAAGCTGGGCTGCCAGCCCCATGCATATGGCATTGAAGGAGTGCTAGATGTAGGAATCCATCAACTGTTCCTCCTTGGGGCATTCAGGGCTGACATCTGAGGAGGGGGCATGACTGCTCTTTAGATTTGGACCCAGGCTGAAGCATGACCCATCTCCAGAGTTTTGCTGCATGTATCAAAGCAGAGAAGTCATGCCTTGTTCTGTGGATGGCTTGGTGCCAAAGAGCTGGCTGAGGACATGGATGATGACCTCTAGGCCCTGGAAATAACAGCTGCTCTCAGCTTGGCTTCTCCAGAGGTGGGCCAGCCAGAGGTGGTCATTGAGCAGCCAGTATGAATGGAGCTCAGTTAGCTGGGCTGGAGGGATGCAGATGCTCAGGAGTGTGTACAACTTCCTCAGATTGCCTGCTGTGGCTGAGCGCATTGTGCTCTGCAGAGCAGTCAGTAGCACCCTCTCCAAAGGCTGCTCCAGGGACACCTGATAGAACTTGCCCTGGATGAACTTACAGATGTGGAAGGCTAAGAGCAGGACCTCAGCTACAGGGAAATTCACAGCTAAGGTGGGCAGAGGGAGGAAATGGGGGCCCACCAGGATGGTGCAGACTCTCTCCCAGCCTGGATTGAATTTCTTGAACACCTGGAACAGGTGGGCTAGGGCTTCAGCATCTTCTTTGAAGGGAATGGCAAAGTAGACTGCCCGGGCAAGATGATCTTCCAGCTTCACCTGAGGCCCATCTACCAGGAGAGTATATAACGCCTTTACCCCTTGAGTTATGGGTCCTGTGGTATACATACACAATGAAATATTACTCAGCTATTAAGAATAATGAGTCCACTTTCTCCAACCCATCTTGGATAGAGATAGAAGGAATTATGTTAGGTGAGATAAGTCAGAAAGAAATACACAAGTATGGGATATTCCCACTCAAACAAAAATTGAGAAAGAAGAACAGAAAGGGAAACACAAAGTAGAAATAGACTGCATTTGGGGTATTGCACCAAAGTGCAAAGTGCAGAAAACTGTGGGGGGAGAAGGTGATAGATTATCAGGTCCACTATAGAGGGTCGGGGGGAAGACATAGAACTTTGGTGGTGAGAATGGTGTCAATATACACTCCTATTAACTTATAGTCTTATAAATCCCTATTTTATCAAGATGAGGGGGAAAGTAGATGGAATATCTCAAACTTCTGAGTATATATTCCTTCAGTCTAAGTGTTTAAGGTTTCAAATTGGTAATCTGATTAAATTTTAACAGTAGGCTTAAATTATTAATATATTTATAATAATGAGCTTCTCTTTTTTTGAAATATTAACTCACCTATAATCTTAGACCAGAGAAAACAGAAGCAGCTGTTCTGGTCAATATATAAGACATAGTTATTTATAAATAGCATTAAATGACATAAATCTTGGCAAGGTCTTGATGGCACTGTAAATTGTAACCATGGGATTTTCAAAGTAATTCAAATTCCAAAATAACTTGGTTATAACAATAACTATCTACTGCCTTCTTAAACTTTAAGACAGCAGGAACCCTCCCCATTCTCTATAAAACCCATATTTCTCTCAGTCCTGGAACCTCTGGGTGTGGCTTATTTTCCTTCATGCTTCTCTTGGTCCATACCATTTGATACTGCATCTGCTGAGCACAGCCAAATCAGTGCAACCAGTACCACCTTGACATGTTTCAAAGTACCTTAAAAAAGTATATGAAGGACTTGTATGCTGAAAACTGTGAATAATTCTCCAAGGAAATAGAAAAATAAGGACGTTTCAGTGCTGTTTTCTCTATCATCCAAGATAAATTTTTGTAGCCTTTGTTCTATCTCTTTGAAGAAATTTAGTGATACCTTTATGTAGATAGCATTAAATATGTATATGATTCTAGGTAGGATAGTCATTTTGATTATGTTAATTCTTTCTGTCCACAAACATGGGATATCTTTCCACTTCTTTGTATCTTTTTCTATTTCCTTGGAGAATTATTCACAGTTTTCAGCATACAAGTCCTTCATATACTTTGTTAACTTTATTCCTAAATATATGATGGGTTTTTTTTCTGCTGTAGTAAAGGGGAAGGATTTCTAGACATCTTCTTTTACTAAAGGAATGCCACTAATTTTTGTATATTGATTTTGTAGCCTGTTACTTTACTGTATTAAATAATTTTCAGGATTTTTTTACTGGAATCATTAGGGTTTTCTATACATATAATCATATAATCAGTACATATATTTTAACTTCTTCATTTCCTATCTGAATTCCTTTAACTCTTTTTTCTCTTGCCTGATTACTATGGCTAGGACTTCCAACACTATGTCAAATAGTAATGGTGACAGTGGGCAACCTTGCCTTGTACCTGATCAGAGAGGAAAAGCTTTTATCTTCTTACCATTGAGTATGGTGTTGGCTGTAGATTTGCTGTATATAGACTCAGTAAGTTTGAGGAATTTTCCATGTATTACCTTTTTTTTTTTTTTTGGTGTCTTGATCATGAACAGGTGTTGAATCTTGTCAAAGGCTTTTTCTGCATGTACTGAAATAATCATATGGTTTTTGGTCTTCCTTTTGTTGATATGGTGAATCACATTTATTGATCTGTGTATGTTGAACCAACCTCACATCCTTGAGATAAAGCCTACTTGGTCATGGTGTTCAATCTTCTTAATATATTGCAGTATCTGATTGGCCAGAACCCTACCTTCAATAACTTAGTATCTATGTTCACCAAAGATATTGGTCTGTGGTTTTCTTTTTTAATTGCATCTCTGTTTGCTTTTGGTATCAGGGTAATGTTGGCTTTGTAGAAGGTGTTAAGGAGTATTCCTGTGTCTTCAATATTTTGAAAGAGCTTAAGGAGTATAAGCAATATATCCTTCTTTAAGATCTTGTAGAATTCATTTGTAAACCCATCCTAAGATTTCCAAATCAATCTTGATGATAAAGAACAAGACCAGAGGCATTACATTTTCTGACCTCAAATTATATTACATAGATACTATAATCAAAATAGCCTGGTACTGGAACCAAAATAGACACACAGATCAGTGGGACAGGACTGAAAGTCCAGAATTAAGTCCCCATATCTATGGGAAACTCATTTTTGACCAAGGTGTCCAGAAAATTAAAAGGAGAAAGGAGAGTTTCTTCAACAAGTGATGCTAGGAAAACCGGGTTTAAACATGCAAATGAATGAAATTGGACCACCACATATCACCATTCACAAAAGTCAACTCTAAGTGAATCAAAGACATGGACATAAAGTCATAAACTATCAAATACTTAGAAGAAAACATTGACAGGACAATACATGACCTATGTTTCAAAAATACCTTCAGAGATTCAAATCCAACAGCAAAGAAAACAAAAACAAAAATAAATCAATGGAACTACATCTAACTAAAAAGCTTCTGCACAGCAAAGAATATCACCAAACTAACAGAAAGACATCTGCAGTGTGGGAGAAGCTCTTTATACAACATACTTTAGATAAGGCTCTTATAACCAAAATTCATAAAGAACTTAATAAACTTAACACCAAGAAAATAAACAACCCCATAAGAAAATGGAGTGAGGACATGAATAGAAACCTTACAGAAGAGATCCAAAGGGTTTACAGACACATGAGAAAGTGCTCAAAGTCACTGAATATCAGAAAAATGCAAATAAAGGCAACAATGACATACCAATTTACACCCTTGTGGAAGACAGTCTGGAGGTTTATCAGAACATCAAAAATAGAACTGCCATATGGTCCCACTATTTCTCTCCTAGAGATTTATCCAAAGGAAATACCTATCAGAAGAGGGCTATGCATACCCATTTCTATACCAGTACAATTTTTAAATGCCAAAACTTGGAAGCAACCCAGGTATCCAACAACAGGTGAGTGGCTAAAAAAAAAAACTATAATATACATGATGGGATACTATTCAGCTATTAAAAACTATGAACTTTCAGCATTGTATGCACCAACATATTGCTGTAATGAAGATTTTAGAGTTCATTCTTGATGAAATATTTAATTTCTAATTTTATGGAGGAAATTAAAGAACACTTTGCACTATCATTAACTCTAATGATTTTCATCTAGAGTGTACTTTCCAGGCTTTTATATCATACTTGAATTCATTTCTTTTCAAAAAAAAAGTTAACATCTTTCAATATATGGATAAATATGTAATGTGATATTTTACATTTTATATAGAGAGAATGAGAGAGAGAAAGAGAGAGAGTGGCTAGTTTATAGGAAAGCCAAAATTTGGAAATTCTACAAAAATATGTCAACGTGTTAATTTAATGAACATCATTTTTAAAACAGACTGTGAATGCCTTGAATGTCTTAATCCAAACCATGCCTGACACAATAAAATAAATTTTTATTAAAATTAGAAAAAAAACTATGAACTTGTCTCCTTTGCATCATCTTGGATAAAATGGAAAATATAATGTAAAATGAAATAAGCCAAAAAGAGAAGGACAAATAAATGATCTCACTTATAAGTGGGACTTAATAATTAGGAACGGGGGGAAGAAAACAATGTGAAACATGTACTGGGCATAGTATATTGCATCAAAGCAAGGAACTCTGAGGAAAGGGAGGTAGGGAGGCTGAAAAAAAACTATGGAGGCTGGGTGCATAATGAAGTTATATGCATGTGACAATGACTGCACTGTAAAGCATTAAACCCCCCCCCCGAACAAAAAAAAAGTTTTAAAAAATAATTAATTAAAATAAAACAAAATAAAAATTAATTGATCCTTCCATCTATGCCCATACTACCCTAAACATACTTAATATCATTTGATCTCAAAAGTTAAGAAGGGTGGAACCTATTTGGTACTTGGAGAAGTACCACCTCATGTATATTTTAGTGGATGAGACTAAAAAGGAGTAACATTTGCTCTTTAAATGTTAGCAGAGTTCATTGTTGAAATTTTGTGATACTTGGTGTTGATCCTTGATGGTGGAAATGGACCAAAGTTAGGGGTGAGATTATTTTGCAGACATCCATCACAGGAAGATGAGAAAGTATCTCCATATGTCAACCACAACTGCACCATAAACAGTGGTACTGTGTTGTCTCTACTGTCTCTTCCCTCTCTCTACCTACCTATTTCTTACTAAATGCAATAGAAGCAAATAACAACAAAAAGGTGAAAAAGGAGAAGAAATAGAATAAAATTAGGTCTATTAGACAGCTCACTAGTATCCCATATTCAAAAGGCCTTGAGTTCATCCCGTGGAATAAATTTTTGTTTGTTTATTTGATTTTGTTTTCTATCTTTTTTCTTTATTTATTCATTTATTTATTAATTTTTCCTTCTTTTCACCAGAGCACTTGTCAGCTCTGGTTATTTTGATGCCTGGGGTTAAACTTGAAACCCTGAGGTATCTGGTAAGAAATTCTTTTGATTAACAATGGTTCTACTTCCCATCTCTTTGCATTTTATTTTTTCACATGGAGAGAGGCAAAGAGGTAAAGTCAAGAATTTTATCATTCAGCTTTTTGTGTTCAATGATTGTCATAGTTTATATCTATTGCCAAATTACCTAAATTTCTGTGAACACTAATAGGTGGTTTTGCTCATACATGCAATATAAAGAATGGAAACACAAAACTTGTTAAAATATATAATAATAGGGAGTTGGGCGGTAGCGCAGCGGGTTAAGTGCAGGTGGCACAAAGCGCAAGGACCGGCATAAGGATCCCAGTTCAAGCCCCCGGCTCCCCACCTGCAGGGGAGTCGCTTCACAAGTGGTGAAGTAGGTCTGCAGGTATCTGTCTGTCTTCATCTCACCTCTCTGTCTTCCCCTCCTCTCTCAATTTCTCTCTGTCCTATCCAATAGTGACGACATCAATAACAACAGTAATAACTACAACAATAAAACAACAAGGGCAACAAAAGGGAATAAATAAAATAAATACTAAAAAAGAAAAAATTATTTAAAATATTAATAACAAAGAAACAAACTAGCACTAAAATTATGTGAAAACTGTAGATTAAATCACCAATAAAAATAAATTAAATTTAAACAAACACAGTAGAAGGGAATACCTGCAGAAAGACAGAAGCCAAAGTCTAGAAGATAATGGTCCAGTAAGGAAGCAGAGAAACTGCTGAGATGCCCTTTCTAGCCAGCTATTCTCTAGGAGGTCCATAAGGAGCATGCTGCCTCTATGAGTTCAACTTACTTCTAGTAGCCAGATGTGTACTAGTCATGGTGAAGTATTTTTATCTGTCAGGAGATAGCACTCGACATGAATGTCTTTTCACAAGTTAAAATAAACCAGTCCTACAATAAATGTTAAATGGACTTCTATACAAGGGAAATTCTAAATAATCGCAAGAAACACAGCAAGAAAACAAGTGAAGTCAAATGAAGACAAACCTTTAGAATCATACTGGAGCCCCCACACCTATGGACATCTAATCTTTGATAAGGGGTCCCAAAGTATTAAATGGAGGAAGGAGGCTCTCTTCAATAAATGGTTCTGGGAAAACTGGGTTGAAACATGCAGAAGACTGAGACTGAACCGCCGTATCTTACCAGAAACAAAAATCAAATCCAAATGGATCCAGGACCTGGATGTTAGACCAGAAACTATCAAACACTTAGAGGAAAACATTGGTGGAACACTTTCCCACCTAAACCCCAAGGACATCTTTGATGATACACCCAATTGCCAAGAAAGGTAAAATGAAAATAAATCAATGGGACTACCTTAAACTGAAAATCTTCTGCACAGGAAAAGAAGCCATCACCCAAAAAAAAAGACCCCTCACAGAATGGGAGAAGATTTTTCACATGCCATACATCAGACAAGAGACTAATAACCAAAATATATAAAGAGCTCACAAAACTTAGCAACAAAAAAAACGAATGATCCCATCCAAAAATGGGCAGAGGATATGAACAGAATATTCACTATAGAAGAGATCCAAAAGGTTAATAAACATATGAAAAAATGCTCCAGGTTGCTGATTGTCAGAGAAATGCAAATAATGACAAGGTTAAGATACCACCTTAGCCCTGTGAGAATGTCATACATCAAAAAATGGCAGCAGCAGTAAATGCTAGGGAAGTCGTGAGGACAAAGTAACCCTTCTGCACTGCTGGTAGGAATGTAAATTGGTCCAGCCTCTGTGAAGAGCAGTCTGGAGAATTCTCACAAGACTAGAAATAGACCTCCCATATGACCCAATAATTAGTCTCCTAGGGATATATCCTAAGAACTCCATAACACCCAACCAAAAAGATAGGTGTACACCTATGTTCATAGGAGCACAATTCATAAAATCTAAAACCTGGAAGCAAACCAGGTGCCCAACAATAGATGAATGGCTGAGAAAGCTATGGTATTTTTACACAATGGAATACTATGCAGCTATTAAGAACAATGAATCCACCCACTCTGACCAATCTTGGATGGAGCTAGAATGAATTATGTTAAGTAAGGTAAGTCAGAAAGACAAAGAAGAATATGGATTATCTCATTCATAAACAGAAGTTGAGAGAGAAGAACAGAAAGGGAAATTCAAAGCAAGATCTGACTGAGTTTGGAATAGGGTACCAAAGTAAAAATCTCTCAGTGGAGGGTGAGGGTAGATGTTCAGCTTCACTGGAGGGGGACACACAGATTTTGGTGGTGGGAATAGTGTTAATATACACTCCTATTAACTTATAGTCTCATAAATCACTATTTAATTAATATGAAGGGGAAAAGGGATTGAATGCTTCAAACTTTTTTTTTGATGCATAGACTATAGCTCTGAGAATATGTTCCTTCAATCTAAGCACTTAAAACTTAAAACTTAGGGAGTCGGGCGGTAGCACAGCAGGTTAAGCGCAGGTGGCGCAAAGCACAAGGACTGGCATAAGGATCCCGGTTCGAACCCCGGCTCCCCACCTGCAGGGGAGTCGCTTCACAAGCGGTGAAGCAGGTCTGCAGGTGTCTATCTTTCTCTCCTCCTCTCTGTCTTCCCCTCCTCTCTCCATTTCTCTCTGTCCTATCCAACAACGACAACAACAATAATAACTACAACAATTAAAAAAAACAACAAGGGCAACAAAAGGGAATAAATAAATAAAATAAATATTTTTTTAAAAAATTAAAACTTCAAGTTGGTAATCAGATTGAATTTTTAACAGTGAGCTCAAATTGTTAATATATTTCTAATAATGACTTGTTCTTTGAGATATTAAATGTTCTAAAAGCTTAGACCAGGGAGAACAGAAACAACTGGAGGTATTACTTTATAAGACGCAGCTATATGTAAAAGGCATATGTAAGTTATGGTGAGGTCTTGTATGATACAGCAAATGCAAACAAACAGATTTTTCAAAGTTAAACCAGTTGCCAAATAATTTGGTTACAGCAATAAATATCTATTGCCTTCTTTTTTAATTTTTTATTTTTACTTTATTTATTTATTTTCCCTGTTGTTGCCCTTGTTGTCTTTCTATTGTTGTTGTGGTTATTATTGTTATTGCTGTCATCGCTGTTAGATAGAACAGAGAGAAATGGAGAGAGGAGGGGAAGAGAAAGAGGGGGAGAGAAATACAGACACCTACAGACCTGCTTCACCACCTGTGAAGCGACTCCCCTGCAGGTGGGGAGCCAGAGGTTTGAACCGGGATCCTTACTCCAGTCCTTGCATTTTGCGCCATGTGCACTTAACCCGCTGCGCTGCCGCCCAACCCCCATCTATTGCCATCCTTCTTAAACCCTTAGACAGCAGGAACCTTCCACTTGTCTATAAAGCCCATATTTCTCCCAGGCCTGGAATTTCTAGGGAGGGGCTCACTTTCCTGCATGCTTCTCTCAGTTCATACCAACTGATACTGCATCTGCTTATCTCAAGCAATGCAACAAGTTCCACCTCAGCATATTACACTTTGGACTGTGTGCAGAGATGTCAGGAGTGGAATGTCAACCCTTCAGCTTCATTACTCGGGTGAGACCTTTCCTAGCTCATAGGACTCCTTAATTCCATTTCTGGTGGTGCTCTTCTTAACAAAACCTCAAAACCTACATATAGACCAGGGTCCATGAGATAGTGCACATGTACATATATCCATAAGTTAGGAGAAATATATACACTTTAAAGCAAAAGTGCACAATAATTTGTAGTGAGTCAATAAATGAAGCATGTATGCAAGTAGAAAGACCTAAAAGGATACCTTAAAGTACTTAATGAAACAGTTTCTACTTAGACCTAGATACCCTCCTAGCCTACCTCCTACTACAGGTCCCTCAGTCACTCCAAAACTAGCCTTATCAGGCAAAGTAAGGACTACAAAAGTTTAATAAGGACAAGAAACTGGCATACTTAATAATGACTCTTAAATTACTACCAGGCCCCTAGTCAGGGAGTCTTGGGATTACCACACAGACATGGCTTACACCTCAAATAGCTGCCTCTTTCCATTGTCACTGGTCATCTCCATCAGCAACAACATAATGGGCCCCTTTGTGGGCCCCTATAGGACCTTGCCCTCAATGTGGATCAATAATGGTAGGGAATATTCCATTCTCCAAAGGAAGGTTGGACAACATACTCTATCAACCACTTGAGATTAGTGCAGCCTGGTGTGTTCCTATCTGTGACCACAGAATGTTGGCTCAGACCTACAAGGATACAAAGGTTACATAGTCTCCTGTGCTGAATATGGGCCCCAGATCAAATCAGTGGGGTTTACAGTTAACAATATGTATATACTTCCCTCATATTTGGGAGCTACTCTCTTCCCTGATGCAGCTTTCTAGTACTTTTTCCAACTATGACACCATTTTCCCAGACAATAACCTGGGCCCACCTGCTTATTAGATGTCAGGCACAGGTAAAAACTAGTAAAATCATGGATCCTTTGAAATATACCTAAAATAGACCTACTGGCTTTTCCCAAAGGGGAGACTCCAAATCTTCATCTGCAATATTCTTATCTTTAGGTTCATGATTAATCAACAATTTGTTCTGCTTTATATCTTAACTCTTTTTTCAGTCACCAGGTTCCAGATGATACCATGACGCCAACCCGACTTGATGACCCCACCATGTGCCCTGTAGCCCTGCCTCCCAGATCCCTGCCCCACTAGGAAAAGGGAGATACAGGCTGGGAGTATGGATCAACCTGTTAATGCCCATGTTCATTGGAGAAGCAATTACAGAAGCCAGACCCTCCATCTTCTGCACCCCACAATGACCCTGGGTCCATATTCTCAGAGGGCTAAAGAATAGGGAAGCTATCAAGGGAGGGGAGTATATATGGAGTTCTGGGAGTGGGAATTGTGTGGAAATGTACCCTTCTTATCCTATAGTCTTGTCAATATTTCCATTTTATAAATAAAATTTTAAAAATAGTCTAATATGTAAGAATTATAATAATGTGAAAGAGTGAAATGAGGTACACCTGTTTGGAAACTATAAGCATTAGAAATAATAAACATGACCCTTTCATCTTAAGTTCTATAAAAGATAACTGAAGGGGCCAAGTGGTGGTGCACATAGTTGAGCGCACGTTACAATGCACAAGGATCCAGGTTTGAGCCCCTGGTCCCAACCTGCAGGGAGAAAGCTTTGAGAGTGGTGAAGCAGTGCTGCAGGTTTCTCTGTCTTTCTTCCTCTCTATCTCCCCCTTTTCTGTCTCTATCCAATAAATAAATTAAAATAATGAAAATATTTTTAAAAGATAATTGAGAACTATAGCAATAATGATAGTAAATAGATAATTGTCACAAAATTCTTTTGTTTAGATGAGGTAATGTAATAATAATTCTAAACTGTAAAGTTAAGAATACCTGATATAATAGGGAAGCTATCAGGGGAGGGTATGGGATATGGAGTTCTGGTGGTGGGAATTGTGTGGAGTTGTACCCTCTTATCCTCTGGTTTTTGTCAGTGTTTCCTTTTTATACATAAAAATTAAAACAATAAAAGAATAGGAAAGCTATCAAGGGAGGGGATTGGATACAGATTTCTGGTGGTGGGAAATGTGTGGAATTGTACCCTTCTTATCCTATGGACTTGTCAGTGTTTCCATTTTACAAATAAATAAATAAATATAAAGCAAAAAATAATACCTTATATAAACCTACAAAAATAATTTAATGAAAAATAATTTAATAAAAAGAAATCTGTCAATATTTTAAATCCAAGACCCTAGAAAATGTTGCACACTCTAAGTATATAACCTTTCCTCAAGAAGGAATATTTATATATTTAAATAACTTAAAAATAATTTTAAAGGTCTAGTTAACACCCAAAAGATTCTAGAACAGTATTATACAGCATAAGTATAAATATTTTCTCAAGTAGGAATATTTATAGTTAATTTATATTTAAATTAAAATTTAAGAATGGTTTTCCTTCCTCTTCTAAAAGAACTAAAGTCTACCATTTTTCAAGCTGAATCAACACTGGCATTCCCTAATTTCAGTCAAATGTATAATATAGGTATAAACATTCCCTAGAGATGTTAGAGTTTAAGAATAATGTTTACTAGAGCATTGTAAACTATTGGTACACACAAGCCTAGAAATGCATATGTAGGTACACTCTGCCTGAAAATCCTCATCCCCCTATAAAGGAAAGGCAAAAATATTTCTAAAAATTCACCTGGCAGTGAAGTTAACCACCATTGATCATTTTAACAGCACTTTACATCTGCTTTCAAACTCACTAATAACAGCAAAAGAATTTGATTAACTTCCAGTTCCCCAGATTAACATGTTAAATTAACTTTTTATTCTTTTTTTAGTTCAAAGTACATTTTACTTATACTTTTTCCACTTTCTTAAATTCATACCCACCTATAAGCCCCTAAATGTTAGAATTTGGAAAAAATATATATATATATATACATATATATATACATATATATATATCTTTTCAGTGACCAAGGTTTTAGTGCCACTTAGTGCTCAGATGATAGAACTGCAGCAAATTAAACCAAATCTATCATTCAAGTATTCAAAACATTTCCTCTGGATTAAAACATCAATTCAAAATCTTTTATCTCTACCTGCTTTATTCTGATTGTTTTGTATAAGCAAGACAAAACATTCAGAATACTTCTAGATACCTGTTGGAACTCTAGTGAGCAGAACGAGAGAATATGCCACAGATATTTTTTCTTTCTCTGCTGAATCATCTAGCATTGTGTTGTGGCTCCATATACAAAGTGATTTACTAAGAGCCGGCAGAAGAAATACGTCATTTTTCTCAGAAGGAAAAAAAGAGTCCAGCCACTCAGAAGCAAGAATTTTTAAATCTCACATTCACACAAAATAAAACACTGATGGAAATGCATAAACAATGCAGAAATTGAACAGACAATTACTCAAGACTAGGTTATACAACCTTGTGTTAAATAATATAATAATTTGAAGAATGAAAATTGAAGGATTATGTTACAAATAATGGATTTTTTAAAAGAATAATCTTAAATAAATTAAAATATGAGCTAGCAAATGAGACAAAGAAAAATTAAATGGAAAACATTTATATCATTCATGTTTGCCTAAGAGTAATATTAATGATATCAATAAAAATTAATTCTAAAATAGTGATCCACATATTCACTAGAAATGAAAAAAAACAGAGAGATCAAAATTTCACCTTTTAAAATCTGTAACAATCCCCACCTGCAGGGGAGTCGCTTCACAGGTGGTGAAGCAGGTCTGTAGGTGTCTGTCTTTCTCTCCCCCTCTTTGTCTTCCCCTCCTCTCTCCATTTCTTTCTGTCCTATCCAACAATGACGACATCAACAACAACAATAAAAAAACAAGGGCAACTAAAGGGAAAATTTAAAAAATTTAAATCTGTAACTATAATTTTAAAACAATATGACATCATTTTAATTAATTTCCATAGTAACTTTTCTTTGTGAAAAAAAGTAAAATATCTTTTTTATCAAAAAAGAAAATTCAAAAATACAGTTTCACTAACAGGAGAAAAATTACTGTTAATAATAAATGCCCCTGCTCCCCTGCTCCCCTGCTGCTAATTCATTCTCCTTGTTTCTTTTGTCAGAAGGCAACTTTTTTTTTTAATTGCCACCAGCGTTGATGCTAGGGTTTGGACCTTTTTATTTTTTCCTTTTACTTGAGAGGACAGAGAGAAATTGAAAGGAGAGGAAAGAGAGAGAGAGACCTTCAGACTTGTTTCACTGCTCATGAAGCTTCCCCCTTTCAGGTATGGAGTCTGGAGTGAGGCATTGAACATGGGTCCTTATGCATAGTAGCATGTGTATCCAATTGGCTGTGCCAACACCCGGCCCTGAAGAGCATGTATTTTAATCAGTGTCTTGTTTCCCTAAGTAAGTCTTAAATTGGATGTGGATGCATATTCAATAAGTGAATATTTATACATGTTAATTGAAATGACATGTGTAATTTGTTCTAACATAATATTTGACTCCTTTAGTGTATCTATAACACTGATATTAAAAATAAGTTTTAGTTCTATTACACATAAAAAATGGATGTGGAGACCCTATGATTAGTCTTATTGCTCCTCAACGTTTATTTTAACTGAATAGTGTACTTCATCTCCCATGGCTTCATTACACCAAAACAAGCTTTCCATACCAGAACCTTACATGCTCCTTTTGCTGTATATTGTTGTCCATGTCGTATCTTTTGTCAATATCTTCTTTTCCATCAGTGATGCTTACATTCTTGATCTGTTTGGTGCATATCTAATTCCAACAGGAGTGAATTCAGCTGAAATCTCACAGTGAAGCCTTTGTTGACCTCTCCAAACTCAATTATCTCATTCTCTTCATATTTCAGTAACTTAATTGAGATAAAACTAATTTTGCTTCTCTTTGAATATACACACTCAAATTCAATAAATTTTCTGTGACTAAAAAAAAAAGTTCAGTCTTTATCAATGTAAATGTTTACATGCTATACATGGAATTTAATCTTTGTGATTAAATGGCCTGATTCATTTTCATACAGTACATATATTAAAATGTCATTAAATTATTTTGAATGATTATCATTTACATTTGATTTCTGGAAATAATGAGTACAGTTTATATGTTTACTGGCTATTATTAGTGGTTATTGGAAGTCTGTCTTTGTGAACTACCTGATAAGTTTCTGACTATAGAAATGAAGGCCAGTGTAGTGTAGAGGTTAAGAATACAGGCTCTGCCTTTAGGTTCATGATTATTCAACAATTTGTTTGGCTTTGTGTGTTAACTCTCTTTTCAGCCACCAGGTTCCAGAAGCTAGCATGATGCCAACCAGACTTCCCTGGACAGAAAACCCCACCAATGTGTCCTAGAGCTCTGTTTCCCCAGAGCCTCACCCCACTAGGGAAAGAAAGAGGCAGGCTGGGAGTATGGATCAACCTGTCAACACCCATGTTCAGTGGGGAAGCAATTCCAGAAGCCAGACCTTCCACCTTCTGCATCCCCCAATGACCTTGGGTCCATACTCCCAGAAGGTTAGAGAATAGGAAAGCTATCAAGGGACGGGATGGGATACAGAGTTCTGGTGGTGGAAATTGTGTTGAGTTGTACCCCTCTTATCCTATGGTTTTGTCAATATTTCCTTTTTATAAATAAAAATAATAATAATACAGGCTCTGACCATATGCACATGCGTCCATAAGTTAGGGGGAAATATATACCTTAAACTAAAAATGCACAATATTTTTTCAGTGACTCAATAAGTGCAGCAAGCAAATAAGAAGATGTAAAAAAGACACTATAATATACTTAGACCTAGGTACCCTCCTCACCTACTTCCTATTTCACTTCCCTCTATCACTCTAAGGCTAACCTTGAAGATAAACTAAGGACTACAAAAGCTGGATAAGGGCAAGAGACCACTGGAATACTTTAATGATGGCTCTCTTGGTCACTGCCAGGCCACACCATCATCTGGGGCCCTAGCAAGAGAAGCCTGGGATTCCCACATAGATATGATGGGACTAGACCCCTAATAGATGCCTCTCTCCATACCCTTCATCTCCATCAGGAACAACATCATAAGCCCTCTTGTGGGCCTTTACAGGACCTTGCCCTCATTGTAGAACAATAATGGTAGCAACTGCCCCACTCACCAAAGGGAGGTTAGATCAACATACTCTGTCACTCGAGGAAGACTGGTCCTGAAATAAGTGCAGCCTAGAATGTTCTTAGCTATTACCGTGGATCTCGAGCTCAGACTAACAGGGATGCAGTGGTTATACAGGCTCATGTACTAAATATGAACAGACATGGGCCCTAAGGCAGATCGATTGGGGTTGTATATACTTTTCCCATATTTGGGAGCTACTCTCTGCCCTGATTCAGCTTTCTAATCCTATTTCCAACTCTAAACCATCTTCCCAGACAATACTTTCAACTCAACTGCATGTTTGCTCAGGCCAAAATTAGTAAAGTCATGGGCCCCTTGGAATATACCTAAAATAGACTTCTTAGCTTCTTCCAACATGAAAACCCCAAATCTCATCTTCTCTTTTCTTACCTTTAAGTTACTGATTATTAAATAATTTGTTCTGCTTTATATCTTAGTGCTTTTCAGTCACCAAGTTGCAGATGCTACCATGATGCCAACCTGACTTCCCTGGGCAGACAACCTCACTAATGTGTCTTGGAAGCCCACCTCTCCAGAGCCCTGCCCTACTAAGGAAAAATAAAAACAGAGTGGGAGTATGGATCGACCTGCCAACATTCATGTCCAGAGGCTGAGCAATTACAGAAGTCAAACCTTCCACCTTCTGCATCCCTTAATGATCCCGGGTCCATACAGAATAGGGAAGCTTCCAATGGAGGGGATGGGATGTAGAATTCTGGTAGTGGGAATTGTGTGGAATTGTATCCCTATTATCCAACAATCTGTTGATCATTGTTAAATCAATTAAAAAATTTACAAAAAAAGTATATAAACTCTGGTGTCACATTACCTGGATTGGAAACTTTAATCCATCATTAACTCTACAACTTCTCCAAGCCTTTGTTTCTTCTTTTATAAAACAAAAATTTATAATAACACCTAGCTTTCTGGATAAAATTATGGCTT